>NC_064752.1:4946862-5658528 GCF_011397635.1 Epinephelus fuscoguttatus | reverse complement strand
ACATGAGCTGTCACAACATCTGATTTTTAAAGAGAATGCCGATTATGATACATAGCTTAGGATGAAAAAAGAAATCATACAATGAGCGTTTGACTTAAAAGACATAAACCATTCTTGATTATTAGGAGGATTTGGGGTGCAAACTACAGTCTCTGGTGACGATGTGTGATGTTTTGAATGCCCATCCACTCGTCATTTATTTCCTCCGACTGTCTAGCATTTTTGCTTTCCTCCCTCCCCTCCGTCTTGCATTGATTTTTTTGTTTTTCCTTTGACCTTCAAGTTTCTTTTTACAGACGCACGAACAGTGGACAGAGAGGACAGAGCCCTGGGGTGAAGGATGCTGAATGCTCAGTCAAGTAAGAAACAAGGGTGAGAAAGAGTTTCATCTCTACCTCTCTCCAGCACTTCCTCTCTTTCCCTGTCCTTTTGTCCAGACTCACCACCCTCGCTCCTTTTCCAGCTCACTTTTTCATCATCCCTCTTTCTTACTCTCCGTGTGTTTTTTCTTCCCTCTCTCTCTCTACATTTCAAATTAATTTGTCGAACAAAACAAAATAGGAAGCTCCCAACAATACTCTTTGTATAGAAACATAAAACAAATCTAATTTTAATATAATAGTTTCTGCATTGTGCACAATTCATATCTGCTCTGTGTGTTCAGCAAGCAGGAAAATACAAACAGTAAAATATTAATGAAAACAAAAGTCGGAGCTGTTCTCTCTGATTTGGATATTAATCTCTCAGCCAGGAGACACTGCAGCCCCCTTTTTTCTTTTTTTTTTTTTTTTACTATTCCAGCGATGGGCTGCTGATATTTGCTCATACTATGTATGTAAACTAAAGGTTATTTATACAAATCAAACATATGTCCTTGATTAATTAATCAGTTGCAGGTGGAACACACATGGAAACACATGTGGTGACACATCTGGACACATTTAAATGAACTCACCTCCGTCAGAGACGCATAAAATCCTGAATCCTGAGTTCATCTGTGTTCTGTGATCCATGTATTTTAATGCAACAGCAACATTCAATACGCGTCTGTTTACAAAGGGACAGGAAACACTTTTGATCTCCGAATAGTTTTGAATGTAAAACTGTAATGGGTAGAAATAAGAGAGGCGTGATGTGGGAAGATGATCTGTATTTCCTCACATTTACTAGTTAAGTCCTGAATGGGAAACAGATGAAATGTCAGAGTGCACAGAAGACGCCTCACGTCCACCTGCTGTGAGAAGCTCGACGCCCCGCTGTGTCTGTGGTACTGCTGCGTTTCCATATCAAACACGCTTGATATTTGTGACAGATCGCAAATCCTGTTGACAGCGACATGTTAGAATTCCGCAGTTGACTCCTGATATGTGGTTGCAAGTTTCATCTGATTTATTTCTAATTTATTGATTAACAACACTGAAGTACTGACAGGTGTGTGTGTCAACACAAGCAGACTGTGTCGGTGACTGCCCCTCCAGAGTGTGTATAATGAGCTGTGAATGGGACAGTCCCCACTCTGCAAACCAGCAGACAAAATTTAAAAAGTTGTCATCAAACATGAGCCCAGACTTAATGACACCAAACATTAACATCAGCTGTAGGAGCTCAGCCTTTACTTGCAGCTGCAGACATGTTTCACCTGGCCTGACCTGGCTGATGCTTTCCACGGTTGATGCCGCAGCGTCCTTGGCTGTGTTCAGGCAGTAAACCATTGTAGTTGCTCTAACCAGCAAACACAGTAAAACGGGGTAAATACGGGCATAAATAAGCTGAAATACCTGATTTGCACAGCACATAAGGTAAGGTAAGTCATTGTAGGAACCATCCCCAGTGTTAAATGTATATTTAGGATGCTAATTTGTCCTGTATGGGTCACTGTACATTCATGGGTGTCTGTCAGTTTGGGTAGGAACCATTCATTGAGGAACAGGTGTTGCTAGACGGGGGAGCACACAGTTTCTTGACCCCAACACCAGGCCACGTCAAGTGAGGTGTACAGTGTTCAATGTAATGGTGAAAAATTGCACCTTTGAATGGTTTGTAGGCATGGATTCATGAATGTTTGCAGTTTTTCATTGAAGACTACAGCGGTTATAAATAAATTATGCATCAGAGAAGAAGAAGAAGAAGAAGAAGAAGAAGTGGACTCTTTGTTTTCACATGATGAGCAGCGTTCGGTTAGGTCAGGCAAGTGCATCTATGCAGCCCCTAAGTGGCTTGGAGTTTAGGCTTAGCTGCTATAGTCATGACGTGATGACAGCGAGGACAGAAGCCTTAGCTATCTGCTGCAAAAAAATAATGTTCTAGCTATTATGGTGCTGATTCTATATCTCTTTAAACAGAGTTCTGCGAATGATCTCCCACGGCCGTCCTTGGGGGGGTTGATTTTTAAAACACCCATGTTTGGTTAACCTGGAAATCCAGATGCCCCGCCCCTAGCAAATTCTAATTTGCTCTGCACAGGGATCTGACCCTGACAAGCAGAGCCCGCTGAATCCCCAATCGGACCAATCAGATCAGTCTGTCTGACAGAGGCGGGCTCTGGGTGGGCGTAACATGATGACGACAGCGCTGCGCCGTAGGAGTCGAAAAGTAAACAGCCAAGATGGCAGCTGCTGAAGGACCGCGTCCATTCAATTTAGCTTGGGAAGAAATGCTAAGCCAACTACACTTATCTTTTTCTTTGAGAGAGGAACAGAAGACTGTCCTGGAAGCCTTCGCTTCCAGGAAGGACGTTTTTGCCATTTTGCTGACAGGATATGGCAAAAGCATAATATATCAGTTAGCCACACTGGTTGGCAAACAAATGGGGTTTAGTGCAATGAATACGTCACCTTGTTTTTTGCTCTGATTGGCCATTGTATTATCCAATTGCGTGCGGAGGCATTTGAAAAACCTCAGTTAGTGCTGCCCCTTGGGTAGGAAGGGTGTATCGGTGGCGGCCAGACTCAAAATCTTTCTAGATTTGAGTCAATAACAATAATAATAATCAATAAGATCATTCCTTAACTCTCAGGTTTTCTTTCTTTTCCCTGTCACTGCATGGTTACTGTAGGTTTTCTTTTGCGAGGATTTTACCATTTTAATGCCAACGCTCGCCTCTCTACCAGATCAAGTTCCCTCCCGACACTATTTTGCAAGAACACTGTCGCTTAAGTGCCGCCCAGGAAGATTGTGACTGGTTTAAAGAAATACAAACAACCCAGTGTTTTTTGCCCTTAGTGTGGAATTATGTTGGGTTCAGCCAGATCCTTCTCCAGCGCTGGCACAGCATGAGATAGGTCTGGCTATGCGGGACCCATTTTATACAAAGTAACACACACACACACACACACACACACACACACACACACACACACACACACACACACACACACACAGCATGTGTTTAAACAGGATTAGCTCCATACAGTCTTGTAGGCTTGCTTAAATAAAGGCCTGATTAAATACTTTAATGAGGCAATTGGATGCAAAGTCATGACACTCTCTTCCCCTGCGCATGTTTGGGCGCACACACACACACACACACACACACACACACACACACACACAGCTTAGCATATTTACTTATACAAATATTTATAAATCCTGTTTCTATGCCAAAATGGCAAATACATACAGTAGCTGCACACACACACACACACACACACACACACAGAGAAGTGTTTTTTAAAGATAATAACAAGGCTAAATGAGGGAGAGCAGGCGAGAAGGAATGAGAAGAATATAAGAGGGGGAGGACAAGGAGAGGAGAGGAGAGGAGAGGAGAGGTGAGGAGAAAAAGAGAGGTGCAGACGACTGAAGGGGAAAAGTAGGAAAGAGCATTCATTTAGTTTGGCCAAACTGCCTGACTGTCTGACGTTTGACTGACGTTCAGTAGACGTGTCCTGACATCCTGATATGGTAACAGGTAACCATGGAGACAAGAGACAGTACAGACAGAGAGGACTAAAGCCCCAATAATATAAAATGAATTATACAACAGTTAGTTCCGGCCCTGCAATCTGATTGGTCGAGAGACAGTAAAACCGTGATGATATTGGAGTACAACATCACGGTTATTTCACTGTGTATGTATCACTCCGCCTCACAGCTGATTGCAATCAACAATCAAATCAAAACTGACGGTCAGTGTCAGTTAGGTCAGCAGTTGCGTTGTAGGCTAATTAATTCATCCACTGTCAAACAGCCAAAAATATGGATTTATTTCCTAAAATAAGTTTTGAATTGAACTATGAATGCTCGTCAGAGGAAGATGAGGGAGAGGAGAAGCTGAATCCATCTGAGCACACATCCAGGTTTGTCAGTGTTTCATCAGCGGAGCTCAATGACTTGGAGAAAAGCAACATACTGTCAGATCAGAAGGCAGAGTCGGCTGTGCCTGTGAAGCGACAGTCCACCATGCAGTCACCACAGACTTATTTCACCGGCTGCACAATTAATGGAAACGTGCAGATAAATGTGTATAAAGAGTAAGTGCCTGGCGCACCATGTCTGCGTTACAACGGTGACAGTGGAGTCCTGAGGGAACTATTTTTGTTGGCGGAAGACAAATAAAATGCTTAAATTATCTATTTTCTCCTCATTTTTCAACATTTCTTAATCAGCCTTGCTTATTTAACTGTTGAGCTGTTGTATAAAAGCAATATCACACTCGAGCTCGTGATGTTGTACTGTGATATCGTCACGGCTGTGATTCGGTCATAGAAGAAGACAATCACAGTACAACATCACGAGCTCAAGTGTGATATTGCTTAATTATAGAATATAACAACAGTTTAGAATAGAACAACGTCTGCATTAAAGGGCCAGTTCATCAAAATGATATTATATTATATTATATTATATTATATTATATTATATTATATTATATTATATTATATTATATTATGATAGTTCTGTTTGTCCAGGTTTTGAGTTATTCACCCTGATATATGGAATTACATTTATGGTGCTTATTAGCAGCGTAGTTTTAAACAAATCTCACTCAAACATAGTGCATTTCTGTAGGACTTTTTTCAGAGGCGGATAAATTTAGTGCTTTGTTCGCCATCACTTTGCGACCACTAAAAGTGTTTGTTTTTGCCACTGACAGGCTCAGATTATTATTATAAGTGTCTGACAACTTAATGAAAATTACCCCTACAGAGGTAGACCGTTTAATTAAAGAGAAAGATCCTTTTTATTAAACTAGGACCCGCCTAGAATTTGCCATCACCAAACCAACCAGACTCCATTTAAATAAACAGCAATTGTAGCGTGTACGGAGTCAACATATTTTCACATCTAAGTGGGTGAATTGAGGGTTTATTTCAACCAAACTAGAGTTGCTGATTGTTGTAGAGTTGTTGTTGATTGTTGGAACAATGGAAAGACTAAACAAGACATTTTTGTGAGCTTCATTTTGGCTTCTGTTGGCTTCGAATGAAGTTTGTTTTGCGAATTTGTGAACTGTGAATTTCAGTGGAGTCTGGTGGGTTTGAGGATAGTGATTTTAAAGGGATAGTGCACCCAGAAATGAAAATTCAGCGATTATCTACTCACCCTCATGCCGATGGAGAATCAGGTGAAGTTTTAGAGTCCTCACAACACTTGCGGAGATCCAAGGGGAGAGGGGGTAGCAACACAACTCCACCTAATGGAGGCTTACGGCGCCCCAGATTCAAACGTCCAAAAACGCATAATTGAAACCACAGAATATCTCCATACTGCTCGTCTGTAGTGATCCAAGTGTCCTGAAGCCCCGACATAAAAAGTTGCAAGCGTGCACACGTGAACGTGGTGCACAGAGAGGCAGTTAGAGCTACAGGCTACAATGTGGCTAAAAACCCTCCGAAGCATCGGTGAAAGATGTTACCTAACACAAGGACATACTAAACTTCACCAAAGCCATTTAGGGTGACAACAGAGCATTTATTTTTGTCTTCATCTAGATGGCATTTTTCCAGAAGTTGTTAAGACTGTTAAGATAACGTGTTTGTCATTTATTAAAATCCAAAGTTCAGTGTCAGACCCGCTGTCACCATAACAAAGACTTTAAAAGGTGACAGCTGTTTCCTGGAGGAGATTTGTTTCAGTGGGTGTTTGACAGGAGATGTTGTGATGCAGCACTGATATGAAAAGATTACACCCAGGAGCAAAGACATCAGAAGACAACCTTTTCCTCAGGTTAACTCTGTCGGATTATTTCACTGTGTGGAAGTTGTTTTCCTGTTTGCGGGAGGAGGCTCTGACTGTGAGGCATCCAGATACAACATCCTCTCTGGTTTCTACATGACAGTACAGGAGCATCTCCATAAAGCTGCCGGCAGTAAAGAGCCGTATGTTTGTCTAGTGTTTATGTGTGCACGGTCCTTTTAATGGTGTCACACTGTCATAAAACCAGACACTAACATGTGTCTTCTGGAGTAGAGTGTGTACATATGCATGAGTGTGTGTTAGCGTCAGTTTTCCTTATGCTCTTTATGTTCAGTTACAGTTACATGCCATCACTTTTATGCATATAAAACCACAGCTGCTCTCATGTCTATCATGTCTAGGTTTTCGTGTGTGTGTGTGTGTGTGTGTGTGTGTGTGTGTGTGTGTCTGTGTGTACTTCAGGCCCTTAAAGCACTATGCAGTGGTTCACATAATGGTGTTTATGTTTAACAGCAGCAGATGCGTATTATTACGTTCACAATAAGGATTATACTACACTGGGATGAAACCTTTGTCACTGTGTGTGTGTGTGTGTGTGTGTACTGACTTTAATACATCAGAACTTAATTACATTGGGCCTGTGTGTATATTAGTGGATGCATTTTTATGTGTATGTGTTTACATGTTTATACAGTGATAGATAGTTGTAATTTCTTCACACCATAAGCAAAACATTTATCTTACTATTGTTACAATTACACACAAACACACACACACACACACACACACACACACACACACAGAGCTTTTCTATATAGCCTGTATTTATGGATTTACATTAAAAGTTTAAATAAAACTGTTGATTTAAAATGAGGGAAAAATACAAATATTTCTTGTTGTTTATTTTCTAATAGTTCACACATTGCTCATTGTTGCTATAACAACCAGAGGTCAAGCTGAGCTGTTTATTTGTTCTGTGAAATGTTGGATATTTTAAATAACAAATGGCAGACTGTGCAGTGAGGGGCATGATTTGCATGGAAGAGTTGTGAGAGAGAAAGAAGTAGAGGCAGTACTACAGTATGCACACTAACATGTGGGGTGTTTGTAATAACGGCAGCATCGCCATGCTGTGTTGTCGACGAATCAACTGTAGGGGATGGAGAGCAACCAGAACAGTCGCTATGTTCATGACTTTCCCTACTTCATGGGAGAGCTGCGTATTTACACTCCTCTACAAATGCCAACAGCGTGACGGGGCACTGGGTAACTTTTCTGGACTGAGTGCTGAGTACGTTGCAGGTTTTTTTCCTCTGGTCACCAAGATTTGAGAAATAGTTAGCTTTGGGTAAATCTGCTGTGACGTCACACATTGGTTTGTGGAAGGGCGATGAAGCCTTGAGTAGAGATGTACCGATACCACTTTTTCTTTCCCGATACCGATTCCGATCCCTGAACCTTAGGTATCTGCCGATACAGAGTACCAATCTAATATCAACGCGTAAAATAAAAATGGATGGGATATGAATTGTTTTATGTCTCAACTCCTAAAACTCTATGTAAAATATTAAGAAATAAAAAATTAATAGTAGAATGAATACCGTAAAACTTTTTTTTATTATTATTATCCAGTGTTGACACAGATCAAGACACAGGTTAAAGTGCAGCCACACAATTTGGTAAAAAAGACATTTTAAAGGCTACAGTAGAATGCTTTTTAAATTCTGCTCCCTTTCCGTTTTGTTTCCCTGTAGCGTGCGTATGCGTGATAACATGAGGCATTACGTGGTATCAGATTGGTCATAGGCTGTACTTGCCGATACCACATTTTAGGCAGTGTCGGAGGCATTTCAGATACTAGTATTGGTATCGGTGCAACTCTAGCCTCGAGTTCTGCATTTCGACCAGCATCATCTTGGTTTTCTGGAGCCTGAAGTGACCATATTTGGATGAGAGGCTGAAGCTGCAGAGACGTGAGTGGTAGATGTGACTGAGAAGCTGAGGACACTATCTGCAGACAACCTGTCACTCAAAATGTTAACAGGAGAGCTTTAAAAACATTCACCCCCTGCACAGGGAAAATTAGGGATAGAGACCAAAACCATTTTTGTACCAGGCTGGAAAATGTTTATTTCTGCTGCAAAGTTAGCCATTTGAACATGGTCTCTATGGGGACTGACTCGCTCTTGGAGCCAGCCTCAAGTGGCCATTAGAGGAACTGCAGTTTTTGTCACTTTGCGTTGGTTTTAACATTGTAATCTGAGAGGTTGCTGCTTGAATTTGAAAAGTCTCAATCATTGCATGTAGCACAGGGGTGTCAAACTCATTTTCACCAAGGGCCACATCAGCATAATGGCTGCCCTCAAAGGGCCAGATGTAACTTATAAATGTAACTAAATGTAACCAAATGCAATGTAAAATAAATGTAACTACTCCTTAATGTTAAATATGTTAAAAATATACATCATGTTAATGATGTGGAAACTCTGCCGTCTAGTGGCGGGAAGCCGTCACTTCGCGGGTAACATAATCGACATGCATTGTGGGAAATGTAGTTTTTGGTCAAATCACGCTTTTGACCTACTTTTTTTTAGACAATCAGACCTTTTAAGCTCTCGCGGGCCACATAAAATGACGTGGCGGGCCACATTTGGCCCACGGGCCTTGAGTTTGACACATATGATGTAGCAGATACCAGATGCACTGGACAGAGACAGGAAGTAGTAAATTTACAGTGGCTATGATACACATATTCAGCGAACAGACATGATAAATCTGCTGCTTTTATAAAGAGATGACTCACCTCATTACTAAGAAATACAACTGTGGCATGACACAAATGTTATTTTCATTAGCATGTAAGTATAACAGGAACCCTCTGTGACTCTGATTAAATGAAAGCACTTTTGATGAGTGAGAAATTCTCCTAATAAATAAAAGAGATGATTGCAATGCGATGTTTTGACAGCCAATACTAAAGTTTACATGTGAGCTTTGAATTGTGACATGATAGAAGGACAGAGGAGAGGACTCTTGTTTCACTGGGGGTTTTTGACAAGGAGGACAACTCAAACTGCCGAACTCATCATAACTCAACATAGCTGAAATATAATCTAGAGCCTGTGCAGTAAGTCGGAAATAAAAACAATAACACACACACACACACACACACACACACACGGACTACAGGGTGAAAACAAATGATGTACAGCATACCTAAAGTTGTAACTCACTCATACACTAACAGGCAACAGCAAAAATACACTGTGTGTGTGTGTGTGTGTGTGTGTGTTGGGTGCGATTGTTCTGAATGTAAGTGCAGGTCACACATACCTCCACCTAAGGGCCTCCGTGCGCACAAACACACAGTCATCTACACACACACCACACCGCTTCACACTGACACACTCCATCATTGTGTCACTGTATCAAACACACACCCACACATACAGAAAACACACATATATTTTGCTTTCTCAGTCATTCTATTGAACACACATGTATCCACACACACACACCGCCAACAGGAACAATACAGAGGTGTCAGGATGATTGACCATCCCATAAGCCTCCACAATATGAGCTGCTGTGTCCCACAATGCACTGCAGCAAGTCTTTGAACCACCACTTAAAAGTTTTCTGTGATGGTCACCGGCTCTGTTCCCAAACACCAAACAGTCACATGTCAACGCTGAGATTCATAATGCATTGTAAGAAAACATTTTTAAATGACAGATCTCTCAAAATCGAATGCAAATTTTTTAATTAATTTAAATCACATTCTCAGGAAATATCCCAAATAAATCCTCTGTAAAAAAAAAAGTGTTATCATGTTGTGTTTTCAAGGCACTTAATCCTGATTTATAGTTCAGCTAACATGTTAAACAGACATGTTGAAAAACATAAATTCTGGGTGTCACACACATTAAATTGATTTTAAGTTCACGGACACCGGTTTTATGTGTCATACAGCTGTGGATGATTGGATGCTTAAATCCAAGGCGAAATGGTCACGAGCGTGACATTAGGTCATAGTTTCCTGTACATTATGTTGGGAGAGTGATGGACGGGTGTGAGGAGAGGCCGGCAGAAGAAGTGGATATTTCCCCTCACCTGTCTGAATCTTAAGTAACTGATTTAAATAACAAGGTGATGGACCACAAGCATAAGTTTCCAGCTGTAAAAATAAGCTTGTTGATTGATTGATTGTTTCGAGATCATTCACTGAGTGTAAAAGAAGCATTAAGGGCTTGAGTGATGATGCTTGAGATGGAAGTAAACGCACTTCAACTCATGGATCACTTATTAATTATCCTTGGGTCCTCTGCCAGAGGCCTGGGAGTTTGATATATATATGAATTCTCAACTCCACTTCACCCAAAATAACTTCAGTCTGCACGTAGGAAAAGTTTTTCTTTCTGTCTCTCCTCCTTCGTTTGCTCCATGTTCACAGATCGACAGGATGTAACTATCCATACTAAGTATCACCTCCTTATAAGGTGGTCACTGGCTATTCATGGGCAGCGATGTATGCTAATTGCTGACTAGCGGGAGTGCGCTGTCAGTTTACAATCGATTGGCATTCAAGAACATGCACACGTGCCCACGATCAAATTTGAGTTTTCAGCAGGGTCCATGAATCCGGTGTAGCTTTTTAGTACATATTTTTAGATTCATATTTCATGAATGTGACCAAGGGCTAATGCCAATTCCCTTCCCGTATCCTTACCCCTTGGCGAACGACGAAGGGGTAGTGTTGAGGGGTAGGGAATTTTATCTAAGACGCCACTGCATGCAAATTAGCGCAACAGACATGTTCACCTAGGTCAAGCGTATCGTCGACGTAGGCTTCTTGCATGGAGAACTCTGGAGATATTCATGTCAGCTATATCATGAATTAGCGATTTTCAGGCATTCATATTCTAACTCAGTGCTTACAGATAACAATGCATATGCAGAAACTGTGCGATGGCTTTCTCACGGAGGCTGCCATCTTCCTGGAAAACTTGCCTGGCTGGATAGTTTCACAATGCATCCTGGGAAATTCAATCTTCCCCTAGGTGAGATGGGTTCCTAAGTGTGCATCGCACGGCTCTTCAAATTAAGTGGGGATTTTAAGGGCTGAAAAGTACTTCCCTAAAGTTTGGGACACCCTAGCCTTTCACGGGAATGCGCAAAAACAAGTGCTAGGGCCAATTTTGAGGGGAAGTGTGAGTACTGGGACAGACCCCAAATGGGTTTTGGTGAGTAACACTGACTGTAAACATAACTCTTATTTGTTTACAAAAACACCTCCTACAGCTTTAACTGGAGAAGAGTTAGTGCAGGCAGTTTAAGGAAGTGTGTTCATAAAGAAAAAAGAAAAGACATGCCACAATAGCTTCAGAAAGTTAGTGAACATCACAGATAATACAGAGCAAAGGAAGATGTTCTGAGGCTGGCTCTTTCCTTTATGTTTGCCTCCAGCCTTTTATTGCAAATCCACTGTTTACCTCGTGTTTCTGATCCAGCTATTGTTCTTTTGAATTAAACATGCAGAGCCCTTCTTCCACAAACTGTTTTTCTTGCCACCTGCCAACACTGCCAGCCTCTTTCTACTGAAAGCCTTTGGTTTGTGGTCACAATTAATCCCAACAACCTTGTTTACTTCACCAAGACAACAACAACAACAACAACAACAAAAACAAGCGCAACAGGGTTTATTCAAGCGAGGAAGAGTAGTGCTCTGGAAACAGGGTGAAGGAGGGGAGTCGGTGCATGTGAATGTGTTGCTACAGAGCGCACCGAAGCGAGGCGGTGTCAAATCATATGAATAACACAAACACATTCATTCATTTCCACAAATGCACAAAGAAACACACAATACAACTGTGCTTTCACAGCGCTACAGTGAGCAGGGTTAGGTCACATCATCTTCCACTGACAAAAATTCTGAAAATGTTTGAAACAAAGTGAAAGTGAGCCACAGAACAAACATATAGTAGTTTCATGTCTGCATCACCGAACTAAGTTAAAGGTTTAGTTCACCAAAAAAAACTCATTCTTACTTGTACACTAACTATTATCCTTATACTCAGATAAGACTTTGTTTCAGTATGACTCAAGGAGACTCAAGAATTTCTGTTCATCCGAATTAAAAAAGAGTTCATTGCATTTACTTTGTTGTTCTCAAAACAGAGAACAGATTGCATAAAAAAACTTGACAGTACTGTCCTCTTTCAAAAACAATAACACGATCTAATGATATCTAAAAGGCAAAAATAAACTTTTTCTTCAGGGGCAAAACATCTGGCTACTTAGCAAGGACATTAATGACTCTCACAACCATGAGAAGTCAGTCAGTGCCACTGACCACCAGTCTGCTGTGACTATTAGAATTTGGATTTTATCTACCTGGATGGGTTACCCATGTAGAGTCTATGGGCCGAGGCTGAGCGCCAGACAGCCCCCGCCCAATTAAAGTCCCTACAAGGAACTTTCATTTTGAGTTGATTTTGGCGACCCTGTGGACAAAAGCGGTAGTGTTTTGCTGGAATGAAGCCTACATTTCCCATGAGCTCTAGCGCGTATTGTCGTAAAGACGCTTACCTGGCTCGCGCATGTGTTTGTTTTGGGGATGAATGAAACAACAAGACGGGAAAACTTTGCCCCCGCTCCTATCGGGGATCCCAGCTCACCTCTGCTGTGCCCCAGCTCCACCTCTCCGGCGTAAGCGCCACCGCCGCCGGGGTAAACACAGCGGTCGGCTGGTAAGGCTGAAGGCCTGTTTGGCGAGCACTTCCACGACTTCTTGGACTGAGTATGGAACGATGCCTCGCCTCTTTATTTCTCGGCACTCGCTGGACCCTGTCAACGCCTGGCTGGTACATGTCGTCAGCCCGGATGAGGTGTTCCAGCCCCGCGGCCCCTGCTGTCCTCGTCCACACTGGCACGGGGTGAATCTGTGCAACCTGCGGCCTCTGCGTGTGGCTCCCCGGACAGCTAACGCCGTGGACCCGCCAGCTCCTGCCAGGATTGGGCTGGTAAATGCTAGATCGCTAGCGAACAAAACGTTTATCCTGAAGGATTTCCTGACTTCCCTAGGATTGGATTTTCTCTGTGTGACTGAGACGTGGCTGACTGTTGGTGAGTCCAGTGCTTTCACAGAACTTTTACCCGATGATTGCTGCTATTTTAATTCCCTGCGGACGTTGGGTTGAGGAGGAGGAATAGCGACTGTTTATAAGTGTCACTAAACGTAAGCAGCTAGGTAAGATGACGTGTGCCGTCTGAGTGCCGTAAATCGTTTTGTCCTGGAAGCGACCTGGGGCGGACCCAGAGACAGTTTCCTAAAGGTATGGATATACACTATATAGAAATAGCTTATCTTCACACCGATGGTCTCATTTGCTGTTGTAGGTCACGCACAGACATCAGCAGAAACGAGAGACTTTTGCATATCCAGTTAAAAGTTCCTTATAGCAGCTTTAAGCCCCTTGGTTATGGCTGTTTGCATCAAATTGCCTATAGCAATTTAGAAAAGAAATAAAGGAGAACTGTATGATGAATCGGGCAACAAATAGCTAATAGCTAAAAGCTATCTCCAACTACTCACTGAGAAACATTCATACAACACAAAAAAGTCACCTGAATCACACATGATGTGGTGTACCTTTAATCATAACCATCCATTTCATTCATTCATTCATTCATTCATTCATTCATGCATTGTCTGTAACCACTTATCCTGTTGGGGGTTGCGGGGGGGCTGGAGCCTATCCCAGCTGACACTGGGCGAGAGGCAGGGTTCACCCTGGACAGGTCACCAGACTACCACAGGGCTGACACATAGAGACAGACAACCATTCACACTCACATTCACACCTACAGGCAATTTAGAGTCACCAGTTAACCTGCATGTCTTTGGACTGTGGGAGGAAGCTGGAGTACCTGGAGGAAACCCACGCTGACACTGGGAGGTGAGGATCAAACCTGAGGTTTGAACCAGGAACCCTCTTGCTGTGAGGCAACAATGCTAACCACTGCACCACCACCACCACAAAGTGCTAATGCATATTATTGCACATAAAATAAGTTATTGCACTGAAGAAAAATAACTGCACTGTGTTTCAGTGAATTCGCTTCAGTTCAGAGTTCAGTCTGGTGATGTCTTTGCAGTAGAGACTGTGTATGAATCATGTGGTGTGAGTGTTTTGATGGACCTGTAATAGACAAAGATGACAGGAAATGAGAGGAGAGCTGAACACAATCTGGGGATGTTTCTGTTCATGGTAAGTGCTTTAAACTCACCAGACTATGTTCTACAACAACACACCCACCGGCTGCCTGTCTCTAGAAGGAAGAGTGAGCCATGTGCACACTCATTGTCAGTGGCGTTGGCGATAAGGAGCACTCCAGTGAACATGTGTTTTTTGAGTATCACATGTCCTGTAGTCTTGAGTGGTGGCTCTGAAAAGTTAATGGTTGGTGTATTTGTAGGGGACAGCAGCTGTCGCCAGTTTGTTGTGAAACTGGGTCTCTACTGGAATCAGCTGTTACTGCTGTGAATCCAAGTGAGCTACAGCTGCTGTCCTGCATGGAAGATAGCAACTTTATAGAGGCACGTTTTAAGACTATGAGGAACAGCAATGGTGTTTGTTCATTTATAAAGCTTCCCTTCTAACTCTGACTTCGCATAATCTTGGTACTTGTTCACAGAACAGGTTGTTGCTTCACACTCGCTTAATAGGAAATGAACGAGGAAGAAGGTCATTCTCTTACAGTGCTCCTTAGACATGGAATAATCTGTAAAAGACCTTAAACTTGGACTCTGTCACCATTATGGCTGTTTAAAAGCCTTATTTCTGATCTTGTTTTAATTGAGTGTAAAAGCTTTAAACTATACATCTACACCTTAGCATGTTTATCACCCTGTATTTCTACATTTAATGATCAGTTATTGCTATTGTTGTTTGTTACTTTGTATGACTTAATTTCTGTTTTAATTGATATGCACGATGGTTCTTGTTTGCTTATCAATTGTTTTTAATGTCTTTGTTCAGGCTAGGCATCACTGACAATGAGGGTCTTCCTCAATTGATTTCCAATGTCTTAAATAAAGGTTTGAATGAATGAATGAATTAAATTATTATTTGAAGCTCAACACACACACACACACACACACACACACACACACACACAGAACAAACATATAAAAGCAAACACTTTTGTCTTTGTTCCCATTTCTCCCGAGTTTAAATAAACATAAAAGCCTGGTTCTCTCACATTTTGTTCACACTTTTGTTTAAATCCTTGCTATTGAGCACTTTGCCAACGTAATTGCTGATCCATTTACCTGACAGTTGTGGCATATCAAGGTGCTGATTAAACAGCAGGATGATTCAGTGTGCCTTGCAATGGTCACAATAAAAGGACACTCTAAAATGCGCAGTTTTATCACACAATGCCAAAGATGTTATAAGTTTTGAGGGAACGTGCCATTAGCATGCTGCCTGCAGTGCTGTTCTCTGGAGCTGTTGCCCATGAGCTGAATCTTTATGTCACTACAATAAGCCATCTTTAATGCTTTTTCTGATAATTTAGCAGTGCATCCAACCAGCCTAGTAACTACCACCAGTGGAGGACCTCTACATCAGCCACTCAGACAACTGATGCAGCAAATAGTTTGCACAATCAAAGAGCTTCTGCACAAACTGTCTGAAATTGTCTCAGGGCTGCTCATCTTGGTGGTGGGTCTCAGACGATCTTGCTGGTGAAGATGCTGGATGTTGAGTTCCTGGGCTGGTGTAATAACAAGTGGATGGAAACCATGAACATTCAATGCATGTGCAGAGGTATGTAATTACGGGCTAATTAGCATAGTTCCCATCATGTCAAAACAACTGAAAAATGTCTAGCAGAACAACCTACCAGCTACCTTAACATTAGGGGCCATATTCTTGGATCTAAAGAAAGCCTTTGACACTGCGGATGGTGTTCTACTGCTACATGTTTCAATATTCAACTTCGCTTGTAATGTTAATAAATAGATGCAGTCCTATCTGAATGGCAGATCACAGAGGGTCAAAATAAACAATGAACTGCCATCAGCACTTACAGTAGTACCGATATTGGTGTACCTCAGGGATCAATTCTGGGCCCCCTGCTGTTGCAGTTGTGCAATACCTGGGAGGTCTGCCTTCACAGTCAGCTTTTCAGTGGGACAGGCTCACACATGGAACAGTCTACCAACACTTATCAGGCAGTGGAACGTGTTGTTCATTTAGAAATATCCTAAAATTATGGCTAAAAGACAATCAAGTGTGTGACCATACTCTGAAACTTATGTTTTAATGAGCTCCGTTCTATGTACAATAATGTTTTTCCTATATCAGTGTATTGTATGTGTCTTGCTGTAGTTGTCATCACACCTGTCCAGGGACTACAGTTGAAAATGATCTGGATAAACCGGCACATTTGCAGAAATGCTCATTAATGTGCACTGCTCCTGTCATCTTTAACTCTCTAAATAGGTAATAAACATCAATAAATAAATAAATAAATAAACAACTATAGTGGATAGTGCACACCAATGGTACACCTCAAACCTTGCAACATCTGTGGCATTGTGTTGTGTTATAAAATGGCACATTTTAGAGTGGTGTTTAATTTTGACCAGCCCAATGTACGTCTGTGTAATAGTCAAGGTTTTTAATCATCACTGTGGTATGGTGCACTGGTTGGATGGATCAGGGATTATTTACATAGTGTGCTCACTAACATGGTTTTAAAAAATCTGTGCACACAGTTTGAGAGAAAGAAGCCTTTTGTGTACATAGAAAAAAAGTATTAGATCTTTTATTTCAACTCATGAAAAATGGCAACAACACCAAAGACATTCCTTTTGTATTTTTGTTCAGCATATATTTCAACTCCTTGAATGCACCTTGGCTGGTAGGTTAGCATTATTTTCAGTTTGGATTTGGTTCTGCTAAAGTTGCCATTGGGCCTCCACATATACTTTATTAATTAATGTCAAAATACTTTATCTTTAAAGTTGTGTCAATATTAAATTTTCATTTTCAGTCACAAATAGTCCAGTTTATTTACTGACATACCATCACTAATTCTGCTTTTTATTTTTACTGGTTGTCTTCCATACACATTAGAGTGGATATTTTCTCTGCTCCTGTAGTGCAGGTTGAACACTGTAGCAGCCAGAATAGTTTTTACTTTTTTAAGGTGCATTTAATAATTCATCTTCTTATTTCAGCCTGGTGTAAATGGACTCCCCTGAGAACTGGCTATGAACTAATGTCCGAAACACAACAAGGAGCCGAAGGTCCTTTTTCACTGCCAATACCCACATTACTGCGATATTAAACTTTCAGCATAAGGCTCATTACTTATTTAACCAAGGAAAGTTTGTATTTAACAAAGGAAAGTTTGTTAAGCGTGGGGTCTGTGTTCCCAGAACCATCATGCTTCACATGCATGCCTGGAGCTGACAGTTCCCAGTACAGCCACAGTCTGTCTGGCTGGTTAGCAGCTCCACTGGGGCAGTAAGGAGGTTGAGTGCCTTGCTGAAGGGCACATCTGCTGTAATGGGCAAAGTGAGAATACAACTTCTGTATTCAACTGAATATACAGTATTTGGTGCTGTTTACATAGGGATGGCCATCATATAGTGCAATTCAACATCATAATAATAGTAGTAATAATAAATGATGTTAATAATAATAATACGATATTATGACCCTAGTCCTATTAGCACAGGCAGAGCCCTTTACTGGACTCTTTGGGTGATACTCCTCTAATCATGAGCACACACTTGCACAATGAGTAAAGCCTTACCCTAGTAGACCTAGGGTTACATTATCGTAACCTCCATTCTATTTTACACAGGCTCCGCCCTCTGCTAGACTCTTTGGGTACAGTGGGTATAGAGCCCAATGAATGAAGGCCCTATCGCAACATAATGTAAACCTATCCACACTGATCCTGACCAGCTAGAGGTTAGATGCCGTAGCCCTCCTACTTCTTTACAACAAGTAGGGAGCCTCAGCCAACCCAGGTGGTAATCAACCAAACTGGGTGGAGCTTTGGCCTAACTTTGCAGGAGTTGAAAAACAAGCAATAGACACTCTGCACACCCCATTTCCCCTCTTGGATATATTTATGTAGATACAATGTTTACGTTTTCAAAGTAAAGTGCAGTATCTAGTGCAAGCTCTTGAGCTCTATGGGACATATTTATTAGTAGTGCATTACTCTCTGTTTAGTGTATTAGGAGGGAAACCCTAATAACTATTTCATCACTTAAGGGCAAGCTACGACGTAACTTTGGAAATGAACACTTTTATTCACAGAAATAGCCAGGCTTTGACTTCATTGAGGCCATGAATGTTTTTGTGAGCTAAAAGAAGTGGACGCAGCCACCTTGATGTCATCCACTGGTTTGTGTACAAACAGTGGCACTGCAATATTTGTGATCAATCGCATGATGCCCTGTGGCCCAAAAAGACTTTTCCCCATTTACTAACATGATGAAACAGACATCTGTAAATGAGTGAACACATTTTTTGAGCATCACAACACCCACGAAATGACTTGTTTCACTATCAGGATATGATCCAGTAACATCTGGAAAGTCTAGAAGAGCCACAAGATTAAATCTGTTTATCCCCATTCAAGTTAGCAGAGCTCTAAACCGGAGGATGGCCGTTTGGAAAGGGGAAGCTAGCTGCTCTGTTGTGCTTGGCAGAGCTCGGGTGCCGCAAGTCCCTAGTGCACTTGCTCTATGGGTCGCACAATAGCGCCATCTAGTGGCTGGAAAGCACATCTTGTTCTACTTGCTAAATATTGTTGTAATTCTAAAGTTGAAATTAATGTTCTGTGTTGGAAAAAAAGAAAAACGAAATAAATACACCGCAGTGTCTCCATGGTGAAGGCATATATAACCTAATAATAATAGTGATGCAAATAACCTAATTATGATGCAGGCTGCAAAATCTGATGCAGAGGGGGAGGGAATATCACCTACTTGCCGGAGGTCTGCAGTCTCTGAGTGCTTTTCTAGTTGACTTTAGTGACAGTTTATTGAGCCAAGGATATTTTTTTGAGTAATATTTGAGACAGCAGTATTTATGTCTCAGGTAAATACTGTGCATGTTCTATCTGGAAATGATGTGTGCATGTACTCTCTACAAAAAGAAATTTCCTGTAGTTGCACTTTGCAAATCATTATATTTTTGTGAAAGAACTATCATCACTTTCACTCTTGTGATTGTTATTCCTCCCTTTTCAGGGGTGTAACATATGCTGCTATTACCACTGTCTTGTCAGCACACTAATGTAAGTTACATTTTTTTAGAAGCTCCAATGAGCTGAATGAGCCTGCAGGCTAGTTAGCCAACTAAAGCTGGACATACACTGTATGATTTGAGCCACATTTCAGCTTTGTCAGGCATCACTTGCCAGGCAGGGGGAGTGAGGACCAATCACGGCCTGATCAACCACTCACAACCTGCTGTCAGGCATTCGGATGAATTTCTGGCATAGCAGGGCCTCAACTAACTGAGCTGACACTCCTCTAGTGTTTAGCAGTAGAGTTAAGCTAAGACCCCGACAGTTCCCTGTGTCACAGTAACCTACATTTGGAAGCATACTTGTCTTCTGACTAAACACTCCTTTTGAAGTTTAGCAAGCGTGATCAACTGCTGACACGACATGCTCGAGGGACTGACTGCTGGAGGTCTGGGCTGCCCCCGGGCGGTTACCAGACTAGAAAGGAGGTGCGTGGGTATATTCATGTCACCATCAACAAGGATCAGTTTGCTGTCACCTCTGAGACATCAGAATCCTGGCAAAGTATCGAGAAAATCCTGATAGCCATAGTGCAGTTTGGCTCGTACCGGTTCATTCTTTCAAGCAGACAAAAGGTCACCAAAGGACAAAACACAGTGCTAGTTAGCAGCCATGGAGGGTTGGCTTCTGGGGGTCTTTGAATGTTGAATGTGTGACATCAATTTTAATAAAGCATGCTTCTGTCTCCCAGCTCCCTAACCTCAACCCAACTAAAGTGTCTACAAGCAAAGGCTGCAGAGACACAAAAACACCACATCAAATATTAAGAGACCAAGCTGTTTACTGCTCAGAGAGAGCGTGCCACATACCAAAGATGTTCCAAGTGAGAGTTTTTTTCTACAGCCTGATAAGAAAGGAAACTTTGAAAGCAATTCTATGCAGTTCTCATTGTCCTATTATTTTTTGAAGAAGCCTTTTATGCTCCCATGTCCTTTGAGTTATTTATTCATCACACAAAAACAGATATAACTAACTTTTGGTGTATTTCTGAGTTTAAGGTTCATGTGAAGGAGTGGAGAGGTGACTGTTTTCCATTAATCTCTCATTTCTTATTACTGCTTTCCTTATTTTACATTTTTCGGTCTCTTTTTCTGAACTTCTGTTCTCCATCGAGCTCTTTGCATCACATCTCTTTGCCTCTCCCGTACTCTCTTTATCCCTTTTTCCCATTTCCTTTCTTCTTCTCATCCTGCTCACCCAATGCTGTGCACAGACATTTTGCAGCATAGGGGCTGAAGTGGAAAAAAAAGGGCATCCCTTCCAAAAAAACTTTTTCTACACACGCAAAAAAAAAAAATGTGCGCACGCCAGGAGGTTTCTGTCTGCCAGCACCAGAGGGTTTCTTGAGCTTGAGGCCTAAGTACATACAATACATTTGCACACAGTATGAGCAGGGAAATGTCTGTGTAGCCCATAAATAGCTATACTTTATACACATAGCAGCTGCTACATATTCACTTTCTACAATTATCATAATAGGCAATAAAAAAAATCACACTTCACTGGTCTATAAAGTAAATAACCATCACAGTCAACAAATTAAAAAAACACAATTCTCTGAATTAATAAAATAATAAACCAACAAATCTACCCTCTAAACTAAGAAGTAGGCCTGAGTTCAGCTGCAACAATCCTCTCCTCTCCTCTCTTCATTCAAGCACTAATTCTTATTTCAGAGAACAGAAACCTGTAGCCTTGCACCCCGTTCTCCTCTGTGCCCTTTACGCAGCACAGCCCCAAACTGTGTATCATATTTGTTTAAATTAATTATCAGAGATGCAACGTGGGAGACATAACGTTTATTTGAGATTGAATTTTGGTTTAAAAAGACACAAGTCTCTGCTCACAGTGGAACAGACAGTGTGATTTTACGACAGGCGAGCTTAGGGTGGATTTATACTTGTTTGTCAGTTCTGTGCAGAGCCTACGCTGTAACCTACACATTTCTGTGAAGTGCTGCAAAGTTTAGTTGGGTCAAAATGCACATTTAACATGACGATAGAGTGACAATTTCAAACACAAATCATCTTTACTATAACTCGCAGCATTCACAGACAAACACTTGTCTTTATCTGGACACATTTTCCGCACAAATACAACATGCTAATGTTTTTAGCACAAGCCTATGGCATTTTACATCGTATAAATTAGCTTAGCGGCTAGCAGACTTTCCTCTACTCATATGAAGCCAGGGACAACAGCAACATTTAACAAAGGTAACGTTACAAAATTCAGCTCCATTACAACTCACAAGGTTCACTGACAAAACAAGTGTTCTACACTAAACACGTTTTCCAAACAAATACAACATGCTAACGTTATTAACACAAGCCTATGGCATTTGATATTGTATAAATTAGCATAAGCGGACTTTTCCTCTACTCATTTACAGGGACAACAGCAACATCTAACAAAAGTAACGTTACAAAATTTGGCTCCATTACAACTCACAAGGTTCACTGACAAAACAACTGTCTTATACTAAACACGTTCTCCAAACAAATACAACATGCTAATGTTATTAGCACAAACCTATGGCATTTTACATTGTATAAATTAGCCTAGCAACTAGTGGAGATTTCCTCTGTTCATATGAAGCCAGGAAAAATCACACACAAAACTTAAAATACTATTTTTGTGGAGGCTTTATTATCTTCACAGTTTATTGTTTCTTATTTGTGAAATTAAAGTTAATAAAAGCTTCATTTCCACTGAGGGAAATGGTTTCAGCTTACAAAAACAGACAGGAGGTCTGCAACGCCGTGACGTGTGTACATTTCTGGGGAGGTGCACGTCAGGCAACAACACAGAGCCTACGCTTTAGGTACAGAAGTATAAATCCTGCCTTGCTTGCTGTTGTTGTTGGTTATTGCCTAAATTAGGGTGAGCACTGTTGCTGCCTGGCTGTTCATGATGGGAGATGAGGGCAATGTGATGCTGCTCTGCAGGACGCACAATTTGCGTGTGGCTGCCACAAGTGAATTTGAAGAATGAGGGGCAGGGGCTCGACTCAAATGCAGTTGTCAGGAATACAACACACTTTTAACTAAGAATTAATACCACTGGCCAAATTTGAAAACTAAAATACAGAATTATTAAAAGTCTTGCAAAAAGTGCACTTATCTAGACAGAGGGCAAAGGGGCAGGTGACTGAGCTCCACTTTGGGTCAAACTGTGTGCGCGCCTGCTCTTACCCCCCCATCTTTCATTTTAATCTCCTTTCTTGCACTTCATCACCGCTCTATCTGCATTCTCTTTTCATTTCTCCTCATTTTCTCTATCCAGATTTTACAGCGCTGTCCGTCTCCACCACCTCTCTCTTTTCAACCATGTCCCTCTATCACACCTTTTCACTTTCTTCCATTTCTGGTTGTTTCCTTACAATATGTTTTCTCTTTGTCTTTCACTTTCCTCCTCTTGCTTTAAGTCTCATCTTTATTTCTATCATTCCTGAAAATCTTTTTTCCATCTTCCCTTCATCTCTTTCCCTCCTCTCTTTTTTCCTCCCTCTCCAGTGTATATTTTATCCCTGAAGGGTGACACTATTTAATTAATTCCCCTCTTTCTTCAGATGAGTGTGCTTCATCATAACCTGCCCGACCATTTTATGTTATTTTCTGTTAAATAACCAGCAGGATGAGGGAGCTACCACTGCAGTTTCCAATTCAATTACATTTTTCCCAAACCAATTTTCACAATGAACTCATCAGCGTCTGGAGAATTACGCCCGCCTATTAACTTCACTTAATGTTCTTAATGTCCAGCTCTGCACTCTCCAGTGCTGAAATGACACCTTTTCTCCCTCTGCTCAGAATTCCTCAGAGATGAAAGCAAGAGATGGGTGGGTGGCATGTGACCTTTTGACCTCAAAGCAAAGGATTCTGGGTATTGCCGTGAGGTGAAAAAGTGAGAGGGTAGTAATAAGGGAGAAAAAAGGAAAATGTAAATGTATTTATGTGTGAATGTGGGTGTTAGAGAGAACATTGCTGAACAAAGCGCTAATAAAGCGTGTGTATATGTCGGAAGAGTGTGAAACTGAGAGCAAGTCAATGTCTAGATCCTGTGCCAGATAAAGACAGTGTGAACATAAGAGAAAAGTGAAAGAAAGACAGAGAGCCTGTGACGGGAGAACAAAGCGCCACCTACAGAAACCCGAATGACTCGAGGAAAATGAATTACACAGTCTTCTTCAAACTAAAATCCATGAGCAAACCACTAAAGGATTAGTTTCAAGCCTTAACAATGTTACAACAAAAGCAACTAACCCTTCCTTTAATCAATTTAGGGTTGCAAGAATATTTGTCAAACAGCATCCTTTCATCCAGCAGTGTAGACCATCAAATGTTTCATTATAAATATATTCATAGATTTTTCTGAACTAAAACTGACGTTGCTTAATTGCCTCATTAACTCATTGTAGAACACATTCAACAGGAGCCAAACAAACTGTCTTCATTACTTTTGTTAGTCCTCTAGTTAGTTAAATGGCAAATGGACCTGCACTTGTATAGCGCCTTTCTAGTCATCCGACCACTCAAAGCGCTTTTTACACTACGAGTCACGTTCATCCATTTTCACACACATTCACACACTGGTGGCTGAGGCTACCATACAAGGTGCCACCCGCTACTCAGTTTTTAACACACTCACACACTGAGGGAAGCATCATCTGGAGCAATTTGGGGTTCAGTATCTTGCTCAAGGATACTTTGACATGCAGACTGGAGGAGCCAGTCCACTGTTCCAACAATCACCAACTCTGGTTTTTGTTGAAACACACCCTTAACTTACTGAGCTAGATGTAAACAAAAACAAAAAAAACATGCTGTTTTGCCCACAGATTCTGTTTATGGTCCTGTAACTTATCCCTCTGCCACTCAGAGCCACACTGTCTGTCAGCTCAACTGCCTGTTTCACGAGTACAGCCCACAGACTGGCCTCTGGTGGTGTGTACCGTGCACTACAATGAGTTTAACAGAAAGAGAGATGCTTGTATTTATGACAGTATTAGGGGGCGATCACACAGAAATGAGACGCTAGAGACGCGGACACTTCAAAGACTGAAACGCTGGAAGTGCTTATTCAATGTGCGCTAGCTACTGCCGTCTGATGCTCAAAAAGTTGAAAATATTTAAACTTTTCAGCATCTATGTGCATCTAAATATGCGCGTCTAAAAAGAAGCGTCTACAATAACGTGTGTCTAAAAAGACACCGCAAAAACGGTCGTCTAAAAAGACGCTTGAATGCCAGTCAGACGCGCCATATCATAGGAAAACAATGGTTTTACTGGCGTCGCATTTCTGGCGTTTCATCTCAGTGTGATCGCTCCCTTAAAAATCCTACTGTCAGGACTTCTAATACCCTGGTATACCATAACACCATGATACCGCCCAAGTCTACCCGAAACTAACATTTTTAAGATAAAATAAATAAACCTTTTTACTGTTAGTACAAAGAATGATAGTTTTTTTGGTGGGTGGGGCTTAGCTGGAAGCAAAATACTTCTCCACAGAAGAGAAGCCAGCACTAGCTAACAAGTTCTGTTGGCTTGTTTTCAACAATGTAGGAAGATAATGCGAGTGGTGCATTCAGAAATACTCATCCGGAGAGTCAGAACGCACTCTGACACAAACTGGACCGTTCATAAATTTGTAACGCTGTCAGAATGTACTGTTCAGTTATTCAAAGCAGCGCACTATCGGAGCAGAAAAGTGCTGAGCAGAGTGAATGTGTGAATTAATTAATTGTTAACATTTAACTGTAGTTGTCTTTGTTTTGCTGATGGACAGTCAACTTACAGAAATAATTCTGCATATCTCTTCAACCAACAGGTAAAAAGTTAACTTAGTTACTCCTAGCAACGACTACTATAGCCTTTGTGTTAGCTGAAACAGGGACAGACATGTCAGCCATTACTGCAAAGCTATTCAGTGAGTGATTATCAAGTTTTAACAGAATTGTTTTCACTGTTTCCAGCACCAGTAATCAGTAATGATAGGACAGAACAAAGAAAAGCAGACTGAGAGTATGAATAAAGCAAAAGCAGTTCACACAAAACAACTGCCAACAACAAAGCTTCTACACTTCATTATGTAGAAATCTATGACTGAATCGTGTGAAAACAATGAGTCGCTTAGAAGGTTATGAAAAATATCAGCAGTTACATTCTGAGACAATGACCGGCAGATGAAATAATCAGGGAAATCAATTAAAATCAAATATGAAACAAGCAAGCATTCATCAGTATAGCAGGGCATATAAATAATGTAAAACAAGACACACTGAGACTAAAATAATTGTGTTTACAGCTCATATACACAATGTGCAGCAGATATGCAAACATTTTATTCCATTACATCCAGCTGGTGCCTTCCCGTCAGCTCTCATCACGGCTGTGTGTTGTCATACTGCTTGCATTTTTTAATTTGTATTTTTATGTTTGTGCTCTGTGCTGCTACTGCAAAACTCTGTTTGCAAACCAAATGTCTCTGACTGCGTTAGCAAGTTTAAATTGAATTCTGCCTCCAACACAGGGTTTTGAATAGGAGGAGGCAGGACATTACAGAGGAGAGGGAAAAGGAAGGAAATATAAGAGTTTAAAAGGTGGTTGAATAGCTGTAAGTATACATCAAACAACACATACACAATGACTTATTTCTCTTTCTGTGTTTCTTGCTCTCTCTCCGTCGTGCACTTTCTACAATGCAGGCACGGACAACCTTGCCTTTGTTATCACATAGATTTACACACACGTACACAAACAAACAAACCTACACACACATTCTTGTACCTCTATCTTCATGAGGACCCTCATTGACTAACTATATAACTAAATGTCTAACCCTAACCCTAATCTAAACCTAATTCTAACCTGAACCCTAAAACCAAGTCTTAACCCCCAAACAGGACTGTGCAAAAGTGAGGACCGGCCAAAATGTCCTCACTTTGCACAAATGTCCTCACTCTGTTGCTAAACTGCATCTTCTGGTCCTCACTTTGTCGCATGTACAAGTACATACACACACACACACACACACACACACACACACACACACAGAGTAATGAGTGGGAGATGAAAGTTACCTGTGTCATTATCTTTCCATTACTGTGTATAGTAGCCAGAATGGACTCTATTTCGCTCCCCGTGTGTCCGTGTGTGTGTGTGTATGAATTGGTATTCGATCATGTCGAATGAGCATTTCCTGGCAATACACACACATAGATCCCGGCTGGCCGGAGCCGGTTCTCTTCTACGACCACTTGAGATGGACAGGACAGCTGGCAGGACAAAGACATGCACGTCTATTTTAATTCATGAATCTGTAATTTCTAAATCATTGTAAATGAATAATCTCCGCCCTTGATTGCCACTGAGTTCTTTAAAAAATAAAAGTAGCTCTTCTACACATTTGGCCCAAGATTCTTTTCATGCTTGTGACAGAATTTTCTTGGACGGAACAAACTTCCTCTTCATGAAAGCAGTAACAGTCTTTTCAGTTTGATACAAACTGTATGTTTGACAGTAGCCACAAAGTCAATTGCGACACACAGCTGTTCATCTCCCAGCTGTTTGTTTTTTTCCGTCTTTTGAGGCGTGATGTGAATCAATCTTGGGGTCTCCTGTTTTCTCCTCACTAGGCTCGTCACATTCATTTCTTTTGGCAAGTTAACTTCCAGCATCTTTTATCTGTCCTTCAGCCCTGTTTTCTGTTTTGGAATCTGGTTTGTTCAGTTACTACTATGACAAAATACTGAGCAAATGAAAATACACATTTATCAAACACGTTTAGCAACAGAACAGTCAGGTGGTGGTTAACTCGCTCTGCAACTGAAGGGGATGATGTTCATGCACTCCTGATATGAAACACCCACCATAAAGAGGTGTGATCAAAGGCTCTTGTTTTTTCCCCTCAACAACTAGCGCATGTCGTTGGGTTTAGGAAAAAGGAACAGGATTTGCCTTTATAATCTTACCAGACGTGAACACCGCTCTTCTGACAGAAAGTTGTGTTTGTTGGACCCACCCACCATCCCTCCTGCCCAACCTACTTGTACTTTCGCCACCTCAACTTTTGTTCTTGTCCACACATTTCCTGGTATTACACAGAAAAGAATTTGTTGCAGGTGTTACAATGTAGGTGTTGATATAACAACTTAAAGAAGATGGTGGAAAGTAAATAAATAAAGTGCATAGGCAGCAAGTAGGAGCCAACCCTTTGACGTTTAAGGTGACTTATACTGTCTCTCCAACCCTGTAACACTTCACACACACTATCAAGAAACTGGGCTAATTCCTCATCTTGTACAACCAACCACACAAGAATTCCAACAACTGGATTAAATCCATGTAACATTAACGCACCAGTACTAATGCAATAAATCCAAACAGTGCCTTTCTAAATGTCTCCTCAGGTGACATCGACTTCTCCGCAGTTTAATATGATGCGACAGCAGGAAAATCTTCCCGCTCCGAGCTGAGTTCCCCTCTGCTGACATCTGAGCAGCACCCAGGCAGAGACGAGCTGTCACCAGCAGTGTGAGGGCGACAGCCTGCAAAGTCAACAGACCGAAGTTGACAACACCACGGCAGAAACAGCTCGTTAAGGAAGCTCGTTACGAGACCCCTCGTTAAAAAGGGAGATTTTTCCAACCCAACAAAAAAAAGAATTCATGCTGAAGTTCAACTGATTAGTCAGAAATTATAAGATACATGCAGGAACTGTGACATGCAACAGCAGGGAATGTGTCAAAAGTTTGAGAGTTGAATAACTTAGTGCCTCCACCTCTGTGTTTTGTTCCTGATCATCTACAATCAAAGGGTCGTTATCACTGAGGCTCTGACACATTTTTATAAAGCTATATAAAAAAAACCCTATAAACTATATATATATATATATAAAAGTGTCAGTGTGTTCTTGTGTGAAGTCACTGTGTAAAACACCAGGGACACGTGAACATGTTTAAAGCTTCAGTTTAGCTAATACAGTGGAGATTCTGGAGTTTATGTATTGAATCAGATGGTTGACAAATCAAAGAAGTGTATTAGTAAGTTGCTCCAGCACGAGTCTCCAGAACACCTTCAAGTGCTCCTTGTTTTCAATTCTCCAAGTCCGTGGGTCTCTACTAAAGGGATGAGCTTTTCTTTCATGACGTGTTTCCTCATTTGATGTTTTGATGCGACAGTGGAAAGTACTGTCTGACTGATTGGAGGGTGTTGATGCAATTTTACCTGAGAAATGATTTGCCAGTGTCACCTTCTTTGACTCTTTAAACACACACTTTACTGTCACTAAACCTGGGTGATGGTTATTTCAGGGGTGGACCTGGTAGTAATGTGGTGTTCATTTGCTTGAAAACAATGCAACTCATGATTACTAGCAACTAGCAGCAACCACTAGGGGTGAAAAATGAACCAACACAAAAGTGCCAAAAACTGTAGTTCATCAAATGGCCACTTGAGGCTGGCTTCAACAACGAGTCAATCCCCATAGACCTCTACATTAAAAGGCCCAACTTTACAGCAGGAAAAAAACATGTTAACAGCCTGGTACAAAAACAAGGTTTTGATCTCTATAGCTAATTTACCAATTACGACTGTACAGAGGATACATATTTATCACCTGTTTAAATATTATTAAGGCTTAAAGTATGCATAATTAAGGGCGTGGCCACTTTCAGTGGCATCACACGGACAATGTTTGTTAAGGAATGTAACCATGGTGTAACTCCAGATTCATGTGTAGCCATTAGGGCCGTAACGGTACATGTATTTGTGTCGAACCGTTCGGTACGCGACTTTCGGTTCGGCACGACCCTGTACCGAATTATTGGGTGCTGGATATTATTTTATTTTATTTTGTTTTATTTTAATTCTGAACCATTCAAAATATCTAGTTCCCCGACGGACATAATTGAGTGATGGACCATGTCCGACCATAAATTTCCGCTTTCACTTTGTGCAGCACATTCTTGCATTTTGACAACATGGCAAGTGAGCCTGATGAACCTGAAGACCCACCCGCAAACCTTAAGTCCTCCGTTTGGGAACACTTTGGTTTCAGGGTAAAATACGAAGATGGAAATAAACAAGTGGACAAGACAAAAGCAGTGTGCTGACACTGCAGAACAGCAGTCGGTTATGTACTTGGAAACACGTCTAACATGCTAACGCATCTAAAGCGACACCACCCGAGTTTGAACGTTAACCGGCGCGACTACAAAAAGCAATCTGGTGCAAACTACGATATCGTCCTCATTTAAAAAGAAAGAGCGTTTCCCTGACCATTGCGCTAAAGAAATAACCAACGCCATTGGAGTTGAGTAAAATTGTTTAAGCTGCACTTTAGATATAAGCATGTTTTGTTTACTGCACTTTAACAATGTGGGAAAGCTAAGTAAGTTCCTAGTAAAACTGAATCTGAGCAGGCTTTAAAGCTGACCAGCTGCACTATACTTTTTATTTTAATTGAGTAAAACTGTTAAAGCAGAAATGTATATTTATATTTTTCATTCAAAAAATGTGTTAAAAAAACAGCAGGATTTTATTTTTCACTTTTATATTTCTATTTTCATTCAAACAATGTGAAAAAGCAGGATTTTATATATATTTGTTTCATTCAAAAATTGTGTAAAAAGAGTTAACTGCTGTGGTGGTATGTTTTAATAAGGTTACCAATAAGTAAAAGATATTTAATAGTTGTCTATTTTTTTAATTACTGTACCGAAAAAAACTGAACCGTGACTTGTGTGTACTGTTACACCCCTAGTAGCCATAGGCTGACTCTATTTTGGTGTGTTTTCAGTTCATGAAAGTTAATTGTGACATTTTGGTTGCCTAAAAAAGTCTTGTTCAATCTATATAAATAAGCAAGACAAGCTTCATTATTTTTTATTCCAGTAGAAATCCAAAAAATGTTAAGAATTCAGAATAAATGGCCAGGTTATTGAGAGAGTGAATACCACCAAATTCCTGGGGATACATATTGTTGAATTTTTAGTTTCAAGTGTCATATTGATGAATTGACAGCGAAACTGTCCAAACATGTTGGCTTATTTTTCAAGCTGAGGCTTTTCCTTTCATTTAAAGAACTTTTAACCTTAAACAAGTCCTTGTTTAAGTAAAGTAAAAGTATACTTAGGTAAACTTAAATGCACAAGCCTAGGTGTGGTTTGCAGAGACCAACAGGTATGGAATGAGACTGATAACACTGTAAAAATGTCATTAATTGTGTTTTCAAAAAGAGCCTTAAGCAGCAATTACTACAAAAAAAACGTTAAAGCACGGACACTCTCAAGGGCTGGGGACTTCCAAACCAGTTACACCAATATCCATTTACATTGTACTGTTATTTCCACTTGCCATGCTTTTTCATACAGTCTATGGTTAAAACATCTGCCTCTGTTTCTGATTTAGCATCTTGGCAGCTTCTCTGCTGTTGGTCTCAGTGTAATCACTCTGATTGACAGTGTCAGCTGAATGACAAGTTAAATGTCAAATGTAAATGTACTGTCTGAACATAGCTGGTCAAAGGTTTCCTAAGGCTTTCAGCTGAATGTCAAAACAAAACACGAGTAAACACTTTCCAAAGATCTGGTATTTTAAAGGTTTAAAGCTTCCCTGAGGTTTTCTTTATGTTAACAACAGACTGTTTGTGATGTGAAACAGTTCAATCACAGTGACAAACCAAAATATCACCAAAGCTTACAGACCCCACTGATCGACGGAGCATTTTAATCGATTAGGGGTGGTTTTATTGTTTTTCCTGCCTGTAGCTCCACCCACATCAACCACCTTTTTACCGGCAGCAGCAGGCCGCTCTCATGAACCATACACCACCTGACAAGCACCAAATGGCACACAGATAAAGTTGGTGGCTAATCCATGAGAAAAGTCTGTTGAATTTATGAACAATGATTTGTCTGCCGGAGCGGCACGGTGGTGTGGTGGTTAGCACTCTCGTCTCACAGCAAGAGGGTTGCCGGTTCGATCCCGGGCATGGGAGACCTTCTGTGCGGAGTTTGCATGTTCTCCCCGTGTCAGCGTGGGTTCTCTCCGGGCACTCCGGCTTCCTCCCACAGTCCAAAGACATGCAGATTGGGGACTAGGTTAATAGGTGGCTCTAAATTGTCCGTAGGTGTGAATGTGAGTGTGAATGGTTGTCTGTCTCTATGTGTCAGCCCTGCGATAGTCTGGCGACCTGTCCAGGGTGTACCCTGCCTCTCGCCCGATGTCAGCTGGACATCGACCCTCAAGAGGATGAAGCGGTTAGAAGATGAATGAATGAATGATTTGTCTGCCAACATGTCAGTGTTATGTTTCTACCTTCTTCTGCTGCACACCAGTGGCCAAAACTCTCCTTTTGCAGCTTAAAAAAGGCTGTAATCAGTATTTTTGAATAATAAAAATGTATTAAATGAAGACCTAACAACAGTTTCACAATGTGAAAGGCGTCACTAGTAATGATGAACCTACAGAAAATTATCACCCGAACCTGCAGCTCAGCTCGGCTTTACATCTCTTCCTCTGGTTATACAACCTCTGACTTCCCTGTGTCCCTCTAACTTTCAAAACCAATCCCCATTTGCCCATCCTCTCTCTCTCTCTCTCTCACACACACACACACACACACACGCTTTTGATAAACTGAAGCCGACAGTAATCAGATGCATCCAGAAAGGTCAAGGCTTTCCCATTTCCATGAGGAGTCTTTCACTGCCTAAACATATTACTCAGTGGATTAAATTCAATAACCTCATTCTCACACACATATGATTGAGCAATCCATATTAATACCATTCACACTATTGTTATGACCCCCACTCTCATGTGTATGCATTATTCACAGCTCAATGGCAGGTTGTGTTTCTGCATATTCGCATAATCAGAGTCGCTCTGACTTCCAAAGAATGTGCTGGAATTATCTGATATCAGAGAGATGAGGAGAATTATTGAGTTACATGAGATACAACAAGGCTCTCATGCTCTGCTGTCTGATGAAACCACACCTACCTCCGTATGATGAAAGCCTCAACAGCTCGCAGGGTTTGGGAAATAATGATATGGGGCACTGAATTTAATAAATTTACTGTTGGTCAGATGACAGGTAGGACACAAAGTAGCTAGCTACCTTCTGCCTCATCCCCTGCTGCTAGGAGATTTCATGGCCAGTCAAACCCTAGCACTGGAGGTCTGACCCTGGACCACCCTGACTCCCCACTGGATCAGCAAACTTTCTGTTGCTGCCATTACACAGATTAGACCCAGTGCTGCTGCTGGCCACCAGCCCACTGTGGAAATTATAATCTGGATTTTAACTACTTGAAGAGGTCGCCCAAGTACAGTCTACATGCCAAGGCTGAGTGCTTGACAGCCCCGACCCAATTAAACCCCTTAGTTAAGGCTGTTTATGTCAAATAGCCTGTAACAATTCATCTTCAGAGGCTGCTATCTCCAACTACTCACTGAGAAATATTTGTACAACACAAAATAGCCTGGATCACACAAAGATGTGCTGCTCCTTTAATCACAACCATTCATTTCATACATTCATTTTCCATAACCGCTTATCCTTTTAGGGGTCGAGGGGGGGCTGGAGCCTATCCCAGCTGACAGTGGACGAGAGGCAGGGTACACCCTGGACAGGTTGCTAGACTGTAAAGGGGCTAACACACAGAGACAGACAACCATTCACACTCACATTCACACCTACAGACAATTTAGAGTCACCAATTAACCTGTGTCTTTGGACTGTGGGAGGAAGCTGGAGCATCTGGAGGAAACCCGTGCTGACATGGGAAGAACATGCAAACTCTGCACAGAAGGGCTCCCCACCCAAGGTTTGAACCAGAAACCCTCTCACTGTGAGGCGACAACATTAACCACTGCACCACCATGCCGCACCAGTTGTTAATAATTCTTCTAAACACACACATACACACACATATTCAGTGTCTCTCACTACAGCAAATCCGCACCCTTCGTTCAGTCTGTATTAATGTCAGTCTTTGCTCTGTGATGCCTTTGGTGACAAACACTGTTGTGTTGAAAGCACATTAAAACCAAATTTGACTTGACTTGAATCAAACAGAACCTTCTGCCCTCTGCTGTGACCTTTCAGCAGAGTCCACCCTCCTCTAATCGTGTTACTGAGAGCTGCAGAACAGGACGCCAAAAAAGGCGGCAGGAGCAGTTCAAAGGCCATTTTTAAACAACTGGCTCAGTGAGCTGTGCTGCCACCTTCAGTGCTGCTCTGTCCATTTGAAGTGTAATTTAATTTCACATCCTAATAATAAGCTTTTAGCTTATTAAAGACGACCTACTATGCTCATTTTCATGTTGATGCTTGTATTTTAGGTTTCTACTCCAACATGCGTAGATAATATAATAGTCAAAAAAAGACTATCTTCCTAATACAGTCTGAGCTGGAACATCTGTATTCACCGTGTGAAATCTGGAAAACCTGAAGAAGCCCAGTTTGCTCTGATTGGTCAGCGTTTTAGGGTCTTTCACATCTGCATCTCGGCACTATCACTGCAGCAAGGGAATGGCTGTAACAGAGACAGCAGCACTTTCTACCATTATATATGAATGCACCCTCCCAGTGTTTGCATGCTCTGTACCCTGTATATCATAGCGCATTGAAATTTATTACCAACTGTAAGCCGCTAACTCATCTCTGTATCTTGCAAGCTTGGGGTGGCTGGCTCTCTTTAAAGTTTTGTAGCCTTTTTCATTGGCATTTTCTTGTTTACAAAGCTGTTCTTGGCTTACCTCCAGCATATTTATGTGTGTACATTAAGCAAAAAATTGAAAATGGCTCTGCTCTCCATTCACAGGACATGTTTTTATTGTTTGTACAGAGGGTATGTACACAGTTTGGCAAACGAGCATTTATGTATGCAGCTCCTAATATGTGGAATCATCTGCAGAAGGACTTAAAGTTGCACTCACTGGTTCCTCTCGGCCATTTCAAAGCACTGTTGCAGGATTTTTGTACACAGTCTTCTATATGCCAATGTCACAGTATATTTTAATATACTTTTTGGCTTTTCATTGTAGTAATCATATTCAAACTCAAGTTTGTTTGCCCCCCTAATTGCGGTTCGTTTGGGCAGGTGTGAACACAGCAATCGCATTCTGGTGCGCACCAAAACAACCAGAGTAAGGGGCCGATCACACCTACAGGTGGCGCTGGAAAAGCGGACGCTTCAAAGATGCTTGAAATGCCTGGAACGCCCTTTCAACGGGTGCTCCTTACAAGGAGCGGCTGTAGAGTGGGGGTGCGTGCGCAACCGTGGATAAGCTAACCTAGCTAGCTAACGTTAGCACGTTTATCATCGCAGTAATGTTTAATGACATTGTACTCACCAGACAGAATCACTTGGCTGCTCACACAGCTCCAAGCGTGTGCTCTCCGGTGCTTATTGCTATACTGAGGTATTGAGGGATTGTATAGCTCCTCGTAATTATAAACAGTCAGGATGAACCGTGTTGCACTGCGTTGCCATTGTGTTTACACAATTTACCTCAGCTACTCTCAACAACAAAACATGTAACAAGTAAACAAGTACGACGATGACGAAATGGTGCTACTGGCGCCTGACGCCCAAAAGGTGAGATTATTTCACTTGTCATAAAAAATGCTTGAAAACCAGTCCGACGCGCCGTATCATAGGGAATCGATTGTTTTACTGGCATCTCGTTTCTAGCACTCCTTGTAGGTGTGATCGCCCCCTAAGACCTTCTTGAAGAGGTGGTCTCAGTCCGGTTACAAACGACTCTGGTGCGGTTTGTTTGTGGTGAGAAGTTGTTCCGACCTGGATGTGAACCAACTGCAGTCACATGACACATTGTTTGGGTTAAACATGAGCATGTTACAGTCCTGGAGGATTATTAATGTGCACCTCCTCCTGTACTGCCTTAATATGCACATTCAGCACATCCAATGCATCAAAACATTGTTTTCTAGTTGGAGCCGCGCCTCGTTTTCAAACTGTACGGTTTGACTAAAATGAACAATGACAGCAATATAGTCCACGATGAGCAGCGCTAAAATCAACCTGCGTAGTTGTCCCTCCATTGTGACATTACAAAGTGTCACATTTATCTTGCAAATGTACTCTTCTTCAATGTTTGCTTTACTTCCTGGATTTTTCCCACATGGAAATTCTGACCAATCAAGAGCAGCTTTCTCACACAAGGCATTTGATCTGGTCCTCTTGTAAATGCTGCCGTGAGAACACGAACCAACTCTAGGCAATTATACAACTTTGTAACAAAATGAGTCCCTGATTCAGACCAAAGGAGATGACTCTAGGGCTGAAAGCACCCTTAAAGACCAATAACTTTCAATGGGCCTTTGTCATTAGATTTGACACTTTGACTAAATTGTTGATTATTATCTCGACAAAATAATCATGTAACAAGTAACTGATAATAAAACAGTTGGTTAGTTGCAGCCTATTTGTGAATTTAGGATTTCTTTTCTCAAAAAATTTAGTGTTATTTAACATTCAACAAAGTTATTTAGAAATTATTGGTGATTAAAAATCATTTAAGACTGATCCTTGGCCAATTTCACAGTGTTGAAATTGAACTTGAAGTTAACTGAATAACTGCAAAAGATAGATAATAATCCTCATATATACTGTGGTTAGTTGGTCCAAATATTTTCTGCTTAGATATTGCTGTATGATACACTTCACATCTCAAGAATGTAATATCCTGCTGCAACCTGCCTGCTCTCTTTCACCTCAATCAGGACCGGTAGTGGATCTTTACAGGTGAAATCAATGAGGGATCACACAGTGGCCTGATTGAGCTGGTCGTCAGTGTATTTTGTGGAGAGGACAGTAAACCTCCTGCCAGCGAGTGATCCCACTTCATATATCAGAAAACCAACAAACTGAGCATTAGTGCCTTGGTTTGACCTTTCAGCAGAGCAAAGCACTTGTGTATTTAATCCCTTTATGAAGTGCTGTGGGGCTGAAGGCTTGCAGAGGGATCCTGGAGTGCTGTGAAGTGTGGAAACTGTGCGAAGAGACCACAGACCTTCATTATTATGGATCAGAGTTGAGTGTGGAATATGGAAATGATGTGGCTGTCACACAGATTAAAGAAAAAAATATATGTGACTCCATATATCTGCTTTAGTAATAACATAAAATCATTACCTTCGCGTCATAATTCAGTCATTTTCAAATTAGTGTTTCAGAGGGGGCTTGGGTATTGCTGAATTTTTTATTTAATTAAGGTAACAACATTCAGACCTTTATCAGGCTATCAAGCAGCATCAACAGAATTTGATGCATACTGTACATGTATATACGCAAAGCTGCATCAATGATCCAGGTATTCCATCACAGAACACCAGGGACTGTGTTCAAAACATGTGTTAACAGTCGGACATTAACATTAGAATGATCAGTCCACAAAATCACTTAATAACACCAATAAATATACCATTAAAAATGAAAAACATCCACAAAACCTCAACATGTTCAAAAGATCAAAACAAGAGCAGGTTTACAGTATTATTAAAAACTGAATCCATAAACAGGTCAAAGGGGAAACATGGGGACAAATAAAAACAAAGGACTCAATTTGTCCAAAAGCATTTTGAATATAACCTTATCTTTAAAACCCCCAATTAGCATTAAGTGGTCACAGGTCATAGGTGTACAAATGCATAAATACATAGCAGAAAGAGCCTTCATCAGTAAATTTATACAGTAACGTCCATTAATTTGAAAATTACAAAAAATACACCTGCTAGAGGATGGGGGTGGATTCTGAAGGACCAGCAGACATAATAAATGCTTTTATGTTGGTTAACAAACACTGTGAGGAATTACAAAAACAGTAAATCTAGATGTATTTATAAAAGCTTTGCAGAACAATGAGGACTAAGTCATGATATTTTGCTAACACCCGGCTCCAGAATAGATCAAGAGTAGGGCAGCAACTAACAATTATTTTCATTGTTGACTAATCTGTTGATTATTTCTTCGATTAGTCGACTAATCATTTTATCGAAAAATGTGTTAAAATGTTGAAAAATGTTGGTCTGCCTCCCCCAAACCCCAAAATTGTGTCATCTAATGTCTTGTTTCATACTCACACCAAAGGGTTTTAGTTCACCGTCAGGGGAGAGTGTGTAAAGCTGTGGACAGGGAAGACAGATGGTTTGAAAGAGGTGTAAAAGAAGCCATCTATGTGAAATTGGAAAAGCCATCTCTCAATAGAGGAGGAGGTCTGCGACACCACCTGTCCCCCACCTATAATGCTGTCCTCTCATCCTTGCTCAGGAGGTTTAACAAATTAACCTCTAAAAACAATGGTCGTTAACAAATGGCCTCATGTGACTCTAACGACTCCAATTGCAGCGTTGCAGCAGGAGTTTCAACCACTGTCGTTGACACACCATTGGAGCACTAACGAACCAGTGACATCATTGGCCTTGTGAAGACCTCCCCAGAGGTTAAATACCTGGGTGCTTCCACACCAGGTTGTCAGACTAGTTCCAGCCTAGTCAGACAAGCATGAACTGATGAAGCCTCTTGGATAAGAGGTGAAACGCCTTCTAAGACAAAACCAAGTCCAGTTGCATTCGATTCAATTGCCTTGAGATGTGTAAAGCTGCCAATATTTGAACGTAAGAAGCTGCAATAAGAGTATTTTGGGTACTTCTATAGTACTTTTCTATGAAAAATGACTCAAAGCGATTAGTTGACTACTAAAATAGTCATCGATTATTTTAATAGTCAATTAGTCATTGATTAGTTCACCAATCGTTGCAGCTCTAATCAAGAGGGGTGCATATTTGTTTGATAAATACAGTATTCCACTTGCTTGATCTTTCCAAAAAAATGTAATCCAAAAGAAGTTATAACATTGCATTTGGTATAAAGGGTAATCATCCAAGGACTTAAACATTGTTAACCTAATAAAAATTTCAGCAATAAAGCAAGACAATGCGCAGGAGCTCTCATTTTTGGCCCAATATTATTTCTTATTGCCAGCTCAACCCCTCACTTTTGGGTTCCACTTTGCCCCACAGAGCAGAGATTCAAGAAGCATTGGTTGTAATATTCTCCTATGAAACAGGACAAACCCTTCAAGACGTTGATGTGTCATTGGTTGTTGATGCTAGTGTTTATGTAAACAGATGTGAGAAGTGTTGCCGAACATTGTGAGAATGCCGTCACCTGCTGTGGTGAGTTCTCTTGCATGGCCTTTAGCCTTTTGGGATTGTCAGGATGCTTGCGGTTCGTTCACAACTTAAAACTATCAATTCCTAAAACAAGTCATCAAATAAAAAGAAGTACAGTGCTTCATGAACAGGCCATTAGCAGTGTAGCTAAGAGTGTTCCTACCCCGCCAGTCAGTAATGATATTAGTCTGGATGTCATATGGCACTGGGGGCAGGGGTACCCTGGGTGCGTTGATTGTTGACGTTATGGGACCCATGTCAACTTCAGCCTGTTACATGCATTGTGTGTTTTCAAAATATACTAATTTTCACAATTGATATTCTTCCTTCAACAACATACACATGTGGTTAGGTTTAGGCATCAAAAGCACGTGATTGGGTTTAGGAAAAAGAACAGGCTTTAACTTTACAATCTTGCGGGAGGCGAACACCGGCCTCTTGGGTGAAAGTCTGTGGTTGTTTGACCCATCCACCACCACTCCCACCCACCCTACGTGGACTTTCACCCCTTTAACTTGGGTTGTTGTCCTGCTGTGTTTCCCCAGACATCTTTACCTCACCCCTCTATCACAACAAGAATCAGGACACTGTACCCCTGGACATGAATGTGCATAACGAAGGGGTAAGGCCTGAGTGGTAGGGGCAAGGGGTGTATTGGTATTTGGCTTTTGTCTTCAAGACTGCACCTCCTCCAACACACCTGTCATACATTCAGGTGTACAGAGATTTTTTCAAAATAGAGTGGGCTTGGTGCCAGACAGGAGAAGAAGTAGGAAGATTTACATATTTGTTGACAGTGAGAAAATATAGAACATTGCGAGACTTACCACTGGAACTAAGCCTTTTTCTTGTTGCGCTGAAAAGCAGCAGAACCATAAAACTTATACATACATTTATAGGACTTCAATGAGATGAGACGATCAATATAAACTCCAGGCTGTGTTGTGTCCCTAATGTAGCGATTGTGTTGATGTAATATGAGCTATTAAGGCAGTAAGAGCTTCAAAGTGTAAAAGAAAGAGTGTCCTTTAGATGTATTTTTCTTTATTGTTAATTTTGGCAGCATCGCCTTCACTTCACTTCCCAGAACGCCACAGCACTGTTTTAATCAAAGAGCATCTCCCTTAGTGTGAACACTGTTGCTGTGTGCCATTGTGGCTGACAGCCTGAACTATTTTTCATGTATTTTAAATTGAAATGTCACAACAAGGGTTTAGGTTTCATATCAAGTAAAAGGCTGCCGGTAAAAGTGTTTGAATGAAATACAATCTGCCTTTGTCAGGACAGGAGATAAACACTGACGACATTTCTCCCCTCAGTTTCACAAAACTGAACGTACATGATGGGCTGAAGCTACTTTGACGGAGATGGAAAGTAAAGTATTATTCTCTTTTTACCTAGAGAGTGTGAGGAATAGCCGGCGACATCGTCTTTGACAGACAGGACTTCTGTGTAACATGGCAACTGAGCCGAGTTTGTGCACAACAACACTTTAAAGAACAGGTTGCAGTGGCTGCTGTCAGAGCCAAGAGGTCGGTGCCACATGAATACATACATAATACACTTGATGCTTGGAGTAAAGAAAAGATAAAAAAATGCAGAAAAGACAGGATTTGTGTACATTGAGGAAACTGATTCTGCACTGCAATCAGCTGATTCTATTTTTGAGATAAACACTACAAAAACAGACTTGCACATGCTTTCTGCAGCTACTAATGTTAATGGTCCTACATGATTGGAGTCTCATTTAACCTTCAAACACACACACACACACACACACACACACACACACACACACACACACACACACACACATCTCAGTGTGAAACATGAGCTCATTTGCTGTAAGTGGAAAAGACTCGCACACATAAAAGCATAAAAGAATAAAAGCGAGGGAATGAAAACGAGCCGTGCTTGTATTCAAAAAAATTACAAAATGTACAAATTACACATGCATAAAACGCTCTTGCAAATATAATTACGAGCGGTGTAAAGCCATTTTTGCCCATTTGTGCATCTCTTTGGGGGTTAGACATTAAACACACAGAAACACTGGATCGTCTTGGCATTAGCAGCTGAGGTCTTTTCTACACGTTCTCTGATGCTTTGAACATGATCTACATTCATGCTGCTCCACGGTGACACACACAAAGCCCACATTATACACATTCAAACCAAACGGCATTCAACATGGAACGTTGGTGTTTGATTGCTCTGAGTAAACAAGACCAAAATTGTGAAGACACAGCAGCAGCCCCCAGAGGCTCTGATGCTCAATACAAAGTATGTAGAAGGTCAATGTTCTGCTGAATTTGCTTTCCTTTCAGCCTTAAATTATCCTGGTTCAGATTATCCTGGTTCCAGACCTCTGAATCAACAGACGAGTCTCTAATTAGTTGATAGTCTCTGTGGGTCATACATTGTGCTCATGGCAGCTTCTTCCTCCAACTGCAGGCATCGTCAACCAATCAGACGTCTTGTAGGCGAGACATCACCTTCCTAAAAGGTTAGCTAGCTACATACATACATGCTGTTTTCTGGTTTAGAAGTTAAAAAAAGAAGAAGAAAGAGGAGATCAAAATATTTTACAAATCTTTTTTTTTTTCATAGACACAGCTTTACATGTTGATTTACAGACACAGCTTGTCTTAAATCATGTTAATCATGTTAGGTTATTTGCTCCTGGCAACTGCACAGCTACTGTGTTGACTGGAAATGACACCAGCAGGATGGATACAGCTGTCACTACGGATTGGTAAAGACTTAACAAAATGAAATAATGCAACCTTCCCAATTAGAAATCTGCAACATGAACACAATGTCACACTGGATGAATGACATTAAAGGAAACTGTTTTATTTCATTCAGCGACTGGTTTTTGAGGTTCTTTATCATGGCCCAGCATTGGCCCTGATGAAATTCTAAACTGATGGAGGGGCTACAGATCACTGGAAGTTTAGGGTTCGTAGATACACAGTGGAAATGTTCATCTCTGAGATACTCTGACCAATTTAATAAATGGCTCCATAAATTTGAAGGCTCATCAGGACCAAAAAAAAAAAACCAAACCTCACATTACATGCTGACATATCAGGAATGTATGTTTTTGATTGGCCAAGCTGGGCTTCGCCAAATGAAAATGATTTTTGAATAGTGTTTTTGCTTGTGCTGCCCATCACTACCTTTTACACTGCCAGATTTTCGGCGAATGTTGGGCCATTTTGCCGGCAAGCTGCGAGCGTTTAGACACACAGAGCCAGATTGGCGGGAGGGGCTGTTGATGACTTGTGGGAGGAGCTGTTGATGACGCCGCACGTGTGACCCACTGGCGGTGAACTAACAGGAAACAGCTGATAGCAGGAATGAGCAGCTAGTAGCAAAAGGGAAACACAAACCTGACAGACACTGTAAAGATGAGCAACTGGGGAGACAAGGAATTGCGCGCCCTCCTTGCCCTCGCAAACGAAGAGGCCATTAACTGTCAGATGACGGGGACGGTGAAGGACGGGCCGACTTATGAGAGAATTGTTGAAGGACTGACCAGCCGCGGCTTCCCTCCCACATCACTGTTTACGTCACACGCTGAGCTGCACGTTTTGTTACTTGCTCACGCCCCACATTGGCCCGAAAAAGGCGCATTCTGTATGAACAAAAGTAGGCAGGCGGCATTTTGCTGCACTCCCCGATTTTGTTTTTATACTGCCATTTCTGAAAAAAGACTGATTGGGCTTTCCTGCAAATTTGCACAATTCCTATTTAAAAAGGGCTATAAAGAGCCTCGCCCTTTTTTGCCAGGCACTATGTGTTGGCACACCCACTGTGCACTGCTGGCTCATTGGAGTGAATGAGGAAGCTACAGTTTTGATGTACGGATAATGTATGTCTGAGCATGGCCACAAAAATATGTAGCACACAACAGACACACAAGAGGTGATGGAGGAGATAACAATCATTGCCGCTGTGTCTCCAGTACGAAAGTCCACATTCAAAAACATCGTGTCACCCGGTCAACACATTCGTCCTGACTTCTGTGTTCAGAACAGTCCGAACGAGGCTCTGCTGATCGTCTGAGCCTGATTGAACTGTCACATTATTCTTCACACATGAACTCTGATCCCACATAACCGTTCTCCCTGTGTGTGTGTGTGGAGGTGAGCTGACGTCTGGATATGGTCCGTGATTTGTGAGGCTGTTTTCAATGCAGGAGGCAGCGGGAACAGATTAAACTATAACTCAGCCCTTCGGGGCGCAGTGTGGCACACAGATATGCATGAGGCATGGTGGCCGCAAATCCACACATCACACACCTACAAGAAAACACACACACACAAGCTGCATCAGATTTCCGCTAATGGTCGACAAACTGCACCTAAACTGATCTAATTCAGTCTGACTTCTTTCTTTCCTTGTGTCCTTCCCTCCTTGCTGTTCTATTCACTGTCTCCTTCCCCCTATCTCCTTTCTTTTTTGCACATGCTAATACATTGATTAATCATAGAAGCCAAAATGCAGCGCAGGCAAGGTTCAAATTAACAACTCAATGCCTTATACTGAGTAATCAGTCATAGATTAGCATATGCGCATGTTGGAGCAGATTTGCAGTCAAGGAAGACTTATTTACTGTAATCTAGTCTGATCAGAGTAATTCAGAGCATCCTTTACCTCTTCACTGAGCCATTTTTTCCTCTTATTCTACCTCCTCTTTTCAATTACTTGTCTTTTATTCCTTCATTTCCTGCACTCACTCACATGAGGATGGACTGAGGGGAAAATGCAGCATGTGTTAGAATTTATTAAATCGAGGAACTGAAGTCCCTGAGTTGGCTCGCACTTTGTCAGTCAGATCAATGTACTTTTTTTTTTTTAGCTGTGTCACTGTACACCGAGTGATGCAGAATAACAGTATTACAATGGTAAACCTTCACAAACACAGTCTCAGAATTACCTAAATTGACTGTGATAGACAAAGCAAACAGTGAGAGTTACTTCTGTTATGATGCTCAGCTCTGGTGCTGAATGCAAGTAAGCTGGCTAAACTACTTTTGAATCAGACGCTGGTACAACCTCATCCACTGCTGCCCCGTGTGACAGAGTCTTTGGCCAAAAGGGATGTAAGCAGCTGATCAGAGAGACACTCCATGTCCTAGGATTTTATAACTAAACTATGACCAGACGCATCAAGGCGTTCTTATCCGGACTCGTCAAATATCAGTTTTGTCAGTGGACTTTTATGTCTAAATATGATACACTAGGTATTCTCCTGCATCTGTTGTTGATGTTCCAGGATGTCGTTCAAATTTACAGTTGTTACATGCATTGTGTCTTTTCACAATACACTTCCCTTTTCATGGGACATGTATAGTTTTTGTACATTGAATGCACACAGTCTTTTTGAAAGCGAACACCACGATACCTATATTTTTTTTTCCTCGTGCAACTAAAGCACATGGTTAGGTTTGTGTTGCTGTCTGATGCCGAAATCACTGACAAAGAAAGAGAACAGGCTAGACACACACTTTTTATTTCTCTGTGTGAAAACCTGATGTTTTCACTTCACAGCTGATGAATTTGTGCCAAAGTTGAAGAAATTCCCTCCCTCCCTTAAGATACTGCATTCATGACAATGAGATGGATGCAAGGTCACAGTGACCTTAACCTTTGACCACCAAAGTCTAATCACTTCATCCTGAAGTCCAAGTGGACGTTTGTGCCAACCTCAAGCTGTTCTTGAGGTTACAGTGTCCTTTGACTGATGACCAGCAAAAACTCACTTTATTGTTGAGTCCAAGTGGACGTTTGTGCCAAAGTTGAAGAAATTCCCTCAAGCTGTTCTTAAGATACAGCATTCATTACAATGAGATGGTTGCAAGGTCACAGTGACCTTAACTTTTGACCACCAAAATCATCATTCATCCTGAAGTCCAAGTGGATGTTTGTGCCAAATCTCAAGACATTCCCTCAAGTTGTTCTTGGGATATTGCGTTCACAAGGATGGGAACGATGGACAACTGGACGGACAACCCAAAAACATAATGCCTCAGGCCATGGCTATCGCCAGTGCGGAGGCTTTAAAAAAAACGTGCCACCATGTAGCTATCTATGAAGCACTTTCTAGAGGCTTTTTTTTTTTTTAAACAGACAAAGTTTTTTTGTCCAATACTTTGCTTAAATGGCTAAATTCACACAGAACGAATGACAGTTCAATCAGCCCTGGTTGCACATTGTGTTTATTGCTACACCATAATTATAACATATATCCAATATTCAAATACACTCAAAATGAACCTCCAATAATTTTGATAAAAATACAGTATATAAATAAAATAAATACTTTGCAAATCAGTGAATTTAATCATAATCATAAATAAACTTAACAAATTGCCAATATTAGTATTGCTGCCAGTTCTATTATTATGGTATACTTCAGTTCTGCTGTGGTCAGTCCAAGTGGAGTTATCGTTCCCCAGCAGAAGCCGATGCTCAGCTGCTGTGGGTACAATCAATGTCAAACACTGTCCGGTCTCTCTATGTCATTACTTTTAAAGGTATTAAAAAGTGGACAAAAAATTGAATATGAGTGTTACGTAGGCTGTATTGCTGTTGATTGTGACGGTTCTTATAAAGAGCTAGTATGTTAAAAAAAATGTTATAAAAACAGTCAGTGTGTGCACTTTTCCTGTGCGACCCTTAATTATATGCTGGCTCCCTAAAACGGGGCTCGGTCTTTAAAACTATGAGGACCCCTGATCTGAAATGTTAGTTTGAAAATGCTTTAATATCAGATTAGCTGTAAAGTTCCTAAAAATTTCTCCTGGGGGGAATTCCCCAAGACCCCCCTTAGGGTTGGGTTGTAGAAGGTGCAGATTGAAAATGGTCCCCTGCAATTTTTAATAGGTGATAACAGCCCTGGTTTAGTGCAAATTAGCAAAACATGCTATTATGAAAGTGACCATAGTCAACATTATAAACATGAATATGTTGATATTAATATTGCTAGCACAGCCTCGCAGAGCAGTTTATCGTTGAAATGTGCGCATTATGTTTTCCACAGTGCTCTTTCAAAACCCACACTGACCTTTTGACCCTTATCTCCTGATCTAGTGATAAAATAACCCCAGACATTGCTGATGTGCATGCATCCTCACACAACTACAGTATCAAGGCTGTGATCACTCCACTTCCACTTGTCAAGCTCTTCTGTGAGATGCGTCATATGTTCACATTAGACAACTGTGTTAGCAACGACCTTAAATGAGTCTTTAGTGTGAGTCAGCAGACGTGGGCTGCTGCAACAGACCTTCCATTTATAGATAAAAGCTTTATATAAATCTCAAGGCTTCAGTCGGCTTTAAACTCAGGGTTCATCAGATCACCAAACATCTGTAACCCTGTCTTTGAGTATTTCAAGGACTTCTTTGCCCATCTTGATTGAGATTAATGTGAGATGAAAGCTCACCACTACTAAATGTACAGTGCAGTCGGCAGAAGAAAATGTTGGTATCGACACACTGCAATTGTTCATAAGATAATATCAACATTTCCAAAATACTGTAGTTCAGATTACATGGATTTGATCTGTTATCAGGAGGTGACGGCGTTACAATTGTTTTTTAGCAAAACATGGCTGCATTTCAAGGATAGATTGTGCCACCTAAGGTGATTGTTTTTAACAAGCACTCACTGCATTCCCAGTGAGGACTGTGCCACCTACTGCTGGGTTCAAACTGGACATGGAAGCACCCTGATTTGTTATTTGTCACGCAGCCAGCGTTCAGCAGTCGCCTGGCTGTTCACGCCAGAGGCACATTGCTCGGCACCAGTCAGCAAGCGATTCTGCTCTCTGCTCTGTTTAAATCACATGTAGAGCTCTGACACTGTCTGCCTGTGTATGTGTGGCTTTGCCCATCTCTCTCGCTCTCTGTTTGGACACAACTGAAAAATATGTGGAAGCATGGGCTGCATATTTTATCATTGATCATAGCCAGATCATTTATATCTGATCTAATGTTCTTTATATCAGCATGTTTTCTTGACAGATTTACTTGCAGCTTACAGAAAAAATAGACATCGAACTTATCACTGCAGATCACAAGCCAACCAGGGTGCTTGGTCCAGTGTCAACAGCCCAATCTGATAACATGGGCATCAAAAGCAAGCAGGCAGCGCTCCACGGAATATTAGCATGCTTTGCGGCACTACTGTGTTCAGTGTGAACCTGGCATAAAACATGTTTGTTTGCAAAACATCACTGTGTTTCCAGCAGGAACTCTGCCACCAAAAGGGGTTGTTTTGTAGCGAAACATGGCTGTGTTTTCTGCGGGATTGTGCGATCAAAAGCAGTTGTGTTCTAGCAAAACACTGCTGTTTGCAGCAGGGATTGTGATGCCAAAAATTGTTTGTTTTTAGCATAACATCACTGTGTTTCAAGAAAGGATTGTGCACCTACAGGGCTTGTTTTAGCAAGACATCCCTGCATTTCTAGCAGGAACTGTACCACCTAAAGCGGCTGTGATTTTGCAAGACATTGCTGTGTTTCCAGCAGGGACAATACCACTTAAGGCAGTTGTTTTTTTAGTGAAACATCAGTTTGCAGCAGAAATTGTGCCACCTAAAGTGATTGTTTTGTAGCAAAACATGGCTGTGTTTCCAGCGGGATTGTGCGATCAAAAGCAGTTGTGTTCTAGCAAAACACTGCTGTTTGCAGCAGGGATTGTGACGCCAAAATTGTTTGTTTTTTAGCACAACATTGCTGTGTTTCAAGCAAGGATTGTGCACCTGTTTGTAGCAAGGCATCCCTGCATTTCTAGCAGGAATCGTGCCACCTAAAGCGATTGTGTTTTGGGAAGACATTGCTGTGTTTCCAGCAGGGACAATGGCACTTAAAGCAGTTGTTTTTTAGTGAAACATCAGTTTGCAGCAGGAATTCGGCCACCTAAAGGGGTTGTTTTAAGCAAGACATCCCTGCATTTCTGGCAGGAATCGTGCCACCTGAAGTGGTTGTTTTGTAGCGAAACACTGCTGTGTTTCCAGCCGTGATCGTGCCACCAAAACTGTGTATTTCAAGCCAAAACATTATCTTCTCCAAACCATAACCACATGGGTTTTGTGCCTGAACCTATTCCAACGACACATTAACCACAGCATTGCTGAATCATAAAGTTTCAATCTGCTACATAATAATGTACGAATATTACATATTTGTGGTTTGCAGGAATGAGCAATGCCAACATTAATTCTGGTGATTGGGTTGAAATGGACCTTGTGTTGAGACTGTGATCTCCACTGCCATTTCCAGCATAAAGAATGAGCTTAAAACCTCAGACCTCAGCTTTTAAACAAGCATAGACAAGAAGTCCTAAAAATGCTCTGAAAAAAATGAATGCAATCCCATGTCATCTGAGCAAACTTCATGTGCTGGAGGAGATCATGTGATTTGTCTGAAAGCCTCAGAACAGCTTCGACGAGGACCTTGAGGTGTGATTGTTGTTTCAAGTATGTTTTTTATTTATTTATTTATTTATTTTTTTAGGTTATTCGTCCATGAATGTACTTTACTTTTGCTACTGTGGCACTTCACTTTACCTGTGTGGGGTGAAAACAATTTGTCCTGTGACAAAGTTTTTTTAATGCCTAATTTCTGTGTTTTTTGTTGGTACAGATACAGACAAAACATCCTTCATTCCTTCTCTCCTTTCCTTCCTTCACATTCAAAATGAAATCACAACTATCTGAAAAGTACTTTCTTTCTCCTTTGTTCCTTCTTCACATATTTCCCTTCCTTCCTTCCCTCCTGCTTCCCTTTTCGTCCTCCAGTCAGTCCTTTCTCCATCCTTTCCTTCCTTTTTTCCTTTTTCCTTGCACACTTCCCTCCCTTAATTAATCCACTCATTTACTTTTCTCTCTGTGCAGTGAGAGGCACGGTGGTAATGTAAAACTAACCTGATTAAATCACCATCCTCCCTTCAATTTCTATCTTTCTTGCATTCACTCATTCGTTCACTATAAATGAGGATATTGACAACCCAGAGAAAGGTTAATTCAGCCAAATTGAAGTAACCTTTTTCTCGTCTTTCCTGCCTTCTTTCCGTCATTCAATCAATTAAACTGACACAGCAAAATGACTCTAATGATTATGTCCTTATGAAGAGCTCTTACTGGAAATTGGTTTTCTGATGCTATTTCTATTTCTGAGTTGGGATGAAGCTCACTCCTGATAGTTTTTGATTAAACAACGCAGAAGAAAATAACTGAAAGTGCTTGATGCACTCATCAAGTCACACACATCATATTCTACAGCGCACTTTAATGCTGTTTAACCATCTCCTCCATATTCTATATTGAATTATATGGCAGATAAAGAATTCATGTATGTGAGATTAGCATATCTGAGAGAGAGTACATGTTTAATTCAGCCCTGCTCTGGTCCGTCTTGTTGTGTAAAACAAACCACTCATCCGGTGCCTGAAGCTTTTTGTCATTTAATATTCAGTATGGTAATCGTGGAATATCCTTTAATCTTGAGGGATGTATTTCAGGTAGCCCAGGTCTGGAGATTGTAAGGACTTCGATTGTTTTGACTTACATTCATTTCCATGGGTCGTGTTAAAAAAATATCCCAAGGCTAGAAGGAGCTCCTAATTGGCAGAGGTAGGAGATAGTGGCATGTCAGTTCAAACTTTAAGACTCCCAGGTTTTTCGGTCTAACCGTGTTTAGACAAAAGTGCCAAGCAAATTTTAGCAGGAACATGACTGCATAGTCAATACCAAGACACAATATGATGTGAAATGTCAGTGTGAGTTGAAAATGCCTCAACAAGAGTGAAAAATTCTCACTTTTTCCAGGGTTTAATGAATCTGCTTCATAAACGTACAGAGATGAAAACAAGGAGGCAGATTGAAGATGGACTGGAGATGATGACATAATATCAATATGAAGATAACTCAACAGCACTGATTGTTGGCTTCACCACAGTTTGCACAGCTTGGTCTCACCCCAGGGTGTCAAAGTACGCTGGTGAGACAGTATCCCAACTATCATTATGTGATGCACCCTGCAGCATCTGTATGAGACGCCTGGGGCTTTCAACCAACTCCAGTGTAAACCTATCTGTGTCGTTATTACATGGTCAGAGCAACGGACATAGACTGAAGAGAGTGAAAGTCCACTTAGGGCAGGTGGGAGGTGGATGTGTCCAAAAAGCACAGGACTTTAACCCAGGAGACTGGTGTTCGTGTTTGGCGTAAAAGTAAAAGTCAACGTTGAGTCCTTTGTTGCATCAGTTAGCTACTTAGTCATGTCAACCACTATAATTTCCAAACCCTAACAAAGTAGTTCTGTTGGCTAAACCTAACAAGTTCCTTTTACCACCAACCCCCACTGCATGAAGATCCGTCAACCCTTCTGCATCAAGGTATAATGTAATGGGCGAAAAAATAACAGCTGATAAAAAAGATATTAACACTATTGGTGTTTAGACTGGTTCCCTATGAGCTTTGAATTCACTGCAATTATGTCTGCCACTGGTTGTGATCTCTCAGGAAAATAGACGCTTGTTTCACGATACAAAGGAAGAGTGTCAACCAACCAAAACAAAAAGAAGGCCCTTGTTTACCCCTGTAGCTATCGGTAGCTACCCCCAGTTACCAAAAGCCCCTTTTACACTGCCAGATTTTTGGCGAACGTTGGGCAGTTTTGCTGGCAAACTGCGAGCATTTAGACACACAGAGCCGGATTGGCAAGTTGATCTGAGGTGCCCAATTTTCCGCCTCGTGGGGTAGACATATTGGCGGAACCTTTTTGGATTAAACAGCAAGAGGTGGCCTTCCACAACGGGAGGGGCTGTTGATGACTTGTGGGAGGAGCTGTTGATGACGCTGCACGTGCGACCCACTGGCGGTGGATAAACAGGAAACAGCTGATAGCAGAAATAAGCAGCTAGTAGCAAGAGGGAAACACAAACCTGACAGACACTGTAAAGATGAGCAACTGAGGAAACAAGGAATTGCGCGCCCTCCTTGTCCTCGCAAATGAAGAGGCCATTAACCGTCAAATGATGGGGACGGTGAAGGACGGGCCAACTTATGAGAGAATCACCGAAGGACTGACCAGCCGCAGCTTCCCTCCCACGTCACTGTTTACGTCACACGCTGAGCTACACGTTTTGTTACTTGCTCACGCCCCCCATTGCCCCGAAAAGCATTCTGTATGAACAGAAGTAGGTAGGCAGCATTTTGCTGTACTTCCCGATTTTGTTTTTATACTGCCAATGCTGAAAAAACACTGACTGGGCTTTCCTGCAAATTTCCACAACTCCTATCTAAAATGGGCTAAAGAGTATCAGTGTTTCCAGTTACTATCTCCTGTAGTAGAAATGGTGGACGGTGGAACAAAGTTAGTGTGAAAACTGTGGTAGTTGTTTGGCTCTGTGGAAAACAGAGGGAGATCTGGTTGTCTTTGCAACAGCAGCACCACTTGGAAACGTTAGGCAGGAGTTGAAAGTTAAAGTTAAATAATCACCAGCTGCAATAAACGCAGAACGCATCATGGCTATAATTGTATTTCAAAGTAAAGTTGATGCTACATGTAGAAAAACCTATCAAAGGTGAAGATTTGTTCAGTGAACTGGAAAAACATCACAGTATCAAAGTGCAGGTAGTGTTTAATACCTGATAGAATCCATTTGACAAGTCAACATTTCATTTTGCTTTATATATAAAATCTGTGACACAGTTTATAAAAGTTTGAGCATTGTATCAAACCAAGGTCCCTGTTCAGTTGTGTGGTATGTGTCCTTAGACAGGGCACAGTGAGGCCGCGAGAAACGTTAAGTTTCAGAAGCCAAAGTATATCAGTATGCGATTCGTCAGCTCTCATACGGAATTGGTTTATTACTAGCCTGTACACTTAAGCAGTGGCCCCATCTGGCTACCCCTATGAAAAATTTCTGGGAGCCCCACTGGTGGTAAAAGCCAGGTGAACTCTGCTGGCCTCTCATCCTGCTCAGTAGAGAATAAATGGCTTCCCATTAAATTACACAAACACCTCAGGGAGCGGACTCTCATACAGTCCCCTCATGGGTTTTTTCCTACTTTCGAGAAAGATTGCCTTCCCAATCCCCAAAGTGGAAATTTGCTGGTCAGCAAAACTCATGACACATCAGCTCTTCAATAAGTAGATTCCCCCTCTCTATACTTTTTTCTCTCATCCCTGTGACAATGAATAATCTTTTTTCCCCTAAGGAGACCTCCATCCACTGAAGTGTTTTATTAGCTGTTTTGATGGATACAGCGAGGAGGCATCAAAGTAGGGAAGAGTGCAAAGGGAAGCACAAAGTTTCTGCGGTTAACTGTATATAAAAAGTCTATAGGTCATCATGGTGACCTAACACAATGATGTTCTACCATAAAAGACTATGGGCGGAGGATTAGATTAATAGATCACTACATTAACTGGCATTTAAAGGCATTTAAAGAGGGACTGGTCATCTCTCAGTATGTGACGAGAATATCACACGGCAAAAGAAAAAGGCAGTTGTCTGTGGGGTCTAAAAGAGGTTTCAGGGTTTTCTTAAAAAGCACAGTCAAAAACTATCTTGAAATATCCTGATGTTTTAATCCCTACTATACAGTAGGTCAAGCTATAATCTCACCCTGTCCTACACTTCCCATAATACAATATCAGTGCTTCCTACAGAATTGTAATCTGTGTGTTGCAGTAGCTTCCAATTGTGGTAGTAGTGGTAGTTGTGATTTCTTGCGTCCCTGTGTGTGAGTTTGTGTTTCTTCTCTAAATTCTGAGGTTTTGTGGGTCTGTGAAGGCAGCACAGGCAGAACTCTTCTTTTTCCCCCTCAGCAGCAGTTTGAGGAGTTTTTAGTCGAGGGGTGGATAATTGATCAGTCAGAGGGGCTTAGAACACCACTGCGTCTGTTACTAACTGCATGTTACAAAACCAGACATTTAGTAGTTAATACTAATACCAGTGAAATTCCCCAAGTCTCTGTGCGAATATGATACCACAGTACAACAAAATGTACACTCCTTTATCAAAAACAGTAAAATTAAATTCAGATTTTATTAAAACATCTGATGAGCTGCTTTGAACTCAAAGTTCTACTGCATGTGGGTTCATTATTTTGATTCATTAATGTATAGCCTACAGTGTATTAACATATTTCTCCTCTGTTGTTGTTGTTATTGGCGCTTGAACATGCAAGACGTGACGGTTGGGTTTTGTGTTAGGCTATTTGTCCTGCCCCTCCTTCACTAGGATTTGATGGCTGGGTAAAAAGTGTCAGTGAAGAGCGCAGCTTTTTACCAAGAATTAATATTTTTCAGCTCTCAGAGACCAGCAAGAAAAACCAAAAGACTTGTTAGCGATTCGTAACGCTGCCGGCGTTTGTAGCTGAGTGTAAATACCAGCATTCTCACTCCAATCTCGTCACATTTGGTCACGGACTTTCCACGTCCAGATACGATGTGCAAGGTACCCTGGGTGTGTTGGTTGTTGACGTTCTGGGATGCCGTGTCAAGTTCTGCTTGTTACATTGCATTGTCTTTTTTTTAAAAATACACTTCCGTTTTTTCCAGGAAATTTAATGTTTACATACAGTTTCTTTCAAAATAAATGCACTATGTATGTACAACATCGCAAACTGATGTTTTTTATTTCTTCAACAACTAACGCACATGGTTCAGTTTAGGAAAAGAGAACAGGGTTTGGATTAATAATCTTACTGGACGTGAACCCCACTCTCCTGGGTGAAAGTTCTGTCGCCTTAACTTTCGTTGTTGTCCCTCTGCGTTTCCCCCTAACGCCGACGGGTGCCCTCAAACTATAACAGCAACTGGCTGCATAGCATGCAAACGTTAAAGGACGTCTTTTTTCGTCAATGTCTGAAACCGCACGTCACTCCCCAAGCACCGGGTTTATGCAGCACTCCCATTGCAAAGTATTAAAAAATACAGTCTTAAAAAAAAAAAAAAGAAAAAGAAAAAGAAAGAAAAGAAACACTTTTCTTTTTGATGTATCAAGGCAATGCTGATGCTGCAGCTTCACTTGTCGCTATCTTCCACGTGTTTCTGTTGTTCTTCTGTGCTGGTAGGCAATCCTCGTCATTCATTTTTTATTTGACAGCAGACTAGAACATTTGTACGTCAGGTCTGTAAAAAGTGCATCCCTGGGACCAATGATACTGAAGAAAACTGACTGCCATCACGTTTTCAGAATTTTGGCATCAACACGATACCTAAGTATCGGGTCTCGTGACATTCCTCACAAGAATGAGCTGCTCTCAAGCCACACACTTAACACCAGCTTGTGTCACCCTATAAACAGCATGGTGTCTCTAGTATCAGTGCTGTGCATAGACTTGTGATGTGACTCTGTTGTCACGTAGTGTACAAAATGTTCCAGCACAAAAACGTCCTGTTGCAACACCTTTAAAAAACTCTAGTGATTGTGAGCTGCAGCCGCCTTGTTGTCCAAGACAAATTTCCTCTCTGACGACAATAAAGTTATTCTGATTCTGATTCTGATTACCTTGGAGGAGTCAACATTTCACCCATTCCCACCAATTATCACACACCACAACCTGCATGTGAAAAGTACTTCATTGTATAAAGGAGCTTTGCAGATACACTACATGTGGTCATGTGACCCGCCACAAGTTAGTACACTACTTGAAGGTTCCTGCAGATAGATGAAATGTTTCAGGTAGACAGATGGATGGATGATACACACACAGTCCTGACAGTGTGACTAACCCGACAGACTGAAAAGTGCAGACAAACCTGGGGGTGGAGGGGGTTCCAGAGACTGTGGGAGGTGGCTGGAGGAAACGACAACTGGGTTTTGGGATGAATGGACAGATGATAGATGGAGGAAATGGGAGCCAAAGCATTTGGCAGCAGTTGAGCTGCGGGTATCGACGGGGCAATGCTTTATGGGAAAAGGTGCATCTCTAATGCAGCCAAGTGGAGAAGCACACAGACAGCCACTGCAATGAATGAACTGCTAATAATGAGGCTGGTTGATAATTATCATCATTTACAACCTCGCTCTTTCCTTAATGAGCCAGTGTTTGTTAGCACGAGCTAAAGGTCAGAGAAATGTCTAGAAATCTGGTTTTCTCTGGTTTGCTTCTGCGCTGCATTCCCCAGGGATCAGCTGTCAATCAAATCTTGTGGGTGGGAGGCTTGTTGGTGGCCACACTGTGTTTCCAATCACTTATCACCATTAACTGACAAATATTAAGTACATCTAACTTTGAACATGAGGCAGCTTTACTTATTAATGACATGGGAAACTAGTCGTGTTCAGAGGTGCATACTTTCTAAACTGCCTCCATACATCCATTTATCACACCTTTTTAAACAAGCACACTTTGGTCAGACAGAATACAGTATGTCATTTCATTTCAGTGCAATTTATGGATAATTTATGGAGTATTTTTTTACTATTTTCATTCTCATTGTTATTTTTTGGGGTGGGTTAAACCATGTGGAACAGCAGAGCTAATAAGCTGGTTATCTGAGAAAAAAAAAACAGCACAGCAGTCAGCGCTAAACAGATAATGACTGTAAACAGAGCTGTTACATGGAAATCAGCCAACGATGATGTTATTAATGCAAATAACCTAAAACGCCTGGGGAGTGTGATTAGACCGCATAGGCAGTTATTTCAGGTTTTACATGGTTGTTCATTACATGCAAACACAGGGCTGACATGCATGTGATTGTGTGTGTGCAGGAAGGGTGGTAACAATTAGCTGGTTATCATTTTGACCGCAGAAGGTCAAACAGGGCAGGTAATGAAGCTGAACGTGCATGTCCTCTGCCGCAGAGTTACAGAGCTGCTGCTGGGAAATGAGCCTGAACCAATCAGAGTGTTTCTTCTGACACATGCTCCTTAAAACACTCGTTAACACCACCCTCCATCTTTCCTCCCCTCTTTCTCTTCCTAAGAGGTGGTGAGCTTCCACAGAGAGAGTTCTTAACTAAACCAAAGACTGAAATATGGCAAAAAGTACTGAACAGATTGCCGTAAAATTCTTCCCTGGTGCCGACAGGATGAATCTGAAATACTTTGGTGTTCTCCTCACTTTTCCTCCAGCACCACCGTGAGGCAATCATTCTCTTAACAAGTAGTGGGTGGATTTTGCTGGGCGATATAACTACCATCACGACCATCATCATGTAGCCATCGCAACCAAAAACCAAGATGTCTAAAGCTGACGTGCCAAACTCAAGGCTTCAGAATGGAAGTCCACAAATTAATGTGTGACGTCACAGTAGCTACATCTGTTATTATTTACAGTCTGTGGTTAATACCAGGTTTAAACAGGCTCTATGTCATCGGACACAACACTCTCACCTGATACTTCTCAGATTCAAGTCCTGTCCAACCTTTGGGTCTCTGGCTACAGGGACATTTGGCACATTGGATTGGGATGTATTTCCTTATATGGAGAAATTAGGATGCGATTGCAAATGGCGGGCGGCGCCTGCTGATTTAGAATAACTAGTCCATGTCCACTGAGTGCACAGTTGCGCTTGTACAGTTTCACAAGGTGTGTGTTTGGGATACAGGTGAAGGTGAGTTTTTGTGAATTTGATAGTACGATTGCTTTATTGAAAGTACAGTAGTACCATTGCCAATAGTGGGATAGTTAGTGGGCTAAAACTGTACATTAGTAGTTGAGGTAGCACGTTGAAAGGCACATAGCTAAAGTGTTTAAAAAAAACATTGGGCCACAGGGGGAGCCACAGCGATCGGTCGCATTTTAGCCATTCTTAAGCATTTTTCTGTTGTTATAGCGCCACCCAGTTGCCAGTTAGAGTTAAATTTCTCCAGTCACCTTGAGGCGTCCTGTTCTACATATCTACCAAGATTAGTAAAAATCCATATGGCGGTTAGGCCTAGATAAGAAATGAGCTCTCTAGCGCCCCCATTTTGTTTGATGGGCTCAATAATGGAGGGGTCCCCTCAGATTATGTGTGGTCATATGCCTACAAAGTTGCGTGGTGATGGGTGAAACCCTTGAGATGTTCTACACCTTTATGTGATGAGCCACGCCCTCCGCAATATTCATTGCCTTATAGAAGCTCAGTTTTAGTAAGTTTTCCAACTTTTGCCAAGAGGGAACTTTAGATATTGGTCCCTAGATTATGTTCACCCAGTTTCATGCAGATCGCTCAAACTTCCTAGGAAGAGATCCATTTGAAGTGTTTTTCAAAAAATTCAAAATGGTGGAAAATCCATATAACCGCAAGTTATGGGTTCTTGAGGCAAATTTGTTCCTCATGAGGAGAGGCATCTCTGTGCAAAGTTTCATGTCTCTATGACATACAGGGCATGAGATATGCCCATTCAAAGTTTGCAATTTCAATCGGTTGCTATAGCGCCCCCCTTTGGCCAATTGATGTAATATTGCTTCATACGCATCCTCCCATGACCCTCTACCACTGTGCCAAATTTCACATGGATTGACCAAGTCAGTGAGGAGAAAAACGTGAAACACACACACACACACACCCACAGAGTGGCACTAACATGCGCACAGTGGAAAGAACAATTGGCCGGGGCACGTGTCACATATCTGACAGTGATCTTCTGGGTGCACTTATTATGTGCAGAAAGTATTAAGATTTCTGTGCTCATATTTATAAACAAGGCCCAATGCTCTCCATCTCCTCTCCCCACCTCTGTCAGCTCACCTCCTTCGCTCTCTCCACCTTCTCCAAACCTGTCCTTCCATCTCCTTGTCTCTACTCATGAACCTCTTCCTTTCATTGTCGCTTTTTTAACTCCTCTCCTTTGCTCCCTCGTCCTGTCTTTTCCATCAGCACCCTTCCACCGTTTACTTTTCTTGCTCTCCTCAGCTCCTGGTCTCCACCTCTCCCACATCTTTCTTTCCATATTCCCCCCTTTTCATGTCCTCTCCTTCCCTCTTCCCATCTCCTCCATTCAGTTTCCTCTTTATCTCCTGTCGTTCACTCCCTTTTCTTTATTTCTCATTGTCTATTCACCTCATCCACCATCCTTTTGTCCTTTCATCCATGATCCTCCTTTACCTTGTGTTTCTTCTGTCTTCACTTCCTTCTTTACCTCCCACCCTGTTATCCTTTAGTTTCCTCTTTTTCCTCCCCCTTCTCTTAATCTTCATCTTCCTCTGCGTCCTTCCTTTTCCTCGCGCTACCTCTCCTTTGCTTCTCCCTCCCTGCACCCTTTCATCCCTCTATCTTTCAGGTCATGTATGAGGTTGTTTAACTAATCTCTGAATGGCTTAGAAACATTTTCATGAAAATTTCACCTCGGCTGCATCTATAATTCAACGCCAGCCTCGCTTTATCAGTCATTAGACACGCACACTCGTGCAAACACACACTCAAATCTCTACAAGCGCTCCTCCTCGGCACTCCTCTTACACCTTCTCTCCTACCCCCTCTTCCCTGCCTTTCATCAGTACCTCTTTTCTTTCCTACCCTCTCCTTGTCTCCAGTCTTCGCTTCTCTGCTTTCACTATTTCTTCTTGTTACCACTCCTTTTGATCTCTCCTCCCCTCCTTTCCTTGGTTCCTCTCTTTCAACCCTCTCCCTCTTATATTTTTTTTTTTATCATTTTTCATCTTTTTGTATTTATTATTTCCCCGTCTTCTCTACTTTTCATTTGCCTGTTTTTTTCTTATCTGCCTTTTCTTCTGCCTCCCTGGATCCTTTCTGTTTTAAAACTTTAATTATTCAGCCCAGTCACCAGAACAAAGTGTAGGCATTGCACGCTTCTGCAAACCATGGATACATTTATTTGTATGTTTTATATGTATATCAGTGTTGCTAGACTGTCGCAGTATATGAGCTGGCTTTGTCATTCGGGAGGTGGAGGGGATGATGCATGGTGTGTCACCTCAGTGAGACGCCTGCCAATCTGCAGACCACTGTTAGAGACCAACAAAAAACAAAACTGGTTGTTTTTCAGCAAGTCATTGCTATTTCCTGGGGCAATTTAGCCATTGATATGGGTGTTTTTAGCAACTCATTGCTGTTTTTTCCACAAGCAATAGTGCCACAAAATGTGATTGTTTTTTACTGACATGTCGCTGTTGTTTTTTTTGTGTCTAAACCTAACCAGACATCCAACACATTCTCACTCTGACCTCTTTACACATCGACATTTGGTCGTGGACTTTCCGTGTCCAGATATGACGTGCAAGGTACCCTGGGTGTGTTGGTTGTTGATGTTCTGGGACGCTGTGTCAAGTTCTGCCTGGTATATGCATTGTCTTCTTTGAAAATACACTTCAGTTTTGACAGGAAATTTACCATTTACAGACAGCGTCTTTGAAATAAGTGCACAATGTTGGTACAACACTGTGAACACATGTGGTTGGGTTTTGGCAAAAAATACAGGGTTTGTCTTATCAGTCTTACAGGACACATACACTGCTGTCCTGGGTGACCAGGACCATCCACCACCGCTCTTACCCAACCTCTGACTTTCGCTGCCATAACTTTCACTGTTTCTTGCCACATTTCCCCCTGACATCGCCAGCCACTGTTAAACTATAACGGTGACCAGCCATGCATCATACCAACCGGCGTCTGATGCCAGAAGTCACTGTCCAAGCACTGGAGAGTGAGACCAGGTTGGTACATCAACCACAGCTTTGTTGAAACGCAAAGAAACTTAAAAGTTTCAACTAGTGTTGCACAGTATACTGGTACCAACAGTAGACTGTGGTACTAAAACACCACGGTACATATGATACCATAATGTTGGAGTACCATAGTACTATGGTACCTCAGGTACCACTACTGTGGGATAAGTTCAAAGTCCAGTCGCAAGAGCATGAGTGTCTATGTGCCGTCCAATAACCGTGCTCTGGCCACCTGGCACTCGATATGCTGCTGTAGTGGTTTGTATCCAGTGACATTTCAGGTATGAACTGAGCTATTGAGTATCTTTGAGCAGTGAAAGTTATTATTAATTTATTTTTTCTTGTAGATTAGATTTGTTTATATATGCTACAGAAATTTGTTTTCCACAGAACTCTACGGTGCGAGCATTTGTGACTAAAAATAGTTTTGTGCAAGCAAAAGAAATCACTCAGGAGCAGCTGTGCGAGTACAGATTTCAACCAGCAGCAGAAACGAAAGACGATTCCTGCCGGTTGTGGGTTGAACGGGGGTCACAGACACAGACAGGAATACAGTGGAGCACTGTAGCCACTGCAAGATAACAGCTTACCAGTGACCGAGAAACCTGGCTCCATGTCCAATAATTTGCTCTTCTTGGTGTCATGACTGCCCAAAAGTACCTGGACAGCCGAGCCATGGCGGCACACAGGTGTGTGAAGTGTCAGAGGAGAAACGAGCCATTTACATTTCTCTCTTTGTGGCAGGTAACGGTCCACAAACCTCACCGCACTTAAAGGACTGTTCTTTACTTGTCAGGGGAGGAGGGTGGCTAGTTGATTTTTATTTCATTTATTTATTTTATTTTGATCCCCCTATGTTAATCACTTATTGATGCTGTTTTTGAAGTATGAATAAGTCAATAAGTAATTTATTCCATTGAAATATCATTGATGTATTATAGAAAAGTGATTTATCTTTTCATAAATGACAAAAGGCACATCTGCCTCATTTTTGTTGTGGTATCGTGATACTACTCAGAACTAGTTTCTCGTATTTGCTGCATAATAACGTACAAATGAAACATATCTGTGGTTTGCAGAAACGTACAATACAAACATTTATTTTTAGGTGGAATTATCTCCGTAACTTCCACTAAACTCTGACTTGTCCCGTTGAGTGCTTTGCAAATACAACACTGAGTGAGAGAAACAGCAGCTTAGCTCCTTTACATTTAATCATCCTGCATATATTTAGCCACCATTATATTTACGAGCATTGAGCTGCAGCAGATTTTTTTTTAATCACTGTTAGCTGCAGAACAATATTCTGTTCAGTGGTGGATCTCATAAACTAAAAACATGTAGTGAGCATTGTTTTAATTACTTAGAAGTTCATGATACAGCAAATGGAATGATGCAACGCGTGGGTTCTGGCAGAGCAGTGAAGTCACTCTTACATCAGCTGATCGGCATCAGGTTAAGTATTTGAGATTTCTCACTATTGCTCTGCTGATAGGCTGTCTGCTGTTGCAGCTCAGTCCACCACCCTCACCTCCTCTAATGTGCCAAGCTTTACGTATTGTTGACTTGACTGACAATTTATGTTCATGTATGTTTCTATGGAGGGGGGAGGGGTTTGTTCTCTCAGCAGAATCATTGTTGCTGCTGTGATTCCTGTACGGCTCTCTCAAAGAGCAGCAGAGCCTGTTTCTTGGTGGAAACGTCTGACTGACATGACTGAATCCTGACAAAAACATAAAAGCTGTAACAGGAATCCAAACACTTTTTTAATTTCAGGCCGCAGTACTTTTCTCACATAATTGTATTATAAAGCGAACTAAAAAAAGGAAGAGAATGTATTTAATTTGGTAATCTACATGCAATAACACATGATGACAACATGAAAATATATTTAGTGATTATTTACATCATCAGTATAATAAAACTTATGAGTGACCTTGTTTATGGGAAACAGCTTTTGGAGTCACAGGGGATTTTTTTTCTGTTACAGATTTGCACAGAGCATGTGAGTGGAGGGATTTTGGATTGAAGGCAGAGGAATTTTGCTCCAGCACTGCTCACACCATGAGTCCGTAGCATGCCCAAACTAGGATGCATCCATGTAGTGCCAAACACACTATTTTCAAGAGAAGTAATTGATTTGAGTGGAGTGGGGTAAAATCTGAGTTGGGTGCAGAGTGATACTGGGTGGAGCGTTTTGAAGTTGGGGTGATGAACCCTTGATCTTGGTCCAAGTGCATTTTCAAACCTCCATTGTTTAGTCCATGTGGATTGGGCTCTGGTTCATTTCCCCCCCTTTGATACACTGTGTTTGGGCAGATGTGAGACAACAATTGTACCCAGGTGTCAGAAAAAAATTCTGGAGCAGTTTGTTTATGGCGACCCAACCCCCATCTGACCAAACCAACAAGGCGCTCTGTAAATTGGGATGACCAAAATTAAGAGTTGCCAGCAGCTCCCTGGAGAATGATACAAGGCCCAAACTGAATAGCAACGAAATATGTTACCCTCTTGATATTTGTGTAAAAAAAATATATATATATATATTATGGATATTATGGCAGCAGCTAAAGCAAATGGGATTTTACCGATCAGCTGAAGAGTGCTGTGTTTCAGTCAAGTGGCAACTTCCAGGACTGAAAAATCAAACCAACATGGCTCCTTGAATGGCCACTTGAGGCTGACTTCAAGAGCAAGTCAATACCCGTAGACCCCCATGTTAAAATACCCACCTTTACAGGGGGTGGGGGATTTTTTATTGAACTCACCCATTTATATATTATTAAGGCTTAAAGTTATGCATCGACAAACGGGGAAATGCCAGCACTCTCAAATGGCCTTTTGGTAAATTTAATAAACCAACTTGGGTGGCAGTACCAGAAACACAGACGTTTCGACACAAAGTCTTCTTCAGTAGAAGACTTTGTGTCGAAACGTCTGTGAGTTTGTGAGTGCTGGCATTTTTCCCTTTTTCCAAATATAAGTCCATGGGAAAACCTTTTTGGGCCCAGTGACATGACATGACGGACCCAGAGAGTTGCAGTACCACTGTTTGGCCATTATGAAAATTGGCTTCAAAGCCTGGTGCACTTCCTGGGGGCCTGGACGTTACCCCAGATTCGTGGCCATAGCCGTCGACATTTAAGTGTGTTTTCAGATCATGAACATTTTGATCACCTAAAACAAGTTGTGCTCAGTGTTTGGCCGTACTAAAAGACCCTCTGAGGAGTCGCTTTTAAGCCTGTTTTTTTGCTAGCTAACACTGTTAACACTGTTAACCAAGCTAGCAGCTAGCATTAGGGTTAGCGCCATCCTCATCCAAATATGGTCACTTCTGACAAAATGCCAAACTTGAGGCTTCATAACTGGAGTCCACAAACCAGTGGGTGACGTCACGTTGGCGACGTCCATTATTGTGTGCGGTCTGTGGTTTTAGTACAAAAAAGAAATGGTGCAGCAGTAAAAAAAGGTGTGATGCATTTGGGTTTTGCTTGGATTTTCTTCTGCATGAAAAGGGGTTAATGAAAACAAACAAACTCAAAAACTCATCCAGTGATTTGGACCAGAACAAATAAACTAAAGGTTTGTAAAAATGCCCTACAGTGTTCTTCAGCTGAACGTCTCTGTCGCACCAACAAAGGCTGAATTTAAAGTGAACTGACAGCAACATTAAGTGAAATAAATTACAAATGATACAGTACAGATGGAGAGAGGTACGAAGAGAGGGAGACAGAGAGGGGATGAAAGAAAGAAAGCAGATGATGGAGAGAGGAGGAGGAGGAGAGGCCTCCATCTGTTTCTGTGTTTCTGCTGAATCAGGGAGGTGGCTGAGTTTCTAAATGTCAGGACTCCTCTTGACTCCTGACTGCACACACACACACACACACACACACACACACACACACACACACACACACAGAGGAGGGCTGTGAATGTTGGAGCACAGAGAGAGCACAGGCAATTTGCATTAATGAGAGTTTAGTTGAAAATTTTGGCAAAGCCAGAGAGAGATCAAGAACAGAGGAGAGTGGAGAGCAAGAGAGTTGCTGACAAAGACAGTGAGCGGAAGAGAGGAGGCAGACAAGTCAGTCAGTTGACAAGTCAGTAAACAACCAGTCAGCCAAGTACATCAGCAGTCAGTCAAGTGGCTGCACAAAAAGCATATCTATGAGCTCTGTTGTCTGGAAATCAAACTCAGGAGACAAACACGCAAACAAAGAAGGAGGCAGCATTGTTAAAGAGGAAGCTGTGAACGTGGTAGTTTTCTAGCATCATTATGCTTTGTTGTCAGGCGGCTGACAGAGAAATATCCAGCTTTAAATGCACAACCAGAGTATTTCCAGGACACTCCCTGCTTCCAACTGCACTCTCATAGAGCAATAACATAACTGCATACATTATAACATTTCTTCATCTTAGGTAAAGCAGGGAAAAAGTCGCTGATGCATTTATCTTCTCCGCGCTTGACGACTGTAACTCCCTCTTCTCTGGCATCAACTGAAAGTCAATCTCTCTTCTCCATCTAGTTCAGAATGCAGCTGCTAAGCACCTCACTGGTGACATCACATCACCCTCATACTGGTTTCTCTCCAGTGGCTCCCTGTTTGATTTAGAATTTAAGATTTTACTGACCACTTTTAAAGCTCATCGGGGTCTGGCCCCAAGCTACATATTGGAAATGCTGAGCTGTGACTTAGAGGTAGAGCAGGTCATCCACTAATCGGAGGATTGGTGGTTTGATCCCCGGCTCCTCCAGTCTGCATGTCAAAGTATCCTTGGGCAAGACACTGAACCCCAAACTGCTCCTGATGGCTGTTCCATCGGTGTGTGAGGGCGTGTGAATGGTCACTGAGTAGCAGGTGGCACCTTGTATGGTAGCCTCGGCCACCAGCATGTGAATGTGTGTTAATGGGTGAATGTTACGAAGAGTAAAAGCGCTAGCGTAGTTACCATATGAGCCAGTTCGGAGTCTTAGGCCGTACACGTGCCACATTTTTTTGTGCCCTCAAATCCATTGTTTTCAATGCAGCAGGTGTGCTCAAACAGAAGAGCGATGCCAGAGCATTTCCGAGAGCCTATTTTGCAGCAGCGCACACTGCATGTTATGTGTCAAGGAACAATCGACATCCGACAAATATCTTTCCCCTGTCTGTGCAGGTCTACTCAGAGCTATACGTCTGTCCCACGGAAAATATTTTAGGCCTTCGAACCTAAAAAACTGCAGTTATGATTTCAGATAAGTAGGCTAGGCGGCAATGCTTGTTATGGTTGCTTAGTAACCTCAGATGCAACCTGCCTCCACGCTCTTGAGAGTTGGCACAGAGCAACCAGAAGAGTTGCACCCAGCACCAACCTTGGTTTTTCTAGATGGTTAAAGACGGGGCATGTGTAGAGACCTTGAGGCATGGCCCCTCTGGCTGTTCTAAAGTCAAGGCTTAAATCTAACGGTGTTCGTGCCTTTGCCATCAGGGCCCCTCGGTTTTGACATGACCTGCCTGAGGAGATAAGCCTCACAGAATCAGTGACATCTTTAAAACCCATCTTATTAGACTTTTTATTGTTTTTATTGTTTATTGTTTTCATTATCTTGCTGTGTTTTTGTTTTTATTGACATGTTTTATTTAGCTTTCATTTGTCCTCAAACCCTTGATGCCTGTTTCCACCAACAGACAACCTTTCTGACGCTCCAGGAACACCTCAGATACCTGTATAATCCAGCCAGTGTGCTGTCGTCGGCTTTGGGGAATGGACGGCCTGTTAGCCAAGTGGGTTGCTTGTTGATTTAAAGATTGGTGAATGAAGTTGTTGGAAAACAAAGCTACAAATGATGGACTTTTTGGCTCATTGTCAGGTGGTTGGCAAGCTAACGAATATCAGGACTGTGCCTCTTCCACTCCAGAAGCGCGGCTGCAGGCTACTGCTAAGCTTCGCGGGGATGGAGAGGATATAAAGAGAGAATGATTAAAACAGTGGTAACATTCTTATGTAGACAAACAAGCATGTATGAAAATATTGAGGTCAGCAAAATGATCTAATTCATGTCTGTATATCGTACGCTAAGTTGACAGGCCTGAGTGATGTTCATCATGAGACGATAAAACTTTGTCCACCCGTGCACTATTACCATATAATTAGAATTCATAATATATAAACTACTCACACTGTGATAGGTTTGATCCAAATCAGCCACTTTTAATAATCAGTAAGTTCTGCCTGAAGCAGAGATACTCAACCTGCTGTACAACGACACTATTGCACAACCACAGGAGGTAGGGGCCCGTCGCAGCAGCGCCACTCAGGTCAGGTGTACGGAGGGGTGTTTTTTAATATTTGATCACATTCAGGTCATAACCCAGACCTTTGTCAGGGGGACCAGGGGATCCCCCCAGCACTTTCTTTTTCTTTTTTTTATAAATCAACAAGCTGTATATTGATGTTTTTCATGCACTCTGGCTCCTTATTGACATTCAAAGTACTAGACAATTATCATGAGCCAGATTTGGCCCACGGGCGGCAGGTTGAGTGTTACTGGCCTAAAGTCACTGACAAGGAGGCATGTTTGCGTGCCACACCTTCACTACCAGTTCTGCACTGTGTGTGTGTGTGTGTGTGTGTGTGTGTGCGTGCGTGTGTTTCTGTTGTACACGTAGGTATGAGTCTTTCTGGGCAAGTAAATGCCGAGCATATGTGTGTGAGTGTGTGTCCCTGTTAACCCCCATCTGCTCTCAAGTGATGTTCAGCTGCTGACTGCTGGCTTCACTGTGTGTGTGTAAGTGTGTGTGTGTTAGTAGGTCATGGTTGGTTTCACTAGTGCAGGGAGGTTGTGGTTAGTGTTCTGGGTGTGATATGGTGCTTACTGCAGTGTGTGTGTGTGTGTGTGTGTGTGTGTTATACTGCAGAAGGTAACAGAGGGAATATGTGGAGCCACAGAGAGAAATCCTTTGATTACTCATCTCTTTGAATTGTCAGATAAAATCTTTGTAACACAGATGCAATAGTTAGTTTATATCATGAAGTCAAGAACTTGTATGAGCCGACAGGATGAACTTCAAAACTGCTGTGTGCCGTTTTATTTGAACAACATAGACATGATTTTTAATCAAGGTCTGGAGTTCCTGCAGAACAAGCCTACCGGTGGACGAGGAGTAAATGCGCTGACCATGGCTTTTCCCACACCGGACCCTCCCTAATGTCACTCTGTCATGGAGTGTAACTCCGTTTGTAGGCACCTTCACAGCTGAATGCAGCCCCTTTTATTAAGGTGTGAGGTATAAATACATCAGAAAGCTCCAGGAGGAACGCTCTCTCAGGCGGACACACAGGAACTGTTGTAACTTATAACCATGGACAATAGTAAAACTTGCACATTATCCTTTTGTCACTAAAATAAATAAATCAAAAGAAATAAAAGTAACTCCCAACCTTCTTTGGTTCCATTTCTTTTCTTTTTTTTATGTAAAATTCTTCTCATTTTTTAATTCTCATGACTATAAGCTGCTTATTATTTGACACGGTCATGAAAGGTTCAGTGTGTAGGAATCAGGGGACAGATTGGCAGAAAGACAATATAATAAGTGTGTTTTCTTCAGTGAAAATTCACCTGAAAATATGTGTTTTCATTGCCTTAGAACGAGCCATTTATATCTACATAAGGAGTGTGTCCTCGTTTATGGACGTCGCAATATTCACTGCCATGTTTCTACAGTAGCCCAGAACAGACAAACTAAACTCTGACTGTAGATAGTGCATTTTGCATTGTTGCATTTGCCACCACAGTTGGCAGCCCCTTCACAATGGGCAGCAGTCTGCTTTATTCAGTGTTTTTACCGGTTTAAATCACCTTGTCCATATATTTTGGAGAGGAAGAAACCTCTGCACATAATTTGGCTCCTGGTGGTGAAAAACTCCAGAACAGTGAACAATGAAGGAATTCTAACCTGGAGACGTTTCAGCTGGTTACAATTAGCAACCCTCACTGCTACATACCACTTAATCCCCCTAAATCTTACACACTGAAACTCAAAATGTCTTTTTTAATTTGAGCAGTATACAATCACATGTAATGTCTTCCATGTCCAACACAATACAGCACTGCACATGGTCAGTAAGTCAGCACTGATGCAGACTCGCTGTTCACTTCCACTCCTGCTTAACTGGTGTGGGATGGTACCTAATGAGGTGGACCCTCTACACATGAGAGTGTGGTTTGGGAAATGCCTGTAGCAGCCAGCCAGTGAAAGCATAAAAATGCACAAAAAATAACTACAAAAAAATCGTTGTTTGGGACATTTAAACCCATGTATCTGGGAAACCTAATGGCTGTCTTGTTCATTCATTCATCTCATTTTTGAAACCACTTATCCTGTTAGCTGGGATACGCTTCAACACTCCCACGACCCCTGACACTGGGTGAGAGGCAGGGTTCACCCTGGACAGGTCACCAGACTATCACAGGGCTGACACATAGAGACAGACAACCATTCACACTCACATTCACACCTACGGACAATTTAGAGTCACCAATTAACCTGCATGTCTTTGGACTGTGGGAGGAAGCTGGAGTACCTGGAGGAAAGCCACGCTGACACAGGGAGAACATGCAAACTCCACCCCACCCTGGGGTTCAAACCCCAACCTCTTGCTGTGAGGCGACAATGCTAACCACTGTACCACCATGACTGACATGGTGACGACATTCATAGAAAAATACATCGAGTCCCATCTGAGATGTTTCTAATATCTTGTACTCTATACATTTTTTCTTTTGCTTTGTTGGATTATTGATGCCATGCTATTTAATTATTCTGTTTAAAGTTATTAAAATTCATCTACCTGCCATTTGTGGCAGCTACTTTAAACCACAGGTCAATTCATTTTGATGATATCCTGAACTTTCTAGAAATACTGTTTTTTCCCCTCCAAATTTCTTCTTTTTAGACTCTGACTGCATTAATATAAATTGCTTGGGCCTCAGTGAAACCACGGACTGTCTTTACAATCAGAAATATTGATGAGTTCAGTCTCTGTATTCTCCTCTGTGTGCTCAAAATGCTTGTGGGAAGATCCACAAAACAGAGATTAAGCATGTCAGCCAGATAGTCTGTGCTGATGACTATATTTCATGTATTTGTAATAGCTTTTAAATTATTTGCAGCTGTAATATCTTTGAAGTAATGACCCCATGCTGACTCCATAGCCACAGATGTAATATTTCTTGCAGATATTCAGTTTCTCCTGCAGAGATTTCTAAATTATTTTGCTTTTCACATGCTGATTGTCTTTGTGGGACTAATTCAGGGAATGTTAACTGTTTAAAAATGGCTCCTATCTGAATGGTTAGATTATGATATATGGGCCGTTGTGGTAAATCTTCAGTGTGTGTGTGTGTGTGTGTGTGTGTGTGTGTGTGTGCATATATCTGGCAACGAGACCAGATAATGATTTTGTGCTGTATTTACATTTTTCAAACCATGGGGGCAATTTTCTAGCTTTCAGAGCCCACAGCTCAATGAATCTACAGGAAACCATAATATAGATCATTTAAAAGGCTGTTACACAGGATTTGTGTTGAAACGGCTGCAATTTGTTTCCATGTGATAAATAACTCAAATGAAATTGCTTCATTCTTATTAACTGCAAGAGCTTCCTGTTTATAACGGAGTACAGAAAAAGTTGGGAAATAACTTCAGGTTCGAAGGTGTTCTTGGAGTTTAATAGAGGTGAGCTGGTCCAATCTAAAGCCGTCTGTACACTGTGCGATTTGGGCTGTCCCCGATGAAAGATGACCAACATGAAAGAAACTACATCTTTGGTCGTGGCTCTAAAACGGTGGTCCTACGTTGCACAGTGAGAGAGGTTCAAGGATGGTCGTTATCACGGTCTTGCGATTGAAGACAGCCTGGGATTAAATCCTGACACTGTCAGAAATCTGGGATGACCATCTCACAATGTGACTGCTGTTACAATCTACGCCTGCTAATCAACTAATAGAAATGCAGCACCAAATGACGCACTAGTGCTAAACCCACACAGACAGCTCACCATGGAGGCAAAACATGCTTAAAGAAATGTGTGGGATTCCAGCAGAGAGGAAAACCTTGTGGAGTTGTGGCAGCAGAAGCTCTGCCTGTATGATGTGTCCTCCAGCTCTGACCATGATCACGTAAAGACGGACGAAAGGAAATAGCAGCAGCCAGATGAGCAACCTAGCAGCTAGCAAACACACACACAGACACACTGCAGTATATAGTGCCCACAAAACTTTAGGTTATGTAATATTGTGACCCTCTTTGTTGTGCTTCACAGTTGGAGAAGTAATAACCTGTGCAGCAACCTTGTGCACTCAGTATGGGAAGCCGTTGCATCACACGTTGTAGCCTGTGATGCAGTAGGCACTGTCGACGTACATCACACTTGATGCCGTACCCAAGTTTATTAGATCCATGTCACACAGAGTAGCTGCACTAAACCTACAGGACTGCTAAAATCTTATCTTACTGTGCATTCCCACCAAAAGCATCATGAGCATCATAAGCTGCCGGCAGCCATTCATTTTCAATGCATGCTGTCGACAAAGGGCGTCAAGGGCGTTGGCTGCAGTGAGGGGCGTGGTGCCAGTGGCCAGAGCGTCAAATTGAAGTTGAGAGAAGATGAACTTTATGAAAATGAGCAGCACCAATTGCAGACCGGGATTCTTAAGCCTAGATGGACACATCTGCAGCGCCCGGCACCGTCTCTTTGGCCACTGCAAGCGCCTGCTAGAGCTGGCAGTGTGAGCGATGTCAGCGACCAGAGCTCCTGCAGGCGACCATGAAGCTTTTGGTGGGAATGCGCAGTTAGTCTGTAGGAGGCTTAATGTGTAATATGTGGAATATATATGTATGCAATTAAAAAGAGAGAGTGGATAAAGATTACCATGGGGTGCGTTCAAATACCCATACTACTAAACTATTTAGCATGCTGGAAAACACCTAGTATGTCCCAATACATAGTGTGTCAAATGCAGTACGCCAAAAATACCAGGATGCTGTACAGCATCCGTTCGCATTTTGCAGTATTCAATCCAGCTATCCTCTCCCACAGTCCTCTGCGCAACAGATGACACGTCACATCGACTGAGCCGCAGACAGATGACAGCTCAGTGACAGCTGACAGAAGCCGCAGAGATGGATCACAGTACAACAGCAATCATCTGATGAGACACTGTCAAACATCATAGTTTTGCAAAAATGTGTATGTAAGCGGAATAGCAAGTAGGTTACACTACAGATAAAATGATGTTAAATGTACGGCTGCTTCACGTGCAGGGCCAGCAGCTGCATGTCTGCATGGAAATATATTCAACAACAAAACACATCTGCCAGCAACAGAGAGCTATGTGTGGAAGGAGGAAACATGCCTGCTGATGACCAAACAGGATAGTAATAATACGAATAGTTTAAGTTACGATTGAGCAAAATTTATACCATGTTTTATGGCTGTTTGGAGAAGTTTGCCTTCAGGGCTTTAAGCCAGAGAGCCCTGAAGTTTTGGCAAAAAGATCATGGGTTAGGTTAAAATGAAAAGATTTCCTCCAGAAAGGTCTTTGTGACAGAAAGCCCTCGAGGTTACCTTATCCTATGTGCTGTTTATGTGTGTCAGTGAAGTCAGTTTAAAGTCAACTTTACTCCACTGGTTGCAATTATTTACATGACTTATGTGTTGTTTTTACTTTAATGGACAAAAGCACAAAAGAAAGGGCTGGCAGCTTCTTCTGTAACCATTGTGTTAAATGTGCATATGGTATTGTTTCATATTGATCACAGGCCCCTGAATTGAAATAAATCGAAGTAGTATCATGGCAGAGTTTGTGATATCAGCAAATAAATAATCGATATACATCATATTGTGATGTAACTGGTGTAACTAGTGATTTACACCCCTAATGGGCCGCATCAAAACTGTACACAATGCACAACTGTTCTTCATGCTTTATATCATAGATGTTTCATCCATTTTGCTGTCATCATGTGGTGTCTAAAGGCCGATTCATGCTCAACGTTAAATACGGATCCCGATACGGACGGAGCCTTCTGTCCGGGCTCCACGTTCATTTCGTCCACATTTCTGCACATTTCTGCAAATATGAGTTGGTCGGTAGCGAAGGAGAAGTGGAGGTCTGTGCGAGACAGATTTGTTGGAGCCCACAACAAGTCCATGAGCAAACGGAGTGGGGATGCTGCTGATGGGGTACATTATCAATATCTCCTCCACAGTCGCCATGTTTGTTTCTGAGTTTGTTGTTGTCATAAACTTTTGACTCTGGGCTGCCCCCTGGTGGATATATTGGTTAACATCCATGCCAGTGTAAAGGACGCATGGAAGTATGTGGGCAGTGACGGTAACATCATTTGAAATGGACGTATATATTTCCGTACGTAAAGGGAGCATAAATGGGCCTTAAGGAGGGTCATTACTCGGGAAGATTTCATTGGTCACTTAAAAACTCTATTAGGAGCTGCGCCTTGTCAAAATAAATCAAAACCTGTATGACTGGACCATGTGTGACTTTAATTTGAAAGGACAGACACAGGAAGTGTCCACGCTCAGCAGTCAGACAGGAGTCAGGTTAATCTCCAGGGCTGGGACCTGCGGTTATTCCACAGGCTAGTTAATAACATGTCGGGCAGGAAATCCAAAGTGTGGGATCATTTTGAGAAGGTGAAGGACGAACCCAAGGTGATATGTAAACTCATCTTCATTGGTCGACTACAAACATGACGTATCATCTGAAACATGGAAGTAGCTACATGCCCATTAGCCCACAGCGTCATTAACAGGCGGCTCGCTCAGTGTGTGACGTGCACTTGGAGATAAAATATAGGCCTATATTAATGAAGGTTCATTAGTACGGTTTGTATTTCTCTGTAATGTAGCACAGTGTTAACAATGTTACTGATACTATTCTTTCTCACACCTTCAACTCAAATCACCAAAATATATCATTTAACAATAAAATTAATATCGAAACATGCAGGCGACTTCCTTACATATAGTCCATCATCAAAAGGTGAATGATAAAAAATGGTGTACTGGAGAAAATTTGTTGAATTCTGATGGATTTTCAGCATTGAGGCTCACACTGATGCGCACTTTGTTGTGTGTGTGCTCTTGAAGTTAGAAAAGTGCCATGGGCGGCAAACATGCAAAACCACTGGTACAGTTCTCGAAGGAATTAAACTTATCTGTATGGATGAGATGTAAAACTCAGAAGCAGATTTGTTCGAGAATGTTCACAGTTTCCTTAGAAGAGCCCTTTGCTTTGGTGCAGCCCAACAAATTATCCTACTGTAAACTGCATTAAGCTCCTCTGATGAGGTTTTGTCATTAGTCAATGCAAATGCACACATTAGCATTGTAGAACATCATAAACTGTAAACATGTGGTTCTGGATTAACATTTGAATCTCTACCACATCAACATAATCATAAACATTGTATATTTGTTGTTTATAATACAAACTGTGCTTTTTCGTATAAGTAGATGCATAAACAGATGCAACACAGCACAGCAATGATTCTGTTTTTTTCTTCAAAGAGACCACCTGGTGTTTCCTTCATTATTCATTCTGCATTGTTGCTCCACAAGGAAATTACCACCACTGCTGCTGAGGACAGGAAGGTGAAATGAAAGAATGTCAAATCTCCCACTTGCAAAAGGACCGCAAGCCAGAGTTTTACAATCCACGTTTCTATTACAGGATCCCCCCCTGAGAGGAACATTTGGAGTGACCCAACCTGCACTACAAAGAGAGAGAAGCCCACTGAACCACAACGAATTCACCCTGCAGCTGTATTGAGAATCAGAGGAGACGCCGGACTCGCAGTGACACATCTGTAGTTTGCGCAGGAAACACCTCCTCAATGCAACGTTCAATCATTTACAACAGTATGAGGTAAACCAGCAGCGGAATATTCTCGGCACAAAGTGCGTCAGGTTTGAGGGAAAACGCTTGTTTGATGAACTGACAATTGAATCAAGGACTCGCTGAGCCACAACATAAACGTTCAGTAAATCAGTTAGTGTATATTGTGATGGCGTGACCTTGAGCGAGACACACACACACAAAGCATGTCACTTCAGGTAAAAGCATCTGCTGAAGGCTGAAGGACGAACATGGAAATGTCCAAACGTTCTGATGTACTCCAGGAGGTACAGACACACTGTGTTCCACACATTCAGTCACACATGAAGGCCAGATTTACAGCTGCACATTAGTGGTGGGAATCACCAGAGGATCCACGATACAGTATTACAATAATAACAATACGCTGCAAAAGCTGAATATTCCGATGAAATATATTGTGATTTAATACCTTTTTTCAACTGTAAATTGTGTCCCCAAAGGAAAACATTGTCAGCAGCTGTTACTTCATCTAATAAGATAAAGTTTTCAATCTGTTCGTCTCACTTCATGGCCTGGAAATCCAGACCCAAATCTAGAAAGATTTAGGGTCTGGCTATGAGTAGTGCAAATGGCCCAACTCGAGGGGCGGCACCAAGCATGCATTTGTAAATATCAATGCATGCAATTGGATAAGACTACGACCAATCAGAACAATACACGGGGTGACGTATACGGTTAGCTACCAGCGGAGCTAACTGGTAGATTAGACTCTTGTCGTATCCAGTCGGCTAAACAGCAAAAACGTTCTTCTTGCAAAGGAAAGACTCGAGCGCCGTCTTCTGTTCCTCTTTTAGAGAAAAAGCCAAGTCTAACTCGTTCATTGTAGCGGCCAAAGTCGCAGCGTTGTCGTCATCTGTTTAGCTCGCCTCTGGCCCGCCTATATCAGATACACCGATGTGATTGGTGCAGCTCGGCTCCAAGGGCATGGGTAATGAGCATCATTACTGATTGCCAGAGTGACTCGCTGAGCAAATTCAAATTGTGCTCTCGCGAGAACTCTGGATTTCCAGGGTACAAAATAATTTAAAAAAATAAAATACAGTCAACTAGTTCTTTGTCCCTTTGATGACGACATTTTTTATGAGTCAAACACATTTGAAGGATATTTAAAACTGCTATGCAAAAAGAAAAGGCTACATCCTTGAAGTCTGATTCCGACCTACAGCCCTTTGCATGTCACCCCCCCTCTCTCCCCTTTTCACACTAACCCTAACCCTATCAGGTCAATGGGCTTCCATTTCTGCATTTTGGGCTTCAAACTGTGCCACAGATTTCCAATAGGAGACACGTCTGCACTGCAGGCAGGACAGTCTAGCACCTGCACTCTTTAACCACAAAGCCACATTGTTGGAACACGTGCAGAACGTGGCTTGGCATTGTCTTGCTGGAATCAGCAGGAACATCCCTGAAAAAGACGTCATCTAGATGGCAGCATATGTTGCTCCAAAACCTGTGTTCATGTTGCCTTCACAGATGTGCAGGTTACCCATGATGCCATGGGCACTGACACACCCCCATACCATCACGGGTCCATGTCATTGGTCCGACATCCCATTAGCCAGACGTCCCATTGTTCCAATATGTGATTATACTAGGCTATACTGTATTTGTGTACCATAGAGGATCAGCAATGCAACAAAAGTAGGCTACTGGTCGAGATACAAGTGCCATAGAGAGAAGAGAATGAAACACCATAACCTCCTGTTATTAACTCTGGGGTCCGGGTTGTGTGGGGAGCTCTCTGCGGTGCTGAACGGCTCCTGGCGGGCGTATTTCTGTCTTGATGGTGCGCCGCAACCGGCTCTGGGTCAGCTGGGAAAGGCTTGAGGCGAAGCAGGCTCACGGCTTATGTGTTTGCCACTTTCTTTGTCATTTTAACCCACACCATGATCTTTTCCTGACCCTAACCAAGTGGTTTTTGTGCCTAAACCTAACCAGACCTTAACCACAGGGCATCATGATGATTTCGGAACAACAGGACTTCGGAACAACAGGTTTAATATGGTCGGAACAATGGGAGGTTGGACCAATGGGCAGACCCCACCATCACAGATGCTGGCTTTGAACTTTGAGGTGTAACAATCTGGATGGTCCTTTTCCTCTTTGGCACGGAGGACATGATGTGGTAATTTAATCTGGGGCTGGACGCCATTAAACAATAACAGCGACCGGCCACGTAACATGCTGGCGTGAAAGGACAGCTTTTTTCATCTGTGTCTGAAATCAGAAATCACTGACCAAGCGCGGAATTTCAGCGACTTCGGAATGAGACCAGGTTGGGATTTCATGTAATATTATTACATTTACTTCAAGCAATGTGCCAGTGATCGGCACATCAGATACCAAATCAATACATTTTGTAAATATTACTGTAACAAATCATTTAATCATTTTAGCAAAAGAAGCAAAAGTTCTCAAATGCTAAATTTTGGCTAAACAACCAGCTGCACAACAAACAAGAAAATGCCTACTATCAAAAATATTATTGAAATCAGGAGATATAAAATCAAAAAATGTGAATCAAATGATGAATCTGAGCAGACATTAAACACCAACATGACACATTTTACGTTGTTATAAAATGAGTTTGATTCTCAGCACTAAATGTGATCATTTTCCAAACACACGCACCACTGATACTGATTTACCATCTGTTACTGTGAGTATAAGTGAAATTTATATGGCCTTGAGTAAACTTCACTCTTTGTAGAAAGCTATAAATATGTAACAGAAATCAATATGAGAATCAATTTTCTCCAACTTCAGATCGACATGTTCAACAACAGTGCCTCGCTGGCCTCAGCGTGCACAGCCAAACTAAATCACACACACAAGGCTGCAGAGCACAAACACTAATGAGCTTCTACACATGGAGTCAAAGTGCAGCAGCATCCATTCATTATCAGCACAGAGGCGCTAAATAATTAACAAGACCAAGTTTAAATGTGAGTCATTATTTATTTATCCTTGTTTTCATTTTTCTTTTTTCTATCAATACAGCAGCTTCTGGGAGTGATGAACACACTGTGTGAACAGAGAGCGCAGCGTCTCTTTTCCACAGCGCTGTGGTTCTCACTGAGGCAGTATTTATCGTCACCCAGCTGTGCATCTGCTTCTACTGTGCTCCCACCACATATTACATTATCACTGTTGGCATCTCCAGGTTTCTCGCCTGTAAAAGACTTAAAGGTTTGCATGCAACTCCATGGGCTGAATTTTTCAGCTCAGCTATCACTCCGCCCATCTTCTAAACGAGCAGAGGCTTATAATAAAGAAAATACCAGGTAGTGGGGCTTTAAAGGAACACGTCACCGCCCAATTGACCATTTGTATATCAGTTACACACCCAGAGTTACATTAAATTCCTGAAGAAAACCTGCTTTTTTTCTTTGCCTGCAGTTGTTGATTGTTGTTGTTGATGTATTGAATTCATAGGGGTTCATGTGTTCATTTTACGAGTCGTATACTGGGAACTTTAGCTAAAACATGAAAACCACAGAGAGGTGAAGTGAATAACTTTGATTATTTTGTGATGTACCCCTAATCCAAGGTTGGGCCTCCTTGGATCGGACTTGGCTCTGACCTGTGGAGACATGGACACAGGATCTCTGGGAGTGTCCTGCGGTGTCTGGCACCAGTGCGTTGGCGGCAGATCCATTTAGTCCAGTGGGTTGTGAGGTGGGTTAATGGCACGTGCCACAGATGCTCATTCAGATTGGGATCTGGGGAATTTGGAGGCCAGGTTGACACTTTGAGGTCTTTGTCACATTCCTTGGGCCATTTCTGAGGCATGTTTGCAGTGTGGCATGGTGCATTATCCTGCTGGGGGGCCACTGCCATTGGGGAGTACTGTTGCCATGAGGGGGCGTACTTGTCTGCAACGGTGTTTGAGTGGGTGGAACATGTCAGGTGGTATCCACATGAATGCCAGAACCAAAGGTTTCCCAGCAGAACAATGCATTGGAACAAAATAATCACAGTTATTCACTCATATAGAAATGGTCAGCTGGGGTTGAAGTGTTCTGTTAAGCAGTGGAATATGTGGGTAAGCTATATGTGCAACTAGAGTGTGGAAAACTAGAGGAATAAAAATATCTGTGTTTTCCAAATTACTGGTTTTGGCAACATCTGTAATCGAAACATATTTTATAATTAAGCTTTGTTCCACCACAAACATCACATCTACTTCTGAACAAAGCACACATTTCTCATCAGCAACAGGCGGACTGATCCACACACACAGTCATGAACAAACACAGCAGGCTCATAAATCCTCTGCACAGGCTTTGTAGGAATAATATAGACGAAACACCTTCACAGAGTCAAGTAACCAACAGTCCACAGCAGCAGCCTGCAGCTTCACTGATCTTATCCTGCAGACTCTTCTCCTCCCCTGAGCCTCGCCGTCCTGCCTGTAGCTGCATCGTACTGCGCACCACCAGCTCCACACCACAGAGTGCATTTCACACAATAGTACGGTGCCGTGTGAGGCAGAGAGGGGCAATCATCTTTTCATTCGCATGCCCTTTTTTAATACCGCATTCTGCTTTTTTGAAAACATTTTCCCACAAGCTAAGACCTTCCATTATTCTGACAGCTGTACTCTCTTAAATCACCAGCTCTCATGTGACTTGACTGTTTGAAATGTAATTTATTCATGGGGAATGGTAAACTTCTCGTTCATTCATGAAGTCCAGCCTGAGGCTTTAAATGAACATTGTTTGTATGGAGGAGGATTTCCCTCCGAGCAGTCGAGATAAATTCTGTCACATTTTAAAGACACATTTCGTCTGTTGTTTTTAAGCTTCACCACATGTCACACATGACTCTGCTGCAAAACATCACTGTATTAGCTGCATATAAGAAATTAGTTGACACTTAAATGCATCAGTTTTCACTCAAACTTTGCGTTCCTTTAAATTTTGATTGCTGATTTGGTCTAAAATCAGACTTTCAATCTGATTTTTAGGTCTGCTCGATAAAATGACAAAACAAATCTTGACATAGTAAGACACAGTTCATGCAGGTTCTGAAGACATGTCTTGAAAATATTCTCAGCATGCAGTGAGCTTCAGATCTGCAAGGGGCAACAGCCAGTCTGCTGCTATTACACATCAGGGATGCAGAACAGGACATGACAGAGTAACAAACCCGACCTGTCAGCTCCTCCTGGTCTGCTTCATGAGGACCGACAGTGAAACAGGCTGCTGAAGTGTGTGCGTGTGGCTGTAAACACAGACCGAGCTTCACAACTTAGATCAGCGTTCAGGCAAAAAACAGTCCCAACAGAAACGCACGCAGCTCCGTGGATGGAGGTCAGCTGTCCGTGCAACAGCTGCCCATCATGATCACCACCATCACCATCACCATCCTCATCCTCGATGCGTTCAGGCATTCTGCATGCGCAGCGTTCAAGTTAAAGAGAAATGTAAATCCCGTTTGGCTTCAATGAAACAAAAAGAAAAAGAAAGAAACTGCAAGAATGAGATAAAAGAGGGCAAACTGAAGAATTAAATACATGAAAATGAAATAAATCTCTTAAGATCACAGAGAGAAAAGACATATTTGCAATGAGAAGAGAAGGAAGCGAGAAAATATCACAAAAAAATAAACAAAAGAACTCAAAATAAGCACAAAAAGGCAGAAGATGAGCTGCATCCAGCAACAAGCAGCGGGAAAAAGCTCCGGTAAATATTCGCAGGACAACAGAAAGACAGAGAGAAATCCAACCAGCCGCTGAAATTCGGCGAAAAAAAAAAGAATAAAAAAAAAAATAGGAAGGAGGGAACCAAATCAGCAACAAAGAAAGAAAGAGAAGAAGAGGAAGAGAGCACTGACCTTCCAGCGGAGGAGGCAAAAACGCTCAAAGAGACTGAAGTGAGAGGAGAAGAGCGGGCAGGCGGTGAGGCTCAGTGTGCGCTCGGTTACCGGGCTGAAGCTCCGACTGCGCGCCGGCCAGTGGGGCGGTGATGAACAGCAGCAGAGCGCCGACTGGAGCGAACCACTGAGCGCTGACAGGCAGGGGGAGGCCGGGCAGCACAGCGGCCGCTGGGAGCTCCGTGCGTAATTTGGCACCTGGCTAAAGAGCGAACACACAGAGCCAGAAAGGCTCTTAAAGGGGCATCTCATCCAGAAATGACTTTAATGAACAAGCCTGATTGTTGTAGCTGGTATTTAGGAGAGGTAATTGCACCCCGCCTGTTAAGTTCATCGTTACTCGCCGTCCTTAATCAAACAGTTTAGTGGATCACCGTCAGCAGCAGGCTGCAGGTCTGCATTATGCTCGATAAACTCCATGTTAACTCACCTGTGTGTCTGTTGGCGGGTTTCTCCATTCAAACAGAGGCGCTGCCCAATCAGCTGTTAAGAACAACGCTCATCCAGGTGATGTAACAGTCACGTGATCCAAAGAGATAATGTCAATAATTTTCATGTGTAAACCATATTTCACTGCAGATCAGCTTATATAAATGCTGGACAAAGATGTTTTAAAAAATATATGTTTATTCTTTGTATAAATATGCATTTGTAAAAGTATGTGGTTAATTCCAGAAACAGTGCACAATGGGCTTTTCCAGGAAAAGGTGGAAGGTGTTACCCAATCAGCAGTGCCATGTATTCAAAAAACAAATTCTTACATGTTGTACATTGAATGTTTGTTTTTATTTCACACTTGCTTTGGCAATGTCAATGTGTGTTTATGCCAGGAAACAGTGGATTGCCCCTCCGGGTTGAGAGTGAGTTGCGGCCTCAAGCGAGGGAGTTCAAGTGTCTCAGGGTCTTGTTCACAAGTGAGGGTAGAATGGAGCATAAGATGGATTGGCAGTTTAGCCCAGTGTCTGCAGGCGCTGTGCCGGACAGCTGTGGTGAAGAGGGAGCTGAGCCAGAAGTCGAAGCTTTCAATTTACTGGTCCATCTACGTCCCAACCCTCACATACGGTCATGAGCTCTGGGAAGTGACTGAAAGAATGAGATCGCAGATACAAGCAGGCGAACTGAGTTTCCCCCAAAGGGTGGCTGGGCACAGCTTTAGAGATAGGGTGAGGAGCTCAGACATCTGGAAGGAGCTCGGAGTAGAGCCACTGCTCCTACTGTCGAAAGGGGTCAGTTGAGGTGGTTCAGGCATCTGATCAGGATCCTCCTGGGCATCTCCTGTTAGAAGTGTTCCAGGCACGTCCCACTGGTAGGAGGCCCCAGGGCAGACCCAGAACACACTGGAGAGATTATATATTTCATCTGGTCTGGGAACACCTTGGAGTCCCCCAAATGGAGCTGGAAAGTGTTGCTGGGGAGAGGGGCATCTGGAATACTTTGCTCAGCCTGCTGCCCCTGTGACCTGGCTTCGGATAAGCAGTTGAAAATGGAAATTAAATTAAAATACAGCATGTTTAAGCTCTTGGACTCAAAAAGTCTTCTTTTTCCACCCAACAGTAATAGTTGCATTAAATATTGTTTCCTCATACATGCACATGATACAGAAGAGCCCTGCTGGCGTCTCGTCATCACTGAGTGAGAAAATGACGAGTACAAAAGCCCAGTTCAGACCAATAATCTGAGACAAGACTAAACTGTTTTAGAACATTACAGAGAAAAGTTGCAGCAGTGTGAACTGGCCAGTTTGAGCTCGACTCAAGCCGGTTGATAGTGTCACCTGCAGCTCAGCTGGTCAGTTTGCCAGCTGCTGGTTTTAAAGCACTTCACCTGTTTCTACAGCCAATTGGCTTGTAGTCCGCTAGTCAAGTTAAAATGGCCGAAGATGGTGTGCTAACTTGCTGCTGCAGGTGCTCCGTCCCTGCTGAGTCCACTGTTTCTGTCCTCACGGTGTGCCAGTGTCGGATGGTGGGTCACTGCTGTTGCTCGCTGCCTGAAAAGCTGGAAATCAGAACAGACGTACAGAGTTGTTGCATAGAGATGATACACCATCTCATGTAGTTGCAGTTGTGTGAACCGGCAGGTTTTCAGAATATTGCAGAACAGTACACTGCAAGTTTCAACTTGTCTGAACTGGGCTTAAGAGAAAGAAATACTCAAGCAAATTTCAGACATCCTGGAAAGAAGAATTCCTGCTTGCTATAGAAAGTTTTAAAGGATAGGGACCTGCAATTTGCAAAATCAGCAGTGTTGATTGTCTGTTGTGACTTGGTGGAAAATATACATTAAATAAAGTAACTTCTTTGTGATCTATCTTCTCTGACTATCCTCTCTTATGTTGAAGCTAGCTTTAGTCTCGAGTCCATCATAGCTAGGTGGGTTAGCATCTTCTGCTCTGATCTTGTGTGGTCACTTCACCTTTAGCTTTTCGCAGTTTATCCCCCTCTATATTTCTGACAGCATCCTATCGAGTTAAAACAGCTGAATCTGGAGAATTAATACAGTGGAGTGGGAGAGAGTTCTGTCAGCCTGCCATTCTTTACAGCGTGCCAACCGGGAGTCATTAAGGGGAATTCTCAGTGGAGTCAGTGTTACTCCAGGATATTTTCATGCTGCTTGCTCAGAATTGAGAATATGTCATGTTGAATTTCCGTGGGTGCCAGGACAGAAGTTGGGTAAATTGCTGAAGAGTCTCTAGCAAAGGCTGCTTCAGTGTTTGTGAGGAAAAATGAGATACAGAGAAGCAGAAAGAGTGGAGAGAGGAGATAAAGAATATAGGCTCTGCTTCCTCTGCAAGTCACTGCTAAGAGGAAGAAGTTATATATGAGTGGTATGAGGAGGAGTTTCTGCTAATAAGCTGCGGCTTGGCTTGCCATAGCAACTGTATAACTACACAGATAGATAGATATGAAAATCACAGGCAAACACACTGAAGGACTTTGCCAATGTGGTGATAAACAGTCAGTTAAGTTTTCTTTCCTGTGGTAAATACAACAGGAAGAGACAACAACTGTTCGTCTGTCTTCTCTTTGAAGACTTTGTTTTCCTCTGAAAAGAATTTCCAGCATTTTAAAAAGAGCTATTTTCAGTTATTTACCCATTATGTATAAAAATAATAATAATATATTAGATATAAAAAACTGAGAAAGGCTCATTGCTGCCTTCACAGATTGGCTGAGAAGCACTCCATCATCAGCACAGACCATAGTATCATGCTAAGTACAAGACCCTCCCTAGTTAGTTTGATTTGTGATCTCAAAGACAGTCGTGTGGACTTTCTCCAGAATCCAGTAATACATTCTTAGAGCGGATTTATGTGCATTTTTTCCCTTGAAGATAAAGTGAGTGACCTAATATTCACAGTGTAGTTTTCATATTATCCAATCTTGTAATAATTGATCTGAGATATTAAATTAAACTTCGGCACGTGTTGCTAAATCACTTAGGCAGGAACGGCTAAAGGAAGTGTATCATAAAGAATGTGGTGACAGAGACGTGCATTATATGTTGTATTTGTTATATTTTAAATGTGTTTTGATTGGCTTCTTCCTCAACCAGGTCTCTCTTGTAAAATAGATTTTCCATTTCAGTGGGACTTCCTGGTTAAATAAAGGTTAAATCAAATAACAAAAACAGTGTTTGTTTATCCTTATACATTTTTATGCCTCCGTGCCAGCGACAGCAGTGGCTGGCTTTATTTGTTCTCTGTCCATCCATCCCATTCTCGTGAATGCAATATCTCAAGAACGCCTTCAGGGAATTTGACACAATTAGATTTTGGTGGTCAAAGGTCAAGGTCACTGTGACCTTGCATACATCTCATTCTCATGAACACAATATCTCAGGAACACCTTGAGGGAATTTCCTCAAATTTGGCACAAAGGTCCACTTGGACTTGGATGATGACCTGATTAGATTTAGATAGTCAAAGGTCAAAAGTCAAAAGTCACTGTGTCCTCACAAAACATGCTTTTGGCTATAACTTAAGAATTCATTTGCCATGTATGACAACATTTCATACAAATGCCTACTGTGATAAAATGATGAAGTGATGACATTTTATATTCAAAAGGTCAAAGGTCAACTTCACTGTGACGTCATGATGTTCTGCATGAAGCACTTTTCTGGCCATTACTTGATGTCATAACTCAGGAACTGAAGGGGACACATTTGGTCAGATACTGAATTGTGACACTAATCTTTGGGGTCCACCTTGAAACTGTGCTGATTGTATAGATCTTATGTGTGTGAAGCATCCATGTAAATTGTGGGTGCATCTTGACTAACGACTAACGAAGCCGAAGAACCTTGAGATGCAGGAAGAACATGCAAACTTCACCCAGCTGGCCTGTGGCTGCAGACCCAGGGCCTTCTTGCTGTGAAGAGACAGTCCTAACCACTTCACCACTTTATTAAACTTATTCTGTTTCATATACCATTTTCTACAAATACGTTATTACTAGTCCATACCCATTGGTAGCTTTGTCACCTTCTACCTATGCCAATCCTCAATGCCTATGTGCAGTTTCACGTAGATTGACCACGTCAGTGAGTAGAAAAACGTGGGACAGACAGAATGACTGACTGACAGAATGACACACTGACAGTTTCCATGATTATGTACAGCATACCATACCATGACTTAGTCATACCAAACATTAGACAAAAACAACAACATTGGTCCACAGGGGGAGCCACAGCGATCGGTCACATTTTAGCCATTTTTAAGCATTTTTCTGTTGTTATAGCGCCACCCAGTTGCCAATTAGAGTTAAATTTCTCCAGTCACCTTGAGGCATCCTGTTCTACATATCTACCAAGTTTAGTAAAAATCCATATGGCGGTTAGGCCTAGATAAGAAATGAGCTCTTTAGCGCCCCCATTTTGTTTGATGGGGTCAATAATGGAGGGGTCCCCTCAGATTATGTGTGGTCATATGTCTACAAAGTTGCGTGGTGATGGGTGAAACCCTTGAGATGTTATACACCTTTATGTGATGAGCCACGCCCTCCGCAATATTCATTGCCTTATAGAAGCTCAGTTTTAGTAAGTTTTCCAACTTTTGCCAAGAGGGAACTTTAGATATTGGTCCCTAGATTATGTTCACCCAGTTTCATGCAGATCGCTCAAACTTCCTAGGAAGAGATCCATTTGAAGTGTTTTTCAAAAAATTCAAAATGGTGGAAAATCTATATAAGCGGAAGTTACGGGTTCTTGAGGCAGATTTGTTCCTCATGAGGAGAGGCATCTCTGTGCAAAGTTTCATGTCTCTACGACATACGGGGCATGAGATATGCCCATTCAAAGTTTGCAAATTCAATCAGTTGCTATAGCGCCCCCCTTTGGTCAATTGATGTAATATTGCTTCATTGGCATCCTCCCATGACCCTCTACCACTGTGCCAAATTTCACATGGATTGACCAAGTCAGTGAGGAGAAAAACGTGGAACACACACACAGACAGACACCCACAGAGTTTTTGTCATTATATAGTAAGAGAAGATCTGTGTCTGTATCGGCCCAACCAGCTACATTACATGTATCCATATCTGTACTCAGAAGGGGCAGGGTTGATCCAGACATAGGTGAGGTTTTAACTGGAGATGGATGGATCCTATTCAGAGTTACGGGTTGATCCGTTAAACTATAACAGCAAATGGTCACGTATCATGCCGACACGAAAGGACGACTTCTTTTGTTGGTGTCTGACGCTGGAAGTCACTGCCCAAACACTGGATTTCAATGACTTTGAAGTTATACATGGTTGGCAATTGTAAGATATCCCTTGTTCGCAGAAATGTCTAATGCCAATATTTATTCTGGCAATTGGCTGGTTGTGCATGTGACACATTAACATAATTAGATTTTAAAATAGGGTAAAAAAGCCAGGTTTCTTCACATTTATCATCACATGTTAAGACCTTTTTTAATGTAGCTCAAAGCTACCAGACACCAGTTAACATATACAAAGCAAACACAAAGTGAGCACCAGAGAGAGGGAATAAAATGATAATCTAGAGACCAGTTTGTTCGAGAAAGAGCAGTAACTATAGATGACACACAACAGTGATACCTCCCATCAACAACCAGTGCTCTGACCATGTACAGTAAGCGTCCTCATGCTTGTATTGTTACAGATTTTTACCTCTCACAGCAGCAATAAAGTTGTGGTAAGACTTTATGAACTTAGAGCATCAAGTTGTTTGTTTCTGAAGTTTGAAACTCTTGACACTCTTTAAAAGCCAAGGGCCAATCTTGTGCAGACACACACACACACACACACAATATCACACACACAGTTATCTATGAAAACGGTTCAAAAGAGACAGGGGTACGCGAAGAGAGAGGAGCAAGGTTGTTTATTTTGTTGTGCTGCTTGTTTCTCTGTTTTCTCCTTCAAGGGCAGAAAGACGAGCCGAGAAAACGAGGGTGAGCGAGGAAGAAACAAACAAAGAGAAAGAAAGACAGAGAAAGATTCCAGAGTCTCTGATCAGACAGACAGAGAAGAAGAAAAACACAAGTACAAAAGATGCGAATCCCCTGTGGTTTACACAATCAGGTTCATGTAGAGAATAAAAGCAGACAGTTGTAAATGGACTGATGAAATCCGAATACAACCTAACGTCCAGTCAGTTGCCTCTGTGCTGCAAGGGTATGACGAAAACATCCCATTTTAAGGAACAATAGAATGTATGTTTTTACTGTATAAGTTAAATGTTTGTCATTTGAGTCAATGAGATGTCACAGGTACTAAAGAGACAGAGAAGAAGGTTTTAACTTTTGAAGTCTCCCAGAATTTGTAACTTACTCCTTTTCCTTAAATTATTTTCCTTCCCTCAGTGCTGCAGTGAAACAGCGGGAGCGAGCGCGGAAGAGAGTTATTTGATTTTCTTCAGTCAGAAGTCTGATGTTAAAGCACAAAAGAAAAAGAGAGCTGCTCATCTGAAGCTGTTCCCCTTTTGGGGTGAGAGGAAATACTGGAGGAGTGACAGAGAGAGAGTTTCTGGATAAAACAGCTTACTTTAAAAGGGGGATTGAAAGTGAAGTCATGTGGAGGCAGAGAGAGAGCAGAGAGATCTGAATGTCACTGTTCTTAAAAAATGTCTCACTTTAAAACTCTGATCAAGTGTCACCCAAACTGAAAACAACTTTGACACACAGACACATTGGAAGGGTTGTTTTATGAAGCATTAATTCACCAAACATGGGAACTGATTTCATAACACGATTTATGGACATGAATAAAAAGACTCAGGCTCCGGGTCTTTCAAAACAAGAATCTACATCTCCACATCTCTGTCTACCAAGCTGCTTGTATCACTACCCATCTCTACAGCTGTGAAGCCTGGGTCACCTACAGTCGCCATGTGAAAAAGTGCACGCTGTTACAAGAGTTTCGAATCACAGTGCGTCCTCTGCCTCACTCCCTGCTGCTATAGACCACCTTGCCAGGAGAAGAGCAGGCAGCAGCTCTGGAGATGGACCCCTAGTGAGCAGCTGCTGCAACTTGAATTCAACCAACGCGAACCCTAGCTCCAAGGAACTGGACAGCCTCGATTCCACGGCGGATCACCAAACTTTCTGTTGCTGCCATTACGCAAGTAAGTCCTGGCACTGCCACTGGTCACCAGCCAGCTGCTACAGCTGCCGACCAAAGATTCATGTCCAAAGCTGCTGCCTGCTCTTCTCCCGGGGAAGCAGTCCACAGTGGGCTGGCCAGCAACTAATTCTTGTCTTATTTGTGATTGGATCGTTGTGATGCAACATTGGGAAAATCTAAACTACGATTTTATGCGTGGTTTACTGCCCCATTAGACCACACATGAGGAACATGAGCCAAATGTTAAAGCTACTGTGGAACTGCCCTCAGACACAGATTCTCCAAAGGCCACTATCAGATTATAAAAACTTGAAATGAGTATGAAAATCCCCACCTTGTCTGCATAAATACAAAACCAATTCAAGATTTTTAAAAACAAGTTTGTGTTCCAAATATTAATCTGACTTCTTCTAATGTGTATCTTGCTGGTGACTTTCAAATGTATTGTTCAATTATAAAGACAGTGAGGTTTAAATGTTTGGGGAATGTTTGTGTATTTGTTTAACTGACATGTGTTTCCAACAAATCCTTAGCAAATTAGTTAGTTAGTTTGTAACTGCCCTCCAAGAACTACATATGGAAGAGTTTTCTGATTTGATGCCCCAGTCAGCAGTTACACCCATTTACTGATGTGACAGTGTGATGATTAAAGGGATAGTGCACCCAAAATTGAAAATTCAGCCATTATATACTCATCCATATGCTGATGGAGGCTCAGGTGAAGTTTTAGAGTCCTATGGAATAAAAGATAAAGTCCGCACACCAGAAGCTGCTCCTCGAACAATTTATTCATGTGTTACGTTTCGGGCCCCTGCCCTTCATCAGACATGAAGTGAATGTGAATACACCTCCATATATACACACACATCCCCTTAGGGTCACCTGACACAATCAAGTGAATAAACCACAGGTGTGAGAACAATAATCATAATTATCAAACAGAAAAGAAAATATATATTTCTGATTGATGAGAAACAATCTTTAAATCCAGTACAATGCAACAATGCTAGAATACCACTTAACAAAGATTCTTTAAGAAGGTTCTATAAGAAAATCTTTAAGAATATACGCAGGTATAAGGCCTGCAGTGCAAATATAAATATAAACAAATCCCACACACTTTAAATATCACATAAAGAGAACATCAGGTGAAGACCATCATAAATTTATGCGATATTAAAAAGGGAAAAAAATGTTCTGTAGAGGCGTCTCTAATAAATATCAAACACAGCGATATGGCAAGTGCAGACAATATGAGAAACATGGCTGACACAGTAGTAGCAGAAAACAATCAAATCCAACATCATACCAGCTACTGAGGGAACAATGTAAACACAAATGACAAGTTCCTAGACCCATAGAAATGAAGCGCACGGACCACACACATCATAAAAAAAGGCCTCAAGTCAAAATCAACATTAAGCCCTTTGGGAGCCAATGTGTCCAGGGTATATATCCAAAAAGCTTCTCTTTTAAGTACAAGAGAGTTAACGTCACCACCACGTGAGGGCTGTTTAACTAGTTCTTTACCTATGTATCTGAGAGAGGAGACATTATGCGAGGCTTGTGTTAAGTGCACTGCCACTGGACTTCTGGTGTCGTGGTTTCTAATGTTAGATCTGTGTTCTGAGATTCTAGTTTTTAGTGGTCTGGTGGTTTTACCAACATACGCCAGGCCGCACGGACACTTAAGCAAATAAATAACATTTTTGGTACTGCAGGAAATAACACCCTTGATGTTAAAAGACTTGCCATTCCGTGGATGATTGAAAGTAGAGGTTTTGTGTGTGAAATTACACTGGGTACAGTTGCCACATCTGTAATTCCCGGAGGGGACAGACTGTAAGAAGTGTGGTGGAGTCACAGGCGGCTGATATGCTGTCACTAACATGTTTCTAAGGTTTGGAGGTCTCTTGAACACAACTCGAGGAGGTGTGGAGAAACATTTAAGTGAAGGATCAGAAGTGATGATGTGCCAATGTTTTTGAATGATGTTTTGAAGTTCTCTACCAAGAGGTGAGTACTGGATCACACAGTTAACTTTAGGCTCAGTTGCTATAGAACTAACACTGTTCAGACACTCAGATTGGGAAGTCAAAGCGGCTGCGAGCTTGTGCCACCCATTCATGTTTATATTGTCTGTCTTGAAAACGTTTTTCCAGGTCAGAGGCCTGAGCATGATAATCCACATCCGAGCTGCAAATGCGGCAGATATGATTAAACTGAGAGACAAGTTTTAGAGTCCTCGCATCACTTGTGGAGATCCAAGGGGAGAGTGGGTAGCAGCACAACTCCACCTAATGGCTTGCAGCGCCCCAAATTTAAACGCCCCCCCAAAAAAAACCACATAATTGAAACCACAAAATATCTCCATACTGCTCGTCCGTAGTGATCAAAGTGTCCTGAAGCCCCGACATAAAAAGTTGTTTGGAAAAACGTTTGAATCTGGGGCGCCGTCAGCCTCCATTAGGTGGAGTTGTGTTGCTACCCACTCTCCCCTTGGATCTCCACAAGTGATGTGAGGACTCTAAAACTTCACCTGAGCCTCCATCTGCATATGGGTGAGTAGATAATGGCTGAATTTTCATTTTTGGGTGCACTATCCCTATAAGGTTTGGTTGAGTTTAGCAACAAACATGACTTGGTTACGGAAACATTATGGTTTAGATGTAGTTCATTTATAATGACAGTAGTAGGTTTACAGATGGTCTGGATTCTCTGCATATTAATAATAAACTTGAAGGAATAATAAAAACAACAATGGGCTCCATCAATCTCAAGTAAAACCATTGTGGGTTTGTTTTTTGCCAGCAGCTGCTTACGCCTGTCTGTCAAGGCACATCTGTCCGGAAACGTGAAGAAATGAAAAGTAATTTCAAGTTTTGTTGAAAAACAGATATTCTTCATGAAGAAAGACGCCTCCTCCTGTCCTCCGCCTGCTTTAAATGACACTTTATTGCATGAAGCAGCAGATGGGGCAGGTGTTGCGTTGTAGTCCTGTGAGACAACTGTACATTTCACTGTCCAACGTAACAGCTGTGGGTGTCAGTTAAGTTTGTAGTTTCTGCAGGTGTACATGAAAAGTGGCAAAATATCACATTTTCTGCCAGTTGGGTGGAATGATCTCGTGTAATTTTGGCTATGACGGCTCAAACACTGCAACTCAAGAAAGCACATGCAAACAGACAAAACACATGGACAGCATTAAAAACCCCATTGCAAAGAAAAAAACATGGTGCTCCAGCTTCCTCCCACAGTCCAAAGACATGCAGGTTAATCGGTGACTCTAAATTGTCCGTAGGTGTGAATGTGAGTGTGAATGGTTGTCTGTCTCTATGTGTCAGCCCTGTGATAGTCTGGCGACCTGTCCAGGGTGAACCCTGCCTCTCACCCAGTGTCAGCTGGGATAGGCTCCAGCCCCTCCAACCTTTAACCAATTTAACACAAGCACAATAAAATAAAACGTGCTGCCAAAACAGACAACATAACTAAATACAGAAGAAAAATCAAATCCAGGAAGGCAAAGGTCTCCAGAAAGCAGTATTGGTCCCCTCCACTGTTAACAGTCCAAAAATTGCTGTTATATTAGTTGAAATTGTGTTTCTATCTCATAAGTTGTAGGACACTTGATGAATGAGTGGAGAGTGTGGAAATGAGAAATAGCTGAAAACTTCAAAGAATTTCAAAAGCCTGTAGAAAATCTTTCATAGCGGTAACAGTATCTATCATGGTGGAGCCTGGGCTGTCTGGATTAATCACTGCAAGTGGAGATACATTTCAAATCATGAGCTGTACAGGGTTTAATGGCTTCTACAAAAACAATTTGTTAAATATTAACATGCAAAAAACAAGCATTTCACTTTTCACTTCACACATTTTCCTTTACTATACCACCTTTATTGTTTTTCCTAATCAACACACGCCATATATCACTTTAAGTAAAAGCAACATAAAGTTTCTGCCTATGACGTTGTATTTAAAAACTTCTAGCCTCTAATTTTATAATAATATAATATGCTGTGAGGTGTGAGGCAGATATCAGGGCAAATTTGAACTAAACCAAGCACTAGAGGAAATCACATGTGATTAAGCAAGTAGTGCTCTTTCCAGAGTGGTATATTCTGCTGCTACCAGCAGTTCTACTGTATAGCTCGCTCTGTCAGTCGGTTAGTCGTTTGGTCAGTCCGCAAAAATCCTGGCTGGTTCCAGGACAGAGTAAATCCCCATAGACCCCTAAATTAAAATGTCAAACTTTATATCATGTTTACAGCAGGATATGAAAAATGGTTTTGGCCTCCAACAGGAGGCACCAAGGAGGCATCCTGATCAGATGCCTGACCCTCAACTCCTCAACCTCTTTTGAAGCGAAGAAGCAGCGGCTCTACTCCGAGCTCCCTCCAGATGTCCAAGCTACTTACTGTATCTCTAAGGCCGAACCCAGTCACCCTTTGGAGGACACTCTGTTCGGCCACTTGTATCCTCTGCCTTATTTGTTTGGTCATTACCCAGAGCTCATGACCATAGGTGAGGATTGGGTTGGGAGTGAATCAAAAGGTTTGCCTTTGAAGTTGTGGTTTTTGCAAATTTTCTCTTGTTATGCACTTTTCACCTAATGAGTGAGTCAATATGAAGCGGCAACCTCCAAGGCTGAAAAATAAAGCCAATGCATAACTGATAAAAACACTTCCTCTAATGGCCACTTGAGGCAGGCTCCAGGATAGAGTAAATCCCCATAGTCCCCCATGTTAAAATGCCAAACTTTATAGCAGAAATAAACATCTTTACAGCCTGATATGAAAAATGGGTTTGGCCTCTGTAGCTGAATTCAACATTCATAACAACTGTACAGGGGGTGAATGTTTTTATCACTCATCCTATAACTTTTCAACAAGGCTTAAAGTTATGCATATTTAAGGGTTGGGCAGTTTGAGTGACATCCAAATATGGCTCCAAAAAACTAAGATGGTGACGGCCAAAATGCCAAACTCGCGGCTTCAAACTAATGGGTGACGTCATGGAAGCTACAACCATTATAATAAACAGCCTATCATCAATATATCAGTCACTTTCATCACTATTTGCTGCATTTTGCTGCTTTTTACTTCTTCACCCAAACTGAAGGTTTTTTTTAAACACTCTTTGTGCTTTTGAGAGGAATATCAAATATTTCATACTCAAAATTGTGATTTTTCACTTTAAACCAGCAGTTTTGTGTTATAAGATTCTTTACTTACCATACCTTATCTAACCCCGGCACTAGCTACACAACAGATCTCGCAGTCACACCACAACAGATTTAGGAAGAGAAATAATTACCTTCTCTCCTTAGTTTGCCCCAATTAGCAAATTTTAAACAGACTGTGAAGATCAGGAAGGAAATCCTACATCTTAGTTTTCGCCCCCGAAAAGCTTCCTAACAAGTTGCTGCTCCAGAAATTATGGCTGGGACGGCAACTTTGGTGCTTAATGAGCTGAGGATGTGTTGTGTAAGCAAGTGGGCTTTGTCTGGTGTGGGGATAGTTTCTGTCTTTATGACTTTAATCCACCTTAATACCCTACTGTCAATTTCTTCTGTTAGTTGTAACAGGTGTGGGAGGTACTTAAGATTCTCAGCCAGGAGGAAAAGAGTCATATATTAAGGCATAAACAAAGTGCTAGATGGGAAAATAAATTGGTGGGAACATGTGTGCTGGTCAGGGGGAGTGGGATTGTGACGAGCGGGTTGTTGATGCAGAACTGAACATGGAAGATTTAGTGGTTGTTTTAGTTTACTTGATTAGACTATATGAGCACACAAAGTGAAACTATTAAAATTATGTAAGATAAATGTGTCAGGTTATGTGAGTCATAGTGTAATGACCACCAGATGAAGTGTGTGAAATATGTGTGCCTGTCAACTTCTGCCGTTTAGGTCAGCAAATGATGGAAACAAACGTATCTACTATCCAGCCTCAGATTTTTAACCCAGCTTCAGACAGAACCAGGCCCTGATTTGAAAATAGTCTCTCCTATTTGCACAAGTATATCTTACAATATTACAAGAAGAAAGCTCCCTATTTTCTGATCTAGTGGTTTTAATGCTCCATGTTTTTCCTGTTCACCTGTTTTATTTATGGACTGTACAAAATAATGGATGTAGCCACTCTGACTTCATCCACTGGTTTGTGGACACTGTTTTAAAGCCTCTAGTTTGGCAATTTGGACGTCGCCATCTTGGATTTTTGGAGCCAGAAGTGACTTTATTTGAATGGGGAGTTTGAGCTAACCCTAATGCTAGCTGTTAGCTTGGTTAGCACAGTGTGTTTACAGCTATGGTCAACTATGATAATGCTAATGCTAATTTTCATGAGTGAAAAGCAGGTAAAAATCCTTCAAACAAAATGATCTTACAGAACAACTGAGTGTCAGACTTCTTTCAGGTCTTTTAGCAAAACCAAATGCTGGGCAAGATATTTTTAGGCAACCAAAATGTTACAAATAGTGACAGTGTTGGGGTCAACATATTTTTACCTCACTCGGCGGCACCATAAATGTTGGGGTCAACACATTAGGCTTCACACGGAGGCACCAAATATGTTGGGATTTAATTGGCTATCGGAAATAATTAATAATTATTATTAATAATTAATAATTATATTAAATAATGTGACTTAATTAACATTAAATCACCTCGTGGGGCACCATTCTCGTAAAGGGAAAAATGATAGTCAGTTAAAGATATCAGTCTCATAAAATACGCTAAACTATTAATTTGGAGTTTGATTAATAATTAAATTAAGGACAACAACCAAAATTAACAGTAATGCCTGAAGGATTTCGGAGTTCTTGATGCAGCAGAGGTTGACTATTCATTCACTCTTGTGCAACATTAAACAGACAGCGGGTATGATTCCAAAGAATTATATTTATTCAAAGCAAAGCAAACCAAAACACACAAATCCTAACTAACTATATACAAGCTCGGTGTGTATGTGTGTGTGTGTGTGTGTGTGTGTGTGTGTGTGTCCAGGCACATCCATCCTACCAGTTGGATGTGCCTGGAACACCTCCAACAGGAGGCACCCAGGAGGATCCTGATCAGATGCCTGACCCTCAACTCAACTAACCCCTTTTGACGCGAAGGAGCAGCGGCTCTACTCCAAGCTCCCTCCAAATGTCTGCACTCCTTACCCTATCTCTAAGGCCGAACCCAGCCACCCTTCGAAGGAAACTGTTCAGCCGCTTGTATCCTCTGCCTCATTCGTTTGGTCATTACCCAGAGCTCATGACCATAGGTGAGGTTTGGGATGTAGATTGTCCAGTAAATCAAAAGGTTTGCCTTCTGGCTCAACTCTTTACCACAACAGTCTGGCGTTGCGCCTGCATCATCACAAACTGCTGATCCATTTAACGCTCCATTCTACCGTCACTCGTGAACAAGACCCTGAGATACTTGAACTCCCATGCTTGGGGCATTGGGTAAAATATATAAAAAATTACTCCCATGCAATTGACCAAAATACACTTCCTTTTTCACGGGAAATGCAAAGTTTGCATACAGTCTCTTGCAACTACTATGATGATACAACACGGCGAATTGATGTTTTTCCCTTAAACAACACACACATGGTTAGGTACAGGCAACAAGAGCGTGTAGTTAGGTTAAGAGAAAAATAACAGGATTTGGCTTTACAGTCAAGTCAACACTGGCCTCTTGGGTGAAAGTCCCTGATTATTAAACCCATCCAACCCTCCTGTCCGCCCTACTCTGACTTTTCTCCCCCTTACCTGACGTTGTTGTCTTCCCCATGATGCCATCATGGGTTTGTTACACACTGGAAACACCCGCTTGCATATCATGCTGACATGAAAGGACGTCTTTTTTCGTCGGTGTCTGACATGGAAGTCACTTCCCTAGCACCGGTATTTGATGAGTTCGGAACGAGACCGAGTTACCATGAGGACTGATTTGCTCTTGGAGCCAGCCTCACGTGGTCATTCAAGGAACTGCAGTGTGTATCGCTTTTGCTTTGGCTTCATGTTTCAGCCCTGGAGGCTGCAGCTTGGTTTTATTTCGCAAATACAAATACTATTTCTATGGAAACTTGTGTCTTCCTGTGAGACATTCAAAGGAAAGAAAAACTGTGACTGCTGAATAGTATTTGTGCTGCTTCATGAGACCATAAAAAGACCACTTAGACTAAACCAACAACTGATCAAACACAGTGATTCTGTTTTATGGTTTTATCTGTGAATGTCTTTGAATACATCACCGCAGTAGAGAGCATGGAAATCCACACATACTTTCACACAGAGAGAAGAAACAAATTATACACATGTCAGCGTGCATGGCATGTGAGCGAGATTTTCATTGTCTTGGCGTGTAGCTGAGCCTCACCTCCACTGAACTTGACAGTTTAATTTTCTCCAGATGACCTTTTCATATGACACATTTACTGATAAGCTCTGGTATAAAATCCACAAACACACTTCCTTTCTCAGCCTTTACTCTATCTTCTTTTCAGTCGTCCCACCTCAATAAATACACCACCACCATATACAAATACACAACTACACATATAAACCATTCCATGGACACACAAAGTGATAGCAAACAAATCATTCTACATTTAAAAAAGCATTTAAAGTCTACTGTCAAAAAAAACTGTTTTATAAACCTGCATGTGTTTTTGGGTCACGTTTCCTGTCTCTCATTTTAATGAAAGGTATAATAAAACCAAATAAAAGGTTTAAAGAGGGGGAAAAAATCAGTGTAGCCAAAATGTTCATCAATATATTTGGATGTAAAGGTATTTCATCATATGTACATGTGGAGTGATATAAATGAATAGTAGACGTAAAGAAAGAGAGAAGACAGAGCAACAGGGAGATCCTTCACTGGCTTCCCACAAACTCACACAAGTTTTGGAATGTATGATCAAGTTGGAGGTGTCGCTGCTGGGAATCAAAGCCTCAGTCACGGCAGAGTTTTAACTCCTCCACCCCTGAGGGAACCAATCAGTCAGTCTGCTGATTGGTTCCCTCAGACTTCCAGCTGGCCAATCATCATTTGGAATCCTCAATAAAAGGAGCACGCCTGAAGAGTTCTCTCTCTCTGATCGTCTGCTCTCAGACTGGCTGAGCTGCTGCTCTGTTTAAGAAACTTGTTAAGAATATTAAAGGTATGTGGAGGGAGGTCGAGGACAAAAGGTGAGTTCGGGTACCCTGTGCACTTTTCACTCATGGAGTTCATTTGTGTCTAGAAACAGTTGGCTATTGGTTAATGTCAGGCCAGGGGCATTATGCTTTCAGGTTGCCTGTCTGTCCATCTGTCTGTCTGTCTGTCCCATTCTTGTGAATGCAGTGTCTCAAGAACACCTTAAGGGAATTTCACTAAATTTAGCACAAGGATAAACTCAAGACTCAAGGATAAATGTATATGTCAACCAACTGATAACTCATTGGTTGACTTTTATTTACATGTGTAAGGCTCTACTTGGTATGGTCCCATCCTATCTCGGAATTCACCTTGTTAGGAATCGTGGACATTATAGCCTACGATCCACTGGCTTCTTTACTCTGACTGTCCCTTGTGTTTTCACAGAACTGGGGAAAAAGGCATTTCGTTTTGCTGCTCCCTCTGCATGGAACTCTCTGCAAGATGAATTAAAATTGCTGGACCTGATCCCTCTGGAGAGCTTTGTTAAAATTTTTAAAACTAAGGAACTCAAAAGCATTGGGCTTTGTCACTGTTTTTAAATCAGATGTTACACTTCTTTTAATCTATCACTGATAATTTTATTTTTATTTATTGTACAATTGTTATTTATTTGTATTATTGTTTGTACTATAAAATTCTGCTGCCTCTTGGCCAGGTCGCTTTTGAAAAAGAGATTCTATATCTCAATAAGCTTTACCTGATTAAATAAAGGTTAATAAATAAATAAAATTTTGGTAGTCAAAGGTCAAGGTCACACTTGTGAACATGATATCTAAAAACACCTTGAAGGAACCTCCTCAAATTTGGCACAAGCATCCACTTGGACTAAACAATGAATTGCGTAGACGTTTGTGGTCAAAGATCAAGGTCACCGTGACCTTGCATCCATCTCATTCTCATGGATGCAATATCTCAAAAACACATTGAGGGAATTTATTTAAATTTAGCACAAATGTTCACATAAACTCAGAGAAACTGATTAGATTTCAGTGGTCAAAGGTCAAGGTCACTGTGACCTTAATTCCGTCTCATTCTTGTGAGCATGATATCTCAAAAAAACCTTGAGGGAAATTCCTCAAATTTGGTACAGACGTCCACTTGGACTCAGTGATGAACTGAATAGAATTTGATGGTTGAGGGCCAAAGGTTAAGGTCACTGTGACTTCACAAAACATGCGTTTGCCCATAACTCAATAAATTAGCCCTGTGGCAGTCTGGTGACCAGGGGCATGGCACTATGCATGAAAATACTCTGTGGACCCCATCCTCCTTCTCTCAATCCATATTTGTCTTATGCACCTTTTGAATTTTTTTTTGACAGTGTTACTCGTAGTTTGCTTTCTTTCCCATTCCTTTCTTTCTTTTCTTTTCTGTAACCCTGATTTTTGTTTCTTGGAGAACGATATGACAGTGTATGTCCCTGCTCCAACAGCACAAACAGTCATTCACTGAGCTCTGAGTTTAAAGATGATTCCTTGACTAGCTGGACTAAACCATTTTGCACCTTGACTTTGAATTTACTATGTATTATAGATAGTAATTATTAAGAGTAACCCAACATTTTACAACGTGGTTTGTGGCTAATTTAAAGACAATCCTGCTGAAATTTCAAATGTAATTTTTAATTCTTGAAGAACGCAAATCAAAATCTCAGCAGACATCTAAAACTGTGGACAAATTAAATTAAATTAATTTTGGTAAATTTAACCTTTAAACCATAAAAAAGCTATACTGAAGGTTCAAGGTTCATTTTATTGTTGAAGAAGTCAAGGCCAGCAAAACTGACTATGTGTGGTTTTGAAAACCGTTGTCACTGGCAGGGATGAATTTCAAATTGGCCCTCACAAAGATGTACACACACACACACACACACACACACACACACACACACACACACACACACACATAGACACTAGGTGTTTTAAAGTCCTCAAATGTCAGCTCTTGGTATTTATGATATAAACCTTGGAGAAGACTTGGCCAGTACAAATGGAACAGACCTTGCTTGTGTATGAAAATGTATGAGTGAGTCAGACTGACACACACACACACACACACACACACATAGGTATAAGAGGCAAAGCATTTGTACATGTTGCAGTGTGTGTCTGTGTCGTTCCCTTTTGCATCAGATTTCAGGATCTACTTAACAAACAGCATATAACCATTTTAAAGCATAATCACGGGGCATTTTCAGTACGTGTCAGGATTTTAAAATGTACTTGATGGTGCTGACCTGCAGCTGTCTGAATAAATCACTGATGGGGGATTAAACATTCTTTATTACTGGTGTCAGTGCATGGCTGTCACTTATTCTACTGACTGGTCATGAACATCAGAAAGTCAAGTCTTACCAAACATGAGCCTGTCAGAGGAAAGAGTGAGAGGAGAAGGAAGGAAACTGATCTGAAAGAAAGTTGGTGGCTTAAATATTATTTCTCAGCAGTGATTTGCTACAATTTTAGAAGTCGCAGAAAAAAGATGTTCAGAGAAATGCTTTCATGTGTTGTTCTGAAGGACACATCATGTAGCTGTTTATTTTGAGGGACTTGTTGGTGCATGCAAAGTGAGGACAGAAAACTATCTCGACAACTTTCTCAAGTGCTTAAAATCTTTATAAAGCAGCACAGAAGTTAGTGCACACAGAGAAAGGGTTCTGTTTTGCAATTATAATTTTGTCCTCACGAGCCTTGAAGTTTGATATGTAGATGCATAAATGCTTCAGTTTATTTTGCGGTTGTTCATTAAGTATTGTTGATAATAAACTCCATGCATATGACGGATTGTGCTTCCTAATATATATATATATATGTATGTATGTATGTATACTTGTCCTTGTTCCTAGCTGTTATGTCCATTTGAAAGTACAGTCATATTTCTTGTATATGTTCACATAGTCAGCAAGTAAAGGTCATTCTGATTCTGATAAGGGTGTGTGTGTGTGTGTGTGTGTGTGTGAGAGAGAGAGAGAGAGAGAGAAAGTATTTGGTCCTTTTTTCCATCTCTCACACTGATAAATGTCTCTTAAAATAGACAGATGACAGCATGCTGTACAGTGATTGATCACACACACACACAGACACATACAGACACATACAGACACGCACACACTTGGCAAAGAGCTATTATGATTGTTTTTATGATATTCAGCGTAATGGCTCAAGCTTCAATAATGACACTAAATCACCTCAGACAGTTGGAGAAAAAGGTTTTTAGAGCACCCGCACTTCCTCAGATCTTCACTTACAGCCACATAATTCAGTTTTTCTGCAGCTTGTGTCAGGGGTTTTGGTTTTCTTCAAAAATAAAATCTAAACACCTTTCCATCCTCAGATTTACAGATTATTTGTAGTTGTCAGCTGTGGTATTTGTGATTTATTTGGTATTTTGGTCACACCTTTTTCTTGTACAAGGAGAAACTATAACCAACATGTTGGTTGTGCTCACCTTCGTACATTTAAATAAAGTGGTTTTGAAAATCTGGATAAACTACTGGTTTGTTGACAGCCTGTCTAATCATCCGACTGCTAGTGTTCAAGTTGGAGATTGTATTTTTTATAAAAAAAAAATAACCTTTTGTCATATTTGCTGAAACTGTCACAATATTCACACTGTGGTACATGATCTGTGAAAAAATGTTCCTCTGCCTCTCTGTATTGCTTCTAATAATACCACACATGAACGAAAACGATCAGAGCCAATGAGTCTCTACACAGCTGTCAATCACGTCAATCACTGCTCGTGAACTGCAGTCAATCCAGGCAGCCCTGATCAAATATGAAAATATGAATTGAGATTCTGTTTCTGGTTCTGCTTTTCCTATCCCTCGTCTCAAATGTTCTCATAAACAGTGTTTAGTGTACTGTTTATCTGTATAATGAGAGAGTTTGTGCCCCATTCGCCATGTTTAGCCAGGTGTGTGGAGGTTACTCTCTATAACAGATATCTGCATATTAGAGCTTAGATCTGGCCCAAAAAATCCAGCCCGACCGCATCCGAGTCCATACATGTTCTGTCCGAGCCCGGCCCGTCCCTTTAACTGTAATTATGAGCCCGAGCCCGGTTTAAACCCGACATTGAAGGCTGACTCATCTTTCTTTCCATGGCAAGCCTTCGTCATGTACCTCTTAAGTGTCGAGGTCCCAGTCTTTTTGCTGCCATATACCAGCATCGTGCTGTACTTGGTACACTCGAAGAAGCCGACACACACGTTGTCACCGTCAACAGCTCACATGTATGCGGCCAATGGCGCCGTCAAGGTGTGACAAGTAGTCACATAGCCTAGGTCTATTATGTGGAGCCCGACCCATCCAAGCCCAAGGATAGTGGCAGGAATTAAGGCCCGGGTTGGGTCCGGGTCAGGTTCGGGCTTGGGCAGAGAATCTAAGCTCTACTGCATATATGTAAAGGATCTGTGGGCAGTGTGGTACAAGAAGCATTCTAGTTCCTTTTAGCACTCTGAGTATTAAAGACCAGTCATGTTTGAGTGGCAGGTAAACAGTCCGTATGAAGAGGAGAAGAAGCAGAGCCCATTGGCCGAAATGCAATAAGCATTTTATAGCTTTTTGAAATTATTTATCTGCATTCATGTGCAGATATCTGTTCATGAGATTAACTAAAATAGCCATTGCATGGAAGAGGCAGTCTACATCAGCTGGCTACATCAGAACCCACAAAATATTGACCGTTGCCCGCAGAAGCTTATCGTCATCAGACTGATGGGTTCTGAGACTATGTGGTGGTGAGAACAATGCCAGGGGTTGAACTTTTCCTTTGAGCTTTTGTTTTCCATTCTTCACACACCTATTGTCATTCATTTTGGTGTGTGTGTGTGAATGCTATACCATGAAAGTCTTTAAGGAGAGATAGTCTGACAATGTGTGCTGTCATCCCTATATCACTTTTTATCGCTTTTTATTCTACTTCCAGTGTGGCCATTGGGCACAACTAAACTCCTTCTTATGCCAAAAACACACCAAGCAGCAACAATTCAGCTACTTGCTGCAATAATTACATTTTTTCTTTGGCTGGGAGGTGTGTTCAAAAAATTCTTTGTAACATAGGTTGTCATGGACCAAGCAGTCAAAGCGCAAAGAACACGGGTTTGAAGTTCAAAAAGAGAAAACAGAAACCAGGAACGTGGAAGCAGAACTCTTGGTCAGGGACAGAAGGCTGAGTGGTTTACCGGGAGCAGGCAAAACAGGAGAGTCAGAGGCAGGTGGGGTCGACAACAAGAAAGCAGTCCAAGAACACACACTGGAAAGTTTTGCATTGAATGACAAAGAATAATCTGGTGACAAGAGAATAATAGTGGCAGAGAGTATGGCAGGTTGGAAGTGCACACTGTGACACATGTCACAGGAGTCACAGGACTCTGCTGACTGACTGGCTGCGAGTATTCTCCAACCACATTTCTCAACTAAAATTTCAGCTATCCCCAACTGTTAGTTTGGCTGCACTTCGCAGAAGAATCCAACACCCGCAGCTCAAAGCAGCCACTGCATTTTTCCACAGACACTGCATGGCAGCTCACAATCAGCCGCACTTTGCCGCAGCTTGGTGTGTTTTCAGCATCATGAAGCATGAGCCAGCCCTTAATGTAACTAATGTATGCTACTGTAGATTATAAACAAATATGTAGTGTCAATGCTACTCCTTGACTCTCATCATTCATATCCCCATAATCTTCATTTAACGCTGTTCAATTTACCATCTTTTGTGACACTATTGTCTGATTAAAGACTCTTAGTTAAACAAGGCTACTGTATTTTAAAGTTCCTTATCTTCGATATCCTCCAACATTCTACACTGTTAACCTCCTGTGTATTATATAATCACTGTATTTCACCGAATAGTGTTTCAAAGAGGCCCTTTGCCGTTCAGCAAATTACATTTTCTATATTCCATTCACAACAGAGACTGTGTGCCTCAACAGCCAACATGATACTCTACTTCCGTAACTCAACAATGGGGCATTAAAAAGACTAAATGCTATATCCATTCTATAATTTCACTTTCTAATTGAATTCCTAAACATGTGCAGCTGCACTAAGCCCCATACGAAGCACTAATCCAGGCTCCTTTCATTCACTGTGAAATAAATGTTGTCTTAGTGGTAAATATCTATCAAGCTTAATCCTGTCAGGGGCAGGAAAATGTTGCAACAAAGTCTTTTAACCTTCATTTACCCAGAAAAGTGTTGTGCTGAAGGAAGTCTCAGGCTGATTTGAATGCTTTGTAAAACTTTATTTATTGTTTGTTGGACTAGGTATTCCTGCTGAGATGACAGGCCTCCTTTTCAGAGCCGACTTGGCCTAGAAAGCAACATCAAGACAAATACAAAATGGTGCAGATAAACATGCACCAAAATAATCACAGCCGGTAACGACAGGCAGTTGTGAACAAAGCCTGCCTGGTACACAGAAAGTGGAGATCTAAAATAAAGAAATTTAAAAAAGGATGAGAAAGATGTTTAAAGGTGCATGAGACTGTGTCATGTTTTTGAAACTGCACTGTGGCTTAAACCTCTGGAAGTTTGGTGCTGGTGGTTCAAACCATTGTACCAACATCTACTAACACTGTACCAACCTATATGAGCCGGAACTGTCGCACTGTAACTGACAGAAGATGGTGTATGAATGCAGTCTGTCAGCCTCTTAAATCAGAGTTTGTTGGTTGGTTGGAGAAAAGAAAGAAGTATTATAAAAGTCACGAGTTTACATTATGCAAAATATTTATATTAAAAAATGTATAGGATGGATTATGTAAAAATATTGACTAAAGAATGTACAAATATTCACAAATATTCCATATTCAAATATTCATTTAGGTATTAGAAGCTATCCACCCTCTCCACCAAAGAGCCGTCAATATTAGGGGAAGTGTAGCCCCTTGGCTGCTTCTTCCCAAAGTCCGCTATCATCTCCTTAGTTCTCCCTAGCTGACATTCAAGAGTATGCTGTCGTCCTGAGGACAGCAGGTCAGGTCCTCTACTTCCTTCAGGTAAGCCTTTCATTTATATAGTGCCTTTCTAGTGCTTAGCTACCAAAGATATTATGAGCTGATAATGTCCTTGGTATGTGTTTTTATCTTGTTGAAGGGTTCTTTTTACCTTGAAGTTAACATAGCAGCTTTAATTCATAGCCTCAGTTTAATAATGAGAAATCACTATCTTCAAATTCTTGTTTCCTGCTGGTTATGCGAGATACGAGCATGCTTTAGGGCAGCTGTAGGTCAGGAGGTAGAGCGAGTCGTCCAATAATCAGGAGATTGGCTGTGTGATCCCGGACTCCTCCAGTCCGCATGTCAAAGTATCCTTGGGCAAGATACTGAACCCAAAGTTGTGCCATCATGTGCCAGTGCATGTGAGTGTTTAACTGATGAGCAGGTGGCAACGTGTACGGTAGTCACCAGTGTATGAATGTGTGTGTGAATGGGTGAATGTGAAGCACTTTGAATGATCCAAGACATAAATGCAAGTTCAAGTCCACTTACCATGCCACAAGTTCTCCAGCATCTTGAAGCTGAGACTTCATGACATAGATGAAGTGCACTACATGTTTATACACAAAAACTTCAAGTGCAATATATTAACAGAGGATATGAGTTGATGCATCCTATGGTAATGGCTAATTAATGTAATTTAAGGATAGATTTACAAAGCCTACCATAAATTACAAGGACCACATAATACTCATGATGTAAATGGGCACAGCTGTTCCGAGCTTTATTTCAATGAGCTGTCACAAATCGAGCCCCGACAGACGAGATCTGAGAATGTCTGGAAAGCAGTCAGGAACAAAAAGAAAGTGTTCTCTGCTTTGGTTGAAGAGGCAACAAACATTGCAGAAATGCAATCATGCCATCCTCTTCTGACAGGCAGTGAAAGCTGTCATCTCAACGAAAAGGTCAGTGGTTGGATTTAAAAAAAATCCTGGAAAGACATCAAGAACTGCATGAAAGAAAATTGGCTTGTAAGAGAAGATCTGCTTTCCAAACAGGTGGTGGTTTTGTGAATGAATTTCCCCCGAGCCAGCCTGAGGAGCAAGTCCAACTTATGCATAAATGTCGAGCAGGTGGAGGGGTTTCAGAGAATCGACTACTTTGAGCGGCAGATCAGCAACAAACAGGAATTCTCTGGAGGTAATGCTGTGAGGGCGAATAGGATCAGTTTTAGATCTACAGTATGTTGATATGCATTACTTTTGTTTTAATGAGAACACACAGAGTGAAGCTATATGGTCATCTGCATCACATCAGTGGAAAGGATTGAGGAACCAGACACCAATAAACTGCAGTAACTGGGGTGATTTTACTCAACCCAGTCACCAGAAACAGATGTTGGCATTGTACATTTCTGCAAACCAGGGATACCTTACATTTGTACGTTGTTGTGTAGCAGATATACCCTGGAAATCCAGAGCTCTTGCAAGAGCACAATTTGAATTTGCTCAGCGAGTCACTCTGGCAATTAGTAATGATGCTCATTACCTATGCCCATGAAACCGAGCTGCACCAATCACATCGGTGACGACAGATGACAAACAGATGACGTCAGCGCTGCGACGACGAAGTCCTGAAACAGTCAGTAAAAATTGCAAGATGGCTACGGATGAACACCATTTGTTTGAAACAGCTTTGGCCGCTACAATGAACGAGTTAGACTTGGCTTTTTCTCTAAAAGAGGAACAGAAGACGGCGCTCGAGTCTTTCCTTTGCAAGAAGGACATTTTTGCTGTTTTGCTGACCGGATATGGCAAGAGTCTAATCTACCAGTTAGCTCCGCTGGTAGCACTCTGGATACGTCACCCCGTGTATTGTTCTGATTGGTCGTAGTGTTCTCCAATTGCATGCAGTGACATTTTCAAATGCATGCTCGAGTTGGGCCATTTGCATTACTCATGGTCAGACCCTAAATCTTTCTAGATTTGGGTCTGGATTTCCAGGCTATGGCAGATATGTTGAAACTCAACATTTGTGTGGTTAGGATGAGCACAAAAACCACTTGGTTTAGGTTAGGAACTAATCATGTTTCGAAATACCCAGTTTTGGTGGTACAATTCTCGCTTGAAGTGCAGTGATGGGTCGATAAAAAAAACTTCATTTCATGGCACTATCCCTGGTGGGAAAACAGCACTGGGTTGCTATCAGACACTCACATTTGGAGCCTAAAAGAGCCTCTGGAAACACAGCGTTTTCTCTACTAAAACACAAGCACTTTTGTTTGCTGGTCTTAAACAGTGGCCTGCAGGTTGGCAGGCATCTCACTAAGCTACCACCCCATCCACCGTCCCCTCCACCTTGGCATACCAAAGTTGAATCATATACCATGTCACATTAGAAATATAAACATGTATGAAACAAACTAATGTAACATATTCGTGGTCACCAGTCACAACAGCTGAATATAAGTCAGAAGTTTTTACATACAGATGGCAGCAAACAACAATTTAAGGCACTGAACTAACCATCAAGTGCAAGTTGGGTTCAGAATCTCTCTCAAGGATACTTAGGCATGTCGACAGGCAACACATTCTCACTCCAACCTCATCACATATTGATGTTTGGTCATGGACCTTCCACGTCCACATGCGATGTGAAAAGTACCATGGGTTTGTTCATTGTTGACGTTCTGGGACGCTGTTTCAAGTTCTGCCTGTTACATGCATTGTCTTCTTTCAAAATACACTTCTGTTTTCACAGGAAATTCACCGTTTGCGTAGTCTCTTTCAAAATAAACACACTACGTCGGTACAACAACGCAAATTGACTTCATTTTTTCCTCCAGTAGCAAAAATGCATGGTTAAATTTAGGAAAAAAGAACAGGGTTTGGCTTTATACTCTAACAGGATGCGAACACTGCTCTCTCAGGTGAAAGTCAGTTTGTTGGACCTACTCACCACCACTCGGACTTTTGCAATGTTAACTTTCATTCTTTTGTTCTTCTTCACGCTGTTAAACTACAGTGGTGGAAAAAAGTTTTCGGACACCCCATGCATTTGTGAAATATTGCATTAAGAATCACTCTTAGGTCTTCAAGTGCAATTTCTTTTAGTACAGTCACAGCCAAAATACTAAATAAATCCTAAAAAAGCCATTAAAAACTTAAAATTGATTGGTTCCATAAAAATACATAAGAAACTTTGAGTATTGGGTCATTTTGGTACCAGTGATGAAGGTCGTTCTTTTTATTAAAAGACACAATTTTTGTTGCCAAGCTTCATGTCTACATAAAGCCAGCACATTTGAAAGTTCTTCAGACACAAAAATGGCTAAAACAAGGAACCTAACGCAGGAAACACGCCTGAAGATAAAGATTCTCAGCCAGGAAGGGTACAGCTGCCGCCAGATAGCCAGGAAGTGCAGATGCAGTCCTTCAGCAGTTGGATACACTCTGCAGAAATACAGACGAACCAACAGCCTGGAAGACAAACCAAGATCTGGGCGTCCAAGGGTTTCTCCAGCAAGAAATGATTGCATCCTGATCCGCATGTGCAGGCAAAACCGTTGAATGACATCACAGGAGCTTCAGCAGCAGTGGTCAAACCAAACTGGTGTCCAGTGTTCCACCCACACTGTACGTGGCTGACTTTTAGATCATGGCTTAAGGTCCTACAAGGCTATCAAGAAGCCCCTGATCAATGAGACAGAGGTTAGCCCGGCATCGTTGGGCCCAGGCACACAAGAACTGGACAGCCAGGAATTGGAAGAAGATTTTGTGGTCAAATGAGTCCACTTTCCAGCTTTATCTTCCTCCTACTAATGTGAGGGTACGCAGAAGACCAGGCGAAGCATTATCTCCAGCATGTACAGTACCTACTGTCAAGCATGGTGGAGGCAGTATCATGGTTTGGGGATGCATGAGTGCTGCTGGTGTTGGTCATCTCACTGTCTGTGATGGCACATTGAACTCTACCAAGTATTGTACCATTCTCGAAACCCACATGCTCCCTTCTGCGCGTGCACTGTTCCATTGAGCTCAATCCCCAGACATGAGCCCCATTGAAAATCTGCGGTGGATTATCAAAAGGTCTGTTTCAAAGCATAAACCAAAGAATTTAGAAGAATTAAAAGCAGTAATTCAAGAAGAATGGGACAAGATTACCCCTCAACAGTGTGAAAGGCTCGTGGGGAACATGCCAGCCAGGATTAGAGCTCTACTACGTGCCAATGGCAGGACTACTAAATATTAATTTGATGATGTGATGGTTTATTTATTTTTTGTTCAGTTCTGAACACATTCTCTGTTATTTGTTGACTTTGATACCGACAATGTTGAGAACTGACGTATTGAAACTGTCAAGAATTTAGTTTTGTTAGTTTTTCTTGTAAACAATAAACAAAAAAATATAATTTGTATTTGTTTGTATCTGTCTAATGCAGCCACACCTTTTGAAACACAAAAAAGATTTTTCCACAAATATTTCATGATAATATTTGAGATTGTGTAAAATTTTAAGGGTGTCCGAAAACTTTTTTCCACCACTGTATAACGGTGACTGGCCACATATCATGGCAACATTAAAGGATGTTTTTTTCTGTCAGTGTCTGACACCACAAGTCACTGCCCAAGCGTCGGATTTTGACAGTTGAAGCGAGACCAGGCTGTGACAGGAGCTGGGAATCAACCACCAACCCTGCAACTGATGGATGACCCACTGTACCTGCTGAGCCACATTTTTTGTGGTTTCTTTTTCATGTGCTGCTGTCACATTACAGGACTTAAAGCTCCACCAGCCCGTTCTCAACTCATCAAATACTGCCGCATCATCAGTAATTTCGGCGCTAGACATTGATGCAGAAAGGCACCTTTCACGGAAGTATGCTGCAGGTGGTGTCAGTTTGTAACCTTTGTGATAGAGGGAGCTGGAAAGTCTCTACAGGGTTGTGGGAGGGGAGGTGGATGAGTCCAACAAACCTTGAATTTTCATCCTGGAGGCTGCTGCTCACTTCCTGTGTGAATGTTGACCCAAACCATGATGTGTTTCTCTAAAACTAACGATGTGCTTTTGTTGCGCAAGGACCTATATGTAAAAAACGTAAAAAACTGTATGCCTATGACAGGCAGAAACTGTACATTTCCTGCGACAAATGAAGTGTATTTTGGAGGTTACAATGCATGTATCAAGTATAAATTTAAATGCCCTCTCAGAACAGATGCAGGAGGCAACCTGGTGCATCATATTTAGATGTGAAAGTCAACTTAAAACAGCAATATTTGATGAGTTGGGATGAGCACGCGTTGGCTTCACACTGCAAAGCTCTTCTTTTTACTTCTGGATCTCTTTTGAGACTAGACTGTTAGCGAAGCAGAACAGGTAACCAGAAATAGCAATTTGGGGATGTCAGTTATTGGCAGCGGCCAACCCTGACAAACAGACACCTGCTCATAAAGAGGTGGCGTTCATCAAGTTAACATGAGGAATTAATAGTGACTTTATACAGTGAAGTTGTGGTCAGTAAAAGCCTTGCAGCACAAGTCACTGAAGGGTGAGTATATGAAAATGTTCCTGCACGAGGCCCAGCATGAAGTTGTTGATTTTCCTTCTGCCATAATTACTCATAGACAAATGCTGTTTGTTTGTTAATACATGTAAACCTGGAGCCTTGTATGATTGCACAAGTTGGGACAACATGTCGGTAATGAGCACTGGTGAACATCCAAATTTAATTAACATGGGAGTGTGGAAAGTGTGTGTGATCCACAGCCAATCTGAGAAGATTTAATTAGGTTAATCATACTATTGTTGTTGTTCTGACATTTTAACAAAACCTCATGGTACTGTACGACTGTGCTTTGCCAAGTCCACTTCAACAGACATGAAATCCAAACAATCTTGATGGAGTTGGCGAAGTATCAGATGGTGTTTAATAGCTGATCATGTTCACACAGGTCCTGCGTAGCTTAGAGGGAGAAACTCAGAAGTTAGTGATGTTACTCACTGGGCCCTGGTGATAGAAATGTACGGTTGGTTTTAATTGTGTGAACGTGAAATATTATTTTGGCGCACCTCGAGCAACTCTGTGTTTAAACACTGATGCTGGCAGGTACATATTCAATCATCATTTACATAAATGTAAGCCTATGCAGACAGGCCACACAATATTTAAGGACTCATATTGTGTTAGTAGGACTACGTTGTTTTACATTACCTTCCAAAACCATGACAGGAATATGTCATACGAGCAATAATCTGATCCGTCACTTCTGTGGTTTCGACAGAATGAGTTTCATTTGTTGGTTGTGGTTTGTAAACACAACATCCTTCCCAGCTCACGGATCCTCTTGAATTCCTGTGTATGATTTGGCACCTGGTTGCTACATTTTAATAGAGTCCCACCCTCACTCCCTGTAAGTTATCAGTGCTCTAAATTTGACACCCAGAAATGTCCCGAACAAAGCAAAACATGAAAATACAGACAGAGTGCGGGGTTTCTGCAGATACATTCATTCATTCCCAGCTGACACTGGGAGGTACACCTGGACAGGAGCAATAATCTATCACAGGGCTGACACATGAGACAGACAACCATTTGTTACGGTGGTTTGTAAACACCAGTTAATAACCTGCATGTCTTTGGACTGTGGGAGGAAGCCTGAGCACCTGGAGAAAACCCACGCTGACCCACCCATGCAAACTCCACACAGAAGGGCTTTGAACAAGGAACCCTCTCACTGTGAGGTGACAATGCCAGCCACTGCAGATACAGACACTGCCAAACACTTCCCATGCATTCTTTTTTTTGTGGCAGTCCACCATGATATCAGCATTCACCACTACATATTGATTTTCTAATTTTAGAGCTGGACTGTTAACCTGGAGCGCTGTTTGAATATATACACCATCTGGTTATTCAGAGCGACACACTCTCTGTCTGCAGAGGCACAGATGGAACAGCAAAACGCCAGGGGTAGTGAAAGTGCAACTTAATCGTTTGTTAATTCATATAGAAATCAAATTCTTTATTTCTTAGAATGAAAAAGAGGGCGGCACGGTGGTGTGGTGGTTAGCACTCTCGCCTCACAACAAGAGGGTTGCCGGTTCGATCCCGGGCGTGGGAGCCCTTCTGTGCGGAGTTTGCATGTTCTCCCCGTGTCAGCGTGGGTTCTCTCCAGGCACTCCGGCTTCCTCCCACAGTCCAAAGACATGCAGATTGGGGACTAGGTTAATTGGTGACTCTAAATTGTCCGTAGGTGTGAATGTGAGTGTGAATGGTTGTTTGTCTCTATGTGTCAGCCCTGTGATAGTCTGGCGACCTGTCCAGGGTGTACCCCGCCTCTCGCCCGATGTAGCTGGGATGTAGCTCCCCGCGACGATGAAGCGGTTAGAAGATGAATGAATGAAAAAGACAATAAAGAATCTTTTTCAAGAGTTGTCCATCGGTTTTCTAACCTGATGAAGCCGCTGTGTTCAGTTGTTGTTGGGTCAAACCTGTGTAACTGCAGCTCTCACTCACCTCTGCAGCAGCTGCTCCTCTAATCCATCTGACTGATCCCACTACAATAAACTGATCTCTCTTCTCCGCAACTCAAAATTCAACAAACTGCTGCTGACCTGCTCCCTGATAGAATGCAATAACATCATGCTACTTCCTAACAGACCACAGTCATCATTCACACAACACAAATGTTGAATGCTTTAGACGGCCCCAACCCTCTATACACGTACATGCATACAGTATGGTACCGTATGTTCACTGTATACAGTGTGTATCTACATCAAGAAGTTCAAGAAGTCTGTTACCAACATGTCAATGTATAAACACGTGTCAGTTGTTTCACTGTTTCGCAGGAATCAAATGTTTCTCTGCTGTTCTCCTGTGAAGAAAACAAAACTTTTGCTTCTAAAACTTGTTAGGAAAAAAAGGAAAACTCAAATGCTGAAGTCTCTGGAGGCAAGCCTGGAGAGATACCTTTCACTGGAAACCTGTCTTGTCTGTCGAACATCTTTGATGCATATTTTTCGGTTAAAAGCTGTTTGAATTCCCTCATTGACTGATTATTGTCAGAAAATGTGGAAGAAAATCTAGGCCAGATCTGCTCTTGTCAAACAAATCACTACAGGCATTTCCCCTGCTGTACATCAGCTGCCAAATCAACAGATCCTCTCTTGTAACGCTGAAAGTTTCAGACCAGAGATTAACAACCTTTGATTGGCAGGTCCAACCTCCTGTGCTCCCAAACAGCTAAATGGTATCACCTCCTAACACATATGAACACATGCGCATTGACTTCTTTTATTAACATCAATGTACACTTCAATCCCACGGCTGCGTTCAGACTGCAGGCGAATCTGATTCAAATCTGATTCCTTCTCAAATCCGATTTTTGACTGCTAACTGTCCACACTGTTTTTAGCAAGTGTCCAAATCGGATTTGGCTCTGTTCAGACTGGGCCACATTATTGACCAGTCTGACAGGTTGCTGTGGCAACGACATCAGAGTGGAGGCGTCATCTAGCGTGTATTGTGTGATGTCATATAAGGAGCTGTTCAGATTCAGACACATCTGTCCAAATGCGATTTGAAACTACCTCCCAAAGGTGGTTTCGATCTGCTTTGCAAAAATCAGATTTCATGTCATTTATGACTGTTCAGACTTCATAAGAGCCATCTGGTTCCAATCTAGATTGGCTAAAAATCGGATTTTGGCTGGCAGTCTGAACAAGGCCTAAGAGAACTGATCATCTTTCAAACCTCCCCATGAGTCCCATATTTAGAGAAATACCATCATGTAATGGCAGATACCATTATTGTTAACATCCCATTTTTCTGTCTTACCAAAGCAACTTTCACTGCTGTCAGTCTGTAGAAATGTGTAGTAGTACTGATATTTAACAACACAGCAATAATATAAAGCAGTTATGTATCTGTTCTGCTTAAATTATGCTGAATATATGTACATGGAACAGTTCAGCATGAAATATGTTAAATGGTAAGTGCCAGCAGTTTTGGGAGGACATTGATTGATTGATTGATGTACAGCAATCATGTTGGGTTGTACTGTTGGGTGTCCACAAACGTTTGGCCAGCATTCATATAGCAACATTTCAAAAGATAACTGAAAACTTGATCTCCTCTGGAATACCATTTGAATAATATTTTATTCCAAATTTACTACTGTTTTTTTTTTCCAAAATGCTAAACGTTGTGATGATTTCACGACTTGTTCTTTTTATGACATTGAAAATTTGCCAAAACATTTTGAGGCCTGAAAAAGTAATTTTCCAGTCCTGCACTATTTCAGGATCTCTACGTCTGCAGGAACCTTTGGTAATGAAATGTTTACCGTCTGTAAATACTTGAAGAGTGCACAGATATGTGGCAGCCATTCATTCATATCCTGTCTTGATTGTTCATAGAATACCAAAGTGGAGCTGGCAGGAACACATGGACATGGACCTTGGAGCGCCATTGTGTCTGTTGTTGTATAAATAAATGAATGAATGAACTTTATTTATAAAACACCTTTCATGCACAGAATGCAGCACAAAGTGCTTTACAGCTCACGGACAGAGACAAACAGTAAAGAAATAAAAAAAACATTTGTACAACACTCATTCAAGGAGAAATGAGAAGAATAGATACATTTATATATTTATACATTTGATCAAGCATTCAATTAATTAATAAGAAATAAAAGAAATATATTAAAAACAAATAGCTGTGAGATGTAGGCTATATTAAAAAGATATTTTATAAGTCATTATTTAAAACTGTCCACTGAGCCAGCAGGCAGGGTGTTTTATATGTTTGGAGTGTGGTAGCTAAAAGAAGTATCCCCAAAGGTTTTTGTGGTGACTTTATAACTGACTGACATTATAGACAGTCAAAAGAGCAGCAGTGGAGGATCTCAGGGTTTGTGGAGGCACGAGATGATAGGGAGTCTAAGATACAAGAGGGGGCGATGCCATTAAAGGGAAATTTCAGTTTATTTCAACCTGTCTCCTATCGTCCTAAATTTGTTTCAAGTGACTAGTGACATAAAAATAATAGTTAGCATGTTAGCCGTTAGCCTAGATACAGCCGGGGCGCATAGTAGCATCAGACAGTTAGGATAAATGTCAGAGAACATATAGAAAACGACATGTAAACATGTTGTCTTACCTTACCGGTGTGCTGCCATGTTTGTTTACCATTTGGCTCTGCTTTCCAAAGCGCGGCTGAAATATCGTGAGAACAAGCAGCAATCTCATACCGTGCCTCTCGCCTGCTTGCGAGAACAAGCAGCAACAGCTGGAAGGCAGAACCGGACAGTAGCCTGAAAAGTTCATTCATTTATTTTATGAAAGATTTATAGAATAATGGCTGACTTTTTGCCAGACTTCGACTCTGTGGAGGAGGAATTTGATTGTGCAGAGTTTGATGGCCGCCCTTATTTATTTGAGCCAGAACACACTGACGAAGAGCTTCGTGAAATTGAAGAACGGAGGAGGAGGAGAGAGAGAGAGGCGCAATAGGTAGATGACCAGAGAGGAGGAATGGCTGCTGCAAGGCTGCGTAGCTCTGGAGATTGGTGGTGTACCTGTGAATGCTGTGCCCCAGTGCCCACAGAAGAGGAATGCCTCTGTTGCAAGGAATGGGACCGGTTGCAGCCTTATTTTCAAGGTCTGGATGTGACCGAGGACGAGACACCTCCACCTGGAGTAGTATCCAGCTGGGCTTTATCTAGAGCTCACAGATATATTTCGGCCGTGCTTTGGAAAGCAGAGCTAAATGGTAAACAAACATGGCAGCACACCGGTAAGGTAAGACAACACGTTTACATGTTGTTTTCTATATGTTCTCTGACATTTATCCTAACGATATGAGGCGGTCTTTGTGGAAAAAAAGCTTGTTTAGTGGACTAACTTTGCACTTGAAGGTTGCCCGTTCACTTAGGTTTTAACAGGGCTGACGCTACTATGCGCCCCGGCTGTATCTAGGCTAACGGCTAACATGCCAACTATTATTTTTATGTCACTAGTCACTTGAAACAAATTTAGGATGATAGGAGACGGGTTGAAATAAACCGAAATTTCCCTTTAAGAGTCTTAAAAACCAAAAGAAGGATTTTAAAATCACTTCTGAAAGATAATGGGAGCCAGTGTAGGTTACATAAAATGGGAGTTAAAGCAACTCTTACCTTTCTTGCATTTCACACAGCACTTAGAAAAAATTTGAACATCCACAACTCCCGCCTCCCTCCGAAGTCCCATCCTCCTCCTCTTGCAACTCCACCTCCCTCCATTACATCCTCATTACGTCTATGATAGATGTCAGCATTGGCAAGGTAACGTTAGATACACGGAAGAGGAGAGCGAGTGTAACGTTACAACCAAGACAGTCAAACGCAACCCCGGAGTTTTAAAACTGAACCGGAGTCAGTGATGACTGATGAGTTTTAGAATATGGTTACAGTGCTAACATTAGATAGTAGCGTTAACGTTACTAGTAAGTGGAAACGCACAAGGAAGATAACATTAATGTTTCAGAGGCTACGCTACAGTAGGCTAACATTAGCCATTAGCAACTGGATGCTGTGTTGTCATATATAATGTTATAGTCTATGTTACATTAGAAGCAAACTAAAAATACCTGTCCAGCAGAAACTCGACCATCTCGTTCCTTTTTAGCTCAGGATGCAAGAGCCAACGTTGACCTGAGTTTTGGCTAGCGAGTGCTTAGGTCAGTTGGAGGCCTCCACGTGGGGAAGACAGACAGGACGCTCGGCCAATCATTGGTCAGAACCATATGAGAATGGTATTATTATGAGATTGTATCTCTGGTGGAATTCTCTTACATTTTAGTGTGCCATCAGCTTATTAATAGCATTTTAACCTAAACAAAGAAAGGCGTAAAATTTCCAGAAAGGTAAGTGTTTCTTTAAATGGTCTCTCTTTTTAGTTTTTGTTAAAACCCTGGCAGCAGCATTCTGAATGGTCTGTAATTTTGCAAAAGCAGTTTCAGGTAGGCGAGTGAATGGGGCAGTACAATAAACAAGACGAGGTCCTACCTCGCTATATCGTCTAAATGATAAAATGCAGATTTGGTTAATGAATTAAAATGAGCTTTAAAACTGAGATCAAAATCTAAGGTTACACCATGGTTTCTACTTTGGGTTGTGTCTGTGTGGCCAGAGACCAGATCCCTCTTATTTTTGGGCCATCTAGGAGGTGCTCAGAGTCACTGTTTGTCTGTCTTTGTCAGAACCAAGCTAAGTTCTAGACATTGAAAGTGAGGACATTTTTGGAAAGTGATGACCTTTTGTCCAGTCATCACCTTTGGATAGACCTTGAGAGGCCTGCTTGATTTTGGGTTATCGTTAGGCATTAAGTTGTGATGGTTAAGATCAGGGTGAGGGGCTTGGAATGCAATATGTCCATGAGAGTCCTCACAAGTCTAGAGGTACAGGGTTGTGTGTGTGTGTGTGTGTGTGTGTGTGTGTGTGTGTGTGTGTGTGTGTGTGTCCTGCCAACAGTAAAGGATACTTTATTGAAGGATACCTTCCAGGGTTGATAGTAAGAGTGAAGGTGAGGAAAATTGAGTTAAGGTGAGGAGCAGTGAGGGGTGAAGTTAAAGGTCAGGGGCTACTGTAACAGACTGCTGCCAGCCAACCTCATTCATCCTTTACCTCTCTGTCTGTCTCTGTCTCTTCGCGCTGCTCTCAATCACTGTCTTCATCAGTCCGACACGCATACACACAGTGTACTACACCTTCAACCTCTCTACCTCTTTCAATCACAAACACACACACACACACACACACACACAAATACACACTTTTAAGTGAGTGTGTGTCAGCTACTGTCCCTACCAGCCGAAAGCTCTAAGATAAACAGTTCATCCTTGAGGCTGAGGAGCAAATCAACAGTGGTTTACTTCAGGTCAGAATGAAAACATTTTGATTTCCTTCCTTGCAAATCTGTGTGTTGCCACATCTTTCAAAAGGAAAGTTGCTCAGCTAGCCATAAGATTTGAACTAGACACCTCCTATTGACAACAGCTGAATTGTGACATCCATCTGATGTTTGAAATATCACATGCCAAGGCTCCTCCACCACTTAGCGCTGTTATTGAACAGCAAATCTCTAACAGCAGATCCACAAGGTCTGCACTGAGAGGGGATTGTGTAATTCCTTACAGGTCCAGCTCCTTCGGCCAGTCATGCCTATCTGTCAGAGCCTCTAAACTATGGAACGATCTCCAATCTAAGATAAGAAACTGTAACAGCTATCACACCTTCAAACAAAGGCTCAAGACTTGCTTTTTGGACAATCAGAGGTGAACATTTCTAATCGACACAGTACATTGCTCACCAAAACACTGTTGTTTTTTCTGGCTAACATGCTGCTAGCTTGATTTATGTCCTTGCTCATTGCCAGGCAGCCAACTCTGCATGCGTATGTATGCAGTATCTATTTTATCAACAGCATAGCTAACTTTCTGTTGCATGACTTGTGTGTTAGTGCACATGACCATACTAATGACAATTGTGTTTTATCTATGTTTTCTTTCTATTGCTGCTCTGCATGTCTGACTGTAATGCTAATCTATGTGTTGTTGCTTGTATGTCTGTTTGTGCTAACATGCCGTTTGTTGTTGCATTATTGTATTGTACTGGTGAATGAATTGTCCTGTGAATTTTATCTGTTAATTGGTTTCAAAACATCTTGCCAAAGGACTGCAGTTGAAAATTAGCCAGCTGGCTAACACTGGCACATTTACAGAAATGTTGAGTAATGTGAGTTGTCCTCATAAATAAAATAAAATGAAATAAAATAAATGATATGATCTATACAGGCATTTAAAATGAGTGATCACAGAGAAACTTAGACACAGTGGTTTCTAAACTTTACTGCCACACAGCCTCTAAGCCAACGTGGTCTCCCTCCGAAGTCGTTGAATACTAGAGTCAGATACTGACCCTTTTACGGTGGCATGATATGCAGCCGGTCATTGTTATTGTTTAGCTGCGCCAGACGGTGTTAAACAACAAAGTAAGTTAAGGGAGCGGAAGTCTGAGTAGGCAGGAGGGGTGGTGGATGTGTCCAACAACCACCGACTTTCATGTCAGTACCCAGTGTTCGCTTCCCATAAGATTGTAAAGCCAAACACTATTCTTTTTTCCCAAACCCAACCATGGTTAGGTGCTAGCTAAACATGGGTTTGTTGTTGAAGGAAAAAACATGTGTATTGGAGGTGTTGTACCAAAGTTTAAAAGAGACTGTATGCAAACTGCAAACATTGACATGGCGTCCCAGACCGTCAACAACCAACGCATCCAAGGTACTTTGCATGTCATTTCTTGATGTAGAAAGCCCATAATCAAACATCGATATATGGCGAAGTAACAGTGAGAAGAGTGTTGTCTAAACAGGTTTTCCAAAGGTTTGTTTTCCCTGTCCTCATTCAAACATGAGGCCGACGTTTTCCGATTGATTGATTATTCTTTCTCTACCTCTCCTTTAACCACGATCCAGTAGATACAGTCGGCAATGACACAAACGCCCACAAACGTCACATCCGGTTAGAGCCAAGAGGGAAAACAATCCAGTCTCTGCCATTAGCCACAATGCCGAAGAGTTGCTGTGTGCCCTTTTGCACCACAAATAAAAAAAAAAAAAAAAAATCACCAATTAAAGTTTTACATTTTACCAAATAATAAAACGGAACCACAAAGGAGGACAAAATGGCTTCAAGCTATCAGAAGAGAGGACGAGTTTTCAGATTATGGGACCCAACAACAAAACATGTGTATGTCTGCAGTCAGCACTTCATTTCAGGTAAGTTTAATGTAATGTTAACTACTTCCAAACAATCATAGACTATGTCAGGGGTATCAGGAATATTAGATTAACTGTTTAAACACTAGTGAACTTTGTACTACATTTGTAATTTGTGTAGATTTCCTCACAACATGTAAAAAAGTACACATTCAGTACCTAAGTAGAAGTACAGATACTTGTGTACAAAAGTCTGGTAAAAGTAGAAGTACTGATTAAAGTTCTTTACTGAGTACGGTATATGTAAAAAAAAAAAAAAAAAAAAAAGTGCTAGCTCTGAAATGTACTCCAAGCATAAAATGAAACATAGCCCTCTGAAGGACATCTCTATTGCCTGTTTCTGTGCAAAGCTAAAAGCTTTCTTCTGATAGCTTGAAGCCATTTTGTCCTCCTTTGTGGTTCCGTTTTATTATTTGGTAAAATGTAAAACTTTAATTGGTGTTTTTTTTTGTTTATTTGTGGTGCAAAAGGGCACACAGCAACTCTTTGGCACTGTGGCTAATGGCAGAGACCAGTTTGTTTTCCCCCTTGGCTCTAACTGGATGTGACGTTTGTGGGCGTTCGTGTCATTGCCGACTGTATCTATACCAACATGGTCTCACAAAAATATGTGAAATGACTGTGACCACTTAACATGAAGTGGTGGCACATAATGTGTTTAAATTACATGCTGGCACCATAGAAACAATGCTGACGGAAAGTCAATCAGGATCCTTTGTCATGGTGGACTTATGAATTCGCTGGTCCGCCATCAGCATCATGCAATGAGCGGTGGTTAATGTTACGAACCCGTAGGAAGTATAAAGAGTGAGGGAGGGAGGAGACCGGGGTGGTGGATGGGTCAGGCAAACACCACATTTTCAACCAGGACACTGCTGTTCAAGTCCCATGTGTAACTATAAGTCAGTGTTGACTTATTTTAACTTTACTACTTAGGTCCTTACGTCATGTTATTTGATGTACTTAATATCACTTTGCGATGTACGATGTCCCATATCCCCCTGTGATTGAAACCAGCAATAATACTGAATAAAGCAGTTTCATGTTCCAAATCAGTGCTTCTCTGACGCCGTTGGCATGCTAGAGACGTGTGGCTCACCAACCACATACCTTTTTTCACTGATAACTTACGATCCAGACATTAAAGAGGTTTTCTTAGGGAGCCAAATTGTCCACAGAAGTTTCCTCCTCTTCAAAACAAAAGGACCCAGTGATTAAAACCAGGACTGAATAAAGCAGTTTCACGTTAAAAATGTCAGTGTTTTCTGATGGTCTTGTAGTGGAGGGGCTGCTAAATACGGTGGCTGATGTGAAATGCGAATGGCCTTGTCTTGAGCCAGTGTTTGGTTTGTCCATTCTGGGCTACTGTAGAAACATGGAGGTGCAACATGGTAATCTCTGCGAATGAGGACCCGGTGCCTGTGCAGATATAAACGGCTTATTCTAAGGTAACAAAGACACAGCAATTCTTATTTTCAGAAGATTATACACATACTGCACATACACATTATATAATATTTCATTTCTGCCAGTATATCCCCCTGAATCCTGAATACTGACCTTTAACCTTTAACCGAGACCAAATCTTTCCTTTGGTGCCAAAACCCAGCCATACTGCCCTGTATGTAACAAACATAGTTATTTTAACAGAAATCACAGTTGTTTTCTCAAACTAACCAAGCAGTTTTGGTGCCTAAACCCAATGTGCAACCACTACATACTTTAACAAAGTACATGCCACCACCATGTTATGTGGTGTTAAGGGGTTGTGGTCATGTATTTCCATGAGATCATGTTGTCCTTTACTCGATCAGTTTGTCTGTGTGAAAGAATGAAGGAGAAATTTATGATATTGCATGTTCCTGACATAAAAAGTTGAGCGCAACACTGTCTTGATAACACCATCCGGTCTGAACAAACTGTCATCGCCATCTGCTGCATCAAGGTGAAGCTGAGTGTGTTGTTTGTTTTGTTTGTTTTGTTTTGTTTGTCAGACTCGGCAGGCCTCCAGTCACAGCAATAAGAGCAGAAATCAGCCTTCTCCATTTCAAAGCCACGGGTGTCTTTCATACACAGAGATTAGTGCGTTTATGTTGTTGTGAACTGAGAGTTCTGCTGCTGACAGGTACCAGCGATCAGGTGATTACAACCTCAACTGAGACAACACGTTCACTGTAAGTGAAACCAACGTAAGGTGAAATGTGTGACTTACGTTTGTGTATCAGTGCATGAAAAGAGTAAATCCAAGACATGCAGCAAATGCATCTGCACAGGACCAATGAGCCTGTTCAGATTTGGTAGCATCATGTGTCTTGAGTGGACAGCTTTATGTCTGTTCACACCTGGCATTAGAGTGCATCTCTGCATGCATCTCAGGTGACCACTTGTGATCGGATCTCACTTCCCCAACCGATATGCAAATAAACATGTACATCATTTCCATTTTCAAAGACCAAATGTGTTGTTTTTAACCGGCAGGAGGGTTGTTTTTGCTATAGGCACTTACAGTCCATTTATAATGGGTAGAAACTAATTCAATCTATCTAACTGTCCCACTTCCTCTCTCATTCTTATATGTAGTTTATCATGAGACATGGGCACCCCTCAACCCCCCCACCTATTGAAGACTACTGCTGCAGGAGTTTTAGCTCAGTGCTGGGGACAGTCGATGAGTCTGCCCACACACACTGTTACCTAAATGTTCAAAAATCAGAAATACTTTCTTGATCCCCAGGGGAAGGTGGGGACAAATAATGTGTTATCAGCAGAGTTGAGCCATTTCGACGTTGGTGTGAGTTTACTGGGGCCATGGTGTGACCTGCCACTGTGTTAGCTCATGCTAACCATGCAGATATTGAACTGATCATTATCTGGGAGTACAGCAGCAACAGAGAGTTAGGTGCGGATCTTCTTGAGTTGAAAACACTTCAGCTCAGAGCGGAAAAGTGCCCCAAGTCATCTCTGCTTTTTTCTCCATTGTCCAGTTGGATGGTTTGAGAGGTGGGCCTTTTGTGGTGGTCACAACAACAAGTTTACAGTTGGTAAACAATGAAAGAGAAACTATTGGTAGCAGTTGCTGGATACCCAGAGCTATATAACAGCTTGGCCCACTACTTTGAGTCATCCTAAAATATGCCTGGAAACAGCCATCATGGAGGAGAAGCTCCTGGACCAGCTGGTGGGACTCCCCACGATCCACCTTCTTTTTTAGGGTCTCATGTACCCACACAGATCTCTGTTTATCTGCTGACAGCCTCTCACCCTTAACCAGAGCTACAGCAAGTACCCTCTGCCTCAACATTTTAGGAACTCACATTTTGGAACCTGCAAAACACTTTCTGCATGATTGGGCCTTTAATATCCAGTGGGGAGTTGGATAAGCAAGGAGATCAGCTGAGTGGGTGGTCCTTCAGAGTGGCTAAGGACACATTAGTGTACACACGGCTAAAAGAATGTAGTCATATGCAGCCCAACAACCTCTGAATGTGATCTGAGTGAACGGATCTCAAGACCCATTGAGTATAATTGGGTGCATCATAACTGTCCACTTGTGATTCGATCAGACGCACGCTAATACGAGGTTAACAGCACCGATGCAGCAGTGATGGATTCTCTTAGAAAAGAAGTACCCTTCACCTCGGAGTAACCTCTTCCAGTTTGTTTAGTGTAATTAGCTGGTCAGCAGTCATGCAAAGGTGAACAGCTCTGAGTCTTCTGTCTTTGAAACAGTGGTGCAATTGTTTCTGTTTGTAATTAAAAATTCACCATTTCAACTGAACTGAACGGAACATTTTGATTTGAAATTAAAACAAGTTTTGAAATTGCTTCAACCATGAATGGTCTTTTCAGCGTTAATAATAAAAGGCAAATTATTTATTTTTTAATCCCACATGAGCTTTCTCTCATTTGTAACGCTGCCATGAACCAGAAAAATCAGTATCCACAAAGAATTCAACTGCTGATTGGGTCCCAAATGTTCACCATTAAAGGCTCCCACACACCAAATAATAGACACGTTTGAGGTAAAACTATGTTTAATTAACACACAGGTGATTTAAGCAACTTTAACATCACATACGAGCACTTAGTCAGGTGTCCTGTATCTCCCCAGCTCTTTTTTATTTGTCACAGAAATATTCTGTGACTTTTCATGTGTACAAATCAGTGCAATACTTTGAATGCTTGTCTGAACATGTGTGCTTTTGCATCTGTATTTAAGGAAGTTATTATTATGATGGCCGGCTTTTCACCCTGTCTGCTAGTGGGACAATTTGGAACAGCCATTAACACATGTGCCCGAACACATGGTGAGATTGTGTATTGTATAAACTAGCTTTTTTCTAGCGTTTCTGATGTGTGCAAAGGAAAACTAACACCCATCAAGAATTTGCTTGATTAAAACTTTCCTAAACCTCATTGCCATCCAGACCTTACACTACAATCTTATTTCAATGAACTTCTGCCCATGTTATCCAAGGAGACACTAAAGGCCTGCCAAAGACTCTCAAAGAGTCTAAAGCTCTTCCAAAGAACTTTTGTAAATCTTGGCTTCTCAGCACCTTCCTCTCTACAAGCTACACACAACCTTTTTAAGGACCACCCGACAAACTTGTCACAACCTTTCTCAAACATTTCTAGAACCGTCCCATAGTATCCTTCAAGAGTTTGCAGGACCGACTGTCTCAAATTCTTACCTGAACCTTCCCAGCACCTTTCTACATAGTCCCCACCCTCATACACACACACGCATACACACACACGCACACACAGCTTTTCCCATGGAGTGATTAGTAGCTGAAAGTCCCCCAGAGCTCGCCTGGGCTCGTTAACATCTCGTTTTCTCCTCATTAGGCTGAGATCAAAGACAGGGGGTAATTAACGAGGTTCACATCACTGTGTGCTATTGTACAGCCCCAATCCCTGCTCTGCTGCAAAAATGGCTTAGACTAACACACACACACACACACACACACGCAGCACCTGCTCACACATCACCTGGCTTACATGCTCACACTACCCCACACACACTCGTACACATACACATCCTGAATTCACTGTTTGGTTTCTGTGTGTTTAACAGTTGCATGAGTTCTACGGAAACAATGTGTTATGTAACCCAAATGCCCAAAAAAATGGGACGCTGTGTAAAATGTAAATAAAAACCGAATGCGATGATTTGCAAATCTGCTTTTGACCGATATTCAAGATATTCAATTTTCAAACTTCATAGTTTTTTTGTAAATATACGCTTATTTTGAATTTGGAGCCTGCAACATGTTCCCAAAAAGTTGAGACAGGGGCAACAAAAGACTGGGGAAGTTGTGGAATGCTTAAAAAACATCTGTTGGGAACGTTTCACAGGTAAACAGGTTCATTGGTAACAGATTAAGTATCATGACTGGGTTTAAAAGAAGCATCCTAGAAAGGCTCTGTCATTCACAAACAAATACGGCATACGGTTCACCACTTTGTGAAAAACTGCGAACGCAAGGAGCCCAACAAAGTTTCTTCCAGTTGTGATGAATTCAGTGATTTTACCATCTACAATCCATAATATCATCAAAGATGCAGAGAATCCAAAGAAATCACTGCATGTAAGGGGCAAGACTGAAAACCAACGTTAACTGACCTTCAACACTCAGGCGGCTGTATGAAGTGTATGAAGGATAACTACATGGGCTCAGGAACACTTTGGAAAAACATTTTCAGTAAAAACAGTTCGTCGCTGCATCTACAAATACATGTGAAGACTCTACAATGCAAAGTGAAAGCTATATATCAACAACATCTAGAAATGCCACCAACTTCTCTGGGCCTGAGCTCATCTGAGATGGACGGACACAAAGTAGAAAAGTGTACCGTGGTCTGACAAGTCAACTTTTCAAATTATTTGGGGAAATCATAGACGTCTTGTCCTCTGGGCTAAAGAGGAGAAAGACCATCCAAAGTTCAAAGCCAGCATCTGTGAGGGTATGGGTGTATGTCAGTGCCCATGACATCATGGGTAACTCTCATATCTGTAAAGACACCATGATGAAGAAAGGTACATACAGGTTTTGGAGCAACATATGCTGCCATTTTTTCAGGGACATCCCTGCTTATTCCTGCAAGACAATGAGACACATTCTGCACATGTTAAAACACTCTGGCTTCATAGTAAAGGTGTACAGTTACTAGATTGTCCTACCTGCAGTCCAGACCTTTCTCCCATTGAAAATGTGAGGTGCATGATGAAGTGCAAAATACATCAATAGTGGCCTCGGACTGCAATGGAAAGAATTCACTTCAAAAACTTCAACAATCAGTGTCCTCAGTTCCCAAACACTTACTGAGTATTGGTGACAGAGTGCTAAACATGCCTCTGTCCCAACTTTTTCAAAATGTGTTCCAGGCATCAAGTTCAGATTAAGCATATATTTACTAAAAACAAAGTCTGTCAGTTTGAACATTAAGTATCTTGTGTTTGCACTGTGGTCAATGGAATATGGGTGAAAAGAGATTTGCAAATCACTGCATTCTGTTTTTATCTGTGTTTTGCCCAGCGTCCCAACTTTTTTGGAAGCAGCATATACTTTGGGTGTGATGAATATACAAAGTTACACCTGCCACATTTTCTTTTCTATACCACAAGAGTCCTTCAAATATAATGTAGAATTTTACATTGACAGTATGTTTTGATGCACTAAAAGCATTAAAGTTGTTCCTTACCCATATGGATCAGAGCCCCCCGGAGGACTTCTAATATAAAGTTACTTTACCTTAAAGTTACCTTTTATTCCTTAACGAAAATAAAATATACCCTCAAACTCACTCGTTAAACTGCTCATAACTAATTCAGTTCATTCCAATTTTACTTATAAAGCCCAATATCTCAAATCACAGTTTGCCTCAAGAGGGCTTTACAGCACACGACATCCCTCTGTCCTTTTCCCTATTGTTGATACTTAGACAGTAACCTAGGATGAAGAGTCACAGTTACACCACCAACTGTGGTTTAAGACACATCCTTTGCTCCAGGTGTCGACTGACTTTTGGTAAATTTGCTAACCCTGACATTATATAGCCTTTGTTAACACCTTATTTTGAAAACTGGATGTAGCCACATGTCTATTTTTCTGCTGACTTCGTCAAGTCCATCCAGGCTCTCCCCATCAGCTCACTCTGGGCCATTTGATTGCATTAATATGAGTGTCAGTATATGGGTTCACTACAGTTGTAGCACTGGCTGATTTGAATACAAGATGCTGGTAATGGCTGGCTTGACTGCAGTTATTTTTAGAACGTGACCTGTGGGCATCTCATTGGCTCCCTGCAGGCTACCAGGCACATGGGGCACTGTGTTGGCCACCCCTAAGGCACATAATATTTGATAGGAGGCCCAGCAATGAAAATTATTTGGTATGTAGTCAGTGTTAATATAGTGTGCCCTGTTGAAAGAGTCTGCTGGTTCTAATTAAAGCTTCAGTGCCACACACTGTGATGACGCACAGCTGGATGAACCTCGGCAAAGTTTCCCTTTATATTCAGTGTCTTGTGTGGCGATCAGCAGTGATGTGGTGGTTCACTTTTACACTGTGATCTGTAGCCTATAGTTCGGCTTTAGCTTCTAACTATCTTTGTCTTTTTAACCTGTTGTTGCTGCTGAGTCAGTTTGACATCCTGGATATATCCTTCAAACACAGACTGTAGACCCCTCTGTCTGCTTCTCTCTGGAATCACTCTTTCATTTTTACAAAATATGATAATATTTCTTCAGGGAGTGCAGTTAGTTACAGTGTGGGCTAAATGCTTACTGCGACAGCTTGACAGACCATCACCAAGGCGCAGGGCTTAGCAAAGGGTCTATTTGCGTCCACTTGACAGCAGTCTGCCCCTGCTTTGCTCAGTGATATTAAATTATTGCTCAACAGTTTTGAGGATTTGGACTCAAACTCAGGAGTGTAGTGAATACTTTTACTTTACCGAATCAGAATATAAAGGTCAGCTTTCTCTTCTCCCCTCACCTCATCATCCCTTTTTCTTCCTTCATATTCAGACCAGCAGTAGCCCTGCTTAAAAAAAGCACAGCACACTTTTTTATTTCAACAAAGCCAGTTCGCGTGCCAGTGGGCTCCGGCAAAACAACGCAGGGTCAGCAAAAAGAGTTGAGCTTGGCTAAACTTTTGCCAGAATTAAATTCAGTATCATTCATCAAGATGCTGTGGTGGTCACTGAAATTTATGCAAGTGCCCATTCCCTGTGGATTAATGAAGAATAATGCTGTATTATAAATCAGAGAAGTAAATATATAAATCATATTATTAGTGTTTTTTGCACCTGGAAATGATTCAAACTTATGGATCTGTCACTCAGACTCAACCTTTTACTATCAAAAGAGCTATTTTTGGAGAAAAGAACAACTGTCTGAAGTTGCAAAACATATTTGAGCCTTATTAAGAGGGTAAAACAGCCTATAAGGGCTAAATTAGCTTATCAACATTAATAATAGGTTTACATGAGTATTCATTAATTTTTTCCACAAGGTGGCTACAGTACATTGGGCTATACACCCTCAGCCAAAACATTAAAACCGTTGCAGACCAAGTAATCCTCTCATGGTAACAGTACTCCCCAATGGCAGTGGCCCCCCAGCAGAAAGGAGCACCAGTGCGTTGGCGGCAGTGCTTAAATAGCACCAGACTCCTTATCTCTTGCATGACATACGACTCAGTAATGATTGGATTGAGTGCTTAAAAATGTAAATGCATTTTGACCAGATTATGTGAACTGTGACTTTCTCCACTTGGAGAAAAAAAATGGCGGTGTCGTTCTGGTGCACTGCAGCAGCACTACTGCACACCTACAGCATGTATGCAGGGCTGCTTTTAGTCTAAACGCCCACTCACTATGTTATGCACTGTCTTGCTCTCGAGACCTCTCTCGCTCATTAAGCAGCCTGTCATGCATTGTTAATTTCCTGTCACACTTTAATTTATTTCAGCATGATGGTAACATGCAATAAGCTTTGAATGTGTAGGTGAGTCACTGTAGGGTGAGTCAACAGGAAGAGGTGATAAACATTAATGTAGACATCCAAATAAAAACAGCAGTGATATAAGCATCTACCAATAAAAAAGTTAGATGACTAATCTACTTGAGCAGCATTTACCACGGCTCTTCTTGGGAATTTCATTCATCTCAGTTGTAATAGAGGCAGGTAAAGTTACAGAGAGTTTTCTCAAATTTGAGTTTAAGTAATCAGGTTTACTTTTCTTCAGTGGGCAAGAAGTCAGAAGAGGTAAACAAATCCCAGAAACAAGAATGAACAGGCAGGCACGGAATTCAGGCAGACAACAGGTAAATCTGTTTCAGCCAGGAATGGCTTGACAAAATGGCATAAGGCAACATTGATAATCTGGCAACTAACAAAGGAAACCTGGGCAATATACACACAGAGGGACAATGAGCTGTTGAAAACAGGTGTGCAGGCAGGTTGCTGATCAGGTGCTGGGCAGAGGAAGGGAAACAGTGCAGGGGGGAAAGTGAGGAGTCAAGGAAACAAAGAAAGTTTCTATGTTACACAAGACCTTAGGAGAGAGAGAGAACCTAATGCCAGGATCAGACGACAAGATTCACCAGTTTGATCCAACAGATGAAGGCTTTGCAAACTTGTTTTATCTCATGTAGTGTGTCATATTGAAGAACAGCTGATTCTGAATTTATTTTTTAGGACGCTTCGTGAATAACAGAAAGATCAGCATGTCAGTTTCTTAACATGTCACTCAGTTTAATATTTATAGCAAGCAATGTGATACTTTTCAATACCATGCACACCTTCCTGATCCCAAGAGTTCGTCTCTGATCCCTGCTGCCTGGACAATAGTGTGCTTTCAACTGTGTGGAAACAGTTTGGGTAAGGCTTGTAAATAAGGAGGCCCCTCCAGCAATACCAATCCGCCTGATTGTGGTATGTGTGTAATATGTTCAGATTTTCCTGGTGACTCCTAATTTAATGACACAACTGGCCAAAAATAACTGGATCAGGTGCAGAACATTTTCACCCATGAAATGTTGCCATGCAGATTGGACGTGTTTATATCAGTAAAAATTAGCTTGGGAAGGCTGAAAAGTTTTTTTTTTTAAATTTTCCAATTTATTCTTTTTTGGCTAATGACATCTGTGAACCAACTTGGCAACACTGCAGTGGGCTCAGCTGCCAGCTTTTACTGTAGCTAGTTGCTACAAGATGGTCTTAGGGATGTAAGATTAGAGGATTGTCTGCAGCAATATCAGGTCACAATCTTCAGGGCTGAAGAACAAAGCTAATGCAGGAGTGCCAGAGACTGCAGTTCCTCTAATGGCCACTTGAGGCTGGCTCCAGAAGCGAGTCATTTTAAAACTTTACAGCAGAAATAATCATGTTGACAGCCTGGTACAAAACACAGTTTTGGTCTCTAAAGCTAGCCAGGGCATGGCTGCTTTGAATGACAGGCTGTCTACGAGGCATTACCACAGTCTATGACTCAGATCCACCCCTCACTCCTCCACAGCCCCACCCACTCATCTAAAAATGGTCACTTCTGGTTCCAAAAAACCAAGATACCGACGACTTGAACTCGAGGCTTCAAAATGGGAGTCCACAAACCAATATGTGACTTCATGGGAGCTGCATCCATTATTTTAATCAGTCTATGAGTAATATCCTACATGTTGGTGAATTTGGGTACATTTTATGAACATTAAAAAATATGGTAATCATCTACTCCTGGACTACGGGGACTTCCATGCTGCCGCCATCACCTTTTATCAGGAATCAGCAGCACATGCATGATGCTTCTCCAAGTCAAGGAAGCATCTTTTAATGACTGAATTTCAAGGAGACTACGTCATGCATTCCTGCCAAAGGACTGTTCCAATATCAAGGATCCTTGAAATTCTACCAAGTATCGAGGACTTCCTTTAGAGAATTTTCAAGGATGCATGTCTGTCTCCTCAGTGGGCATGACGTGACGGCGGGGCCTCTTCAGTGACGCACATCTAGGCACTCACTAGCCTGTTCCAATGTGTGTTCACCAAATGCTAGGAAGGAGTCTTGCCTAGCCTCTGTAGGATCCAACTTGGAAGGGTCGGTTCTACAAAGGAAGCATCCCTGACTTTGAGGGGAGCTTCAGATAGCCAGTGATGGGAGCAGGTGAGTGAGCAAGTGTCAGATCTGTGCAGAGTACCGGAATAAAACACCAACACATCCCTGACAGTATGACAACAATCCAAATGTTTGTAGAAAAACTTTGGCACACTGTCTAACTTGCAAAAATAGTGATTTTAAAGCTGCAGTGTTTCGGTAACTAGACCTTCATCAGGTGTTCTGCCCATCCCTCTCCTACTGGGTTGTAGTCCCACCTAGTGAAAACGTCCTGCTATGTTACTGGCCCTGACCTCAACCCTGTCACCTTTGGGATGAAGTGGTCAACATATTTTCGGCTACATAGTGTAAATGTGTCTGACATGTCTCATCCTGGAGTCAGAATGAGCAGAGGGACGGAAATCATTTTCCCTGAGGTGATGAAAACAAAATGATCAATGCAGTGAAGTGAACGAGGCAAATCAAACACACTAATCAGCAATTAAAGAAATTATTAAAGAGAATCTTGGTCTAATCTCTGTTTCTGTCTCTCTTTATTGCTGTGACAAAGGTGGAGGACAAAGAGTGACCCTCTACTTTTTTAAAACATGAAAGAAAAAAAAGATTAAAGCTTTATATAAACTCACTCTCCCCCTCTTTAACAAACCATTCTCTGTTAATTAAAACACCAACTGTTGTTGATTTACTTGCTTTTTTTTAATCCTCTTAATGTAAGCGCTGGGCTGCTGGAACATTATCTGGACTCTGTTCAGCATTTGATTTACACACAAACACACACGCAGCTGCTTACTGTGTTTGTTTCTGTAGACATTTGCGTCTTATATTTCAGCGGCTCAGCCTCTGACAGTATGTGGCAGTGTGCAGCTGAACATGAATTTTATATGAATTATCTGTCTGGAAAATAAAATAATTGAATGCGGGTGTAAACACTAAAACAAAATGCAGCTGTATTAACAATGGCATCTGAGAGCAAATCTACTCCTCTCCAAACTAAAACTGTGGGTGTATTTAATCGACCAATAACACAGTAGATATGTAAGGTGAGGCTGTTAATGACCCCACCACGGGCATTGTGGTTAAACAACAACTCCAGAGGAGGTGTCGCCACTTGGCAACCCACATTTATACCTTGCAGACAGCTGTCACATGAAAATATGTAATGTAGTAGATAGATGGTAAAATATTGACCAAATAACCTCTGCTAGCATTACAATTGACAACTGTTAGTAAATCAAATGCCAGTTTTATCCATGTCATTTTTCCACATTCATGCTGGCTTGGCTTTGGTTTGACTTGGCCCATCAGCCGAGCACAACAGGGATTTGGGTCTCCATTACAACAAGGCTACCCTCTTGAAGGTGTGTCTTTGTCTGATAACGGGCTTGTCTTGAGTGATGACAGCTGAAGTCATACAGCCCAACAGGTAAAAGAAGTTTGCAAAGGTGCAGTAAGAGCCTGTTGTCTGCACCTGTTCATCAACATCTCACTGAGGCTGTTCCTGCTTGTACTTTTTCCCTGCAGTATTAGATAACTTTTTTTTTTTTTTTAAAGAAAAGCAGCCAAGAAAGTTCCACTAATTCCATGATAAACACATTTCATTTCCTATAGATTCTTCCCAATAAAAGTACCCCGATATTTTATGTAAAAGCTTTTATTGTGAAGGGGCAAAATAAGAGAATGTTGGGATCAAGGCACGTTAACTTACCTCCTGCATGCTGTGGCTGACCTTATACCAACCCCAAGCAATTTAAAGATCTGAGGCAAGGAGGAAGACCCATCATGCAAGCAGTGTGGAGCGACCCTTTGCATAATGAATGACATCTTGTCTGGATGTCCCAACGCAATGGCAGAAGGCTGATACAGGTGGAGGCATGATAAGGTCTTTACAGAAATCGCCAAATGGGTGGATCAGCCAAGGGTCAAAGCCAACAAGAACCAAGCATCACCACCCCAAGCTATAAATTTTCTAAGTGAAGGCGATAAGGCAAGATGGCCAAGAACCGGCCTTACAGTATGCAGTGTGCTTCCCAACTGGGAAATGCAAGTGGACCTAAAGAGAAAACTTGTCTTCCCGCAAGACGTGGCAATAACCTTCCTCCGGCCCGACATGGTTCTGCTATCCAGGAGCACTAAAACCATCTTAATAGTCAAACTTACTGTGCCCTGGGGAAACAGACTAGCCACTTCTTACCAACTGAAAAAAGCCAAGTACAATGATTTGATTGATTAGGCTCTCATCAAAGGATGGCACAGAACCATTTTCCCCATCAAAGTAGGCTGCCATGGGCTCCCAGCAACATCTGTGCACTACTTCCTCCAGAAAGTCAGCCCTGAGCCCAGACATCTGAAGAAAGCCACCAGAGAGATAGCCCTGGCATCTGAGACCAGCTGGAGACGGTTGTGGTTGATGAGAACCCACAGTTGAAACCCTGCTACAGGTGAAGGCTAATGGGTCTTCACTGCTCCCACTCAGGTGAGGCGTAGGGGCTAAGGGGCAAAATGCTGTGACCCTGAGACACCTGCTGATGATACAGAAGGGTTTCCAGCAATGTGGATGCTCCAACCACCAAAGAATACCTCCAAACTGCAAAACTATACCTTGTGTAGCTCCTGCAGTTCCTGCTTGTACCAAAGCATCTGTGATGTTTACTTCACCTTGGGTTTTCATCAGCAGTAACTTAATGAGACTCTTATATGGCTCAGAGCATACATGAAACAGTAAAAAGCAGATATCTTAAAGTTCAAACAAGAACGTAGGAGAGAAACTAAGCAACAAAAACACCACAAAAGCTACAAAGTGCCGTTCTCTGCAATGCCACAGAGTTTTCAAACTGATAAAATATGATGGCTGTTCAGGAAATATGGCTCTATTACATATCTACAGCACCTACTTTCATTATATTTTCATGCAGACTGGCGATTTGGGGGCCAGTGATCACCTAAGTAATTCCCAGAGTTCTCTGACTGGTCCTGCTTCTAGCACCGAGACTCACATGATTAATCAAAATTCTTTTTTCAAACTGCAACTTGACAGAAACAAAACTGAGCTTCAGAGTGAGGCTGGCTTTGCAAGGATAATAACCTCGATGCTCAGTATAAAATCCCATTAAATCCCATCAAAGAATGCATGAAGTGTATTGGATGTAACCAGCATTATAGAAAGACTTCTCAGAACTAAATTTGTTATATTATTCTGACAAAACAAATTTGAGTCACCGTGTTCCTATGAAAAGGTATACTCCCTACCGAAGATGCCTTTTTGTGTTGTGTATATGTATCTTTTATGCATGTCTTCCTCCGTGCTCTGTTAAGTAGCCCATACATCCATGACAGAACACTGTGATGCTAATACCACATGCATATTCAATGTAACGTGCTAAATACCCTCCTGAATGCACATGCAGCATTCCCTGCATGGCGCCAATGTGATGTACTCTCCTGTGGTAGTGCGTGTAGGCATGTTGGAAACACGAGAGGTGTTCTTCAAGTGTGTAAGCGGGCTAATCCTCAGCAGCATGCTGTTAGGTAGCTGCCCTGAAGCTTCAAGAGCTCAGTGAGACAGCAGCTGTGCACTGATCAGCATGTTGGAGGTTTAATATAGCAGCAGAGCTACTGGTGTGTGCAAACACACACATTAATGCATGTGTTACAATAAAGCAGTTGTTCATAAATCATGGCTCTTTAAAGAGGTTTCATGGGTTCTTGTGTTAGTAGTCACTAAAGAGGTGCCAAGGATCCTAAGAGGGTGCCAGGGGCTCTTCGAGAGGCAATTGGAAAGGTAAGAGAAGTCCCTGGGGTGCAGTCAAGGGTTCAGGAGGGTCCTTCATGGATTTGATAGATCACTTGGGGATTCAGTGGTCCTTTATGGGGTTCTAATCACTAAAGAAAGCCCAGGGCTTCCCCTTGAATGTGAGGTTTCTTGAGAAGCTTCCAGTGTCTCTCAAGAAAGACTGTAGCAGTTTACCCAGTTACACTCCACGACAGTCGAAAGGTGTCCATGAAATTGCAAATTTCAACTGACCTCTGAGTAACCAAAGACAAATCAAGTTTAAAGCTAGGGCTTGAAGTGGGCCTGTACTCACTGGAACAGAGTACAGGCACTTCTACATTTTACTGTCTGGTGCACAATGACTTTTTCTGGTGCACCTGCATTTCTCACAGGCTTGTGGTACTCTGTCCTGCCCTCTCCATATCATGTTCTCTGGGCCAGGGGTTGCCAACACAGTCCCCACAAGCTCCTGGTCACCCGCAGGGAGCAGATGAGCCACCCACAGGGCACATTGTAAAAATACCTGTGGTCAAGCCAGCTGTCACTCACATCTCTGTGGTCAAATCAGCTGACGCTATAACTGTAAATGCATTAAAATGGCTCAGATCAAGCTGACGGGGAGAGCTAGAGACGGACAATCTGTAATCTGAGTGCAGAGGTGATCTTCTTCCAGGCACTGTTTTTTAAGTGTGGAGGCTACAATGTGTCTGTAGGACAGGTGTAAAGCTCTGGGCAGCCTTGCACTAAACTTCTTCTCCTTATTTACCTTCTTCTCATATTTATGGAAAAAAGGAAAGATATTTGTCTGCTGTGATTGGTTGTTATTGAGATAAACTTTGTTTATCGCAGCTGTTGTGCCCTGAAAAAGTGGTGCTTGGGAACGGTTGCACCTCAGCATGCTGTCTACACTAAAAACAATGGATGTGAGTGCACAAAGAGGGTTCTTGAGATTCTTAAGGATGTTCCAATAGTTCTTGAAGACTTTCTAGAGGTCCTTGACAGGTTTCCCAAAGTTCTTAATAGCACCTCAGGGTCATCAAGAAGTTTCAGTGGTAACCAAAAGAGTTTTGTGAATTCTTGAAATATGTATGAAGGTCCTTGGAGAGATGCAAGGAGTTCTCAAGGAGGTTCAGTCAGGATCTTCCATGGCTCCTGAATGGGCACCCAGAAGTTTGTCAAAGTTTTCTGATCAAAGGGTTTTCAATGAGGTTCCAGGGTTTTTGTGTTTGGATTCCAGTGATTCTTGAGTGTACTCTTGAGTGACTCAGAGTAGTTGAGAGGTGAGAGATAACCTGCAGTAAAAACAGTTTTGGTGTGCTTTAATAATCAAGAATAACATTTGAATTAGAGAAGAGCAAATGTGTAACATGTGTGCTGGGTGGTATTAAGGCCTTTTCACACCACAGATGAAAAAAAAAGAAAAGTTGGAATTTTCGTTGGCGATTTTTGGTGTTCAAACTTGTCACATCAAGGGGAACACAAATATTTGCATTCTGTGCATGTCTAGCCCTCTTTTGTAGGCTACTTACCTTCACAAGCAAGTTCAGCTCATGTATTTCCCTGAATATTGTCTTTATGTTTATTGTCATTAAAATCATTATTTTGTTTGCCAAAGAGGAAACTATTTTACAAGGCCAAATGGATCATTGGATCAATATCCATACTGTGTGATATAATATGTAGTTTTATAACTAGGTTGGGGAACAAAGACCAGGCTTTGAACAAATCCCATTTCTGCCCACTAGTATTTAAGCACACCTGATGCATTCTCTTTCTCTTCAACACATTTTTCACATCCCACCCGTCCAATCCCTTTTTGCCTCTTACATCTTTTTCTCTGCTCCTTTCTGCATGCAGGAACCAGTGGGGTTCTATCCGAAGCCAAGCTCACGAAGAGGCAACTCCCCCATTCAGTCTCACTCCCGGGATCCATCCTGTGTTCCTGCCTTCGACCCATTGACAACACATTGACCATTGTGCTCGCCTGCTACCCAGGAACCCAGCCTTCATTCATCAACCCTCAGTCTTCCATCCCTTCATCCCCCAACTCTCATCCCTTCATTCCTCATTCTTTATCCCTTGATCTTTACCCTGTCATCCCTAACCTTTCATCCATCTGGCCCTTGACCCTCATCCCTACATCCCTCAACTCTGCATGCCTCATCCATTTGAACCTTGACCCTCACCCCTTCATCTCTCATCCATTTGACCCTCGACCCTTCATTCCTCAACTCTTCATCCCTCATCCATTTGGCCCTTGACCCTCATCCCTTCATTCCTCATTCTTTATCCCTTGATCTTTACCCTGTCATCCCTAACCTTTCATCCATGTGGCCCTTGACCCTCATCCCTACATCCCTCAACTCTGCATGCCTCATCCATTTGGCCCTCGACCCTCACCCCTTCATCCCTCATCCCTTCATCTTTCCATTCCTCATCCATTCGACCCTCGACCCTCGACCCTCATCCCTTCATCCCTCAACCCTTATCCATTCAACCCTCAGCCCTTCATCCCTCAACTCTTCATTCCTCATCCATTTGACCCTTGACCCTCACCCCTTCATCCCTTCATCCCTCATCCATTCCACCCTTGACCCTCATCTATTCGACCCTCGACCCTCATCCTTTCATCCCTCCATCCTTCAATCCCTCATCCATTCCACCCTCGACCCTCATCTATTCGACTCTCATCCCTTCATCCTTCCATCCCTCATCCATTTGACCCTCGACCCTCATCCCTTCATCCCTCAACCCTTCATCCCTTCAACCCTCATCCCTTCGACCCTCAACCCTTCATCCCTCAACCCTTCATCCCTCATCCCCTCAACCCTTCATCCCTAATCTATTCGACCCTCACCCCTTCATCCCTCATCCGTTCATCCTTCATTCATTTGACCTCCAACCCTCATTCCTTCATCCCTCGACCCTCATCCCTTCATCCTTCCATCCCTCATCCATTTGACATGCAACCCTCATCCTTTCATCCCTCAACCCTTCATCCCTCATCCCCTCATCCATTCGACCCTCATCCCTTCCTCCCTCATCTATTCGACCCTCAACCCTTCATCCTCATCCCTTCATCCCTCATCCATTCGACCTTTGACCCTCATCTATTCGACCCTCAACCCTCATCCCTTCATCCCTCATCCATTTGACCTTCAACCCTCATCCCTTCATCCCTCATCCATTTGACCTTCAACCCTCATTCCTTCATCCCTTCATCCCTCAACCCCCCCATCCATTCGACCCTTGGCCCTCATCCCTTCATCCCTCCATCCTCATCCATTCATTCTCTAATTCCTCGATCCATACCCTGTCATGCTTTCCTTCGAACCCATAATCCATCATATGCAATAAATCATTCAGACTCTTTATTGGTGTGGTCTTTGTTGGTGAAACATCGCTTTAAATGCATTTCTTCCGCAGGTTAGTGTGTGGGAGTTTGTCTGCAATAAGATTACTGACATTTCAATGAAGACTTTTATACGTTTTATTTTTTAAGGTTAAAGAATCAAGACATTCATTCATTGCAATGTTTTGGTGGAAACGTCACAATAAATTAATTTATTTTGCAGTTTAGACAGCTTGGGGAGTTTGTCTGCACATAGTGTCGTATTCGACTCTCTCCTATGCATCTGTTTTGAAACAGGTGTGTGACGTAATCCTTTGAGTATTAGCACAGTATCTTTTTTTCTGTTCAGTTGTGAATTCCTGGTTCTCGTCCTGGTCCTGGAAGCTGAGTGTGTATTTCACACTGTGCCACTTTACTGTGTAGTATTTTTCTTTCTCGGCTCCAGTCCACTCATAGTAACACACTGTATGAAGAATTTGTTTTGGTGTTGGAGGCTGTATACATTATGAATGGAGCTTGCTGCTTCAAGCTTCTCCTGGGAGGGAAGATCAAGCTTCAGAGTGTGGTGATACAGAGAGCAGAGGAAACAAGAAGACAAGGGAGGCAAAGAGGATGGAGAAACAAAGACACAGTCGCGAGCATCTGTAAAGGAAGTAGACCTAATGATTTTAAATTCTTAGCAGACAAGTGTCAATATTTTGCTTATTTCTCAATCCTCACTTCCTCCATAAGATTAGAAAAAACATACGCATTGAGTCAGATAGATCTGATGTGTTTCAGGCTGTGCAATGTAAATGTGTTTCTGCAGTATCAAGAAATCCTCAGATATCAAATCAATTTCCTTCCCTTTTAAATCTCAAGTCGAGATACTTCTGCATTATTTTTCTGTTTCTTGTCAAATCCCAGTCGGCAGGAACTCTGAATTACATTTACTATAACACAGAGGCCGTGTGGATTCTGTTTCTGGGTCTTTCTGTCAGATAAGTTGCTGCCTCTATAATCTGCAATGTGTTGACTTTTATTAACAGGAAGTTGCCCTGTTCAGTGAGAAGAGCAGTGGACCGAAACATGAGGCAAGGAAACAAGTAAATAAGTGAGGGGGAGAAAGGAATAAAGGGATGGAGGAGGAAGATGGGCAGGAAAATGAGTAATGGTGAGAAATAAGAGATGGATGAAGAAGAGAAGCAGGAGGCATGAGGAAATGAAGAGGACGAGGGATGGGAATAAAGAGACAAGGTGAAGGGGAGGAAGTACAAGAGAAAAGAAAGGACAGGAAGCAAAAAAAATGAAAGAGAGGAATGTTAGGGTACGAAAATATCTCTTATGAAACAATCTCAAGCACACATACGTCTTTAGAAAGAAACATTCATTCAGAAGCACTCAAGCAGAAACACAAAGATGTGACATAATCACACACAACAATAAAAACATTTATGGAAGATAGGCTCACACACACACACACACACACACACACACACACACACACACACACACACACACACATACTTTCTTTTCACCAGTACAACACAATGGATCAATAGTAAAGCCTGTTTCCTGTTAGCTGTTAAGTGTTACTGTGGTCAGACAGAAACTGACTGCGAGCAACAAGTCCCACAGCTGCATGCTTTAACACTGGACATGGACTGAACAGAGAACCAAAACATATTACTGTATACAGCTGATAATTTGCCCAATTGCCAGAAAAATGTTGCATTGCTCATTCATGCAGACAAAGTATATTATATTTGTACGTTATTATGTTTACATTTCTTCACATTTCAACAATGCATTCTTTGATGTGTGGTAACTTTTAGGGCATAGAAACATGTAGCCAGCGACCAAGGCTGCGACCAAGGCGGCCATTCAAACAGCCTTCAGACCTGTAACCACCAATCAAGGCTTCCCATTGTCCTGCCCACAAATACATGAAACCTTTTTGAATGGAGAAAAATAAAAAGCTCAGAGGTTGTAAAAAGCGTTAGGGATCACCCTCTGGGAACCATGAACATCCACAGCAAATACCATTGAAACCTGGATAGTATTTTGTTGTAGTTTGGTGACCAGAATCTGAGACAATCAGACAGACTAAAGGATGATTTGTAGTTGTACACAGACTTTACACAGAGCCTGTACCAAGTGGACAAGGCCAGCCTCAAGGAGCCACGAAGCAAAAATATCCTGCCTTAATCTGAACACACACACACACACACACACACACACACACACACACACAGTCCTTCTGTCTGTACCTGCTGATGTTTGCTGTGATTTCCCCGCTGAGCTGCTTCCTTATTATTCAATTAGAGCAGGAAATTCATCTCACTGTCTGCAGCAGAGAAAACCTGCTGCAACCTCTTTTACCTTCAGTGGCGAGGTATGTGTGTGTCTTTGTGTGTGTGTGTGTGTGTGTGTGTGTGTGTGTGTGTGAGTGTGAGAGAGAGAGAGAAAGAGAGAGAAAATTAGTGTGAAAGTGAGAAATTGTGAGTTAAAGAAAGCACAGTGAATGTATGTGTTTGTATGATACTGCTTTTCTGCAGCTGTGCTAATGTTAGGCACATATATATATATATATAACATAGTCTGTGTGTGTGCATGTGTGTGCGCGTGTTTGCATGTTTGTGCCGCAGGAGAGATGCCCACCCTCCCTGTGCTCCCTCTGGGTTGTTAAGCAGGTTGACTGATCGTAGCGAGTCTCATTTGACGTCCCATGATTCATGTCAGGCGGCAAAGAAGGGAAAGAGAGGGTGTGTGTGTGCCAGATGCACCATGTGAGTGAGAAGAAAAACTGTGTGTGTGTGTGTGTGTGTGTGTGTGTGTGTGTGTGTGTTTGGGGCCCTCTGGGACAGAAGGCTGTAGGAAAGGGGTGATTATTTTTCTCTCTTTAACACCATATTAAATGATGGATAACCACATCCATTGGGACACATGATGGATAGATCTCACACACACACAAGCAGATTATACACACACACACACACACACACACACACACACACACACACACACACACACACACACACACACACACACACAGAAGCTTGTTATTCTACTATGGCTGTGGGGACATCAGGACTTAAGGGCAACACACACCAGCAGCATCTGAAGCCCTTCAGAACACAAGCACCATTGTTTTCTACAATGCAACACCTTCACACACATCCTCACAGGACACTGGAAACAGGACAGTGTTATATCCTTAGAGCAGCACAAATGTAAAAATGTGTTTGCTTTTCTAACTTGTGGTAGGTATTTGTCAGTTTATGTATTTATTTATGCCATGTGTTAATGTGTTTATAGCTCAGTGGAAAATATTCAAGACCCCAATTAGAACTGGCAAGTGACAACTTGACATGTTACTAATTATGTAAAAGCTATTGATTAAAATGTTAAACCAGCTGAAACTTCTTCCATGTACCAAGAGTGAACTCCTGAATAGAATTCAGGTTTTTACAGGGAGTCTCTTCCTCTCCAAAACTAACAGACCAGGTGATTTAAACCGGTAAAATCCACTGAATAAAGCAGTTTCAGGTTAAAAATCACTTTGCCTCTGTTTGTGTTTTTTCCATTCTGGGGTGCTGTAGAAACATGGCAATGCAAAATGGGGAACTCCGTGGTCAAACACCCACTCCCTATGGCTCCTTCTGAGGTAATGAAACCACAACGATTCTTATTTTCAGGTCATTATACACAAAATAAAACGTATTTATTATACTCCATTTCCGCCAGTATATCCCTCTGATTCCTTCACACTGAACCTTCAAATCAAGACAAATAAATTAACACCAGGGAGCAACATTCTCCTGAAATAGATTAATTGTGTTTCAGGAATGAAACTCTTCATTTATTTCTCACCGCCTCTTGTGTCTGACCCAACTACGACTGCTTTGCTTACTCACTGCAGACAAAATGAGATGCCAAATATGAAAAGAACAATTCTGGTACCTGCTGTTTAAAAGATCTTAAAGGATGAACATTTGGCAACAACTCTCTCCTGGGACGGTTATACCAAAATATCATCTGGTTATTTAAAGTTCAGGTGTGTGACTTTGTTACTAGATGCACCAAGAGCAGTATTTCACTGTGCTGACCCAGTTAGACAAACTATTTTGGTGTCCTGGTTGTCATATCCGATTACCAGAACATCCATTTCAAATATTAACATGTGCTATTTGGGGAAATCTAGAGATTTTAGTATATTTACTGGGAATCAAAACACAACTCTTCCTGTAGCAGAGACCGCTGTAGTTCTGTCTCTCAATATAGTGGAGGACATTTATGTGTGAAATTCCCTGTTAGGAAGGTTCAAGCCAGCACTATGTCTACTTCTGCAGGAAACGCCACCTCATTTGTGATGCCTCACAAAGGGGATAGCGGCGCACACTCCAAAGTTACAAGCAAACAACTGTTTTCTCTGTCCACACATCAACACTGAAAATTAAGTCTCTGAAAAACTTCACCCTGGATGGAGTTTCACAAGAAGTTTGTTTGAGTGACCTAAAATGCAGTTTCTGTGTGGGCAAAAGGCCAAATGCATAAAAAACTACATGTGGACTCGGCCTTAAGTTGCCCAGATTTGACCGCTTTATTTGTACACATCTGACCAGTTTATGTTTATTCACTTTGGTAATCCCCTGACAACTCATTGAGCGCCACCAGCAGGTCAGATTTATAACAAAATACTAATGTAATTCCCATAAGCCTCAGCTCTACGTTATGTTAAGTGCTATTTAAGGGTAGTTCACATTACATGATGCGATGTGAGGCGATGTGTGTTTCTGTCATCAGGAGTCCCACCAACTGCATTACGACCTGTGTGTGCACCCCAAAGATTTCTCCACCGAGCCCTCGCTGGTGATGTCACTGGGATATTCTTTCCAGTGTTGAATCAGATCTGCCTCCAGGGCCTGGGTCCAAACACAACACGCTCCCCGTGATCCTGTGGATGCCGCCATTGTTGTTATTGCTTGCCGGCTTGTCAGTGTTGCCAGATTTGGGAGAGAAACAAGCAACCAGGGCTATGGAAACAAGCCCAAAAGAAGTGACTAGACCAGGCAACCCTGTGGCTTGTCCTCCTCACATTTCCTCCATCCTCCTGCGTGCTGACATGGGACGTATCCCACCTCTCATTGGCTGATGCTCTTTGTCAGTCGTGTCACACTTCTCCAGTTTTCTAGCATGCCAGATATCCAGTCCCAGTCACAGAGGAGAGGCGACTTGCTCGTAGGCTTGTTCACACGTGAGGACTCGTCGTGGCAGACTATCTGCCGACTCATCTCCGACCCAAGGTGGCTCTCAAGATCCTCTGCGACGTCAAAATCGCAGTGAAAATTGTGTAATGTGAACTAGGCTTTAGTGAAGGTTAGCAGATGTAGTCTTGGTTTCAGAGCCAGCCTCTAGTGGACATTCAAGGAACTGCAGCGTCTGGCACTCCCACGTCATCTTCATTTTTCAGCCGCTTGGTTAACACACTAACATGCAAACTGAAATAATGAACAGGGTAAACATTCTGCTCATGTTAGCACTGTCATTGTGAGCATGTTAGCATGCTGACATTTAGCTCAGCAAACCGACAAAAATGATGATGATATTTTTCAGATTCAACACTTCATCCATTAGTTTCTTTCTGCAGGAAGCATATTGTACTGTAAGGGAGCGTGGCATCCTTGGTGCTACATCAACAAGCAAATAAGATGTTAGGTAATGTAAACATACATGAGTTTTGTTTAGCCAGGGGCTCTATCAGCTGTCCTTGTATGCTTTTACATAATATTTGCCAGAGAGTTTCTGAAGACACTTGTTTGCTGTGCTGCCTCATTGCACTGAAAGACTCAAAACACATGTAGGGTTGTATGAATGTTGTCTATAAATGTTATTCACTGCTGCTTTTTAGAGGATCTTTCCATCTTAACTTTGTTATGTTGCGTCCTTCATGCAACTCCCACTTTCTTATGGATTGTCTATTTTGATGCTCTCCATAGAGCGAATGAGAGAAGATGGATCTCAATCTCTCTGTTGTTATCTCAGCATGACAACAGAAATAACAGAATAACAATGAATTCGTAGACCATCTCCAAATGTTTCAAACTCATAACATAAATTATTATGTATTTTTTAGTTCTGCATATCAAAAAATCTTGTCTATTTCCACTTGGACATATGGTGAGGTGATGCTTTTTGCTGTCTTTGTGTTTGTTTCTGTGTCTACTGCAGTTTGATCTCTGCTTTTAACCCCAATTGTATTAACATGTCCCTTAACATTTCAGTCAAAGAAAGAAAAACTTTTTGATTTGTTTATGACTCAGCCGTCCTTGAAGCCAAACCAAACACACCTCCTCTGCAGACAAAGGAAGCCTATTCAGCAGCCGGCTCCGGTGCACACTCCCTCAGTCAGCCTTGAAGAGGGGAAGAATCACCAGAGCACAATACAAGTATGCTCATTGTCAATCTGGTCACCTCCAGCCAGGCTGACTCACACTGCCTGTCCGCCTGCTCTCTATGCACAGGCTGGAGCTGTGTTTGTTAAATCCTCTTTGCTTGTCTGTCACTATGGATGCGTTACCAGATTTCATTAATGGTTGCAGCAGAAAAGGTAACTTTACTGTGATTTTGTGTTGTTTGACCTGTTAACATTTAACACAGCTTAATTCCAAAAGGACTGGAGCCTGTAAATTAAATCAGTTAAAAGTCTCTTTGGTAACCTGTCATCCTACATCAAATGAAACAGCTGAACATACGTATTATTTCAGATATCAAGGTTCTTATTGGCTTTACAAGTTACTCCACTTGTCTCCTTCTACAAATAATCTCTTGGATTTTGAGGTTTCCAGTGGGTGTTTCAAAACACATTTTCACCTCTCCTGTATATTCACTCATGGTGTTTGTTTGAGTCAAGTTCACTCTCCAGGAGGCACAGCTGTAAACCAGCTGTTCCAAACCATGTCTCTGGGGATCCCCAGTCCTGCTTAGACCTGGGCCACACTGCCTGTGGGAGCAGTGCGTGACAGCTACGCATGCAGTGTTTACATAGACAGTGTTGTTGCAGCGGCACTATCGCAGAGCTGTTAGCTACTGACTACTTTATTTCCACAATTAAAAGCCGGTACTCCAGTCATTTATGGAGCTGTGCAAGCCACAGCATTGTCAATAACATGTTCCTGCAAATATATCCCAATAAAAAGCTTTGTGTTAATGAAACATTTGTTAAATCTCCAGTAGGCAACATTGTTTTGGTATAATTGAGTAAAAAATTTTTAATATCCTCTAAGCATAATGTAAATCAAGTGGTCTGAGACAAACAATAGGTTTCTGCACCTCACCATGGAAGAAACAGTATCGTGCCGATGTGCATCAACCAATCAAAGGTCAGCTCAGACCACTGCGTTTCTATTGGCTGTTCAACTGCATATACGCGATCCCATGCCGCCAGCAGAAGGGGAGAGCAAGTGGCAATGGCGAACAGTGCACCAGATAAAATAGCTATTCCAGCATTGGCTACAACTGCCTACACGGCTAAACAACCCAAAAAAGAAAGACAGAACTCGGTTCCCCGGAGCCCCGGAGGGAGGGGAAGGGAGAGGTGGGGCCGGGCCCAGCTGGAGGGTACGAGGGTTGGCTGTGGGAGCGGAGCCGAGGGCTCTCCGTGGAGGAGAGCCGAGCCTCGGGGGTATGTGTGGGGCAGGATGCTGCGCAGTGAGGGAGAGCTGAGGCTCGGGAGTATGTGCAGGTCCGTGAGGGAGGGATGGGGTGGGATGCTGCGCGGTGAGGGAGAGCCAAGGCTCCCAGAGAAGGAGAAATAGAACCAAGTAGGATAAAATACTCGCATGCTCGTCTGGTAGGAGGGGCTCAGGGCGGAGACGAATGAAACCTAACTCAGATGAGACTCAAAAATCAACCGTTTTCAGGCTTTCTTCCTACTGCAGCTTTAACGCAAGGCTTTTTATTGTGAAATATTTGCAGGACCATGGTGTTGACAATGCAGTCGTTTGCAAAGCTTCATAATTCTGACCACCCACTTTAAATTGTGGAAATAAAGTACTCCCCTCCAATAGGCAGCGCTGCAGTTGCAGCACTGTCTGTGTGAACACTGCACATGTGCCAGTCGCAGCAGTTCAGCAAGGTAGCTGTCATGTGCTGCTCACATAAGCAGTGTAGCCCAAGCTTTACACAGCATAACATCTCCCCCCACTCCACCCACACCTGGGTAAAATGGAAAAGAGCTGTTTTGTCGTCTCGGTTAAAACTGGGCTGTTTTTTCCAGACATGTAAGGTCTCCCTAGCGAGGCTAACTATGGATTCCCAAACCAAAAAGGAAAAGTCTTGGAGGAAAATGGAGGATTTAATAGTAGGTGGACAGATTTGTCTGCTTCCACCGCCAAAGCTACAAAGTTAAAGTACCAAATAATCATAAATGCCCATTGCAGGGTAGCCACCTTGTGGTGAAACACATTAATGAATGGTCATTTAGGCCTGTTTGTAATGTTGATAGGCTAATTTAGATGTAATTGGCTGTTTTATCTTCATTATAAAGCTCAAACAAAAGAACCAGCTTGCTTAACTAAAAGGTATCTAGAGTATAATGGGTGACAATGCAAAAATCCCACAATAGCCCACAATATATGTTTTGCGCTTATTTTTGGTTTTGCTAGTAAAGGCTGCCGACCCCTGACCTAAACCAATATTGCTGTGTATTGAGAGCAACTCCAGACAATCAGCTACTAGAATTTCAAATATTTTGCTCAAAGTTTGTTCACCTCAGCTGAAAATACTGAACTGTCTGCTGAGGCAAGTTATTTTCAACAATAAGGCCTCACGGCATGAAGAGGTTAAATTTCAATTTTGCTCTCTTTTGCTTTTAACCGTGCTGCTCATGCCATGATCGATAGGAGACCAGAGCTCCGCTTTGTGCCGAATCGGCTGCTTGGTAACCATTACTCACAGGTCATTCAAGGTCACAAGTTCCTTCAGCCATGTGTAAGGGCCTGCCCACACTTTCTTATTATCATCTGTTGTAGATGGAGAGTAAGACTTACCCAATCACTTTAACCTCTTCAATACCGAGGCAGAAAGCACAGCACAATGCTAAATGTGTTTGTACAGTTTAACTGCAAATCATTCAGACTGATGGCAGGAATCAAGGATGTGGAGGAAAGAAACATGCATTTTTCTGTACGCTCCATAAAACTGTAAATGAGGCCTGCTACCATGCTTCAAAAAATGTAAATTGGACTGCAATTTACATAACCTATATTTAAGCAATCCTATTTACGTTTAAGCAGAGCAGGAAGCAGACTGATGTATTTATGGTGAAAGACTGGGGGTTTGCGTGAATGGATGAAAAGTGATTTTGATAAGCAATTAATCATAAAAACATTTATCAGGTAAAAATGCCAAACATTCTTTTGTTCTGTTTGTCTGGATTTACTGATTCTTATTTTAAACTAGTCCATACCCATTGGTAGCTTTGTCACCTTCTACCTATGCCAATCCTCAATGCCTATGTGCAGTTTCACATAGACTGATCACGTCAGTGAGTAGAAAAACGTGGGACAGACAGAATGACTGACTGACAGAATGACACACTGACAGTTTCCGTGATTATGTACAGCATACCATACCATGACTTAGTCATACCAAACATTAGAAAAATCAACAACATTGGTCCACAGGGGGAGCCACAGCGATTGGTCGCATTTTAGCCATTTTTAAGCATTTTTCTGTTGTTATAGCGCCACCCAGTTGACAATTAGAGTTAAATTTCTCCAGTCACCTTGAGGCGTCCTGTTCTCCATATCTACCAAGTTTAGTAAAAATCCGTATGGCGGTTAGGCCTAGATAAGAAATGAGCTCTCTAGTGCCCCCATTTTGTTTGATGGGGTCAATAATGGAGGGGTCCCCTCAGATTATGTGTGGTCATATGCCTACAAAGTTCATGTTAGCCAAGTTTATTCCGCTGTCATTAATCAGAGGTGAGTGGCCATCCATCAGCACCGAGAGCTGTGGTAGCAGTTGTCAGGTGCACTTAACCTGTGTTGTCCATTTTTATGTGTAACAATTTAAATATGTTTGAGAAAAAGAAAGGGGACATCAACGATGCCTGGAAACCATGTGAGGTATACATTTCTTGGCCTACTGTCAGCTTGTGTGTTATTTCTCTCTAGCGCCCCCATTTTGTTTGATGGGGTCAATAATGGAGGGGTCCCCTCAGATTATGTGTGGTCATATGCCTACAAAGTTGCGTGGTGATGGGTGAAACCCTTGAGATGTTATACACATTTATGTGATGAGCCACGCCCTCTGCAATATTCATTGCCTTATAGAAGCTCAGTTTTAGTAAGTTTTCCAACTTTTGCCAAGAGGGAACTTTAGATATTGGTCCCTAGATTATGTTCACCCAGTTTCATGCAGATCGCTCAAACTTCCTAGGAAGAGATCCATTTGAAGTGTTTTTCAAAAAATTCAAAATGGCGGAAAATCTATATAAGCAGAAGTTATGGGTTCTGAGGCAAATGTGTTCCTCATGAGGAGAGGCATCTCTGTGCAAAGTTTCATGTCTCTACGACATACGGGGCATGAGATATGCCCATTCAAAGTTTGCAAATTCAATCGGTTGCTATAGCGCCCCCCTTTGAACAATTGATGTAATATTGCTTCATTCGCATCCTCACATGACCCTCTACCACTGTACCAAATTTCACATGGATTGACCAAGTCAGTGAGGAGGAAAACATGGAACACACACACAGACAGAGTTTTCAGTAAGATGTAAATTAAATATCTTCTGCTTTGGGTCTGTTGGACAAAACAGGCAAAATCAACAACCCAATCACCAGAACAGGTGTTGGCACTGAACGTTCATGCAAACCACAGATACATTTGTATGTTATTATGAAGCAAATACCTTTAAACCCTCTTTAAACAATGCTGGTTAACGTGTAGTTAGGTTAGGGTTTAGGTACAAAAACCACTTGGTTCTGGTGAGGAAGAGATGATGTTTGGGTTTTGGTGACAGCAATGTCACCGTAAAAAGACAACTGCATGTTATGGCTGTTGTGGCGGTTCAACTTCAGAGCCAAAGTGCAAACACAACCAGGAAAAGGGGAATGGTTAAAGACAGTTTATTGTAGTTTGAAGATGGGGACTGAGGGCTTGAATGAAATGATGGCTGAGGAGGGCTGGGAATGATGAAGCAGAGCAGGCAGATTAGCTGAAGGGAGAGCAGTCCAAATCCAGAGGCAGAAGACGAGAACAAGGCTGGACGTGATGGGTTATGGTTGAGGCTGGCGTGGTGAACCTGATACGCAGAGCAGAGTGTGAATTGATGTCCAAAAGTACAAAAAGACAAAGTGTCAAAAACCTAGAAGCTGGCCTATACATCTGTACCACAGAGGAGACTGAACGATCTGGCAGAGTCTGGACATCTGAGCTGGGGTTTTATACTGCAGTGGCTTGATTGGTGATGAAGTTCAGGTGTGCAGGTTCTGCAGCTGCTGGCACTCTGGAGGACTGGCAGAAGGAGGGAACCAGAAGGCAATGGCCAGTAAACACACAGAGACAGACTGAAAACAAACATGAGACACTCGGGAGAGGAAACAGGAAACCATTCATGTCTGGGGGTTAGAAGTTGCTGGAAACGCCAGCTCCTCCTGCGAAGTATCCTCAAACTAGAGTTCGTATAATATCCTACAAATTAGCATCTCACGAATGACATTACATCCTTAACATTATGGAGGTTAGGTTTAAGCAAGTAAACTTACTGTGGTTAGGTTTAGGAAAAGAAACATGGTGAGGGGATACCTCGAAATGACTCAAAGCTCACACAGTTCCGAACACAAGTCTCCTGGGGAAAGTCCTGTGTTTTTGACCGATCCACCACTGCATTTGTCACATGACTGCAGCCGTCTACCTTAGGTGGATTGTGCATGAATTACTGGCTCATGATTATGTGGGATATGTACGAATTTTGGTCGATTACTTTTCGGAGGAAAATGTACGAATAGTGCAAGAAAACAGCCTGTGTCAGCTCACACACTGTGTCACTTTAGAAACTAATGTGATACATATGAAATTCTTCTATGTACAGTACAGGCCAAAAGTTTGGACACACCTTCTCATTCAATGCGTTTTCTTTATTTTCATGACTATTTACATTGTAGATTCTCACTGAAGGCACCAAAACTATGAATGAACACATGTGGAGTTATGTACTTAACAAAAAAAGGTGAAATAACTGAAAACATGTTTTATATTCTAGTTTCTTCAAAATAGCCACCCTTTGCTCTGATTACTGCTTTGCACACTCTTGGCATTCTCTCCATGAGCTTCAAGAGGTAGTCACCTGAAATGGTTTTCCAACAGTCTTGAAGGAGTTCCCAGAGGTGTTTAGCACTTGTTGGCCCCTTTGCCTTCACTCTGCGGTCCAGCTCACCCCAAACCATCTCGATTGGGTTCAGGTCCGGTGACTGTGGAGGCCAGGTCATCTGCCGCAGCACTCCATCACTCTCCTTCTTGGTCAAATAGCCCTTACACAGCCTGGAGGTGTGTTTGGGGTCATTGTCCTGTTGAAAAATAAATGATCGTCCAACTAAAGGCAAACCGGATGGGATGGCATGTCGCTGCAGGATGCTGTGGTAGCCATGCTGGTTCAGTGTGCCTTCAATTTTGAATAAATCCCCAACAGTGTCACCAGCAAAACACCCCCACACCATCACACCTCCTCCTCCATGCTTCACAGTGGGAACCAGGCATGTGGAATCCATCCGTTCACCTTTTCTGCGTCTCACAAAGACACGGCGGTTGGAACCAAAGATCTCAAATTTGGACTCATCAGACCAAAGCACAGATTTCCACTGGACTAATGTCCATTCCTTGTGTTTCTTGGCCCAAACAAATCTCTTCTGCTTGTTGCCTCTCCTTAGCAGTGGTTTCCTAGCAGCTATTTGACCATGAAGGCCTGATTCGCGCAGTCTCCTCTTAACAGTTGTTCTAGAGATGGGTCTGCTGCTAGAACTCTGTGTGGCATTCATCTGGTCTCTGATCTGAGCTGCTGTTAACTTGCGATTTCTGAGGCTGGTGACTCGGATGAACTTATCCTCAGAAGCAGAGGTGACTTTTGGTCTTCCTTTCCTGGGTCGGTCCTCATGTGTGCCAGTTTCGTTGTAGCGCTTGATGGTTTTTGCGACTCCACTTGGGGACACATTTAAAGTTTTTGCAATTTTCCGGACTGACTGACCTTCATTTCTTAAAGTAATGATGGCCACTCGTTTTTCTTTAGTTAGCTGATTGGTTCTTGCCATAATATGAATTTTAACAGTTGTCCAATAGGGCTGTCGGCTGTGTATTAACCTGACTTCTGCACAACACAACTGATGGTCCCAACCCCACTGATAAAGCAAGAAATTCCACTAATTAACCCTGATAAGGCACACCTGTGAAGTGGAAACCATTTCAGGTGACTACCTCTTGAAGCTCATGGAGAGAATGCCAAGAGTGTGCAAAGCAGTAATCAGAGCAAAGGGTGGCTATTTTGAAGAAACTAGAATATAAAACATGTTTTCAGTTATTTCACCTTTTTTGTTAAGTACATAACTCCACATGTGTTCATTCATAGTTTTGATGCCTTCAGTGAGAATCTACAATGTAAATAGTCATGAAAATAAAGAAAACGCATTGAATGAGAAGGTGTGTCCAAACTTTTGGCCTGTACTGTATATATACAAACATACATAGTCATGGTTTGCAGAAATATACAATGCTACTGATGGGTTTATTAAAAAAAATAACAGATTAACCAATAATGAAAATTATTAATCAATTAGTTGCAGCTCTAACAGAGATCATTCCACAGTCTGACCAGAAGAAGAAGAAGAAGAAGAAGAAAAAGAAGAAGAAGAAGAAGAAGAAGAAGATATTCTTTATTAAAGGCGCTGTATGTAAGAATGTGGCCAAAACGGTTACTGCACTCAAATTCAAAATACTGCTGCGGGTTGTGTCCGCCCCCCCCCCCTCCTATGTATGATCGAAAATGAATAACAGTTGAAAGTATTTGAAATGTCCATCCCCGTCTAGCTATGATGCTAGTTAGCCAACTTCAAATGGCTAAAGCTTACCTGTCGAGGAGAAGAGGAGCCGCTTCGACATCCGATTTCAAATTCTTCTCCACTTTCAACCGTCTCCACCGTTCAAAAGCATCTCCTATAGACCCTCACTTTGCCCCGAGTTTTGTTTTGGTGTTTTTGGGAATCATAATGAGGTCGTTTGGGTTTAGTTGCACCGTCAGTCATTGTAGCTCAGTTGTAACTGTAACTGATGCTGAGACTCTACTGCCAAAACACAAATTCAAAACATAAACATGATTTGCAGACTGCAAAATTTTTTTTAGATGCAAATATTCTGGCTGTACTATTGTTGTTGGTGAGATCAGTATGTTATATGAACATTATTCCTTAGTCTCTGTGACATATTAGGATGATTTGACAACTTTTTGCTTTAGATTTCTTACATATAGCTCCTTTATTGCCAGAGAGGAAATTCAATTTTTTTTTCTTTTTTCACTCTGTTGTCATATACACACAAGCCTAAAATACACACACATTTACAAACAGGACCTATACATGCATTACATGGAGAGATGCCAGAGCGAGAGGGCTGCCTTGAGCAGGTGCCCTGTGCGGTCTGGGCTTCTGTCAGTCCACGCTCCATATTTGGTCCGTACAGGGACTTGAGTCAGCAACCCTCCGGTTCTCAAGCCAGGTGCCTATATGGACTGCCGCCCCATGAGCTCATATAATCAGCAGTCGTGGTGAAAACCAACTGCGGGTAATGCGAACCCTCAGTGGGGTTTCAAGATTGATCCACCTGGTGACAGTGTGATCAGCAACTTAGGAAAGAAAGAAGAAAAACAATACACACATCTGCTATCCTGCTGTTTTGTCATTTCTTGTAATTTCTAGTGAATTCAGTTTAACTCAGTTTTACTAATTACTCTGGAAGCTTCTTGTTTTGTTGCTGTGAGCACGTTTTTCATCTCAGGCTAACCTCATTACTTCAGATTTGGCTCAGTTGTGTTGGTTTTGTCGGTGTTTGTTTGTGCCTCCCAGGTAATGCTTTCTCACCATGAGGGAGGGACAGCTTCTTGCCAAATTGATTTCAGGTGTTTCACTGTGGCAGTAAGTAGGTTACCAAGTTTGACTGCTTGTTTGGAAGTTGCTGGAAAATGCAACTTTTTGGAAGAATCTTGGATGAACACAACGTTTTCCTGCAGCATCTTTTTTTCCCTTTTTTTATTGCAGTGCACAATTTTTAATTAGGTGCTAAAGCTAAACCTCGCTGCACTCATACAAACAGGGTCCGGTTTGTTGCCCTGCTGCTTTCTGAGCTTCTGTAAAACCTGCGGCTCTTGCTGTTTGTTTTTCAAGTGAACAAATCAAAATTCCCCTGTGTGCTTACAGGCTACACAGTTTGGAGTAATACTATATGAAGTTATTTTCTAGGAGACGGTTTTTGTTATCATGTTGCAGTGTTACATTTGCAGCTGTAGGCAAAAGAGTTTCAGATACAATTCTTAAACTACACTATAAAAATGATTGAGGGGGGTTGTGGATATTGCATGAAATAAAGAAGTTTTTCAGCATCGAAAATTTCCTTTGTTACATTAACATGTTTTGTCAGTTGACCACTTATTTTAAGAAGCTGGTCAAAATCAAAACCTTTTTGAGTAGGGTGAAATTAATATAAACAAGTTAGAATGTCATACATAAAATAATTTGACCACTAAATATCACCACGGGGGGGGGGCTTTGAGTTTGAGCGACCGCTCCACCCAAAACGCCGTCTCGTCAACGTGGAAAAAATTTTTTTTTCCAGCGGATGTCTTAGTTACAACACGATTGAGCTAACTGGAGTAATTTCATGTTGTATCTGACAACGGGAGGCTTTTAACAGATGATGTCCTGATGTTAGCTTTGCTAGCTGTCCCTGTCAGCTGCAGCCACTGATGCTTTCTAGACATCGTGATTTCCCAAAACTGAATAAATACCACACATAGCAACACAATACTGCTTTGCTAGCTCAATCATGATGTAACTAAGATATCTGCTGGAAAAAATATTTTATTCACGGACCGTTTATTGAGTTATTACCTTATTTTTATACAGTCTATGTTTATTACAGACACCTCTAACGGCTAACGTTAACAGCTAACGGTTAGCCCAGCTAATCTACGATGTTATTATTGTTATTATTTACAAAACGTGCACACAGAAATAGTGACGTTTGTTCAGTCATTATGTTTATAGACTTAACAAACATCAGATTAGTCTACACGGTGATATAGTGACGTGAAAAATGTGATATATAGCTAAACTCTGCTGGTTTTCTACCCGAAGTATTTGTAAACAACACGGCGATTCCCTGGGGGCACCGCCAGAAGTGAAGGGTGTGAGTGATCGCCGAGGCCCCTGCACTTCCGTTAGTCGAAAAACTCCGGGCTGTGCCTCCAGAGGTAAAGGAAGAAAAAAAAAGTTGTTTTTTGTTTTTTGGGTTTTTTTACCGATGGATTTCCAGATTTGGAAAATGGAGGCTTGATTATTGCTTAAAGGAAGTGTGTCACCCATTGTGCAACCACAACAGGAACAGGATAGCGCTCTTGTTTTCCCCGGTAGCTGCTGGCAGATATCCCCACTTAGTAAAGAGTCTCCATATGTTAGAAAGTCCTCATTGTTGTTCATAACTTTGTCTGTCTATTGCATTACAAATCTGTTTGCATTGTTCTGATAGTAAATCCTTTTTTCTCGCCTACTTGCCATCATCAGAGCGGCCATGCTGACCCATCAGCAGTGTGAGGTTTACAGTAGTTTCCATTTTGTTTCTTTTGGTTGATATTAAAAGCGTATTTTCACTACATTTGGTTATTGCCGCGCATAAATGTCTCAATATTAACAACTGAAACCCAGTGTGATTATTTGCTAGGTCCGGAGGAAAATGAAAGGCGATCCAACTGTCTTTGCAACAGCAGCGCCTAAAACGGCAACACTGCGAAATGCTCGGAGGCAAAGAGTTGAAAAGTTATGTTTCCACTTTAATATCAGCCCTTTTTTCATGACTTTGTCTTAAAGTAAACTAACAGGTAATATATTTAATTACACTGTACGAATCGTAAGATGAATTTCTTTGTTATCAGATCCAGTTCATCCACTGATTTACTGAGTCAGGTTTTTAACAGGAAATAAATGTGAACTCTGTGATCCAGTTGTGTCTGTAGTCACTCTCTGTGGGATAACAACTGACGCTGTGTGATGAATAAGGAGAGCAGAAACTCTCTCCGCCTCCACACATCATTAATAAACTGGCCTTAATTGCATGTGAACGCCCTCAGAGTAAAAAGATATTTTTGTGTCTCATTTTAAAGACAAATTACTGAACCCGTCATCAATAACCTCACTGAGCAGGGAGAAGTGTGATGCTGCTTGTGTGTGTGTGTGTGTGTGTGTGTGTGTGTGTGTGCGCGCGCGTGTGCGTGTGCGTGTGCGTGTGCGTGTGCGTGTGCGTGTGTGTGTGTGCGTGCCAGAGCATGTGAGCGGAGTGGAGTGATGAGAATTTCCGTTCTTGCTCACAGAGCTGTTCGCTCCCCCACTCCAGGCTGCTCTACTCCACCAACTGCTCACTGCTAAAAAAAAAAACAAAAACGAAAAACCACAGAAAAGCTGTGTTAGTGTTGCGGGTGAAGTACTAAAGAACACCTGCATGACTTCTTGGTTTGCTTTTTAAAGTACTTTGTGAAATTCCACAAACCCTTGCACATTATCTAGTCAGAAAATAGTGTGTATGCACAATACATGGATGTAATCTGGGTCGAGAATGCTTCAAACTCGTAGTGTGAGCCATAGCAGAGCAAAAATGGAGCAGGACAGAATGAGACATAAGGCGATGCTCAAACTTTTAAAAAAAGTCTGCTCTGTGCTCCGTCTAAAATCCTTCACTCGTGCCCCCCACAGTTCACATGCTCTGGTGTGTGTTTCGATTTTGACTTAGTGATTAAAAAAAAGGCAGAACTAGTCAGAATAAGAATGTGTTTTAACTGTGGATGATTAGATTTTTGGAAATTGACAATTACATTTACTAATACATACAGTATGTTGGACAGCGATGTGGGAAAGTGCGGTCATGTTTTTGGATAGTGAGGACAGTTATTGTCAAGCGAAACATTTTTTAAAACTCATGCACTAAGAGGACTTTTAGAAAGTGGGGCATTTTTGTGATTCAAGGGCAAATCTGTGAAATGATGACAACTTAAAGCGATCTTTACTTCTTTAAACAGCTGTTTGGGGAAATATCTTGGCTCTACGGTTATGGTCACAGGTATGTTTAGATCAAAGTTCCTCTAAGTAGCCATCAGTCAGGAAGACTATACTTCTGCGTGATGAGGCTTGTTATTTATTTCCCAAACCATCTGCCATTCACTCCTCACATGCATGCTCACTCGTATTTTTTTGAGTCTGGGGCTATCGACTGCGACATCTGCCGTTCTATCAGCTGATCGCATTTGACCAATAGCACAGCGACACACCTGCATTGCTAGCCTATCATCTTGTTGTATGTTTAAATATGACCCTCTTTTTGCCTTTAGTACCTTCATGCTGCAATCGTGCATACCCTCCACCTCCTCATCAGTGCCCAGTCTTTGCAGATTCATCAGCCTCATCAGCCTTTTAGTCTCTAACTCATCAGCCACCACCACCAAATGTTTGGACTCCATGGGGGGATTAATCTTGCAGCTCAGGACAGAGACCCCTTAATCACAAAATCTGTATGTAGAGTCTCTCTATCAAATCTTAATCCTCATTATGTGTTAATATGCATCCTGCAGAATTCACCTGAAACACCCACCCAAGGCATACCCAAGTAAATCAAAAGCTGTTCTTGTTCCATATTCAGTATATGTGCATGCAAGGTCTCATTTGAAAAGTAACACTCTAAAGTTTTTTCACCAACAGTGCAGTTACGTAAGTTTAAGCACACTGAAATAAAAGTTTGTTTAGTTTTTTCTTTGCCTGAATATTTTCCTGAAAAAAAGTTGCTGTAGTAACCAGAAGTAGAAGGTATTAGCTGGAAAACACAATGAGACCATATCATAAAGCCTCATGAAGTCAAAGTACATAACAATATTAGAAAAAATAAACATTTTGAACATGTTATTTAAGGTTTTGTCCAGGCGCTTTTCCAGAAAAAAGAGGGTAAAATAATGTGCTGAATGTGTGAACATGAGTGAAAAACTAATTAACACAGACAGAAATGTCTAAACAGGAGCATACTGTATAAAATACATTGATAAGATATATGCCCTTGTTGGCTTTTGAAGGCTATGGTGCAGGCATGGACGCTCCTATTAGCTCAAGTGAGGTGTCAATCAAAAGGTCAGGAGTTTGACACCATTCTGACAATGATGAATCCACATATTTACATGCAAATGGAAAAAAAATATACATAATATGTGGAGAAATTTGAGGGTTGCAGTGGGATTGGGTCCCGCCAGGTCCTGCGGGACCTCTATTACTGTGCAGGCATAAATTCTCAGAGTTTTGCGGGAGCGGGCGGGAGTGGACATACACATTGCGGTTGCGGGCGGTAATGGTCAGAAATTCAGCAGGAGCGGGATGAAGAAAACAGTCCCGCGCAGGGCTCTAGTCTGGATCTTTGGGAGTGTATGAGAAATGTGTCAGCAGCATTTCTGTTGGCATAATATTGATATGTGGATTACAGTAATACTTCAGAGATATAAACTGTACCTTTTTTTCATCTGACAGAAACATTTTTGAACCTGCTGTGGTAGGTGTATCTTGAAATGGTCCGCATCAATCAAACCGCAAGGACTGTAGCTCTCTAACGATACGTTGTGTGAGTAAACCACTTAAACACAGTTAAATACAGCAGTTGGTTCCATATCATTATCATCAAAAAAGAAAAAAAAAACCTTCTATGTACACCTGTAATCTGTCATAAACTATTATCTTTACTTCATTCACCTGTCTCTCCTGATCGAAATAGCCATGATGGTTAAGGTGAAGTTATTTATAAGGTAAGGGGCTAAGGAATGTGTCATGTCAGTGAAGGTCCTTAAGTACGGAAGTACAGACATATGTGTGTGTGTGTGTGTGTGTGTGTGTGTGTGTGTGTGTGTGTGTGAGACACATTTCATGAGACCCACATAACTTCTGTATTAATGAGAAGCAGAGATCAGCAATTATTCAGCACCAAAACCAGTGAAGAGAGAGTCATGCAAACCAGCAGGTCCTGTCTACACACACACACACACACACACACACACACACACACACACACACACACTTCACACATATTAGCACTCAGGAGCTTACTTGTACCACAACTCTCACTGACACTACTGCTGCTGCTAATAACACCACTACTACAACAAGTATACCATTCAGGTCAGAGTTTATTTAATATGTGATCCTCTAAATGACATGTATGTCCTCAAGTATAATATGATTACACCTTTTCAAACATAATTTCTAGTATAAAACATGTATATCTCATTGAGAAGCGAGCTGATGCTGCAGCTAACTGGGATTATCTTCAGTTCTTCCAGCCTCATAGTCCCCCTGAAACTCTGTTTCATTTGGCTTCATTCATTCATTCAACCTGACATTTTGTTCATGTTAGCCAAGTTTATTCCGCTGTCATTAATCAGAGGTGAGTGGCCATCCATCAGCACCGAGAGCTGTGGTAGCAGTTGTTAGGTGCACTTAACCTGTGTTGTCCATTTTTATGTGTAACAATTTAAATATGTTTGAGAAAAAGAAAGGGGACATCAACGATGCCTGGAAACCACATGAGGTATACATTTCTTGGCCTACTGTCAGCTTGTGTGTTATTTCTACTAGTCCATACCCATAGAGTGCACAGTTGCCCATGTACAGTTTCACATGGTGTGTGCTTGGGATACAGGTCATAGGAAATTGCAGATTAAATAGTCAAGTGAACCCATTAAGAAGAGCAATGTATTCAGACAGAGTTTTTGTGAATTTGAGCCACAGCAATCGGTCGCATTTTAGCCATTTTTAAGCATTTTTCTGTTGTTATAGCGCCACCCAGTTGCCAGTTAGAGTTAAATTTCTCCAGTCACCTTGAGGCGTCCTGTTCTACATATCTACCAAGTTTAGTAAAAATCCATATGGCGGTTAGGCCTAGATAAGAAATGAGCTCTCTAGCGCCCCCATTTTGTTTGATGGGGTCAATAATGGAGGGGTCCCCTCAGATTATGTGTGGTCATATGCCTACAAAGTTGCGTGGTGATGGGTGAAACCCTTGAGATGTTATACACCTTTATGTGATGAGCCACGCCCTCCGCAATATTCATTGCCTTATAGAAGCTCAGTTTTAGGAAGTTTTCCAACTTTTGCCAAGAGGGAACTTTAGATATTGGTCCCTAGATTATGTTCACCCAGTTTCACGCAGATCGCTCAAACTTCCTAGGAAGAGATCGATTTGAAGTGTTTTTCAAAAAATTCAAAATGGTACAAATTTGTTCCTCTTGAGGAGAGGTATCTCTGCGCAAAGTTTCATGTCTCTGTGACATACGGGGCATGAGATATGCCCATTCACAATTTGCAATTTCAATCAATTGCTATAGCGCCCTCCTGTGTAATCATAAGACAGTCAGTGCTTCTCAAAGTCAAAGATGCTTCCTTGGTAGGACATGTCCTTCCAATTCAGGTCCTTCAGAGGTTAGGCAAGACTACTTCCTAGCATTCGGTGAACATACATTGCAGCAGTCTGGTGAGTGCCAAGGTGTCCATCATTGAAGAGGCCCCACCTTCATTTCTGGCAAATTGTGCACAAAGAATTGTGGGTACTTCATGCCAGATGAGGACACACACAAATGCATCCTTGAACATTCTCTGAAGGACGCACTTGGGCCTTGGTAGAATTCAAAGGATCCTTGACGTTTGAACAGTCCTTCAGGGGGAATTCAGGGGGAAGTCATCAACGAGTACCTACATAAAGTAGGTACTCGTTGATGACTCACAATAAACCTGGTGGATTGATTTCCTTGTCCCAATGAGTGACCTGCAGCCACATGCCATCACCATCCAAAGCCAACCACAAAAAGCACCACCAACACTTGAAAAATAGACATAAGAGCCCAAATTTAGCATGAATTTAGTGGAGCCAACAGAGAGGCAACTGGAAGTGTCCATGCCTAAAAATATAAATGCACATCTAGAATTAAAACAAGGAATCTCTGTATGTATATACTGTATGTTTGTACTTTGCATATCTCAGGAAGCGTTCTTCCAATCTACTTCACACTTCACACTTCACACTTGGCAGGTATATTGCAGAACCCAAGGACTTGCATTGTGCATGTGGGTGTTATTTGGACACATGACACATTTAATATTATTAACTATGAATAAACAAGCAAACAGTGCTCTGCAGCTTTGTGCAGCGGTGGTGTTGCGGGGGTTGGGTTGGGGCTTCAGGGCTCTGCAGGGAGTGATGCATGTCTTCACAACAGATAACGAAAGATAGTCAGAAGATGTTACACTGTAGCAAGCTCAAACATTTCAAGCATCAGCAAACTTTCAGAACTAACAAACACGTGTTCCCAGACCCAAAGACGCTCAGCGTCCAATGTGAAGTTGTTCATATAAGCAGTTCTTGAAAACGCTGCAAGCTGCAATACCAAAGGCCAAGCAATCGACCCATTCTGAACAGGCATGTATTAAACAGGCACTGCAGAAGTTTATTTAAAAACCCGAGAGGAAATGCTGGAAAAAAGATAAGGTGCAATTAAGGCTGATGGATACAGTTTATAAATCACATTGACTTTCTGGTTCTATAAATCAAATAAAAGTCATTGTAATTGTAACATGTGTTAGATTTCTGATGGAAACCTAGTTGTATCAGAAAAGACACAAATGCCATCTTGGGAGGAAAGCAGCCATGAAAGGTCATGATGCATCTGAGTTACTGGTGCTTAATTACTTACATAATACGGTCATGTCCTTTGGAGCATAAAGGCAGTCATTGGAGACGCACACTAAAGACATTCGAACATAAAACATAACTGTCTCACTCCATCATTACACACAGTGTCTCTGTTTCTTTCTCTCTCTGCGTCTCCCACTCACCTCACACTGTCTTTTTACACCATACGGGAGAACACACGAACACACCTCACTGAACTAACGTCAGTCCTTTGGCCTTGTATTCCTCCCTAATCTTGTTGTTCCTGTAGATGTGGGTGTGAAGTGAATGAGTGAGAGAGAGAGAGAGAGAGAGAGAGAGAGAGAGAGAGAGGAATGCAGATACACTTTAAAGACAGAAAAACATTCTACAGTCAAAACACTTTTATTTACTCAGGTTTTGGAAGAAGTCGTGGAGGTTTTGGCTCCTTCCAAGGCCTTCATCAGAGTGTATTCACTCCGAAAACAACACACACTGATTCATGCTGTCACACACACACACACACACCTACACACACTCTAAATCTCCTTCACACACTTCACTTTGTACATTTTCTGGCAGTGTTACACGTTGGCGTTGTGTTTCAAAAAGGACCTTGAGTTGTTTCTTTCCCTGTAAAAGTCTCTCTCAGTCTGTTGATTCGGGACTTACAGACATTTATTCAGCTCTTCCTCTGCGGTTTGAGTCTGAGTATAAAGCACTCACATTTACAGATGCAGCACACACAAGGTTATGATGTTGTCATGCACTTTTTGGACATCCTTGACATTTCTTGAGCTGAGACCCAATGAAACGCTGAGACATCTTTTGAGAAATGGTCTCAATTAGATACCAGTGTTGTATCATCATCATCTTCTCTCCCGTCGGAAAATGTTTCCCTCCTGCTCATGGGTAGGCTGCTTCTTGTTGATGTGGGTTAGAGCAGCAGGTTCTCATCCCAAGTCATCACATATCACCGCGTTGCCAGTAGACTTAACATCTATATTGCACACTGCATCTTCTCCTGTGTCTGCTATTGATATTCCAGGATACCACACCCAACGCCAGGATGTCAACAAAAGCTTGTGGTTAGATTTAGAAAAAAAAACATCATGATTCAGCTCTACATTCATATGGGAAGCAAACACCAGGCTCCTGCATGAAAGAGGGTTTGTTGGACCCATCCACCATTCCCACCTGCCCTATTGGGACTTTCAAGCTCCTTCTATTACGCTGTTATCGGCAGTCTTTCAAACTGACACTGGCGTATCATACTGCCATGACAGGTGCCTTCCAACCGTGTTATGAACTGATGCCGTCCATATATGTATCATACTACTACAATAAGTGCTGTCCGGCCAACTGGAGACATCTTACTATATTATCACGAAACCTCTGTCTGTGTGTCTGTTCCACGTTTTTCTCCTCACTGACTTGATCAATCCATGTGAAATTTGGCACAGTGGTAGAGGGTCATGGGAGGATGGGAATGAAGCAATATTACATCAATTGGCCAAAGGGGGGCGCTACAGCAACCGATTGAAATTGCAAACTTTGAATGGGCATATCTCATGCCCCGTATGTCGTAGAGACATGAAACTTTGCACAGAGATGCCTCTCCTCATGAGAAATAAATTTGCCTCAGAACCCCTAACTTCTGGTTATATAGATTTTCCGCCATTTTGAATTTTTTGAAAAACACTTCAAATGGATCTCTTCCTAGGAAGTTTGAGCGATCTGCATGAAACTGGGTGAACATAATCTAGGGACCAATATCTAAAGTTCCCTCTTGGCAAAAGTTGGAAAACTTCCTAAAACTGAGCTTCTATAAGGCAATGAATATTGCGGAGGGCGTGGCTCATCACATAAAGGTGTATAACATCTCAAGGGTTTCACCCATCACCACGCAACTTTGTAGGCATATGACCACACATAATCTGAGGGGACCCCTCCATTATTGAGCCCATCAAACAAAATGGGGGCGCTAGAAAGCTAATTTCTTTTCTAGGCCTAACCGCCATATGGATTTTTACAAAACATGGTAGATATGTAGAACAGGACGCCTCAAGGTAATTTAACTCTAATTGGCAACTGGGTGGCGCTATAACAACAGAAAAACGCTTAAAAATGGCAGAAATGCGACCGATCACTGTGGCTCCCCCTGTGGCCCAACTGTTTTAAACACATTGACTATCTGCCTTTCAACGTGCTACCTCAACTACTAATGTACCGTTTTAGCCCACTAACTAACAGCGGTGCATTATACTATCGCCAAAGGTGGCTTTTGGTGTTAGTGGCGCTATTTAATGACTTCAGAATGAGAATGGGCTGGTTAGAGATAGGATTAGGGATAGGACCAGTCTTTTACACAACATCTAGGACTGCGGTCAACCCCAAGGAAACATAGCAAAATGTTTATTGAACAGAAATGGTGGCATGTTGAACAACCTAATGTGTTACACAAGCACACTGCCTTTTAATACAGCTGAGTTTATATATATATGTAGCTGCTAAACAAGACAAAACTTACCTCAAAGCCCTTTGAAAAATCTGAGTTGTGGGTGGCAAATCAGAGATATGAAACAAGGCTACTATTTATATGCACATTTATTCAAAAACCTGAGTGGAAATGTTGGAAGTAAAGGGCAAACATTGTTTTCAGACTGAACATGCCCCTGCTCGCTGCTTAGATTGGCATTACACATATAAATGTTTAACTTGTTGTAGATATGGAAATGATACACATCATTAGCTCAGTTTGATGCTCCGCAGTTCAATTATTCAGTTCATTTTACAAAAATCATGAGCACCAAAGTATAATTCATTCAGATTTACTGGCATGGTAAACCCTAGAGACAAATAAACAACTGCGACCTTTTACCTCTGAAGTGCTTATAAAGACAGAATCTTTGTCCATTCCTCAATTATCTATATTCTTTCAGTTCATAGGGGTCTGCCGATCAAAACAGTCAAAGGCGTTTTTCATAAAAATGAATCCAAGTTGTGAATATAGTCATGTGTAGTCCATTTTTAGTGTCTGCTAACTGTAGACCACACTTTTATCGATATAAACAATATCTTCTTGTCCTCCTGCAATGTGTTGTTGGGTATGCTTATGTTCCTTACCTTGCTGGCTACAACATATAGCTGTGGGTGGGTGTCTTTCCTCTTTTTGCCATAAACTTCCATCGAAATGGTTTGTCAGAAAAATTAATCCAAGTTATAAATATTGTTTGAACAGGATAAAGTGGTGTTGTGTCAGTATAGTGGGTGCTGACACAACACCACCACCAATTAATGATATTAATTTCTCACTGATAAAAAAGGTTATTGAAGGCATTGCTAAACCATTAACATACATCTGTAATTTGTCATTTCAAACCGGTTCATTTCCAAATAAAATGAAAATAGCTAAAGTCATACCTCTATTCAAGGCTGGAAACAAGCATCACTTCACAAACTATAGACCTGTCTCCTTGCTCCCACAATTCGCAAAAATACTGGAAAAACTTTTCAACAACAGATTGGACACATTTTTAGAAAAACACAAAATTCTTGCAGAAAATCAGCATGGGTTTAGGTCAAACAGATCAACATCATTGGCAATAATAGAGGCATTAGAAGAAATCACAAATGCATTAGATCGCAAGCAATATGCTATTGGAGTATTTATTGATTTAAAAAAAGCTTTCGACACAATCAACCATGAAATATTAATCAAGAAACTGGAAGATATGGTATCAGGGGAATAGTGCTAGATTGGGTGAAAAGTTATTTAAGTGGGAGACAGCAGTTTGTGAAACTGGGTGACTGTGTTTCTTCATGTTTGGACATTGCTTGTGGTGTCCCCCAGGGGTCAGTGTTGGGCCCTAAGTTTTTTATTTTGTACATTAATGATATATGTAAAATCACTAAGGTATTGCATTTTGTGTTGTTTGCTGATGACACAAATATTTTCTGTTCTGGGGATAATTTACAAAAATTACAGAAGGATATCACTTTAGAAATGAACAAACTTAAAAAAAAATGGTTCGACAGTAACAGGTTATCATTAAATCTGAGCAAGACAAAAATAATGCTTTTGGTAATTGCACTCTGAATACACAAGTACTCATAAAAATAGACAAAGTTGAAATAGAACGTGTTCACGAAATTAAATTTTTGGGGGTAACCATAGATGACAGAATCAATTGGAAATCACATATCAAACATGTACAAACTAAAGTATCAAGAAGTATAGCAATAATAAACAAAGCAAAAAAGGTTTTGGATCAGAAGTCACTCCACACTCTTTACTGTTCCCTGGTCTCACCATACTTTCAATACTGTGCTGAGGTTTGGGGCAACAACTACAAAACATCATTACGGCCGCTAACCACTATTCAAAAAAGAGCAATACGAATCATTCACAATGTTGGCTATCAGGAACACACAAACTCATTATTTCTACAGTCCAAGTTACTAAAATTTACAGACATTGTGGATTATCAAACTGCTCAAATAATGTACAAAGCTAAAAATGATCTATTACCAATAAATATACAGAAATTATTCAGCATTCATGAGGGGAGTTATAACTTAAGGGGAAAAATTAACTTTAGTTTAACTTTATTTCGTACGAACAGGAAAAGTTTTTGTTTCAGTTAGCGGGGTGAGACTATGGAACAGGTTTGCCATGGAGTTGAAGCAGTGTCCAAACATGAAACAGTTTAAAATGAGGTATAAAGACACAATTTTCAAGAGGTACAGGGATGAGGCAGGTGTTGGGTAGTGTACTGTATGTGAAGGTGTATGCTTACACTATATGTTATCTGGGTGTATATAGGTAGGTATGCATGTATGTATGGGGAGGTGTGTGTATATAGGGACATATGTGTGTATATGTGTGTAGATTGGTATGTGTGTTCATATGTATATGTATGTGTATGTATATAGATACGGATGTATGTATATGAGTATGGGTATAGGTGTATATATTTGGATAAATGCAAATCACATTTAGGTCTTCTTAATACAAAGGCATAAACACACTTAATTTATCTATAAGTATCAGGCTTGAGCATCTAGACAAGTTACAAGGAAGCTTGTCTTTGTTATTCATTAGTTAAGGAGAAGGGGTGGGAGTTTATAAGTTATACTTCTTCTCACTCCTTTTCGAATATGTATTTCTATGTTTTATGTTTAAATGTTTTGTTTCATTTTCTTGTTTATTATTTTTGTTTTCATATTTGAAATAAACACTTCAATCAATCAATCAATCAATCAATCAATCAATCTGTAATCCTCGAGTGTTGTAACTCACACTCTCTCTGATGTGCTGTCTTGTCGGAGCTAGATCAAATGAATGATTCGTTATTGATATATAATCTGAAGCCAAATGTTCATACAAGTAATATTCATCCTGGTTTAAATAAACAGTTTGATTGTATTTCCTGATCTTTGCTGGAGCCTATCCCAACTGTCATTGGGTGAGAGATGGGGGCGATTCATACTGTTGTCATGTAATACACAACAGTTTCCCTGTAGCAGGGACTGAAGAAAATATATTACTTTTTTTCCCCATACAAACTTATTTCTATCTGGGCTCCTAAACAGCATTCAGACTAACGAACACTAAAATCCATTTCTACAATAAATCAATGAATATATGTGGAACTTATCTGTCCAGTAAAAGTGAAACATACAAACAGATGAATATGTAATTAATTAGAAACCTTAAAGATCGGACACAAATCCCTGTTCTCCTGATCCACAACTGTTATATAGTTCTTTAGATCTGCCATCTGTCTGCCATCCATTTCTGTCTCTTCACAGCTTTAGCCGAGAAGTTAATTACAGTGAGTCATTTCACTCGGGCTTCATTCTCATGAAGACACAATCTGAAGAGGCAAATGCCAAGTAGAATCTTTTCATTTGGCTTTTAATATAAGACTTGTCAGTAGGTGGATGTACAGATAGTGAGTGGTAGCAGAATATCTTCAGTAACGTGAAGCCGTCTCAGTCTCTGAGGTCGAACAGCGTCCCGCAGCAGCGAACAGAACATGCACTGGAGCAGATCGTCAGCACCTGAGGACAGTGTGTGGGTGGACTTACAGAAACCATAGAGCAAAACAAATGGAATATGTGAACTCTGAGGTGTGTGTAGACCTGGAGGTCATGTAGTTGGGTTGTAAATGTAAACTGAGTGAAGGACGTCAAGCTGTATGAATGGACCTGAGGGGGTATTCAGGTACAGGAGATCCAATCCACTTACCTGAGATATTTCTATCTTTGAAATGTGTGTCCAATCACTTTTTATATTTTGTAAGTTCTCTTTGGTTAAATTAAAAAATCAAATAAGAATAATGATTTTCTTCTAAATGCTTTTGGAAGTAGTGCGAATGTATTTCAGTCAAGTTAGGACTGATTTATCTACGTAGTACCTTTCATAAAAGCGGAAACTCAAAGTCCTTCACATAGACTTAAGAAAGAAAGGCAGATACAAATCCAAAGTAAATCTAGCTTATTTTAACCCTTTGAAACCTGAGCAAATTGGCTTGACTTCTTTTAAAAACATGAGAGCAACAAAAGAAGAAATTATCTTAAAAATTTAGTAAGAAATTAGTAAAACAACAACAACAACAACAACAACAACAACAACAACAAAATGTTGGATCTGGAAAGAGTGCTTAAAAGATACAGTAATTCTGTAACATAATTTAAAAATGCTATAATAATTATAAATAATTTTTTGAAATCATATATATATATATATATATATATATATATATATACACACACACACACACACACACACACATACATACATACTTTTTTTTTTTTTTTTTTTTTTTTTTGCAGTCTGTGAGACATTTCTAACCAAATTGGTCGTTACCTTTTTCCCCATGTTCCTGAAAGAAACTGCACCAATTTGCTCAGGAGTCAAAGACTTATATACTTGCGAAAGGGGTCTGAAAGCAGCACAAGAAAAGTGATGCCGCTCCAGGTCTTAAAGGGTTAAAGAAGCAAGTAAAATTCAGAGCATGTGAGTTGTCTGAACTTGGGGTCTCACAGAGTAGTCGATTACTCCACTATCAAAATCAACATTCGACTCACTGGTGGAACCTACTGGCTCTGCTATTTTCTACATGACCTAAGCTACTCTCACAACATTAGTTTAAAAACATTTCTACATCATGGCATGTTAAGTAAACTGAATTTCAGATATTTAGAAATGGAATAACTCCAGCTGTCCTTTCAGTATCTTCAGCACCATCAAACAAACAGCCTCTCAGAGCAAATCGAGGACTCTGCTACCCCCAGGTGGGTCCCATCTACATTAGTTAAACCCTTACAGGTTATATGTCAGATGTTTTTGATGAGAAATGTTATTGGGTGAAAAAAAAAATGAATCAACGAGTTGATGACTTTTCGGAGTAGCCGATAACTGATAAAATGCAGTACTTATGAATGCTCTAGTCTGAACATGATTCTCAACATGATGGCTGGGACACTGGCTCACAGCTAATGGTGCTAACTCCACAAACAGTACTAAACCATGGCAACAGTGCTGACAGATTTAACAGGGAAAACCAAGGGGCAGGCGCTACACTTAAATGACCACAGCATCCTGATATCAGCCATAGCTGAACTGACGTATGGTTCATATAATATCCTGCAAAAATGCACACACAACAGTTTGTATGATATCCTACAAATTAGTTCCCCACACATGATGTCACATCCTTAACTTAGTTATGTCATTAATGCTAAGTTTGGACAAGTAAAATCACAATGGTTAGGTAAAGGAAAAGAAACATGGCAAACTCTTTTTAGCGTCTTGACTTTATGTCATCATTGTCTCTCACTATTTAATGATTCTCACTCAGTTTCTTTCAGATTCACTTTCTGTCATGTTGACATATTTTGGTTTTGATTTTTCTTTTTTTTCTTTCACCTGTCTCCGTCTCTCACATCTTCTCATTTATTTCCCTCATCTCTCCCGTCTGTAGACTGACACGCAAATGCAACAGATATACCTGCACACACACAAACATAAACACACACACACACACATATACGAGCAGTTCTCTCACAGCCATCAGAGGCTCCATTACAGCAGTACAGGAACCATCTGTTGGTCGGAATTGAATCCTGCTCAATTAGCATCTCATTTGCATATGATTAGCATGTCATTAATGGGGCATTATGCAGAGTAATGCGATTGCTAAATGAGTTTTGCTTCCCCTACTGAGTAAAAACCTCTGCTCTGTTAATCGCTACTGGCTCACCCTCCCTTCTGTGGAGGAGAAGTGTGTGTGTGTATGTAAATTGAACTGTTGTGCAGGGTGTTTGTGTGCATGTGTGAATCCATTGTTACCATACCAACACCCAACACTAGGCTGTAAGTTTGTTGGACATCAGCATGTGTAGACATTAAACGAATAACCGCACATTAACATTTGTAAAACTGTTACTCACCACATGTCACCTTGGATTTGGGAAGAAAACTTTGTTTTTTTCACATGCCTACTCGGTGAGCGTAGAATCCAAAAAAGCTGAACAGCGGGGACCGACCGCATTTAACAGCACAAAACCATATCAAAACATTAGTTCTGAAACTCTCAACACCTTTTGCTTAAACATTTCCAAACAAACTTGGCATGCACAACCAAGTAGAGTACTTGAGCATGTGCATATCAGTTTGGCTTGAGCAGAGTTTAGGCGCTCAGGGCACGCTACTTGTAGGCATAACTCTTTTATTTTGTAACCTTTTAGCATGTGTCTGAAAAAACACATGTGGATCTTTAGCCTGTCTCCAGTGGCTCCGGATTAAGGGTTATTTTTTAACCTTTTCATTTTCCTTATCAGTGTTGCAGGCCTAAAGTGATTCTCACATTATTCAATTGTAAAATCGGGTAGCTTATACACCTTAAAAAAAATGTTTTTAACATTTCAAAATCTGGTCTTTGGTCAACCTCCACAGCAGTGGCTGGTCTTGACTCTCCCTAGCTAGCCTAGTTATGGATTTTAAATCCAAAAAGGTAAAAGTGTCTTTAGAAAATAAAGGATTTAAAAATGTGTCGCCAGATTTCTTTGCTTTCACAACTAACGCCGCAAAGTACCAAATAATCATATAGCCCACTGCAGAGTGTTTGCCCTCTCGTAAAACATATTAATGCTGCATTTACAACCATTAGGAATGATGACTTAATAGGCTGTGCAACCTTCATTGTAAAGCTCAAACATGTTTTGCAGAGCCACACAGAATTTTCTTGTTTTGGTTGCTGTTGTTTGTCCAAAAATGACTCTTTATCATAAAGGCTGCTAGCCCCTGGTCTGGGAAGAGCAGAGAACATGACTAGATAAATGAGACTTGCATTACACTGTTGTGTTGTGAGAGTTTGTGAATGAATGTTTAGATATAATATTTGTGTTGTTAAATGTGGGTCCTGTTCAATTCATAAAAAAATGTTGGATTCTTCATTTACTGTGGAGACATACAAGAAAAACTGAACACATGGTGAGTAATTAATAAACAAATGGCCATTTTGCCAATGAAGTATTTGTTTAAGCCTATAGTTCAGACCTAAGATTTATGATGAGTCAAAACCATGTTAGAACATTGCAGGGAAAAGTTGCCGCGAGTGACACAGCTGACTGTCGCCTGCAACTCAGCTTGTCGTGTCACCAGTGGCTGCTTTTATGGCATAAGGCACGTCACCTGTTTCAGCAACCAATCATCTTGTTGCAAAGTCAGCTGGTCAAGCAGTTACAAACTGTCAGCAGATGGCGTTTTCGCTTCATTCATGCTGAGTCCATCTCATTTACTTCCCAGAGATGGGATCCAAGATGTGACGCTGTGTGTGTGTGTGTGTGTGTGTGTGTGTGTGTGTGTGTGTGTGTGCTGGACAGCAATTGTCCCGAAGTTATTTGGCTCTGGATTCTGACCTTTTTTTTCTATTGCTGTTTCAGCTCATTAGAGCCACAGACTCCAGATGACTCAGTGTATTTACAGATTCCTTAACAGATGGGCATTTCGCCCTCTATATATTTTATACTTTATTTGCATATTTTTTTCTGTAATTAAGACCTCCAGTTTGAGCCACATTGACTTTGGTCCAGTTTCGAAATTTCAGCACCTTTAAAACCTTTAATTATCCTAAAAAAAATTGTTTCAACTGCTTTAAACATGTCTACCTGCCTTCCAACTGGCAGCTGACCAATAAAAGCAAAGATTTTACTGTCAGCCAAGGCCCCGCTGGGTCACCTGCCTGGCTCTTAATTGGTCATCATGAAGATAAGGGAGAGCAAATCATTGCAGATTGATTGTTCTTTCCCCACGTCTCTGCTCGACTACAAAGTCTCCCTCTCATTTGCCTTTATTTGTGTCTCCTTGCTCCTCGGGTGACTTGGATTTGGATGTCTCTGTCCACTTATTTCTGTTCGGAGGAGCATGGAGGGATCCTGCAGGAGGCATGAGCGAGGAATCTCTGAACCATCCATCACAGGAGTCTTTTATCAGACTGAACCCATTTATTAAAACTGCATCTAAGTAATGGAGTTTTATACCAACACAAATGACTGAATCAACTCATATTGTATTTATTTCCAATTCACCATCTAGTATAAATTAACTTTTGGTATGATATTCTGCTGGATTCTGGCTCTCCACCATTGAGCTCTAAACAAAAGGAGGATATCCGTACTGAGTTTGGCAGATGTATGGAGAGTGTTCTGCACCTCCACATCTGATCCCCTGCAGTCAATGTCACCTCTCTCAAGCTGTTTGGTGCTCTAGTTTGGAAGGTGAACCCTTCAGGAAGAGTTTCCAAAATGACGAAATTAACTCTAAACTGTAGCCATAACAAGGCTGACCTCGCCATGGGTGTATAAAGTGAGATTTCCTGAGGATAAAATAAACTTTACAAACTACATAATTTTTTTCCTAATTTGTGTTTAAAATTAGTTACTGTCATTTCCTCTTTCTATCTTCTATGATTCTGTTGCAGTAGTATTTTTTTTCTGTCACTTTGCTGTCTCGAGGCAACTGCTTGGGTGGATTCAGTGTTGGAAGTACACATTTTTGGAGGGCTTTTTGGGGGTCTGATTTCAGGCCATGCATGTGGTAAGGTGGGGTTAGATTAAAAAGCATAGCCTATATGCAAATAAGCCTTTGATTAAAGTTTAAAGTCAAGTTTGCGCCATGGTCAGATCAGTGGTTTGGATATAAAATCTGTCAGAAGGTGGAGAGAAAGTAGCGTTTCACTCTGTGGTGCCGGTTACAGTGATAACCTTCTGACAATGTGCTGTGCATATATTCCAAATATAACATCCATCCATCCATCATCTTCCACTGATCCTGTGCCGGGCTTTGAGGGCAGCAGGCTAAGTAAGGCATTCCAAATGTCCCTTTCCCCTGCAACATTTTCCAGCCCCTCCTGGGGGGGGTCCCAGGGTGTTCCCAGGCCAGATGAGATATATAATCCCTCCAGCGAGTTCTGGGTTTACCCCAGGACCTACAACCACACTGACATGCCTGGAAAACCTTTCATGGAAGTTGCCAGAGAGGCATCCTGACCAAATGCCCAAAACCACCTCAGCTGGCCCTTTTCGACCCAAAGGAGCAGCTCCCAGCGGATGTCTAAGCTCCCCACCCTACCATTAAAGGCCCAGACACACCAAACAAACATCAGAAAACTAGCAATGAAAGCTGCTTGCTGCCTTGTCTCATGTTGCCTGTGTCTTGGCCAAAAAGTTGCACATGAACACATTGCAAAGACTACAGCCAAAGTTTTGTGCCTGTGTCAGAGGACATAACTCTCCATTGCAACAGACATCAGTTGTCTGTAATCGTCATTCAAAAAGGGAAACTGGAAGACCATCTTGATGCTAGTTAGCCAGTGAACAACAACATAAACCACCAGGATATGCTTGTGCCTAAGAGCTCAATGGCTAAAAACAATAATCTTATCTTATGTAGCAAGTTTGTTTTGATCGCACTTCCTCTCGACTTTAGCGTTTTGTTTACATTCCTCACTTCTGTCTTTCTTCCTGCATGCCAATCAGAGTGATTCCATTCATATATGGGCTTCCCCGTCGACACTGATTCAGCATAATAAATCTGTGGAAAAAAGTCTGCGAGCACCAACCAGGGCTAAGGGTGCTGGACGCATCACAGCGACTGGGGCAATGGATGCTTACCATCTGCCTTACACTGACCAACTGCTTGGTGTGTCAGTGCCTCAAGGCTGAGCCCAGTCACCTTACAGAGGAAACTCATTTCAGGCACTTGTTTTCGGGATCACATTCTTTGAGTCACTACCTAAAGTTCAAGACCATCATAAATCAAGAGCTTTGCCTTGGTGCTTGGCTACTTCTTCACCATAACAGCTGGTGCTGATCCACCTGTCCATCCTGGCCTCCATTATACCTTCATTCCTGAACAAGACCCGCAGATACTTTAACTCCTTTGCTTGGGGCAACAACTCACTACCAACCCAGAGGGACAATCCACGGTTTTCCAGCCAAAAAAATGGCCTCGGACTTGGAGGTGTGGATCACAATCACTTTACGTTAGGCCGCAAACCACCCCAGTGTATGCTGGAGGTCAAGGTGTTATGAAGCCAACAGAACCACATCATTTGCAAATAGCAAATATGCAATTCTGAGTATAAGAGACAAGGACTACTCCTGTGTGCCCAGGGAAATAGAAGATGTTCATGAAAACATTTGGAAAAAAAGTTTAAACGTGTCAGTACGTATTTATCTTTTGACTGCAGTCCTGCTACTGTCTCGTTTACAAACTCGTACCTCGTACTCGTACTCGCACCATGCAGCAAAGCCCAAATAATTCAGCATTAAATTAAACACATTAATTTAATTATTTATCTTTTCAGCCAAAATTCTGCAGTGAAGTGTACAGTATTGTGTTGCGACTGCCATGTGCGGTCAGTGGGGATTTCAAAAGCATTTTCATTGGCTCCAACTCGTTCATAATGCCACCTGGTGGTTGTTGGAGCACACAACAGAAAATGTTAGAAATAAAATGCGAATGAATATTAGTGCCTCCCTACAGGGGGTTTTGGAGGCTGCCATTATCGTTTCTGGTGCACACTGGCAAAGGAACTGTCGCACAACTGTATTAATCAGGTTAAAACATGTCATTTTAAGCATTTACATATACAGTGTCTACAACACTATATAAGGTTCTTTCGTTCTGATCTTTCATTTGCCGTGTTAAAAGCTGCTTCATCTCGTCTCTGTCCTCTTCTTATGGTTGCTTGTGGGATTAAAAGCAACTCTCCCCCTTTTCAGAATGACCTTTTACCATTTCTCACTCATCATTTATAAGGGTTAAAAGCTTGAGCCCTTGCACGCTCCATCTCTTAATTTATTCTCTTTTTAAATTCCTTTTCCTCTCTTTATGTCTCTCTCCAATCTCTCTATCTCTCTGTCATTTAGGAGGTTAATGTCATTTCACTCCCCTCACGCCCTGTGAAACATATTTTTCTTGATGCTGATTATGTGTAAAATCAGTTCATTCGTTTTGTCTTATTTGTTCGTTCAGTCAATTATGTATTTAAAAGCACTTCCTCTTCCAGCCTCCTCTCAGTTAAAAGCCTCTCTGTCGCTTGTTATTTGCAGTCTTTCTCTCTCCGTCATTAAAGAACTCATCTATCATCATCATTCATGTCAGGGATTTACAAAAAGAGCATCATTTTGCACATACTTTGCGCATGTTTTTTAACACTTCAAAGTAATTATCTGCTGCATTGATGTTAATACTGTAATACTAATGTCATACAGTCTTTTCAGTCTTTTTCTGTCTCTTTCTGTATTTTTCTCTATATCTAATGTAAATGTTTTGAAATGATCCTCTGTAGTGAAGTCAATTTTTTCATTATTTTTACATTTATTTAATTATTTTTACATTATTTCGTATTTCGCCACTTGAAAGATGGCCTTTTAATAAAACTCGGATGTCTAAACAGTAAAAAATAAGGATTTTTGAAACTGGTGCTACAGAACTAGAGAAAACAAAGAAAAAGGACACTTTTGCTCAGGAGAGAGAAAACCTACAGCTACCAGAATGCACTGCGCCACACCAGACCAATAAATGCTCCCCTGGATGAGTGACGTAACGCAAGCACATTCATTTGAAACAATGATGGCTGGCTGACAAGAAATAATCTCAGTCTCTAACAGTTAAGATAAAACATGTTTCTGAAAACATTTGAGGTGAGAATTGGGCAACCCAGTAACAGAATCTTGATTTATATCTGATCAGTGCTGCTTAGCTTCACCGTTTGATCTCCAGCCTCCATTTTCACTGTGCAGGAAAAAAATTACGGCGTCCACTTCCTGTTCACAAATTCTCACTAGTACAGCTAAACAGAGTACTAAAATATGTTTCTGAAAATATTGTAGGTGAGAAATAGGTAATATAGTAACATAATCCATATATTTGATCAGCAATGCCTATATTACAGACATGGACAGCGCAGCAGGTACCAGAGCTCCACAAGAACATTAGTTAAGTATCTGTTCAAAAACAAAGCAGTCAGTACGTTTACATGGACAGTTTAATTCCACTTTTAATCGGAATGAATGGCCATTCCGATTAAAAGTGGTCATGTAAACGGTCATTCCGATTGAAAATTAAATCCGATTAAAGGGGGTGGTTTATTCCGTTTGTCATTCCGAATGAAAGAATGTTGTGTGCATGTATACACTCATTCCTCTTTAAGTTCATTCCGGTCTTTCTGCGCATGCTCGTTTCCTTGCCCTTCTGGTGCAATGACATATATAGCGCACATAGCAACGGGCTGCATAGCAACGGGCTGCATAGCAACGGGCTGAGCTAGAGCAGTCGGACTTGTTGCACTCACCGGTTTCCATTCGCCACAGCACGGTCTTCTGCCTCCCTTCTCCTGCTCAACAGATGAAGCATTAGCAGAACAAGGTTGTTGTCGTACTGCTGCTTCAAGAATATAAGCAAAACACGCCCGAAAAAGGCACTAAGAACGGCGTCGTCAAGCATCTTGTTATCTGGAGCGAGGACCACAGTGTTTTCTTCCGGTAAACATAAACACGTAACATCCGCCCCGCCCCCTATCCAATCAGAAACCTTCCCTGACCCAAACCTTGCGCATACCTGAATAAAGGCGATTGAACTGATCTCCCATGTAAACCCTCATTCGGAATGAATATTTCCCATGTAAACTACCTGGAAAAACTTTAATTACGAATGATTTCATTCAGATTTACTTCATTCCGAATGAGAAGCCATCATGTAACCGTAGCCAATCTTAGCTGAAGTTGGAGGCAAGATTAGCCACTGAGACTAACCAACAAACAGTTAAAAAATTAGGAAGCAGTTTATTGTCATAGTTTAATACAGAGTCAGTTAAACTTTAGGGATATCAATCTGTTCATTTAAGATGCAAGTGATTGTGAATCAGTTTCAGCTAATTTGGTGCAAATCAAAGTGACAACAAGTGCAGTGGAGAGGCAAAAGCAAGACAACCCCCAAAAAGGGAATGGTTTTACATGTGGTGTCCACACACAGTTGCTCTCTCCTTATCCTTCCTGACTGATTCTTCTCTAGTTTGGTCTTCTGCTAGTGTCCTTGTCACTACTGGTAGCATGAGACGGCACCTGCAGCCCAATCAGGTTGCACAGGTAGTCCAGCTCCTCCAGGATGGCACATCGTAATATGTGGTCACAAGAAGGTTTGCTGTGTCTCCCAGCACAGTCTCAAGAGCATGGAGGAGATACCAGGAGACCGGTCGTTACATGAGGAGAGCTGGACAGGGCCGTAGAAGGGCATCAACCCAGCAGCAGGACCAGTGTCTGCTCCTTTGTGTGAGGAGGAACAGGAGGAGCACTGCCAGAGCCCTACAAGATGACCTCCAGCAGGCTGCTGGTGTGCATGTTTCTGACCACACTGTCAGAAACAGACTCCATGAAGGGGGCATGAGGACCCAGCATCCTCTAGTGGGACCTGTGCTCACAGCCCAGCACCGTGCAGCTCGATTAGCATTTGCCAGAGAACACCAGAATTGGCAGGTCCACCATTGTGTGATTTAAGTGTCCCCCTAACTTTTTGAGTGGTCTACTTCCACTATCTCAGCAGAAGTTTTACCTATTGTCACTTTTACAGCAGCGTCCTCAGGAATGAGGTAGATTTGCTGTAGTTCTGTAGTTTTGTAACTTTTACATGACATAAAATGAACAAGATAGAGGTCTTTGAAGGTGTATGTGCTCTCAGTTGTTGTCTTGTTAGTGGGAAAGGCATCATGTGCTTTTACAGCTTAAAAACATTTTCTGTTGGAGGAGTTTCTCTCACTGTCTCTAATGTGTCTGCTGAGAGGCACAATGAGGTGTCATAATGTTCTAGGAAAACACACATCAGTCATGTACTTTTTCCATCATCTCCTCTGACCTGCATGAACTTCCCTCCATCACCTTTCTTTTCTTTTTTTCCTCTTTACTTGCCGTCAATCCCTCAGTCCATTTATTTCACTGTGATTTATCAGTTCGTCGCTCTTAAACCATCTGAACATTCTCTCCCCCTCGATTTCAGCGGCCCGCTCTTTGTGTCTCCTGTCTGTCTCTCTGACTTGGTTCTATCGTCCATCTGTGGCTTTTATTTTATGATCTGTTCCTTTATTCCATCATCCATCTGCTGTATCGCTCCTTTGGTTTTAATCATCCATCCTGTTCTCGCTGTCTGTCAGCCCATCGTGCCTGTCACTCATTCATGTAACAGTCATTCCTCTCTTTAGAAGGCTTTCCATCTCTTATCCCTCGGATTATGGTTAATTCCTCCGCTCTTTTTCTACTTCGTTTCTGCTGGCTTTTTTTAAATTATTGTCCACTTTTGTTAAAATGTATTTCTTCATATTATTTGTTTCTAATTCACTCATTCACCCAGATGGAAGAAAACAGCCTGTTCTCTGATAGCTTACTAAACCAAAGCCATGATCTTTACCGACGTCAAAGACTTCTTGAGGTTCTTAGGACAACTTATTTTGCTTTATTGGAAGTTTTTTTGGTTGAATAGTTGGGTTTCTTTTCTTTTAAGTCAGAGCAACTTATATTTTTCACCCCACTGATACTCCATACAGCTTTATAGAAATTGCCGTCCTCATGGGGAACAGTCTGGAGCTTCCATCAGTATTCCACTGATTCAGTAAATGCTAATAGTAAATGAACTGCACTTGTATAGCACCATCATAGGCTGAAATCCAGGGGGGTACGGGATATGTCGGACACCTTTATTAACTTCTACTTTTCAACAGAATCAAACACGTTACCAGCTGTAACCAGACAGCGTTTTGTTCACTTCATTACATCGCGGTTGAATCTTCCATGCAGTCATACAAACAGCCCAGCTGCTAAAAATCATTCAGACTCAAATAGTTTTGGATGAATTTTAGTGCCATTTGGATTGTTACAATTTACAAAAGTGTGTTTACCAAAGAGAATACTTCATTCTCATACCTTTTTTTTTTATCTTTTGTAAATGGTAACTGTAATATTTCTATATTTAAAATCAGCGTAACTCAAAAAATTAAGTTCCAAGTATATTTTTCCTGCATTTAAAGTTGTTGCCATGGTGTGATTTTGTTTATAATCTTTTAAATAAATGAAGACTTGATTTAAAAAAAAAGACAGCAAACACTTAAAAATTCCAGTCTCTGGCAGCCTTCATGGTGATGTGAGCATTTTTTTACACTGACAAAACAAATAAATCTGCTTCTTTGGGACAGTCAAATCCAATTAGGCATATATTAGCTTTAATTCAGTTAACAGGTGTTGCCTCTCTCCTACTACTGTAAATAACCAGAGATAGCCTAGATAAAATGAGTGACACTTCTTGAATGACCACACAAATATATGATGACAAGATAAATTCACATTGAAACCATCTGCATCGTGATTGTTAGTCTTTCTAATATGAAAAATGACACCCATATTTGATGTACATTACCACGTACTAGTCATTCTTGGTCATGCAGGTTGAACATATTAAAAACCTTTATGTAGCGGCTGCTGTATTGATAAAGGATGTGGTTCTAAACATTATTATTTTGATATAATTATTAAACACATTTGACCATGCTGGTTCTATTTATATGTGTTACAACAGTAAATTTGACTGCAACTTTGCTCTTGAGAAATAATTGTGTTTATTCCCCCCCTCAACAATGAAATGGAATTTCTGCCCTTGAGCACCTTTCTATATTTACGGACAAAGCACTACAATTTGCTTCTCATTCAACCATTTACAATTGTCAATGGCTGGCAGTGGAACAACCAGCTGTAATGGTTGTCCCACTCTTCTGCATAATCAAGCTCTTAACCATTCAAAGATCTGCAAGGCCAAGGTTTGACAGGTTTGAAGTCTAGAAACACTCTTGTGATTAAGATAAAAATACAGCTAATACAGAATATCTCTCTGCATGTCAGAGTTCAGATGCTGGGAAACAGGTTGGATAAGTGCTGAGATCAGGGATTCATACATTTTTTTAGAGAAGGTGTTTTTACTTGAATTTGAATAAAGTGAATATAATATGTCTTGCACTTCAAGGTAGACTTAATATTTAATCAAAGCCATGATATTTACTGAACCTTAAAGAGTAACTAAACACCCAGTCTTGGAGTCAGCTGGCTATCCTACTGAGTACAATAAGCCTCGGGAGCAATGGCCAACATTTAGGTAAATCTGGTCTAGCAAACTTGACTCCAGCATGGGTGTATGAAGATAACTGGAAACAGCATTGGAGGCGGGGCCCATTTATGCCAATGAAAGTTGTTCAGTGGCACATGAAGCCAAGGGAAGTTCGACTTCGCAGGTAAAAAAATTACCTGGAAATTCTGTATTGTGAGGACCATAGACCTGCCTCTCAGGGTCATGGAGAACCTGGAAAAGTAATGGAATTTCACGATCAGATTTTCCAGGCCTGGAACAGTTGTGGAAGTAGAAAAAAAAAAAAACACTGAAAGTTTTGGAAAGTCATGGAATTTTGTTGTGTGTAATGGAATTATTACAGTAATTTTCAGTGGATAATCTGCATGTTATGGAAGTTAACGGCAAATTTATTTTCCGTAGCTGTCACCATACACTGCTCTGACAATTTCTTGTTTACGATCATGTACGTTTCTTCATCTTCTCCCCTGAAATTATGTTTGAATAGAGTTTGAATATGTTTGAAAAACACTGGAAATTTTGTTTTTGAAAATGTGTGGGAACCCTTATAAAGCAAGTGCAGTTAAGCCTTCCAAACCAAATGGATGAAATCCTGATAGTGGAATTAGTCATTTACAGATGTCTGTTTCCCAGTGTAAGTCTATGGGAAAAGTTGTTTTTGGGCCCAATGGTGTCACATGATGGGCCCAGAAATTTGGCCACTATGTCAAATTGGCTTCAAAGCTCAATGCTGTTCCCGTGGGGCCTGATATCTGGGCAAAGACTTGCTCCTCCATCACTGGTCATTTCAGCAAATCTCTACAGATATCTGCAAATAAATTTTAACAAAGCTAATCCAAAGCTAAAGTGTCATCAGACGCGAGCAGAATGGTTCTGTTCTCACTGACTGTTTACCTACTGTTCAAAGTTGGTTGTTTAATATTATTCAGACTACAAGCGGAAATTTCTATCAAAATCTTTTCCTGTTGCCTCAGGTTTTACATCTCCAGATATCTGTTTAGGGAATATACTTAACACCTGACTGGAAAGCAGTGTTTTGCTGCCCCCTCTGGTTGAAAGTTGCCCGTGGTCAGAACTGTCCTTCATTGACCCACACACAATAATGATGTCAACAGGTCCTGAGGTATTCCTGTACATCACTGCAGCAAGGTAAGAAGTTACAGCTGATAATTAGACTACACTCAATGTTCCTCAACAGACAAACTGCCATGCAATTGGCCTCTTATTCACCCATTAACACACTGACACACTGATGGCAACTGGCCTGCCCTAGGCAACTTCAGGTTCTGTGTCTTGCTCAAGGTCACTTTGACGTGTAGACAGGAGGAGCGAGGGATCAAACTGCTAAGTATTCAAGTCCTGGACAATCAACTCTGCTGGAAACACATTGTAATGGTTCGGTAGAGGTAGGCTACAGGTTTGAAGTGACATGAGATTCAGTGTGTGGCTGGGAAAACAGTGCAGATAAGAGAATGTGTGAGTTCAAGACCTTCAGACGAATGTATGAACAAGACGTACTTACTTTTACTTTTTCTACAGAGAAGAAAGTCGTGACTGGTTTTAATGTAATACTTCAATCTGTAGTCAGGCATTAATTGAAGCTTGTTAGTCCAGCTCGATACTTCACTCCCTGTGGCTTCTCTTAAATCACTGCAATTATTTTATTGCTGCCAAATGGCTTCTTTGTGCTCTTACTTAAATTAATGCTGTTGTCTTTAGCTGTAAACATTCAGTAGCAATCTGTGTCGGTCTGGAAAAGAACAGCTGCCTCATTTAAATACATGCGTACAGCGCTGATAATGTTAATTTGTAGTTGTAAAATACACCTTATTCCACCTGACGACAGGTTGACCTCACAAACACACCAACCTTTTACAGTGTTAAAAATATACAATATTCCTCCTATTAAGTTTGGTATCCCAGCGTGGAAACAAACTCTGGAGTCTGTGTGCTACCTCTCCTCTTCACTGTCTCTCAGCTGCTCATGCAGGTTCAGTCAGTCCATTTCCTCTCTGTCCCTGCAGACGTCTCATTCATCTCGACACCTCCTCTCTCTGCACTCTTACATCCATCCATCCCTGTGTGAGAAGGAGAAGGAGGAGGAGGAGAAGGAGGCGGAGGAGGAGGAGGAGGGTGGTGAGGGTAGAAAAGAGAGATTACTCTCTATGTTCCTCTCCCCAGACTCTCCATACATACTGCTGCAATGCAGTTACAGTAAGAGCATGGGTGGTTTTGACACTTACAATGAATTATCACTGGATTGGCCGTGTGCTAATGCTATGAAGTGTCATCTATTCATGGGCGGCCGACTCAGCATGTGGGATATAAAATAGTTTTTAAATTATTAAAAAAGTGTGCGGCCTGTAATGGACTCAGGGTTAGGACTGTTGATGCAGTGCGACATGGGGATTATACACTGATCAGCCAAAACATTACAACCACTGACAGGTGAAGTAAACAACACTAATCATCCTGTTACATTGCAAAGTTCTGTTGGGAAACTTTTGGTTCTGAAATTAATGCTCCCCCCGCCTAAACACCAGTGCAGACCATGTACCCTTTCTGATAATGACTTTAGTTGTTCTTTTATCTCACACACGTTAGGATGTTACATACACACGTGGATAAAATTGTTGGTACCCTTCTGTTAAAGAAAGAAAAACCCACAGTGGTCACTGAAATAACTTGAAACTGACAAAAGTAATAATAAATAAAAATTTACTGAAAATTAACTAATGAAAATCAGACATTGCTTTAGGATTGTGGTTCAACAGAATAATTTTAAAAAACAAACTAATGAAACTGGCCTGGACAAAAATGATGATACCCCTAGAGAAGACTGAAAATAATTTGACCATAGGGACATGTTTAACTAAGGTGTTGTTAGTGTTGTTTACTTAGCATCACAGGCGTCTTCAAACATGTAATTAGTCAGTCTGCCTATTTAAAGGGTGAAAAGTAGTCACTGTACTGTTTGGTATCATGGTGTGTACCACACTGAACATGGACCACAGAAAGCTAAGGAGAGAGCTGTCGCAGGAGATTAGAAAGAAAATTATAGACAAGCGTGTTAAAGGTAAAGGCTATGAGACCATCTCCAAGCAGCTTGATGTTCCTGTGACCACAGTTGCACATGTTATTCAGAGGTTTCAGGTCCACAGGACTGTAGCCAACCTCCCTGGACGTGGCCGCAATAGGAAAATTGATGACAAATTGAGGAGACGGATAATACGAATGGTAACCAAAGAGCCCAGACCAACTTCCAAAGAGATTAGAGGTGAACTCCAAGGTCAAGGTACATCAGTGTCAGATCGCACCATCCATCGCTGTTTGAGCCAAAGTGGACTGAATGGGAGACGACCGAGGAGGACACCACTGCTGAAAGCAAATCATAAAAAAGCAAGACTGGAATTTGCCAAAATGCATATTGACAAGCCACAAAGCTTCTGGGAGAATGTCCTTCGGACAGAAGAGACAAAACTGGAGCTTTTTGACAAGTCACATCAGCTCTTTGTTCAAAGATACAAAAATGAAGCATACAAAGAAAAGAACACGGTACCAACTGTGAAACATGGAGCAGGCTGAGAGATGTTCTGGGGCTGCTTTGCTGCATCTGGCACAGGGTGTCTTGAATCTGTGCAGGGTGCAATGAAATCTCAAGACTATCAAGGCATTCTGGAGCGAAACATGCTGCCCAGTGTCAGAAAGCTTGGTCTCAGTCGCAGGTCATAGGTCCTTCAACAGGATAATGACCCAAAACACACAGCTAAAAACACCCAAGAATGGCTGGGAACAAAACATTGGACTATTCTGAAGTGGCCTTCTGTGAGCCCTGATCTAAATCCTATTGAACATCTGTGGAAAGAGCTGAAACATGCAGTCTTGAGAAGGCACCCTTCAAACCTGAGACAGCTGGAGTAGTTTGCTCATGAGGAGTGGGCCAAAATACCTGTCGACAGGTGCAGAAGTCTCATTGAGAGTTACAGAAATCGCCTGATGGCAGTGATTGCCTCAAAAGGTTGTGCAACAAAATATTAAGTCAAGGGTACCGCCTTCCTCAGAAGTGTCACTTGGTGGAGGTTGTGACGCCTCTTTATCAGCTGATCTGTCAATCAGCTGATATTAGACGCCTGATTGTAGACAGCATTGGCTCAGTCACATACAACTTATCAAAAGCACTGGCAGAAATAATAAAACCACTTTTAGGACAAACTGATCAACACTGCAAGAACTCAAAACAGCTGGCAGAGGAATTTAAAAACATCAAAGTAGGGCCAGAGGAAATATTCATATTGCATGATGTCATATCACTCTTCACCAAAACACCAGTACAAGCAACAATACAGATCATTCAGAACCGGCTACAAACAGACAGAACACTCAAGAGATGCACCAACTTAACTGTTCAGGACATCATTCAACTTCTTCGCTTCATTGCCACTTCAACTTTTTTCCAGTTCACAAACACAACATACAGACAGAAGGAAGGATTTGCCATGGGGGACCCGCTTTCTGCCATCATGTGTGGTTTTTTCATGGAGGATCTGGAAGAAAAGGCCATAAAATCGGCACTAGAGGAATACAGACTCACACTGTGTCAACGCTATGTGGACGACATTTTGGAAAAAATAAAAGCAGGACACACTCAAAAACTCATGGACCATTGAAACACCATAGACACCACCAGGAACATCAAATTCACACATGAGGAGGACACAGAACAATCCATACATTTCTGGACATCGAAATTCACCACACGGACAACGGAGACATCAAAATAAAAATACACAGAAAACCCACACATACAGACCAATATTTACTATGGACATCAGAACACCCCACAGTATAAACACACCGGCCAAACCACACACAAAACTACGGCAAATTCTGGTACACCCAAAAGACAAGATTGGACAAAACAATAAATGCAACACCATATACGAGATACCATGCCAATCATGCAATAAAACATACATCGGGGAGACAGGGAGGAGCTTTAGCACACAAAGAAAAGAACATAAAAAGGAATGCGAGAAGGAGACAAAAATAAGACAAACAATATCAATAAAAGAAAAGGCACAAATCAGCCATAACAGATCACTCAAAATCAAAAAGGAAAATCATCTTATGGACTGGGACAAGGCCAGAGTCATACACACCAAGGACAACAAATACCGAAGCTGGATCAGGGAGGCCACTGAAATAAGGAAGCGGGGCCCAGGGACGATGAACAGGGACGAGGGGACATAAATGTTCTCCCACACCTGGAGCAGAATCCTGGAGAGGCGGCGGACGGACAGCAGGTGGTGTGACAGGACGGTCACGCCTCCCTAATATTGGCTGACAGATCAGCTGATAAAGATGCGTCACAGCCACCACCAAGTGACACTTCTGAGGAAGTGGAAGTTTTGAACATGTCAAGGTATGTAATATACTAACATGTCTGAGATAAAAGAACAACTAAAGTCATTATCAGAAACTAAAGACATGATGAACATCATTGAAACATGTACCCTTTCTGTAAAGTTAGGAGATTTCCAGATTCAAGCGGCTTCACAAAAAAGCAAGAGCGTCCGCAAGAAGACACTGGGTGCTGCACTTTTTCTCTAGACGGCCGCATGCACTTTCTTCTTCTTCTTCTTCTTCGTCTTCTTCTTCTTCTTCTTCTTCTTCTTCTTCTTCTTCTTGCGAGCAATTAAAAATAGTTCCAGTGGGTTTCTTCCTCCCTGAACTTAAAATTCAAGACACTAAACAAATACGTCCTCACTGACTCACTTAAATCATTTAAACAGACATTTCATGAACTATTATGTATTCTACAGAACAAAATTACAACATAATCCTCAATTTATACATTTTTGGTAAAGGCTGTGTGATTAAGTCCATGTACAGAAACATTGCGTGATCAGAATGTTGCTGGGAAGTTTTCCCTCTCTGGTTTTCACCATCTGCATCAAGGCCACTTTATTTCCTGACTCCTTATTCATTATTTATTTGTGTACCAGTCTCAATCTGTGCGAGGCTTTGATGTCCTTTGGGTTCTTTTTTCCAATTCTGTTTTGTCTTTTGTCATCTTATTGTCCCTCATTCGCTCTTGTGGAGAGATGTTTTTGCCCTTAAGATTTATTTTCTTTTTCTTTTCCATTGAGTTAACATTTCTTTTGTCTCTCTCTACAAAACAAACAAAAACTAAACTAGCAGTCGCTCGAAATTTCTGATTCATCTTGACCCTTGTCTCTCTGCCCTCGGCTGACTTTACATTCGTTGAACGAGGCAAGGCAGGACATCTTCTTGCTGTGTGTCAGTAGATGTCCTGCAGCGTGCATACTGTTAGTACTTACTATATACTGGAGTGTATGTGTATGCACATTTCCAGAGTGTGTGAAGCAGTGTGTTAGGATACCATTCATGGTAAAATTATTTCAGTCCGTCCACCACTTTGGTTCAGACTGAAATATCTCAATTTTCACATGGATTCATGGTTCAGATATTCATGGTCGATGAAGCCAAGTGACTTTTGTGTTTGCAACCCAGCTTAACTGTCAGCAAACACTGACACGTAATTGGCAGGAAAAGACTGTTTACACTTCGTATGTTCTAGAAACATAAATATCAAATTTTCTGGGCTGTTGACGTGTTTCCTCTGTCGGTCTGTCTCTGGACGATCTTGTTGAAGGACCCTGAGGGGAGCCAGTCGTAATCTGAAGGAGCTCACATCAAAGAGAAACCTGATTGGCAACATGCAGCTTTCATCACGTGCTTTCTGCTTTCCCAGATGACACCAGCTGCTACCTGTATGTGCGTGTGTGTGTGTCTGCTGTGTGTACTGACATGCATGGTGTATGTGTGAGGCTGGTTGGGGGGCACTTATTGTTGCAGTACACAGTGGAACTGAAAACAGTTAAAAACTGTAGGGAATTTAAGGCATTAATTCATATTCTAAGCCATGTTTGCATGAAATGTGTTCAGGAAGTAAAAATTTCAGCTGTCAAGAGGACAAGGAACTTTGAATCATTAAACACGGTGGGTCGCTCTGACAGCTATCACCCTGCAACAATGCTGGATGTGTGTTTTTGATTGATGCTCCTTCCAGAAACCAACACATTCTCACTCCTGACCTCGTCACATATCGATATTTGATGCTTCCACATCCAGATACGATGGGAAAGGTACCCTGGGCGTGTTGGTCGTTGACTTTCTGGGATGTCAACTTCTTCATGTTATATGTATTTTCTTCTTTCGAAAAATTTTCTCTTTCGAAAAATTTTCTCTTTCGAAATAAAGACTACATCAGTACAGCAACACAACAAACACACATGGCTATGTTTTGCTAGCACACGCATGTGGTTGGGTTTAGGAAAAAAGGACATGGTTGGCTTTAAAATCTTACAGGACTTACTTGTCCCATCTTATTTCCCCCCGATGCCGCCAGCTGCCGGTTACTGGCCACGTATCATGCTGATGTTAAAGGATGGCTTTTTTCATCTGTGTCCGACGCTGGAAGTCACTACCCAAGCACTGGATTTCGACAACTTTGGAGTGAGGCCGGGTTGCAGAAACAGGTAGAATTATTATCTGTCCATAGACATCTGATCTGGTTAATATTCTGATTTATTTTATTTATTTCATGTTTTTATATCAAAGCTAGAAAAACATCTAAATCTTCAAACCTACTGATATTTACTTATCAAATGTTTTTCACTTATGAAATGTATTTCTGCACTGTTTAATGACAGCCAGAAACTCAGTGGACTCAATGGAAGCAGGAATCATGGAAACCTGAGGACTCACCTGTGACATTAGGGAACATTTTCATCTGGTAGAAAAACGGAAATGAAGTGAGAGATGTAGAGAATTCCCTGTGCAATCTAATGGCTGAAAATGAATTTACAGATTCGGCTTTAATTTTTTTTATTGAACAAAGTTGATGAACTTACTTTTTATTTTTACGTTCCTTTTGAAATGATTGTTTTTGATAAAAACGCTATTTCATCCTCCAGCACCTTGACTCTTCAGGAGCCTACTCCAGGATCCTGTTTGTGTAATTCAGCTCCGTCTTCCTGGCTCTGCTGCAGGACAAACTCTCTCAGCTGCAGGTGGATCACACGCTTCCTGTCTGACAGGAAGCAGCATGATAAGCTGAGGAAACCAAGGGGCTGAAAAATGAAGCCAATATTTAAGTGCCAAAAACTGTAGTTCCTCAAATGGCCACTTGAGGCTGGCTCTAGAAGCGAGTAAAATTCCCATAGACCACCATGTTAAAATGCCAAACTTTACAGCAGATATAAACACGTTACACTGCTATGCTAAACCAGGCTCGTGAAACCTCATTAGCTAAGGCTAGCAAGCCTGTAACTCAGTGCGTCTCCCTTTTTCCATCTCTATTTGTCTTCAGAACATCTCGCCTCCAGTGTCTTCCTCATGGCACACCTACTCACATCAAGGGCCTCCTCAGCTCTCTCTCCAAGTGTGGCTAATAGCGACGAATGAGTCAGTGGCACCAACCCTCCTGTGGGATGTCAGTGCTGACCCTGCCTCCTACCACCTGTGTAAACCACACACAAATCTACAAGACATACATTAAACTACCAACAAAGCTATGATGACATGTGTACACCCTGTTACAAAAATAGTTTTGGTCTCTGTAGCTAATTTTAATGTTCATGACAGCTGTAGAGAGGGGTGAATTTTTTTATATATAAGACCTGTTTACATTTTATTGAGGTTTTAAGTTATACATAATTAAGGGCTGCTGTTTCACCTCAGCACTTAACATGACAGCTTCTCACCAGCTCCACCTTCTTGTCCAAACATGTCCACCTCAGGTTACTTCTGCCTCCAAACATCCAAGATGGTGATGGCCAAATGTCAAACTCAAGGATTCAAAGCGGGAGTCCACAAACCAACATATGTGACTCTCAGACTCTCAGCACCATCTCCCCCCAAGGCTGCATCCGTCTCCCTCTGCTCTTCTGTTTATATACCAACAGCTGTTTCCCTCCAGTCACAAGTTCCTCAAGATCCTGAACTTTGCGGACGACACCGCTCCCATTGGACTCGTCTCTGGTGGGGATGAGTCTGCCTGCAGGTGGGAGGTTGACCATCTGGTGACCCGGAGTCTCATTTATTAAACAGTGCGTAGAATCCATACTAAAATGTGCATTCAGATTCAGATTCATATTCAGACAACTTTATAAATCCCACCAGGGGTAATGTGTTTGAACAGCTTGCCTTGCACACATATCATAACATACAGTAACATGTAGACACATAAACATATGAGTAATAAATAAGAATAGAAAAAAAGAAAAAATGCAGTGGAATAAGGAATCTATAAATAATAATAATAATTTCAAATGTTGATAGACTGATTATTAATAAAATAGATTTTTAAACCTGCCAGTGTCCTTTGTCCTTCCATTAAAGGGAAATTTCAGTTTATTTCAACTCGTCTCCTATCGTCCTAAATTTGTTTCAAGTGACTAGTGACATAAAAATAATAGTTACCATGTTAGCCGTTAGCCTAGATACAGCCGGGGCGCATAGTAGCATCAGACCTGTTAAAACCTAAGTGAACGGGCAACCTTCAAGTGCAAAGTTAGTCCACTAAACAAGCTTTTTTTCCACAAAGACCGCCTCATATCGTTAGGATAAATGTCAGAGAACATATAGAAAACGACATGTAAACGTGTTGTCTTACCTTACCGGTGTGCTGCCATGTTTGTTTACCATTTAGCTCTGCTTTCCAAAGCGCGGCCGAAATATATCTGCCGAGCTCTAGATAAAGCCCAGCTGGATACTACTCCAGGTGGAGGTGTCTCGTCCTCGGTCACATCCAGACCTTGAAAATAAGGCTGCAACCGGTCCCATTCCTTGCAACAGAGGCATTCCTCTTCTGTGGGCACTGGGGCACAGCATTCACAGGTACACCACCGATCTCCAGAGCTACGCAGCCTTGCAGCAGCCATTCCTCCTCTCTCGTCCTCTACCTGCGCGCTCTCTCTCTCCTCCTCCTCTGTTCTTCAATTTCACGAAGCTCTTCGTCAGTGTATTCTGGCTCAAATAAATAAGGGCGGCCATCAAACTCTGCAAAATCAAATTCCTCCTCCACAAAGTCGAAGTCTGGCAAAAAGTCAGCCATTATTCTATAAATCTTTCATAAAATAAATGAATAAACCTTTCAGGCTACTGTCCGGTTCTGCCTTCCAGCTGTTGCTGCTTGTTCTCGCGATATTTCAGGCACTGTATGAGATCGCTGCTTGTTCTCACGATATTTCGGCTGCGTTTTGGAAAGCAGAGCTAGATGGTAAACAAACATGGCAGCACGCCGGTAAGGTAAGACAACATGTTTACATGTCGTTTTCTATATGTTCTCTGACATTTATCCTAATGCTATGAGCGTTAACTATGAGCCCTGGCTGTATCTAGGTTAACGGCTAACATGCTAACTATTATTTTTATGTCACTAGTCACTTGAAACAAATTTAGGACGATAGGAGACGGGCTGAAATAAACTGAAATTTCCCTTTAATCCCAAATCAACTTGGAATTGTCCACATGTGGATCAGCCTCATGTCCCACTCTCTACACACACACATTCAATCGTAAATGGTCAATACAAAGCACCACATGAATGTTGCTGCATAGAAATGAGCCTGCTGATCAATAATTCTATATGGTAGATCATGGCAACCATCGAGTATCACTGCAGTATTTACATGTTTACAGCCATCAGACTAATTAATTCAGACCTTTCATAAAAATGATTGCGATCAGTGGTGGTCCCCACTGTGGGATAGATAAGTTTCATAATGGCAACCTTGGCCTGCATTAAGACTCTGACTTATAGTGAGGATATGGAGTGTAATGATTGTGTGACAGCTGTCACTAGCTTGATTTCCAGACTTTATACGTTTACACAATTCATATGTGCCAGTGGTGAAGATGTGCAGGAGACAGCAGAGTGTGTGTAGCAGCCTACGCAGAGTCTCCAGTGACAGCACAGTCGTGTTCACCACAGTGAATTTACACACAAAAACTATCTGAAAACTAAAGTTGAACTCACTGATACATGAACAGCATTAGAAGATATTATTGAAAACTCCTGATGCTCTGTTCTGTAACTGCTGGTTTGAATGTTTATGGCGACATTTAATGTGTGAGAAGCATCATTATATGTAAAATGACGCTGCTAACATTTTATTTCTACAGTCTGGCTTCAATTCACCACCCCATCATCTGCGTCACCAATTTCCTGTCTGCACATGAGTCAGAGTTTCCGTACAGGTGGGTGCACTTTCCCGTCAAGTTTGTCTTTATATATCAAAACTTTTGCGTGGGAAGTGGCGTACAGCAGTTGTAAATGAGACCCCTGGTGCAGATAGAACAGTTCAGAAAACGCTCTTAAAACAGTGAACACGGTTGTGGATTTTAGAGAGACCGCAGCCCACCTGAACCCATCACCCTGTGTGACTCCCCAGTCGACACTGAGTCCTTCCGATTAATGGGCTCCAACATCACCCAGGACTCCAGGTGGGAGTGGAACATCAGCTCCCTCATTACAAAAGCACAGCAGAGAATATCGATCAAACATAAAAGCCATAATAGCGAGAGCATTCGTTCTTTTGCAGCAGAGTGCTTCTGTCTTCTGTGTTATCATGTTGTACGCTCACAATGACATCATTGCGCTTACGTTGCATGAGGTGCAATCCTGTGCGAAAACGCGTGGCGGCACCGCAGGAACAAATGAAGCATCTATCATGATGCCTCTGTACTGTGCTCATAAAAATGTACATATCTCAAAAGACAATGTGCATAGTTCAAATAACTTATGGAGTGTTAAGAAAAATTGTCTCTGTTTCTACAAATCTATTCGTTTTGTTTTATTTTTGTATTTCTACTTTCATCAGTTATGGTTTATTGACTTACATCACTTTTTAGCGGAGGTTGTAGAGATTTTAAGGATGTGAAGCATTTGAAGATACTCCAAGAAATGAAATCACAGTTAAAGAAAATGTAGGCACTGGTGGACCATTTTTATTGCCATCAAGTTTAGTATGGAGTCATCAAGATAATTAAATTGGATTTTTTAAATAGGGTTAGTGTGTTAGTGCACTTTCTCCCCAGCTGCAGCCGGCCTCAACAAGCCCCCCATCTCCCGACACCAACTCTTATCCCGCCACATCGACACTACACATTACATTAACATAAAGTGTCCACGTCTTTCACAGTGCATTACATTAACCCACATCTTATGGATTATTCTCTCTGTACACTGCACATATATGCTCTGTGCTTTATACTTACTGCACAAAACTACAGTATTGTTTCATATTTTTATTGTGAATTTCTATTCTGTATTTATGTTTCTTGACTTTGCAGTACTTCCTTTTTTCTTGCACCAAAATACCTGATTCGAAATCACAATACAGCAGTTTACATGGTATTTATAATCATTTTGTAAAGCTATAAGACACTATGTAATCATATTTCTCTTGTACATTGTGTTAACCCACATTTTTACCAGCCTTTCTGCACGACCAAAATCTATGACTTTTGGATGCTTACATTCTCAAAAGTGATAACCAGAAAGGCAGATTTACCTCGGTTAATTATAGTTTGATCAACATGGACCTGAAGGTGCCGACAGTGAGTTGTTGGTCTGTTTGGCAGCAGAGTTCTGTTTTGTTTCTAACACAACAAACACTGAGTCAATGCTTCTATTTTAGCCCCAACATGTAAAATGCCACTCCGACAATATTAAAACAAGCTCAGTGCAGTTTATAACAAATCTTTTGACAGCAGCCAGGAGGGAAATGACCAAACTTTTTGACCTGCCTGTTGAAAAAAGAAGCAGAACTACTCTATTAATCCCTTCAGTCTATTGTTATTTTTACACACACAAACACACACAGGCCCGAAATACACAAATGCACGCATAGACATGCAGTTGTTGTGGAGAGAATTTATCATGAACCACCCCCCCAAACTGAACATCAGAGCCAATCTAGCGGAAATTTGGCCAGATTTTTAAATGAATCACTCCGTAAGGTGTCTACCTGGCTTGAAACGTAAATGTAGGATTCATTTGTAGGTTATAGAGTGAAGTCATGCTGAAACCATATGCCTTTGAGCAGAGGGAAGTAACAGACACGGAGTTAAAGTGCAGAGCAGCAGAAGTGAAAATGACTCCGAATGAATAAACGTTAAAGTTCAGCCCTGCCCCTGAGAAAGGCACTGACAGGTTACACTTTATCTTGCCCTCCAGTGTGTGTGTGTGTGTGTGTGTGTGTGTGTGTGTGTGTGTGTGTGTGTCTAACATTGATGTATGTGGACATATGCCAATGCAGCAGTGTGTACTTTGATCTTTGCATGTGTGCATGTACCTGTATGTATGTGTCTGCATTTGTCCCTGTGTGTCCCCATATATAAAAATGAATGTCTGTCAGTGTGTGTGTGTGTGTGTGTGTGTGTGTGTGTGTGTGTGTGTGTCCAGGCTTTAATAAGCCTCTGTGATAAGTGCGGCTCTCTGCAGCCTGCAGGAACAGGTTCCACTGTTGAACTCTCAGTCCAACAACCTTTTGGTGTCTGACTGAAATGAAATGCCAGATGCAGCCTGACACTCTGCTCAGACCTCCAGCCTACAGATACAGCCCTGTAACTGCGTCATCAAGCTACACCAAAGCTCTTTAATCTTTTGAGATCGTCAAATGTCAGAGCAGGCGATCAGCTCTTAATGCATCTGGATGACCAGACATACGACATGGCTGACACTGAGGACTGCAGACAGGAGGAAGAAACAGGACAGGAGGGACCTGTGTGGGGAAATTTAGTTTTATTTTTTACCTGGATATAATATTATTCTAATTTAAGTTTTTAGATAGCTACAAAAATAAATCAAAAGTGCTGTTTCAGTTCTGTAAATCTGTAAATACAGTGTAAACTGACAGAGAGTGTAGATTCGCCTTACAACCCCTATGACTGGCTAGCACTCATTGCCTTCATTGGTTGGATTGGTTAAGTTTAGGCAAGAGAAGTGGGAAATGGTCACCGTTTGGGTAAGAATGTTAGGACGCATTCACAGGAGCTCATTGATATATGGTCAGAGGACTTTATATCGCTGGTTAGTTGGATGGATTTCCGTTTTCAGTCCTGGCCAATCGATGAGCCAGGTTTTCTTCTTCCTCATGCTTTTTTCTTCCTGGTCAGTGGTCGTTTCGGGCAATACTGCCTCCAAACGAGCAGCTGTTGTAACTGCATGACGTTGTCCAGGTGGTTTGGTCCACTTTAAAAAGTGCAGTGTGAAAATGAACTGAACCAAATGAAGATGTAACTGCGCGTTCACACCAGGCACGAGTGAAGTGAATTACTCACACGTAATGCGTGAGTTTGGACGCCGGACCATTTTGTTAATTTGCGTTATCACATCAGTTGCGCGAGTAGCGAGCCAGCCCATTTTCACTAGATAACAACGTCTGGCCCGCCATTCTCTCCTCAACCATGGCTGAGATAACCACCATCGCTGCTTTGTACCTGCTCTGGAAGTCCCAGTTGCATCAGAGGGCCAAACCCGTCGTTTTTGGGTTCACCCTATCCTGCAGAAGCGCATCCAGCTCGGTGAGTTTCACCACCTCCTCCAGGAACTCCATCTGGATGATAGCCGCTTACAGCGGTACTTCAGCTGACTGGGGCCCAGTTTGAAGACCTGTTGACGAGGGTTGGCGCCAGGATCTCCTGGCAGGACACCAACTACAGGCGCTCCATTTCAGCTGCGGAGCGCCTGTCCATCTGTCTCCGGTGAGTAGCAGTTTATTGTTGTGTCAACAACTGGACGTCAGGGCATCAAGACGTCATCAGGAGAATGTCAACGCTGATTGGCTTTCGCGGCACAGCATCACGCAAATTAGCCTCAAAAGTTCAATATTTTCAACTTGAGCGATGAGGCGATGGACGCGAATTTTGCGGCTATCGCGCCGTGCTAGACGCGTCCATCGCGCCACCCAGTGCAAATTCGCGTCTAATCGCGTCTTTGCATTGACTTTGTATGCAATCTCGACGCACGAATTTGCGAATTCGCGCTCGGTGTGAACACACAGTAAGGCGAGCGATTCCTTCACAATCCTAGGATTCGCAAATTTGCGGGATGCTACAGTTTTATCAAACACCATGTTGTTGTTAACAGTATATCAAAGCTTCAGAAAAATGTGGGTTTGCTGGTCGTAATTAGAGCTTGGACATATGGAAGGTATTCTGGTAAATTAGTAACTACAGTAATTCCCATATCACATGAATGCAGCATTACCCACTTTGGGTTTGAAAACTGGCTCTTAAAAGTTGGTAGCCTACAGTCAGATGTAACCAAGTTGGGTTCACAACAATGGATTCTAAAACATCCTTAAAGAGTCTTAACCTGCTCCGTTGTAATCTGAGTCTTTGCTGTTAATCCACATGGTCAGCCTTTCACCTCTGTCATATTCAACTAATTTTATTTTTTCAGTAAACTATACTAGTGACAAACAGGTTCAGTCCTGAAACATACTGAGCATACTGAAGGACAGTGAAAAGGTAGATTATGGTGTGATCAGTTTTTGAAAAGTTACTCAATGTTTTGAAACAAGTTTTTTATTCTGAATGTACATGTTGTGTTGTCGTATTGTCTGGGGAATGGTTGAGTAGGCTTTTTTCTTTGGACAGATGGATTAAGGTTAAATGTATTTCTCCTCTCCCTTCAACACTCACACTTTATCTTCCCTTCCTGTCTTTTTTACAAGCCTCAGTCCTCTTCTCTGCCTTTCTGCTCTCTCTGATAAGCGCTCGTGTCTCTCTCACTTTCTTTCTGCTCTTTCAATAGCAGCAGTGTCTTTGATCTGAGTGAAGGGGGCTCCAACTGTACTGTCTCACAGTGTGAGCCTTTGACCACACACACACACACACACACACACACACACACACACACACACACACACACACACACACACACACCAAAAACCAAACATAAGAAAAGCATTAATTTGGACTCAGTGATTCCTCCCATCATACACCTCTCCCTGCGCTTGCTGTGTGTAAACAGCACAAGAGGATTTGTTAAGAGGAGGGATGGTGCTGCTGTGCTTTACAGTGTAAACTGACCACAAGTCCAGCTCTGGAAACATTACCACTGAGGCGGGTAATAAGTCAACACCAGTGGGTCAGTTACATAAAAACGGCCTCTGTAAACAGACAAAGGCTCAACTAGAGACCGGAACATATAAATGGACACCAGACACAGTTTGCAGGGGAAAAAAACAAACAAATGTTTTATTAATAACAAGAATGAAATAATATTTACAACTTAAAGGAAGGAAACTAAAGGGGTCGCTGGAAACTGAAACTAGACGAAACAGAAAAAAACAGAAAACTGAACTACCAGTAATCTCCAACCCAAACTAAATTAACTAAATAAAATAACAAAATCCAACAAGCTAACTCATGCTGGGAACAAAACGCGAAGAAAACCATTCCCCCACTCCTCCTGTGCTGCTGCTGCAGGCATGTGTCACAGTGTGTCTCCCACAGTCCACCCCTCAGCTCTCTTTGATTCCCTTTTTATTCTCTCCTCCCACTTCTCTTCAATCAGTATTCCCAGGTTTCATTCAATATTTCATGCAATACATTCTGACTGTTATTCCATATATTCAAAAACCTCATTTCCACCAAGCATTCAGGTTTAATTCAGTACACGTTAGAATGGTTATTTTTCTGTTTCAATTGTGAAAACTTGAGGATAGTACCAATAAAACTGTTCCTTACCATCCCCATTTTTTGCCACCCCTATGTGACAGCTGAGTGTGAAGCAGTGAGGATAAGAGTCATCACCTTCAAGTGTGAGGCCATGGTTCTCTGCTGGAAAATGGTGGATTGCCCCTCCGGGTTGGAAATGAGTTCCTGCCTCAAGTGAGGGAGTTCAAGTACCTCGGGGTCTTGTTCACGAGTGAGGGTAGAATGGAGGGTAAGATGGATCAGCGGTGAAAAGGGAGCTGCGCCAGAAGGCAAAGATTTCAATTTACTGGTCCATCTATGTCCCAACCCTCACCTATGGTCATGAGGTCGTGGATACAAGCGGCCCAAATGAGTTTCCTCCGTGGGGTGGCTGGGCTCAGCCTCAGAGGTAGGGTAATGGGCTCGAAAATCTGAAGGGGGGCTCCGATTATGGCCGCTACTCCTTCATTTGAAAGGGCTCACTTTCGGTGGTTCAGGCATCTCAACCATTTATCTGAAGCCGGATTGCGGGGACAGCAGGCTAAGCAAAGTATTCCATACTTTCCTCTCCCCAGCAACGCTTTCCAGCTTCTCCTAGGGGACCCGAAGCGTTCCCAGGCCAGAAGAGATCTATAATCCCTCCAGCGTGTTCTGGGTCTGCCCTGGGGCCTCCTACCAGTTGGACGTGCCTGAAACACCTCCAGCAGGTGGCATCCTATTCAGATGAGGGAACCACCTCAACTGACTCCTTTCGACTTGAAGGAGCAGCGGCTCTACTCCCTCCAGATGTCCGAGCTCCCAAACCTATCTCTAAGGCCGAGCCCAGACACCCTTCTGAGGAAACTCATTTCAGGGACATTGCATATATTTGAACTTTGATTCTATAGATTCCAACTTTTATTGCATAACCTATACTGAAGTTTCATTGCATTTATTGAAGTTACACTCTATATATTCAGGGTTCAGTCCATATATTCAACAGCATGCACGGCCAAGTTGGGCACAGTTCAGGAGCCAGGAGGGTTGGAAATTCTCTTTGCTTAAAGTGAGTCGTCCAAATTTTAACACAGAGAAGTTTGTGAAATAGTGAAACCAGGGATATAAATGTATAAGTTCAATCAAGAAGTTCATACTAATGCACGGCTTCTTCAGCAACAGTTTCTACTCCATTCAGTACTATATGCAAAACAGATCAAAGCTTCATTCATTAAGGGCAGCTGACTGAAGCTAACACTCTATAAACATGACATCCAGGCCTGACTTTGAGGAAGTTCCCTCCTTTTTCAGTTATCAGAGAGCTGGTAAAGAGTCTGTGTCCTGGTGGAGACGGATCTCTGGGGCAGATAGTGTTGGAGGCTGATTGCTGCGAAGCTTCTGCGAAGGTGTCCATGCTGAGATGTAAAAAATCCGTAGTACAGTGAAGTATGACTTCAAGGGAGGAGGTCAAGTGAGTTGAAGGAGCGAGCAGCCTCTCCGAGTCACAGATGAAAAGGGAGCTGAAAATCTACGTTTCACGCTTTGTACTCGACAGCGGGGCTCCACTTGTGGGAGTAATTAGCACCGCAGCTTTTCTTTTGAAGTGAGCTCGAAGAACAGTCGAGGAGAGAACTGCTGCTGCTGCTTGTGAGGGCCACGCGGCGACTGAGATATGAGGAGCAAGATAGAGTGAAGCTGGAGGTGACGCTTGGTTTCGTTCAGTCATGTAATTTGGCACAGAGCAATACAGTGAAAAAAGATAAATTATATGGATTCTGTGCAGCAGTTGGAAAGAAAAGACAAAGACAAAACAACAGCACTGATTTATGATGAAAGACTTGGACAAATCTCAGATTAAAAAATAAAAATAGATCTGTATTAGCTGCAATAAAGATATCCCAAGGCCTTTTTATGGTGTTTCACAGCTAAATGGTACATAATTATCTCAGACATATTGACATTCCAACAGACCCTTCAGTATAGTTTGCGCAATGAAAGAACAAGATGATGCTGAGCTAATTTTACTACATGTTGGAGGCAGGAGCCGAACACTTGAGAACTTAACTCAAATTTATTTATAATGAACATCTGGGGTGCTTTCACACCTGCCCTGTTTGGTTCAGTTCAATCAAACTCATTTGCCCCCTAAGTGCAGTTCGTTTGGGCAGGTGTGAACACAGCAATCACACTCAGGTGTGCACCAAAACAACCAGACCTTCTCGCAGAGGTGGTGTCAGTCTGGTTACAAACAAACTCAGGTGTGGTTGGTTTGTGGTGAGAAGGTGTTCTGACCTGGATGTGAAGCAACTGCAGTCACATGACACATTGTTTGGGTTAAACATGAGCATGTTACAGTCCTGGAGGATTATTAATGTGCACCTCCTCCTGTACTGCCTTAATATGCACATTCAGCACATCCAATGCATCAAAACATTGTTTTCTAGTTGGAGCCGCGCCTCGTTTTCAAACTGTATGCTTTGACTAAAATGAACAATGACAGCAATATAGTCCACGATGAGCAGCGCTAAAATCAACCTGCGTAGTTGTCCCTCCATTGTGACATTACAAAGTGTCACATTTATCTTGCAAGTGTACTCTTCTTCAACGTTTGCTTTACTTCCTGGATTTTTCCCACATGGAAATTTTGACCAATCAAGAGCAGCTTTCTCGCACAAGGCATTTGATCTGGTCCTCTTGTAAATGCTGCCGTGAGAACACGAACCAACTCTAGGCAATTATACAACTTTGTGACAAAATTAGTCCCTGATTCAGACCAAAGGAGACAACTCTAGGTCTGAAAGCAGCCTAAAAACAACTCATGTTGACCAAAGTGCTGTACAAAAGGAATAAGTCGCTAACAACACATACATAACTGTCAGGTACACAGCACATGCATTCAGAGACACAACACACAAGCACACGTCAAAGAATGCCACATCAGGGGGACTCAAACACGAATGAATAAAAGTAGGTTTTGAGCCTGGACTTAAATGAGTCAGTGGAGGGGCAGATCTGATTAGGAAGGGGATGCTGTTCCACAGTTTGGGGCAGACATACTAAAGGCAAGATCACTCCTGAGCTTGATTCTGGAACATGGGACAGCCAGGAGCCCCAGGTCAGCTGACCTGAGGAACCTGGGGGTAGAATAGGGGGTTACATGTAGGTAGAAGGAGAGGAAATAACATAATCTTTCAAGTTAAATTTGATTAAAAATTAATATGAAACACCTTTTTTCTTTCTCTCTATTTTTTTAAAATTAATTCTCCAGTGCTATGTAGTAGTTAATTTATTAGAAGAGGAAAGTGAGGATGAAAACCAAGAGGAGAATGAGATAACACAGCAGGACAAATACATGTTGTAATATCTTAATTTTCCATATTTCTATATAAGGCTTCTGAGCTGGATCCCACTCCCCCTCAGTCCCACCTGGGCTTCTTCCTCTTTGCCCAGTTTTCTTTGCAGTTGTCTTTTAAACATCCCATCAGTTCACCTATGGGGTTCAGTCTATAAACACCACTTATTATTTTGGAATATATTTTATGTTTTGTGTTACCTAAAAGCCTGACATGTCCATGTTCTCTGTCTGCAGCATTCCTTCCAACACTAACACTCACTCTGGCGAGGTGAAAACCATATTTTGGGCTCAATTGGAAGGAGACTGGGGCAGCGTCCAGGTCTGGAGGTGGTGAGGGAAAAAAAAAAAAATCGAGGATTTGAGGCTAATTTGCATGTTATGTTCCCAAATACAATTTGTTGGTCTCATCTGTTCATGTTTGTGGAAATAACGAGCAACACAGATGACAAGATGCCCAGTTAATCAGGGCCTGCGCCTGTTAAGTCCTCTCAGAAAAGCAATGACCAAAATCATGTTCTGGAGTCTGAGTTTATCTCCTTGCTTTATGTTAAGTGACATCAGGGGCTTCTGCCTGGCTTTAAGTAGGTCCTAACTTAATGCCCTAAGTCTGACCTGGTTGCACCATGTAGGCTTAAATCTTCTTCTCAAAAAGACTGGGTTACACCTAGTTACGAGCAGGTGTAGAGTAAAAATTTCCATATATCAGCAGCCTGATACATAACACACAGGCGGTTCCTTTCCGAAGCTACAAATATCTGGGTTCCCATGGTCATGGAATATCACAATTACATTTTCCAGGCCTGGAAAAGTCATGGAGCTAATAAATACAGCGCAGCAGGCAGGTTGAAGGTTTAAACGAAAAGCAAGCTTTAATGAAGCTGATACAAACATCAGGTAACGGAAAGTCCAACAGAAAGAAGAACCAAAACTAAACTGAAAACTAACTTGGACAACACAATGAACAGAGGGAAGAAATCCAAAATGGAACAAAAGAAACCAGGCAGGACACAAAGTAGGGAACGACACCATGAACACAGACAAACTGAGAAACAAAGGGAGACACACAGGTATAGATAAAAAAAAAAAAAAAAATCAGAAGAACGAGACACAGCTGGAGGAAGTGGACACGGGCAAAAGAAAGATAAAGGGGACTGGCTAAAAACAAGGGTGTGGAGGTGAACACTAGGGTGGAGCAAACTAGGACTAAGAACAGGTGTGAAGGGAAGACTCTGGAAACAGGGAAGGTCTAACAAGACTGAAGGATGACAGGTGTGATTATGAAAACAGGCGGGAAAACACACAAAGACAGGAAGTAAAAGCAGACATGACACATGAGGAGACACAAACAGAAAACCCCAAAACAAAGTCCTTAAGACAACAAAAACCGGGATCATGACAATTGTTGCTGCAGTCTTCAGTGGATAATGTGACATAACAGCATAACAGCATATTCTGTAGCTGTCGATTTAGTGTAATTCTAATATGTATGTTTCTTCATTTTCTCCCCATGTCCCATCTCTCCCTTCATGTACGCCAGCTAACTGAGTTTGTGTTTGAATAGAGTTTGAATCTGCCATATTTAAAAATGCCAGACAAGTTGGCAAGATTTTTATTTTTTATTTTTTTTTTATAACGGAAAAGTTTAGAAATTTTGTCCATGAAAATGTGTGGGAACCCTGAAACATTTTTCCTTGAGCCTCCCTGAGTGACTGGCACAAAATGCATGACCCTCCCTCCACCATATATTATTATTAGCTTTTCAAAACCCTCTGATGTTTGAAAGTTAAAAGTTGAAGGCGAAATCCTGGAGTTAAAAATGCCTTGGTTTTCACTCTTGTCATGCTGCTGATTAGTTTGTGCAAATGGTTTATGTTTAGCCAAATTTAAATGAGACATAGAATAAAGTGATTTTGATTAAATATCACTGTTTTAAGCTCAGATTTTAATTTTTATTTATTTTTTATTTTTTCCTGTGGGAAGTGTTCGTCATGTACAAGGGAGTATTGGGGCCATATTATAATTTTTTTTTCTTGGAGATTTCGAGAATGAAGTTGTAATATTACGAGAATAAAGTCGTATTAGAGAAATGGTCATAATATTATGAAAATAAAGTCGTAATATTACGAGAAAAAACTCGTAATATTACCAAACGTGTGTGTCAAGGCAACACACCTGAGACAGGGCAGCTGCCACAAGCAGGTTCATCCTCTAACCCATTCTGTTTGTTGTTGTTATTTCCTTAAAAACTACAACTTTATTCTCATAATATTATGACTTTATTCTCGTAAGATTACAACTTAATTCTCATAAGATTATGACTTTATTCTCGTAATATTACGACTTTATTCTCGTAATATTACGACTTCATTCTTGTAATATTACGACTTTATTCTTGTAAAATTACGACTTTATTTTTGTAAAATTACGACTTTATTCTTGTAAGATTATGACTTTATTCTCGTAAAATTCCGACTTTATTGTCGTAAAATTATGACTTTATTCTCGTAAGATTATGACTTTATTTTCGTAAGATTACGACTTAATTCTTGTAAGATTATGACTTTATTCTCGTAAAATTACGACTTTATTCTTGTAAAATTATGACTTTATTCTCGTAAGATTACAACTTTATTCTCGTAAGATTACGACTTTATTTTTGTAAGATTATGACTTTTCTCAGGACAACTTTATTCTCGAAATCTCAGAATTTTTTTTTCTTCAATGTGGCCCGAATACTCCGTTGTAGTCATGCATGATGTGTCCAAGGACTATTAGAAATTTGAAAATCCAACGATGATTTCTGTTTTTACAGTTAATGGCTGTAATTTTGACAATTTGTAAAGAAAACATGCTGTCAGGAGCGGGTTTTGAAGGCATATTTCTTTTAAAAATCTGAGGTAAAATAATAGCAAAATACAACCATTTAAATTTGAATGCCCCTCCCCTTAACCAAAATTTAGAAAACCTAAATCCCTCACCAGTGCTTAAAAATTATTTGACTTGCCTCTGCCTTTTTGCACCACCCCCTCCCCCCTCATAGATAATGAACAGTCCCTAAATGAAAATAAATTTCAGTTACACTTCCAGGCTGATCACATTATGGACGTACAGCCAAACTGATCCCCATGCAGGCTATGGACACATCTAAGGAGCCTGTGTGTGTGTCTGTGTGTGTGTATGTGTGTGTGTGTGTGTGTGTGTGTGCGGCCGTGTGTGAGATGATGGCATTTGTCAGGTGTCTGGTTGGCACAACCAGTACGCGACTAATGACAGGTGTGTCTGTTTAGCACTCACACACACACACACACACACACACACACACACACACACACACACACACACTAATTACAACCTTGGCTCACTGTCTACTCGGTTTAATCCACTTGCTGGAAGGTTGCCGTAGCAGCCAGATGCTTCCAAAGTTGTATGTGTGTGTGGTGATCATCGATGTGTGCTGGTGTCTATAGGCTACATGTGTGTGTGCTTCTGTCTGCTGTTTTCAGTTTGGACAGTTTTTACAATGACGAGCTTTTATCCAAAAATAGAAATGAAAGAACACACCTGAATTTTCAAATATTAAAACATTTATTGTTGCCAGAGGAAACCGTTCAGTGATAGCGATGCTGCAGATCAAGTCTTTTGGAGACACAAACACAGAGAAATTGAACTATTATAATCCAATTTTAGCACATTTCTTTTAATGCATCCCAATAAATTTGTTTTGAGATTTTAAAAAGAGGCCTAAATAAGTCTGTCATTATAAATTTCATTTAACTGTGAGGCAAATTATATGAACTCTGTTTGACAAAATAAAATGTGAATTTGATGTTTCTTTTTCATTTTGTGGAAGCAAATAAAGAAACACCAAAAATGAAAGGCATCTGAATGTTTAATGACAGAAAATAAGAGATGAAAAGAGAGGAGGAGAAAGGAAAAGTGAGGGGGAATTTAAGAGCTGATTAAAAAAGACAAATAAAGGGAGAACAAGCAGGGGCTTAAAAAAGAGGATGATTTAGAACAAAGACAGCAAAAATGAAATGTGAAAGAAAGAGAAGACGGTAAGGACATAAGAAAGGAAGAGGAGATAAGAAGAGACAAAAGGAGAGATCAGGAACAACAGGTGAGTCAAACAAGAAGACGGAGGAGAGGAGTTTTCCAATTCCCTCAGATGACATTAGTCGTCTCTGGAGAACATTCTGCAGAGGGAGGGAGAGGAGTAAAGACAGAGGGAGATTTATGAGTGAGAGGACGCTCCTGATAACACAAACACATAAGCCAATTTGCCACAGTCAAAGAGGAGAGGGAATTAAATAAAAGCTTCAGTTTAATGTGAAGGATGGAGACGTACAGAGCGGAGGAATGAAGAGAAGATGAAGCAAAGGGGAAGGAGAGGGAGAGAAAAGGTTCGAGAGGAGAGCAAAGGAGAGACTTAACTACTAATAAAGCAAATATAGAGTTTGTGCTTTGAAGTGACCTGATAACCAGCTCTGTGTCTGTCAGGAAAGACGACAAATACCATTTTGCTTTCTAAAGAAATCCTTTTTCAGAATTCCATGAACTTCTCTTACCTCTAAACTGTTCTATTGGTCCAACTCGACACACTGTGGCCAGTCCAACACGCCCCGTGTCTTGGTACCTCTTCTGTCTCCGTTGGTTTTCAGTGTTTGAAGGAGCATTTCAGACTTTAAGGGTTTTTTAATTTCCTTAGCATAGTATTCATTTTAACCCATAAATGCACAGATGTTTGGCCAAATGCTCCCACATATCTCTCAACTTAAAAGACCTGTACCACACATTGTGAATTGTTTTTTCAAAATCTTTTTAGAATCCTTAAACTTTTATTTCCTTTGAGGGTGTCCTGTGGTGTCCGGCACTAGGGCATTGGCATCTGATCCTTTGAGTCCTGTGGGTCGCGAGGTATATGGGCATGTTTCATGGATGCCTGACCTGCTTGAGATCTGAGGAATTTGGAGGCCAGGTGGACACCTTGAGCTCTTTGTCACGATTAGTGGTGTGGCATGGTGCATTGTCTCTGTTGTTTACCATGCTGGTGAATATGAATGAATTATACTTTGGTGCTAAAATAAACTGAACATTTGAACTGTGCAGAATCGAACCAAGCTAACACTGTGTAACACTAACATTAACGTTCATATTTTGATGTCATGAATTAGCTCAAGCCAGTAACTGGTGGGCTCTCAGTGGGTTTATGTTTGAATAGAGTTTGAATCTGTCATGTTTAAAAATGCCAACAAGTTGGCAAGATTTTTTTTTATGTGGGTCCTTAAAAAGTTATGGAAAAGTTTTGTAATTTTGACCATGAAAATGTGTGGGAACCCTGAAATATTTTTCCTTGAGCCTCCCTGAGTGACTGAATGACCCTCCCTCCACCATAAATTAGTTATCTGATGTTTGAAAGTTAAAGACAAAATCCTGGAGTTGATGAGGGTTTAATATTCTGCAATTCAAGACTTTGTTCATTTGAAATTTGACGAAAACAAGCTCTCCTAGAGCGTGCCTCGTCACTCTAACATTAAAACTTTCATTCATATTTTCAGGTGGGAATGGAGAGTGGGGCTGAGTAGGACCAGAGTAGAGTTGACGAGTGCTCACTGGCTGGCCATCATTTATAAGCAATAAAATTATTTTAAACTAGTCCATACCCATTGGTAGCTTTGTCACCTTCTACCTATGCCAATCCTCAATGCCTATGTGCAGTTTCACATAGATTGACCACGTCAGTGAGTAGAAAAACGTGGGACAGACAGAATGACTGACAGACAGAATGACACACTGACAGTTTCCGTGATTATGTACAGCATACCATACCATGACTTAGTCATACCAAACATTAGAAAAAATCAACAACATTGGTCCACAGGGGGAGCCACAGCGATCGGTCGTATTTTAGCCATTTTGAAGCATTTTTCTGTTGTTATAGCGCCACCCAGTTGCCAATTAGAGTTAAATTTCTCCAGTCACCTTGAGGCGCCCTGTTCTACATATCTACCAAGTTTAGTAAAAATCCATATGGCGGTTAGGCCTAGATAAGAAATGAGCTCTCTAGCGCCCCCATTTTGTTTGATGGGGTCAATAATGGAGGGGTCCCCTCAGATTATGTGTGGTCATATGCCTACAAAGTTGCGTGGTGATGGGTGAAACCCTTGAGATGTTATACACCTTTATGTGATGAGCCACGCCCTCCGCAATATTCATTGCCTTATAGAAGCTCAGTTTTAGTAAGTTTTCCAACTTTTGCCAAGAGGGAACTTTAGATATTGGTCCCTAGATTATGTTCACCCAGTTTCATGCAGATCGCTCAAACTTCCTAGGAAGAGATCCATTTGAAGTGTTTTTCAAAAAATTCAAAATGGTGGAAAATCTATATAAGCGGAAGTTATGGGTTCTTGAGGCAAATGTGTTCCTCATGAGGAGAGGCATCTCTGTGCAAAGTTTCATGTCTCTACCACATACGGGGCATGAGATATGCCCATTCAAAGTTTGCAATTTCAATCGGTTGCTATAGCGCCCCCTTTGGCCAATTGATGTAATATTGCTTCATTCACATCCTCCCATGACCCTCTACCACTGTGCCAAATTTCACATGGATTGATCAAGTCAGTGAGGAGAAAAACGTGGAACAGACACACAGACACACCCACAGAGAGAGTTTTCGTCATTATATAGTAAGATGTCTGAATTTGGCAATGAGACTTTTATATTGTGAAAGCTGAGACTGAAAACCATATGACTGAAAATCAAGATGTTAACATAAATTTACATTTATCTAGAAATGTGTGACAGTCGGCTGTGTCCTGTTGCCTTCAGACTTTTAGGCAGATCAGGAGAAGTGTCTGTTTAAAACTCAAATAAAAAGTTGCCTTTATTAATCAGTCTCATTTTGTTTCCACTTGGTCGGTTTATTTTTAAGAGGATTGCATTTTCCTGTTTTTTTGTGTTTCAGTGTACTGTCCTGTCTCTTGTGCTCCTGTGCAGCCTTTCCCTCGTTTGCCCAGCTACACACCTGTCCTACATCAGCCTCATTAGCCCTCCCCTGCTCCTGAGTCTCAGCCAAGCTACTCCCCACCTGTTCTTCTGCCTCATCACCTTATTCCCCTCACCTGAGCTTCTCCACCCTTTTTGTCCACCTGCACTTCATCTCCTCATCAGACTAGTCTATATTTAATTCCTGGTTTTAAGTTAAGTCTTTTGCCGGATCCTTGATTTGTTTGGGAGGTTTTGTTTTGCTGTTTTCCCTAAAGATTCCTATCTCCTGCATTTGGGTCCACCTGCCCAGCATCTCATGACAGAAATGAGCCATCGTGACTCCTTTTTATGGAGCATGTTTCATGTATATAATATTACTGGATCACTGATATATTAATGTGTTCATTACTTTAATGTCGCAGTTGGTAAAGGTGGAGCTCATTTTAATTACTTACACTGCTGAGTAGTTTAATCTATAAAAACATCACATTAGTTGATTTATATTGTCATTATAATCTGTATCTGCAAAGTGATAAAATCTGTCAGATATATGTAGGGGGGTAAAAAGTACAATATTTACGTCTGAGATGTGGTGGAGGAGAGGTATAGAGTAGCTGAGAATGGAAATAGAAGACAAGAAGATACACTTTATTAATCTCTGAAGGGAAATGAAATGTTTCACTCTGTTGTCATGTACACACAGGCCCGAAACACAAACAGGACCTGTACATGCATTACATAGAGAGATGTTACGACGGACTGGTGCCCTGAGCAGTTGTACCCAACGCAGACTGCAAGAGCTATGATTGGTCCTTCAGACTACATAATTTCTGGCATTTCGAAAGATTTCACTTCCTGCTGCAGCGTCACATATACGCCTGTATTCTCGAGCCATTCAACAGGCATACAGACCATCGGCACAGTCGCCTCTCTCTTCAACATCGTTGTAACATTTGTAATAGGAGCATTTGTTTTTCAGTGCCGATCATTTAGAGCTCCAGCAACAGTAGCCGTGTTTCAATCAGCCTGTTTAGATGCACACCTAGAAGTATTGCATCAGAAAATAATGATGTAAACGCCAAAATTCGAATTAAAATCCCCTGATTCGCACAAACTAAAATACGCTCGCTTTAGCCGGGTTTTGGTTGATTCGAAAAAATGTTGATTCACAAAACGGGGGATGGAAACAGTTATGTTCGAATTAAGTCTGACGTAGCGCACCTCTCTCCATGGTGATATCCACACTCCGGGTCGGGAAGGCGGTAATGCATTTACAAGCTGGTTGCCAACCGCCAGAAAACGTAGAAGAAGAATGCGAGACTTGTTTTGTTTCCGGTTCTGTGGAAAACTCGCACAAGTTCATAGTTTTCACCAAAGTCTGTACATTTAATGGAAACACACAGGATTCGTATTTCTTTTAATGCGCATTTCCCAAAGATTCAAATCAATTTTGGATGGAAACATAGCTAAGCTTTCTAGACATACCAAGACGTCACAGAGTCAAGGTAGGTATATAAAAGAACACCGTGACCCCATGCGCTTTGGCGGGGAATTGCATAGCGACATAGACCAACAGGACGCAGAACTATGACAGGCACACAGCAACTGCGAAGCAACTGCGAAGCAACTGCATCCACATTGCGTCGAGTATATGCAGAAGCATAAAGACACTTTAAGCCCTGAATGTCCTCAAACCCAGGGGACGCCCCTGGTCAGTGATGTTAATATTTTGGCTGACTGGTGTAGACAAATACACTGAATTATATTCTAAACATAGGACTTTCATTTTTGCTGGCACTCTGCACAGGTTTAATTCAAAGATCGCATATTTTTATGTACACAGAACATTAATTTCTTTCGATTTTGGTGAGTTAAAATCTGTGTTAGTGAGCACTTCTCCTTTTCTGAGATAATTCATCCACCTGACAGGTGTGGCATATCAAGATGCTGATTGAACAGCATCATTACTACACAGGTGTGCCTCGGGATGGTCACAATGAAAGGCCACTCTAAGATGTGCAGTTTTATTTTGAGAGAAGACGTTTATTAGGATTTCACGACTAATAGAAATGCGCTCTTGATCATAGATGCCCCAAAGAATCAGTCAATATCTGATGTTACCACTGTACACCTCATCTCACACAGAGCTGATCAGGTTGTTGATTGTAAATCAAATCAAATCAACTTTATTTATATGGCACTTTTCATACAACAGTAACACAAAGTGCCTCACAGAGGTTAAAAACAACAAAGATCCAAAACAGAAAACAAAAAGAAAAAAGAAAACCCAACCCTCCCACCCCACATAGAGATACGTAAATATACATATACACACGTGCACACACACACACACACACACACACACACACACACACACACACACACACACACACACACACACACAGGCTATCACTAAAGAGACATTGCTGAGGCAAGGAAAAAGCCACCTCTGGGGGGGGCAGTCCACACTGAGAGGGCCCACGGTCCACGGCCACAGGGAGTGCCGCCATAGAGACCTCCCGACGCGGGCAGACATAAGGCTCCACACCGAGGTGCAGTGCCCTACAGCCACCCAGGTCAGAGCGGTCTCCTGACGGCACCCACATCGGGAGACTAGGAACAACTCTCAGTGTGGTAGGCCCCCATGAGGAAACACTGGAGCTAAAAGCTGAGGGACTAAAACAGTAAGATAGGATAAAAGGTATAAAAAGAACCAAATAAACAAAAAGGTATTTAGCTCATAAAATTGAGCTCGTAGCTAGGTAGGTAGGTAGGCTAGCTAGTAGACACTCTGTGTGAAGCTGCTGGATATTGGCAGGAGTTGGAACACACTGTCATACATGCCAATCCAGAGCCGAGCATCCCAGACATGCTCAGTGGGTGGCATGTTTGGAGAGTATGCAGGCTGTACAAGAGCTGGGATGTTTTCAGCGTGTACACATCCTTGCTACACGGGGCCGTGTATTATCACACTGCAACATGAGGTCATGGCGGTGGATGAATGCCATGACGATGGGTCTCAGGATCCCGTTACGTGCATTCAAACTGCCATCAATAAAATGCCCCTGTGTTTGTTGTCTGTAGCTTCTGCCAGCATATACCATAATCACAGCCACCATGGAGCGCTCTGTTCACAGCACTGGCATTTGCCAACTGCTCGCCTACACAACACACACGCCATCTGCCATCTGCCCAGGACAGTGCAAACCGAGATTCATCTGTGAAGAAAACACTTCTCCAAAGTGCCAGAAGCCATTAATGGTGAGCAGTCAGTTATGATGACAAACGTCTGTCAGGTTTAGACCCTTGTGAGGATGACAAGCATGGAGATGAGCTTCCATAAGACAGTTCCCGACAGTTTGAGCGCAAATTCTTCAGTTTTGCAAACCAATTATTGTATCATCTGTCCAGGTGACTCGTCTCAGACGATCTTGCAGGCGAAGACGCTGGATGTGGAAGTCCTGGGTTGGTGTGGTTACACTGGGTACACTGGGTGTGCGGTTGTGTGGTCAGTTAGATGGAAAATTCAAGAGAACAACACATTCTCACCCCGACCTCCTCACATATTGACGTTTGGTCATGGACTTTACACATTGAGATACAACGTGCAAGGTACCCTGGGAGCGTTGGTTGTTAATGCTCTCAAGGATCCTTCCTTGGGAGGACCTGTCCCCTCTGTTAATAAATTATGTCAAGTGGCTGGACACTTGCGTTCCTAAGCAGTGGAGACCAAACATGGTTGTTGTGATGGCAACAGCCCAGGTCTTTCAGGTTTACATTCAAGACTTACTCAATAGTGTATGCATCATTATGGAAGTTCACACAGTCCTCTCCATACAACGTCTCCAACCCTGTATTTTGTTTTTAGGTTGTCCCATTTATTTTTTAGCCTAGGCATGGGTCACCTGCCCTGTGATGCCCATTTTCTCCGGGATGATTCTATGAACATTACAGGACAGAAAAAGCAGATTACACAGACATTAAGGTAACTGCTGATTGGACAGTATACTACCTTCACAATCTCATTAAATTGGCATCTCACCGGTATTCACTTGCCGACCTGACCCCCAGTGAATAGGTGCTGGTATTGTGTGCGTAGGCGTATGAACACAAACACGTTACTTCTTTAGAACCATGTTTACGTTTATTTATTTGCACCATAATACATCAGAGACAATGACATACCAACCATCCCTTAACCTATGTAAGGACAGCCTTAGTTGTCATGACTTGGTCTCTGTCAATTTATTTGATGCAATTCATGCTGGCAATAAAACAGATTTGTTTGCTGTGATGGACAACATTAATGGTGATAACAATTTAATGGTGGACACTGAAATTATTTACATTTGATTGCATATTGCTCTGCCGGCTGCGTTGCCTTCATTTGCCATTTTTAAAAGGACCGGTGAGTGGTGCACAAAGCATTGTGGGAATTTTATACCCGCAGAGGATCCACACATGGATCCTTTCTTTTTCTCCTAATGAAGGACTCAGTCCTTGGTGAAACTCGGAGAATCTTTGACATCGGAACAGTCCTTCAGCGGGGGTTGATGACGTAGCATCCTTAAATAGGCCGTTTGAGGATCCTTCCTTGACTTTGAGAAACACCTGCTGTGTCAAGTTCCGCCCATTACATGCATTATCCGTTTTCAAAATACACTCGCCTGTACAACACGAATTTCCGTTTTTTAACTTCAACAACAAATGCACGTGGTTACGTTTTGCCAACACACACACACACACACACAAATGCCAAGTGTTTGGGTTTATTGAAAGTTGGTGGTGTTAGACGCATCCACCACCCCTCCCGCCTATCATACTCGGACTCGTGTTGCCCCAATTTTCATTGTTGTCCCTCTGTGTTTTCCTGACACTGCTGGGCACTGTAAAACACTAATAGCAACCGGCCACGGATCACGCTGATGTGAAAGGGCGGCTTTTTTCATCTGTGCCTGACATTGGAAGTCACTGACCAAGCTTCTTCTTCTTCTTTTGGCTGTTCCTGAAACTATGCGCTGGTTTCAATACTTTGGAGTGAGTTAGGAAACAACATTGGAGACAGCTTATAATAGTAAAATGAACAGGCAACAGGTCTGTTGGACATTGCTGCCATCAGCATGTAACCAGTCGACTCTAGTGATGTCTGTGTTGTATAGGTATAAAGAGGCCCAGACTGTGGATATCTTCGGAGGCAATCTCCATGTATTTCTCTCCTGACAACAAGTGGCGAAACAAAATCCTCCATCATACACAACCATACAAACTCGAGCCCCTACACACATTAAGCAACACAAGATTATGTTAGCATAAAATGAATTCATAAATACAGAGACACGGTACCCCCAAAGGTGAACATAGTGGTACAAAAACTGAGTATCAAACATTCCACATATTAGGTACGGAGGTCTAAGCACGTCAGGTAATAACAACTGAACCAAATTTTGTGGAATAATGATACTCACACATTATACTGCTGTATAACTGACCCTGTTACAAGCCTACTAATGGTACAACACTGGGATAAGATGGGGTATACTATGGATAATATGGTCCTTTTGACTCCCTTCATTATGATGAACACCTGCTGCAATTTTTCACGAAGGTTCATCTCACCCAACTGTGGCTCATTTATATATTTTTTGACACAGGCAAAGCTGAAGCATTCCTTATGTTGAGTCTGTTAACTTTAATAAACTGATTTAATGTATGCAACATAAGAGTCCATTTTTTTTCTTTTCGTACACAAGTGGGACAGCCCTGAAAATTACAGAGCATTAAACAAGTTGTGATGGCAGTTTTAGAGCAACGGGACACATCCAAGGGAAGTAATAAAGGAAGGAAGGAGGTAGGGAAGAGAGAGGTGAGGAGAGGTTGATGAGTTGTGAAGGAAAAGATGTGGGCAGAAAGAAGTGAGTCAGAGAATAAAGCCGAGGAGGTGACGAAAAGAAAAGAGAGGAAAGGGAAATGCATTAGAACACAAGGCAGGGGTGAAGAAGGGAGAGGGGGGCGAGGGGCAAAGAGGGAGAGGAGGTTTAGGTTTGGAGGAAAAGGAAAGAAAGTAAATTAGAGATGAAAAGACAAAGGGAGGGAGGAGAGAAGTTTCAGCAGAGTGAGAGGTGAGGGGGAGGTGAAAGACAAGGTGAGAGGTGACAAATGGGAACGAGGAAGCAATAGACTACAGGGTAGAGAGGGGAGAAAGTAGATTAAGGGAGGAGAGGAGGATTGAGGAATGGAGACGGAAAATTAAGTGAGAGATGAGAAAAAGTTGAGTGTGAAAAAAAAAACTGAATGTGCTGTATTGATCCAGATTCTTCCTTTCATGGAGAGAACGCTGCTTGTGACGCAGCAGGGTGGCAGATAGCAAAATATGACTGAATGACAGTGAGATATTGTCAGGCAGAATCTGTGTGGTGGTCAAGTCGAACACAGTCACAGTTCAAACAGAAGGACAGAGAGTTGGAGCAGACCTCAGGTTGTTCCAGTCAGATATGTGGAGCATAAAAACTGAATCTGCTTCTTTGGACTCTGAACACTGGGCAGACCTGATCCAGGTGATCTGAGAGGTCTTGATGCTTCATAACAAAGCAGCAGATCAGAAATGTATAAACCAGAATTTCAAAGTCAGTGATTTGAAACACAGGAAGCCAGCGCAAAGATCTGAGAAACAAGAGAGAAGTCGAGATGCTGCAGAGTATCAGGTCAATCCAGGATGGGTGGTTTTCTTTATTTATTCTCCACGAGGATGAATAAGGAACTCGTGGGTGTCAGCAGAATCCTCGAGCTGAAGGCAGCATGTGGGAGAAGAGAAAAAGAGTTAATGAAGAAAAGCAGAGGAGGAAAAGAGAGGCTGGGGTGTTACACTGAGTCAGGAGAGGAGGACGAGGGATGTTCTGCAGGAGGAAAGCAGCAGGATGGATTAAGGAGAGGATTTGGTGTGTGTGTGTGTGTGTGTGTGTGCGTGCGTGCGTGCGTGCGTGTGTGTGTGTGTGCAACCAAGAGACAAAGAAAAGCTGTTTTCTGTTGAGGTAAGGGTTCATGCCAAAATTGATGAGCTTGCTGCCTTTCCTGGATCCTTGAGTTCTTTTATCAAGATCTTTGTTGCTGAGCAGCAGTCAGTCAAATAATGAGGGCACCCAACGTGTTCTCATCCCAATTCATCACATCCCTCTGTTGTCAGTTGCCCTTAAGGCCTACATATCACACACTAGGTATCCTCCTGCGTCTAGTGTTGATGTTCTGGGACGCAACAACCAATACTGGGGTGTCAACAAAAGCACATGGTTGGGTTTGGTGGCTTTACATTCTTACGGGAAGCAAACACTGGGCTCCTTGGTGAAAGTCCGAGGTTTGTTGGATCCATCCACCACCCCTCCCTCCCACCCTATAGGGACTTTCCAGATCCTTGCATTGCATCATTAGCGGCAGCGTTTCAACCTGACGCTGTCCAGCGGAATGTCAAAGCGCCGCAGGTGTGGTCCGGCCTCCTTATGAACTGACACCGTCTGTCCATGTAAACCGTGAACGGTTTGGTCTGGCTGGGTTACAAACTGAGAGATTTTTCACTGATTAGAAAAGAGCATTTCAAAACTGACTGAAGGGAATGCAATCGAACCCACTCTGTCATCAGACCGATGAGCTGCTTTAACTCCAGACGCACTATGTGGTTATAATGCTGCTGTGGTTTCCATGTTCCATATCTGTCACCTCTTAGTTATTAGCAGTGTGTGTGTGTGTGTGTGTGTGTGCGTGCGTGCACTGGTTGGCATTATTGTAGTATACTCCACAGAGACGCTGAATGAAGAGTGTTTGTGGTTGAGTGCAGATGTCTGTATTAGCTGCTGATTGCATAACACAGCGAGGCTTCGTTCTCCCGACTCTACAGAGGGAGATGTGTGTGCACTGTTTGTTCATGTATGTCTACACCAGTTGGTGTGAATGTTAAATGTTTGATTCAGGATTGAAACTGGGAGTCTTGTGTTGCTAAAATTATGAACGTTAGAATTTGTAACAGGGTCATCTGTTAAGTATTCTGCAGTCTTTGTATTTACACAGAGGCACGTCCACGACTAGCTAAGGCCTCAACAGCTGGCATGTGAAGATTAGGAGCACTCGTCAGGCTAATTACTACTCAGCGTGTAAAAACTGTTTAACATTGTTTCTGCTTTTAATTATTTAATTTAATAGTTGGTGTAAAGTGGTCACATTAATTTCAACACGATTGCCAGAAAAAAAAAAAAACAACAACGTACATTTGTACGTTATTACGTAGCAGATATGTTGAATCTTTACATTTCAAGAACTCTGTGGTTAATGTGGTTATGTTAAGGTGTAAAAATGACTTGGTTATTGTTTGGAAAAGATCATGTTTAGGCTAAAAAACACTTTTCATGGCGCAATCACAACATCTTAGGAGAAAATAATCACTATTCCTGGGAGAATCCCGGCAGGAAAGACATTGCTGTCTTGGTAAAAAAAAAAAAAAACTGCTTTTTGTGATCGTATCTTAACAGGAAATGCAACAAAGTCTATGTAAAAAACGACCGCTTTTCATCGCACTCTCTTGACAGGAAATGTAGTGAAGTCGCGCTTTAAAAAAAAAAGAGGAAGGAAGAACACAACTGCTTTTTTGTGACAGTATCTCCGCAGAAAATGCAACAACATCTCTGTTAAAATGAACTACTTTTGTCACAGTATCCTGACAGCAAATGCAGGGAAGTCTCGAGAAAAAAAGAATCTTGACAGGAACTGCATTGCTGTTTTGGTAAAAAAAAAAAAAAAAATTGCTTTATTTGACAGTATCTGAAGGCAACCAAGTCTCGGTAAAAAAACAACTGCTTTAACCCGACCTGGACCCAACCCGACCCAAGTGCCCCCCTTGACGGCGCCACTGGCCATGCACAAGTTGTTGACGGTGACAGCGTGTGTGTCGGCTTCGTCGGGTGTACAAAGTGCAGCGCGATGCTGGTATATGACAGCAAAAAGACGGGGACCTCGACACTTAAGAGGCACATGACGAAGACTTGCCATGGAAAGAAAGATGAGTCAGCCTTCAATGTCCACATTCTTATCCTTCAAAAAAACGTCAGCTTTAAACCGGGCTCTGGCTCATAATTAAATAAATAAATCATAAATCAATCATCCTCTTAATTTAGTCACACAATGCAAGCCACCGTCATTATTCTGATGATTTAAGTGAATAGTGATAAGACCTGGTTTACTACAATAGATGGTAGAAGACGGTGGAAGTATCATTAACCTGTGTCTGGAAACAAACTTCAGACTCTGAGAAGATTAAGTGAATCGATTGTCCAGCTGCGTCAGCTTGCTTTATGTTTCCATCCTGGTTGTTCTGCAGTGAACCTCCGTGATTGCACAAGCTGTGTTTGCTGGGAGATTTATGATCCATACAGCCACAAAGCCTCCAGAGGCGGCTGTCATCTCGTTATATGCATCCAGTCTCTTTGTTGATCCAGTCCAGCGTGTCATAAAACCAAATGTATTTTACATGAGCGTGAAAACAGGCAGGGGCACACAGACCGTTTAGTCTCCGGCCTCGAGGGAAATTCTCAAACGCTGTTCTGCTCTACATTTATATTCTACTGTGGAAGTCCAGAGGGTGATGAGACTGGACACGAACTACACACACACAGACGCACAAACAGTGTGTCTGCTTTGTGTTCCCTCCTTACTTATCTTTATTCTCATGTGTCTCCTTTATTGCAGAAAGGAAACAAGGCTGGCACTGATTTAGAAGTTAAGTGTTTTATCCGTAATTAAGATTTAAAATATGGCCCTCGCATGAACGTCACAGTTTCACTTTCACTTGCATGCGTTTCTTCGCTGTTTGTCCTCTGGTTTCGATTTTCCAGCAGCACACAGAAGCTCAGGAATGTGATCCTTTTCAGTCATCAGTATGTTCATATACACAGTTTAGACCTTCAACTCAGATGGAATTTCAGTGGAATTATTAAAGCATACGGATAGAAAATAATCTTACAGCAAGCGTCACATCGGCTGCTAAGAACAGAGTCGTTCCTGTGCAGTGTGTTTGTGTTTGTGTGACTGATAGGACCATTAGTCAGCGGCACAGAGCCTAAAAGTGCCACTTTTATGCTTGATTCTTTACATTCCTAATCTGCATGAGTCTTGTTTATTGTGAGTGTCTGTGCGGGATGATGGAGGCTTTCCAGCAGAATTCATGATAGAGATCGTTACAATAATGAGATTGCAGTTATGACCACAGCTCTGCTGCCAGTGTTTGTGGGTGTGAGTCAAAATAAACTACAGTGTGTGTTCATAATGAAGGAACATGTCATGCAGTGCAACAGTGAGGCTCACTGATGTGTTTTTAATAGTTTTTTTTGGACAGTAATGGAGCTCTGAGGCTCAGAGGAAGAAGATATATCAATACCAATACTTGTTGGTTTCGGTTCTTTGGTGGGATTTGTTGACAGTAAGAAAAATGAGTCTCCCAGCCAATCAAAGGACAGAAGCTGAAGCATTATCCGACACCCTGCAGCCCTCTGGCTGATCTCTACATCCTAACGTTTCACAGGGTGAAAAACAATTTAGCACTGGGTCAGAAAGTGCCTCATTATCCCAAAGACATTCTTCACTGGTAATGATTTGTTAAACTACCGTGGTCGACAAATGTCTTCAAAAGGTCAAAGGCTGATATCTGCTTTAGATTTTGAAATGACTGAGCCTCAGTGATAGGGTGGCTAGGTTTTGCTTTTTGTTGTTTGTGTTTCTGGCAGTCTTGATCATATTCTCATAAAAAAACAAACTCCTCTTTAACAGACTGATTAAGCAAACACTCAGGCAGGGAAACTCAACTTGCTTTGCCTTGGGGCCACTTTTGCAAGGCCAGAGGCCAGTTTCTAGAATATGAGGACATTTGGGGCTTGTGAGGTCCTCTCCTGGCACTTTTTGATCATCAAGCTTTATTTAATGCTTTTTGTATGCAGTCTCAACCCATAATTTACATTCAAAGACAAAAAACATCATAGTATGAAATAAATTATTCTCATTAGGAATTGGAAAACTGCCATTGGGAGAAGGAAGGAAAGGCAACATCAACCTCTGAGCTAACAATGTACAGCTGCAAGAAAAGTTTGGGCAACCCTGGTCAAAATTCTGTTTACTGCAAAAAGCTTAGTTAATAGAAGATGAACTGATTTCCAAAAGGGAAAATGTTAATGATGAGACATTTATTTCAATATTTTAAGCAAGATTCATTTATTTTTTTTCTCAATTTTTCACAGTTTCAAATTAACAACAAAGGTAAAAGGGCCTGAGGCAAAACTGTGGGCACTCTGCATGGTCAATACTTAGTATTGCTCCCTTTGGCAAGTATCACAGCTTCTAAACACTTTTTGTTTCCAGTTAAGAGTCTTTCAGTTCTTGTTTGGAAGATTTTCACCCATTCTTCCTGCAAAAGGCTTCTAGCTCTGTGAGACTCTTCGGCTGTCTTGCATTCACTGCTCTTTTGAGGTCTATCCACAGATATTTAACAATGTTTAGGTCGGGGGACTGTGAGGGTCATGGCAAAACCTTCAGCTTGCTCCTCTTAAGGTGGATTGTGGATTTGGAGGTGTGTGTAGGATCATTGTCCTGTTGTAGAAACCATCCTCTGATCGTCTTTAGCTTTTTTACAGATGCCGTGTGATGTTTGCTATCTGTGAAATATCCCCTGTGCCACTGGCTGCAACACAAGCTCAAAGCATGATCCATTCACTCCCACGTTTAACAGCTGGACAGGTGTCCCTTTTTTCTCCAAACATACCTTTGCTCATTGTGTCCAGAAAGTTATACTCTAACGTCATCAGTCCACAGGACTTGTTTCCAAAAAGCATCAGGCTTGTTTCAATGTTCCTTTGCAAACTTCTGATGCTGAATTTTGTGGTGAGGACGCAGGAAAGGTTTTCCTCTGATGACTCTTCCATGAAGGTCATATTTGTGCAGGTGTAGAACAGTGCACCACCACTCCAGAGTCTGGTAAATCGTCCTGCAGGTCTTTTGCAGCCAAACAGGGGTTTTGATTTGCCTTTCTAACAATCCTACCAGCAGCTCTCTCTGAAAGTTTTCCTGGTCGTCCAGACCTCAATTTGACCTCTACAGTTAAAGCTAACTAAATGACATTATGAACCGAGGAAACAGTTCCCTGAAAACACTTTGCTATCTTCTTATAGTCTTCTCCTGCATTGTGGACATCAGTTATTTTAGTTTTCAGAGTGCTAGGCAGCTGTTTAGAGGATCCCATGGCTGCTGATTGACGGGGCAAGGTTTCAGGAGTCAGAGTATTTATAAAGCTTTGAAATTTGCATCACCTGTGCTTTCCTAACGATGACTGTGAACAAGAGTCCAGAGTCCTAACAAGCTAATTAAGGTCTGAGACCCTGGTAAAAGTTGTCTGAGAGCTCAAATGTCTTGTGGTGCCCAAATAGAATTGTATGCGACGACGATAACACACTGATCTTGCTTAAAATGTTGAAAAGCATGTTTGATCTTTACCGTCATGCCTTTTGGAGATCAGCTCATTGTCTTACTTCTTAACCGTTCACAGTCAACAAAACTTCGACTGCCAGAGCCATGTACAGTGAGCAAATCATTTGTGGTTTTAGTTGTTCTTTCAAGAAAAAATTGTTATTATTGATACAGATGAAAAAATTTCTTAGCTTTAACCGAGTTGCCCCTTCTCTCGTTGGACTGTACTGGGGATCATTCTGCAAAGTCAGCTGGCATGTATGAAACTCTGCAGTGAAGAAACTGATGATATTTTCATCAACATGATGTCAGAAAACAAAGGAAATGAAGCTCAGACTGAACCGTGACACTCAGCATCGTCTCAGTGATGCACCGTATAATCACACAGTGTCTTGTACAATCATTACATTCTTGAATAAAGTGTTTGAGTCCCAGAGCACCAAGTCACAATAATCTTAATTAACCTTGAGATTGGGGAGGTTGTGTTTAACAAGTAGCAGGGACAATTTAAATGAACAAGGTAATTAAACATAATTACATCTCTCCTGCAGTGTTGTCACTGTTGAATATCTTACTTGGTCTCCTCCATCTTTCCCAGTTGTTCTCCCGCTGTATTTCTTTGTGTAACTTTCTTTTTTAATTCAGACTCTGTTCCTTCTTTATTTATGCTGTGTTGTCAGCCCTGAAAGTTTTTTTTAAATCTCTCTAAAATAAGAGCCAGTTTAAGGGTTAATTTAATTAAAAGAACAACTGGTCCTGTGAAAGAGCTCCTGCTTCAGCTCAGGCAGTTTTTGATGCTTGTGCCAAGACTTTAGTGAGTTTAGGTCAAGCCTTGCTGACACTGTGCAAATGTTTTACCACTGCACAAAGGGAGATTTGTTGGTTTGCAGAAAACACACTAAAAGCCTGTCGTGGGTTAAAATTATCAAACCATTTCCGCAGTCTTTTTTTTTTTTTTTTCAGCTAACTGCTCTACAGAGGAGCGCAGCAACACAAGCTGTCAGTCAACACATTCTCACTCTGACCTCGTCACATACTGAAGTTTAGGTCATGGACTTTCATCATTGACATATCACGTGCAAGGTACTCTGGGTGTGTTGGTTGTTGATGTTCTGGTACACCGTGTCAGGTTCTGCCTGTTACATGCATTGTCTTATGTTTTAACAGGAAATTTAATGTTTACATACAGTCTCTTGCAAAATAAATACACTTCGTTGGTACAACGCCGCAATTTTTTTTCCCTCCAACAACAAACACACATGGTTGGGTTTAAGCAACACAAGCACGTGGTTAGGTTTAGGAAAAAAGAACATGGTTTGGCTTTAGAATCTTATGTGACGCGAACACCGGTCTCTCAGGTAAATGTCGGTGTTTGGTGGATCCATCCACCACCCCTCCCTTCCATCTGACCCAGACTTCCGCCGCCTTAATTTTCATCCTCCGTCCGCCGCATTTCCCCCTGACACTGCTGGGCGCCGTTAAACCATAACGGCAACTGGCCGCGTATCATGCCAACCTTCAAGGATGCCTTTTTTTGTTGGTTTCTGACGCCACAAATCACTGCCCAAGCGCTGGATTTCGACGAATTCAGAGTGAGACCAGGCTCACTCACTTTTTCATTCCCTTATGTCATTTATTTGGTTATGTCACCTCCTGCATATTACACATGTAGTTATTTCAACCAAATACGACCGTTTTCTGGTGCCTAAACCCAACCATGCTGCTATCACATAATTTAACACATTATGTGCCACCATCACATAATGTGGCGTTAAGGTGTCACATTCATTTTATGTACTTCTGTGAGATCACATTGGTTTTCTCTGTGAGAGCTGATGTAGCTCAGAGAGCCTCCATAGCTCTGGTGGTGAAGAAGTAGTTTTATTAATGGTGGTTGTAGGTTTGAATCCTGTCTGAAGCATCAAATATGACATTTATATAAAAAGACAAATTTCTCAGGAGTCAAACAAGAAACTGAACCTGTATGTGTACTTAATTGTGACACAGGTCATTTGATACATTGGTACAGCCCTACTAGTCAAAAAAAAACACATTGACAGAAGTTGCAAAATGACATAAATGTATTCAGTAATGAAAAAAAGGTTCAATGCCAAATAAACAGAAAGGAAAAAACAGTGAGATAAAATAAGAGTTGTTATGTATTATGACAAACCTGCACATAAAGTGAAAAATATAATATATGTATGACAAGGACAAAAAATGTGTGAACGGACACATGTATAAAGTTGAAATATTCATAAAGTGTATAACACATGATAACTAACAGAAGGATTTGACAGTGGGGATAAAGTTAAACCTAAATATTCAAAGGCAGGAAAACCTCCGGTATAAAAACATGTCATCAGAAATGTGTGCGCTTAAAGTGACTCAAGGGTTCAACCTCCCTGATAGTATTTAAAAAACATGACAACAGTACTGAGAGGAAGGTATGATGTAAGAAAAAGCATGATAAATCACCCTCAATGATACATGTCCAAAAAACATGACAAACAGGCATTAATGTAAGAAGCCATAAGAACATAATAATGATGGTGCACCAGAAACAGAAAAAAACTGCACAGGAAGATGCTGCATCAAACTGCTGGACAATACCACGAATTATTTTATTCTTAATTAACTAAAAGCTTTAAAGAGCAGGTGTACATGTCTGAGCAGCCACGTCCACCTGCTGAAGACAATCCAATAAACTGACGCTTGCTCTCATTAGACCCAAGCTGTTTGGACTGCAGTGGCACGGATCGACATTGGCATATCATTAGAACAGAGAGAGACAGCTGACTGACATACAGTCCTCTCTGGAGGCTCGCCAAGCTTATTGCTGTGCGTGTCTTATATGTATATGATTTAATTGCTCCTGCTGCTCTTCTCATTTTCTCCATCCCATGCTCACACAATCTCTCTCTGTAATTTTTTTATATTCCCTGTGTGGCATAATTTATTTCTGTTCATAAATCAATTGCTCCCCTAAGGATTACTGAAAATGAATGAGAATTCAAAGGTTATTTGAGGGCATGGAAAAGCTACATGTTTAATGTATACGTAGTGCGCTTTATGGGGAGTTATATTCATTTGTGCGTTTGTTCTGCAGCATATTTGCACTGATAAAAAAAAAATGTGTCTCATAAAACAATTGACCTATGGCTAAGCCACGCCCCCCTCCACTCACTCCGACAAACAATCAACATTCAGTGACCGGCGCTATGGCAGGTGTCACAGTACACGACATTTTGCAGGAGGCAGTTGATGATTTTTTGGGACATAACGATCAGATGTCATTGAGAAGTAACAAAAGGGCCTAAACTGCGCATTGGAGGAATATATTCATCATTTTATTGTTGAGAAGGTCGATGAAAAGCTTAAATTACAAGCCAGAATTTACAGGTCACAGTGTACGCTTGTGAACCGCATCTCGTTGCCATCGCCATCAAAGACAACAAGTTAAAGTACCACTGAAGTTAAGGTTTTTGGCTCAGAATATGAGAAAAGGATAATGGGCTTTTTACCATCTTTACCAAGAGTGTCTCTCCGTTAGTTTGGTGCTACAGTATTTACACTGAATCATTCAGCATAACGTTTGCCAACCTTTGTTATCTCTGCCATTACAGATAAGTTAATGAAGCTAAGCTCCAGAAGTTAACGTTAGCTTAACTAGAGCCCTTTGGACAACAGCTAACAATGATGTACGATCACCAAAGTACAAAACTAGAACAAAATAGGCTAATGAACTCCCAGCAAACAAGGTGACATGATGAACAACGCAGCTAGGAGCGAACGTTAGGCTAACTTTAGCTAACGTTAGCTAGAGATGTTAAAGATAACTTTATATTTCTTTCCAGCAAAGTGACAATATGTTGCCTCAAACACAATGTTGACTTACCTTAGAACAGATGTAGACATCATTGTTAATCTTATTCACGTTGAGCTGATGTTGTGGTCTAACGTTACCACACAACTTTATCCAAAGGAGACACTTTTCTCGGTTGAGATGTGGTTTAAAGTGTAAAAAATACACCTGGTCGCCCAGCCTCTCAGGATACCTTGTGTCAGAGTTGCATGTACCCCATGCACACCGTTTGACCATTTTTAAACTTCAAATCTTAGAAAAAGCTCATAAAACCGAACAAAACTGACTTTCTGTAATGCATTTCAATGGACGTCCAGGCAGAGAATGTCCGAGTGTATGGGAATGGCTATACGCACTGTGATTGGCTCATCGCGTTTGAGGGCGGGACTTAGCCATAGGTCAATTGCAAAGCAGATTTTATATTTTATATTTTAAATTCTGATTGCTTATATTCATTGCTGCATCTCTTCGGCATTACATCATTTTGTAATCTTACTTACGTTTTAGAGCATTAGTACATTTATTTTGCATAACATCACTAAATTTAAGTTTTTAAGTTTAACAGACTGTTGTTTTTTTCAGGTAAGAATGTAACCATTTAGAATCACATTATGTGACCACTTTGTCCAAATAACGCCTATTTGGAATTTTGCTTTGAGGAGCTGCTGGCTGCATGATGTATGATGTTTGAATGATTTAAGATTTCAATGAAAAGGTGCTTAGGTGTGAGCTCTGTGGCCTGTAGTAGTGAGCAACATTGGAAAAAATTAACAAATCTTTTTGAATGACTACTTTACGCTGCCTGTTACAGTGAGTGAACGAGAAGGGACTGAATTGGACTCAAGGTCAGACAGAACGAGACAAAATAATGAGCAGTTTTGGATAATGAGTTAACTCTCACACCTTTGTCTACCTGTTCTGGCAGTGGGAGTACAGTATGAAAACACTTTTGACCCATGCTTTTGTACGCTGACTGGCAGCCACACAGCCAGCAGCTCCCCCCCAAAGCAGTTTTATCCAAGTAACTGTGCAGTACAACAAAAAGAGCGTAATCATACATTAACCAAAGGAGTGGAGATGTCAAATAGTTTACAAAACTTCAGAGTTCTGCAATTGGAGCAATATATCAGCAACTGACATCACCATAGAAGGTCAGCAGCGATATAATCAGACAACATGTTTTCAAAACTCCGTGAATCAAGGATTTATTTCCAAAACCAGCGTTGATGAATGTTGGAACAGTGAAAAGAGAGTCTGAGAGTTTGAATGTGTTTGAAACTTGAATTCAAAAACTTTACTCTTGTATTTTTCAGTTGAGAATATTTCCTTTCTTGACATTATTCATGTTTATTTTGTTTATTTATTAGACTAAAAAAGTTAAGGGAGTTCGTGGAATGTAGGGGACTCGTGGCTAGAACACAGTCGGTTGCTATAGCGCCACCCTTTGGCCAGTTGATGTAATATTGCTTCATTCACATCCTCCCATGACCCTCTACCACTGTGCCAAATTTCACATGGATTGACCAAGTCAGTGAGGAGAAAAACGTGGAACAGACACACACACACACACACACAGAGTTTTCATCAGTAAGATATATAGTAAGCATGAAGTGTGTAGCTGATGTCTCACTGTCCAGTCTTGGAAAGAATAATATATGTATGATATGCACTTCTTTTAAAAACAAGACCAGGTGAAGAGGCTCATGTTTGCATGGCGTAACGTAACACCTGAATATGATTACGGCTAACCTGACGGCTCACTGACACAGGTGTCAGTCTGACAGCTCTCCGGGGCCCACAGTGCTTATCTTCAGCTGTCAGATGAGGCCTGATGGGCGCCTGAGGACCAGCGACTGTAAAGCAGCCACAGCTTGTTAGCACAAAGTTCAGAAACTTCCCACACCAAAGGAAACCTATAGCAGCCTGTGGTTCACACTCAGGAGTGTAAACAGGCTTACTGGCTCAATAGTCAGTGTGGTCACTGGTCAAAGAATTCAAGATAGTCTTTGTTGTATGATTGGAAAGTGTCTGCATTTCATTTTCCACTTCGCTGGCTTTGTTTACTGAGTTAATGTCTCGTCGTCGACTCTTCCAAATGAGTAGTCTTAAGGTGTGGCTTCCTGAGCTTATTACAGGGTATCTGATGACCAACAGCTTGTGAATTCTCATGTCCTCAGGCTCCCTCGTTGCTCTGTCACCAAAGCCCCCAATGCCGTGCCGTGTTCCTGAGCTTTTGTCACTGCTGTTGTCGGTTTCCTGAGTTTACATTTGTTTCCTGTTGCCTTCAGCCTGTGAAAAAAACAACTAACCTGCCATTTCTTCTCATGTTTATCACTGCCTTGAGATCAGTGGCTTTGTTGCTCAGAATTCTGGAGTTGGAAACAGAATTCAAACTTTCCTGCTGAAAAGTTATCTCGCTGCATCGAACACCAAACAGTTTAAACATTTTGATAAGTGTGTCAGGTTATCACCACCTAAAGGATACCTATGTGACATCTTTCTGTATCTATTCATCCAGTCCTCCATCACCCATCCCCTCAAACATTCATTAATCACCCCATCTATTTATCCCTCTATCTCCTTTTTCATTTTCTAGAGTCCCCTAAACCCTCCATCTGCCAGCTACCCATTCATCCATCACACTGACAGCCTCTGGAGTCCCAGTGTATTTATCCTAACCTTTCTAACTCTCAGTCCAGGCCCAAAGCACCAGAGCTGTTTGTTAGCAAGACACACAGAATTAGACTGAAGGGAAGAAGGAGCCTCCTGGTGCATTATTGGGCTCTCTTAAGTTGTGTGTAAATGAAGAGAAAGAATGATTTCAGCAGAGCCTGATTCAATATCTTGTCTTATGCTTTAAAGGAATACTTCACCCCCACAATGAACATTTGTATATTAGTAACTCATTCATTCATTCATTCATTCATCTTCTAACCGCTTCATCCTCTTGAGGGTCGCGGGGGGGCTGGAGCCTATCCCAGCTACATCGGGCGAGAGGCAGGGTACACCCTGGACAGGTCGCCAGACTATTGCAGGGCTGACACATAGAGACAAACAACCATTCACGCTCACATTCACACTTACAGACAATTTAGAGACAATTTAGATCTGCATGTCTTTGGACTGTGGGAGGAAGCCGGAGTGCCCGGAGAGAACCCACGCTGACACGGGGAGAACATGCAAACTCCGCACAGAAGGGCTCCCACGCCCGGGATCGAACCGGCAACCCTCTTGCTGTGAGGCGAGAGTGCTAACCACCACACCACCGTGCCGCCCCTATATTAGTAACTCACCCCCTGATTTTCGGTTACTGTTTGTAAACACGCTTGTCAGCTAAGTGAAAGTAAAAGTCGACCAAGGATTCACTCATTTGATGTTTCGCCTCGCTATATTTGCTTTTCTTTACTTTTTTCTTTGACACTGTGTCGCTTGGATACCTGCTGCTTATGGTCTGGTACCTGGTCGCTACCTTTTTATAAACCCCCAACCTCACCTGAGTGCTGTGGGGGTGCAAGCCCAGGCTTTTGCTCAGGATGCCTCCTGAGTGCCTCCCATTAGAGGTTTTCTGGGCACGTCCAACTGGTAGGAGACCCTGGGGCAGACCCAGGACATACTAGAGGGATTATATACTCAACTGGCCAGGGAACGCCTCAGGATCCCCCAGGAGGAGCTGGAAAGCGTTGTTGGGTAGAGGGATGATTGGCGTACTATGGATGGATGGATGCAAGGATAGAAAACTATGTGTTTATAAACTCACACAACTCGTGCAGTATGATCCAAGTCTCATTTATCAAGTTGTATGCTCAGTATCTCCCTGACAACAGCCATTTCCGACTGACAACAGAAAAGAAAGTGAAACGCGTGCTCTCTTCAAATCCAGACTCTTTCCTTTCGTTTGTTTGTGTTATTGTGTGACTTTGTTGAATCCTTTAAAATTCTACCCAGTTTTCCAGTGCAGTGAAGGATTATTATTGGAATTTCAGTTGCTCTCACTTTTAGTTTGTCCTCCAAATAAAGTGGTTTAGATCATTTGTCAGATCATCCCGCTGCTGTTTTCCCAGATCTTAGCAATTAAGTGCAATGTTATAATGACTGATACAAATGAGACAAAACTACTAAACCTCTTCCTCTTAAAAGTGCAGTTAATGACACAAGTGAACACAATTGTCCATTTCCAGTGTAATGCCAGTTGGAGCCTATTGGCTGCAAGTGAGGCTGATCTCACTCCGAAGCCCCTACTGAACCAATCAGTAGGGTGTTGCCATTATAGTTGCCACATATCGCCCAGTGGCATCAGGGTGAAACACGATGGGACAAGGATGAAAGTTAAGATGGCGAATGTCCGATTGGGTTGGGTGGAGTGGTGGTGGATGGGTCCAACAAACACCAACTTTCCCCCGAGAGAGCCGTGTTCATGTCCGTAAGATTCTAAAGACAAACCCTGTTCTTTTTTCCTAAACCTTACCACGTGTTTTTGTTGCCTAAAGTAACTGTATGTTCGCATTGTTGTCCTGACGTAGTGCATTTATTTAGAAAGAGACTGTATGCAAACGTTAAATGTGAATGTATTTTGTACATATTTGTAAACGTGTATTCTGAAAGAAGACAATGCATGTAGCAGGCAGAACTTGACATGATGTCTCAGAACATCAGCAACCAAAGCAGGGTACCTTGCACGTCATATGTGGATGTGCAAAGCCCATGACCAAACATCAATATGTGATGAGGTCAGAGTGAGAACGTGCTGGCAATGTGGCTGCTGTGGTCACTGGATCAACAGAGTTTATCCTTGAGGGAACATGAATGTCAAATTCAAACACAACGTCAATGCAGCCATCACATGGAAGAAACGGGATCTGCACACTTTGTCGATAGCTCACAATGAATTCAATTGACTGTAATGATAATTTCCGTTTAAAATGTTCAAGGGATGAAGAGCTTTTGACAACATGTACTTTGGTGCTCCAAATCTGTGCACTACAGTATGTATTTTCAACACATTCTCACTCCGACCTTCTCACATATGGACGTTCTGGACTTTCCACGTCCACACCCGTCCATGACGTGCAAGGTAGCCTTGATGCGTTGGTTGTTGACGTCGACTTCGGAGTGAGACCAGGCTTGCATTTGCCCAAACAGTATTACCATAAATCGAATGGGGATAAAATTTCCCGATGATCCCAAGTGACTTCCCAATTTTGTTACAAATTAGAGAGAAATCTCAACCTGATGATGGTGCACCATGGAAAGTCAGAAATCCACCAAAGTGAACCCTAAGGGACCAAGATCCTCAACAAAGGTATACTTTTGTCCACATACTTTATTTTTCAGCGCACCGAAGAGTTGGAAAGACGTTCCAGATGAAAGGGCTAAAGTTGTGAACAAATCCAGCAGCCAACAAATTCCAATACAAACTCAGTGATCAGTCATTGTGGGTCCAAATTAAAGGTACTCTGTGAAACATTTAAATGGTGGAGGGACTGAAAGGACATGTTCCTCTTCATCTGGGAGCAAAGATGAAGAGGACAGTCAGTGTTTATGAGAAATATGGTCTCTCATTTGCAGAGACACAAGCCATCACCACCTCTTTTATAAGACAGAGGTGACCGATCTCTGTCATGATCTCATTTGCTGAACCTAATTACACCAATTAGACCATCATATACTTGCGATTAAAAATGATCTGTACAGCACCTTTTAAATTCTCTCATTTATCCTCTGCGACAGTGTCAGGCTCTGTGAATCCTCTCTCTGCTTATCATCCCGTTCCCACCTGAGGTAATTTGGTAAAAGATGAAATTAGTTGTTTGACAAGAACATTTGTTGCAGAACTTGACTACCTGATAGCTTGCTGCTCCGTTCTCTCCTAGAGGATTAACCCTGCCACTGGGACTGCACGGTTAATTTGACAGATAAAAAAGTGGAGATGTTAACAAGTGTAATACAAAGGCAGTCCCCCCGGTCTGCACTAACACAGACATGGAGTCAATGTGTGTGTGTGTGTGTGTGTGTCTAGAGGGCTAGCATGTGAGTGACAGGCAGTGCTGCACCTGATGATTGATGCACGACGTCACTTTTTAGCACTCTGAGACGGCCCTAATTGGTCTCCATGCTAACAAGGTGCAGATCATTAAACCACAAGATCAATGACATGATTTTCATTAACTTCTCGTGAGCATAGTTACAGAGAGCAAAAGATACAGTCACCAATTACTTGCTTGAGGTGGGAATTGTTGGGTCCATGTAAATTACAGAGTATGGTCTAGACCTGCTCTAAATTAAAGTGTCAGTAAGATAACTTTTAAAGAATATTTTCTGGGTGATTTTGCCTTTTCTGAAGTTGAAATTCTTGCACGATTCTTGCAACCTTTTGGGTTGTATCCGCATAGTTAAACACACTTATTGTGAGTCCCTTTGCATGAAAGCATCAGCAGAATTCAGTAAGGAATGGTGCCTGACAGGATGTGCATTATCTGGAATTAATGAATGACGGTGTGGCCACAATCATTTGCCTCAAAGTAGTCCATTAATTCCTGATTACAGCCACCTTGAAGGGCATTTTCCTGCTTATACTATGATTGATTGCCAAAGAAAAATTAAAAGAAGACCATTTATTTATATTTTCATGTGTTTGCAGTCAAATCTAAACATTTTCACAAGCTTTGACTAACACCTGAGGGTTTGACTTAAGGCTTCCCCAATCATCAGTCAGAGACCCCTTAGTCGACTGCGATTCTTCTGCATTTTACATAAACACGACATCATGAAAACATATAAATACTAAATGTGTGTGTGTGTGTGTGTGTGTGTGTGTGTGTGTGTGTGTGTGTGTGTGTGTGTGTGTGTGTGTGTGTGTGTGTGTGAAAGCATGTTTTCAGTATTCAGTATTTAATATCTCCTCCAGCTCATGTTGGCCATGATGTTTCCCTCTGAGATCCCACTTCATCAATACAGCACTTTAATGTCTCACACAACACAATATTTCTTTCATGGTCACACTGTAAAGACATGGTCTAGTTACTGCTCACATAGACATTCTCATTTTTATACTCCCTCTTTGCGGTGAAGCTGACAACAAAAGGCACAGTTTTGATTTTATCTAGACTTCAATACACAGGCACACACACCTGCAGGTTAGAAAAACTGAAAAAACAGCCTCTGGAGTCGCAGCTTCTTCATAATGATGATGTGGTCTGAAAATGGTCAAATATCAGCTGTAAATATCAGCTGTCAACAGTTTTATGTGAACGTCATCAGTCAAATCAGTTGTCGTTGCACAAACCAGTCGTTCATGCTCAACGCATTTTTTTGTTGCAACAGGCTCCAAAAATTGAGCATAGCTTTAGTTCAGGCAGGACAGGATGTCAAGCTACATCAGCTGATCTCAAACAGCCCAATCAGCTGATTGAGCAGCTGATTGATGGAAGTGAATCAGCTGATAGATCACATGATTCCTTTCTATGCAACCAATTGGTGAATCTCATTCAGGGCGCCCTATTTAAACCGCTCTGGCCTGCCTACTGTTGCTGCTCCTTTTGCAAGCTGCTTTGCAACCTGTCTCCACCCCAGCTCCTCCTTTTCATGCTGTCTGACTTATCAGTGTCATTTCTGTTGTCATTGATGCTGCTCTCCTTTCCATGTAGGCACATGGAAGGGCAGGGAGGTTTGCTCTCTTTGCCTTAGGCTTTCCATGTAGGCGCATGGAAGGGCAGGGAGGTGTGCTCTCTCTGCCTCAGGCTTTCCTCATTTTTGCACGTGGAGGGCAGACAGGTGTGCTCTCTTCACCTTGTGCTTTCCACGTAGGCGTGTGGAAGAGGCTTTCAGTGTAGGCAAAGAGGCCCCAAAACAGAGCCATACCATCAAATATAATACTGCAAATGGAAAAAAAAAGTTTTCTTTGACTAAAGTGGTCAAGACTGAAATTTTATTTTGTGTTTTTTTTTTTTTTAAGTTGTGTTGTTGTTTGGCTGTAACTTTTTTTGTACGTTGCTGTCTTGGCCAGGCCACCCTTGAAAAAGAGATCATCGATCTTAACGGGACTTACCTGGTAAAATGGGTTAAATTTAGAAAATAAATAAAAATAGAAAAGCATCATACAAACAAAATATTCTGTGGATAAGCAACAAGTGTCAGTGGAAGAATGTTACCAGAAAAATAAGATGTCTGGCAACAGTATTAATAGCGTACTGGGTGGGCTTTGCACCGCTGTTAAAAGTTGTAGTACTTCCATCATCATCCCTCGTAGTTAGCTGGGTAACGGACAAAAGAAGAGTAGGCAGGCGAACGTGAAAGTGTGTTAGTGTTGGCTTATGGCTGTCTAATTTCCTTTAAACAGTACATAGCAGATGCAGAAAATGTATCAGTTGTAAAGATTTGTTTGTCAGTCTTTTTGCCAGCTCTAACCACTTCATGTCTCCAACAAGTTCTGACTCTTCAGCCATGACGTTGTGTAATGTGGTGAAAAGATGTGTTTAGTTGTACTACAGTTGTATTTGATTAAAGTGGCGCTTTCACTGGGGTCTGATTACTGTGATTAAAATAATCAAGTACAGGCCTTGATGTGACAGCTTCAACAGCCATGACAGTTTGATATACAAGTATTTTGTTATATGAATGTTTGCTGCAGCTTGAACAGAACAAGTAAGTGAATGTTTCCGTCCCCATAGAGCCGCAGGGCTGCTTCTCATTCAGCTATTAGAAGGTAAAGTAGTTTGTCTGATTAGTCGAGTGTTTACCAGCCGGGCCTGATTCCTGACAGAGCCCCAGTATCCATCCACATATCCATTTTAATTAACACTTCATCACAATTAGCTTTGTGATCAGCACCACAGTGGGATAGGGTGAACACACACACACACACACACACACACACATTCATGCACACATTTCTGTCAATGACTGAAGAGCATACAAAGGCAGTGTGGTGGAATATTTTCCATCGAGGTGCCCAGAGCAAAACATGAAAACATAATGGAGGTCAGCTGACCTCTCTACACTCTACAAAAACTGATGTGTAGCCTCTGCACTGCACAGTGAAAGAGTAATTTTGCACCCGGTTTGAACTTCTCTGTGCCTGCTGAGCATTTCTGAAAAATGTAAGACGAGCAGGGGACAGCAGAGGTTTGGGGTCAGACTGGATGGAGAGAACAGAAAGAGTCTTAAATCTCAGGTGTGTGTTTGGATTAAAATTTTGATGATATAAGTCACATTTCTGTGTTCATTAAACTGTAGGGGTGTACAAGGTAACTGGAACATCTGCTCATGGGATACAGATGCAATGTCTTCTTCAGGAAAAGAGCAGCGTCCGTGTACTACTGAGCAAAATCTGTAATCAAATATGAAACCAAATAAAAATGTGGTCCCTCTGCCTTAAATCTCCCTCTCTGGACTGATTAATTGAATTTTTTGGATCACTGAAAAATGCACCTACAAAGGACAAATCGAACACAAGCTCAAGAGCCACGTGTGTTTTTTTGTACAACACATTCTCACCCCAACTTCATCACATATTGAGGTTTGCTAATGGACTTTCCATGTCCACATATGACGTGCAAGGCACCCTGGGTGTGTTGGTTATTGACAGTCTGGGACACCATGTTAAGTTCTGCCTGTTACATGCATAGTCTTCTTTCAAAATACACTTCCGTTTTCACAGGAAATTTAACATTCGCATACAGTCTCTTTCAAAATACATGCAGTTGATGCTTTTTTCCAAATGTACATGGTTGGGTTTAGGCAACAAAAGCATGTGGTTGAAGGTCGTTGTTTGTTGGACCCATCCGTCACCCCTCCCACCCGCCCCAGTTGGACTTTTGCTGCCTTAACTTTCGTCCTTGTCCTGCCACTTTTTCCCGCTGACACTGCCAAGCACCGTTAAACTATAACAGCAACCATATCATACCGACATTAAAGTACACCTTTTTCGTTGGTTTCTGACACCACAACTCACTGAACAAGCGCCTGATTTCGATGACTTCAGAGTGAGACCGGCCTCCTTTGTCAGCCACTGTAAGCTTCGCACATGGGAGAAATTTCAGTTGGTTGCAATCTGCAACCTCATCACTAAATGCAACTAAATCCTACACACTACAAACAAACCATCAAGAATAACACATATTTCCAAATGTGCCACCTATGGAGGCGTGGAACACGTTATGGTTAGGAAAAGATCATGTTTTGCTCAAAATACACAGTTTTGGTGGCTGAAACTGGAACTGGAAACACGGTGATGATTTTTTTTTTTTTTTTTTTGTGGCACTATCCCGCCTTGTAACGCAGCAGGGTTTTGGTACAAAACAGACAACGGCTTTTGGTGGCACAATCCTAGATAGAAACCTAGTAATGTCTGGGTAAAGAAACAAATGGTTTTTGTGGCACTATCCTATCTGGAAATGCAGCATTGGGTTGCGAAAAAACACCCATGTTTGGTGACTGCTGTAACAAGCTGCTGGAAGACACAGCATTGACTTGCTTTGTCTTTTTAGACTTTCAGGTGCAAGGCAGACATACGCAACTTAACCGGCAGAATAAATGTCTGAACTGTACATTTCTGCAAACTTTACCTTTCAACAATGTTGTGGTTTAAAAGGGCTTAAAATGGCTTGAAATATCCAGTTTTGGAGGCACAGTCCCAGCTGGAAAAGCAGTGATGTCTTGGAAAAAAAAAAACACTTGTCGTGGCACTATCCTCGCTGGAAAAGCACTGACGGTGTTTGGTGCCTAAAAATCTCTAGAAACACAGCAATGACTTGCTAAATCACAGATGGTTTTGTTTGTTTGTCTGGAACAGTGGTCCGCAGTGCTCTGGAGCTTGGCTGGTATCTTGATTTTTTAAATTTTTGTTTGATTAAAATGTTCTTAGGTTAGGTTTCTAAGTGCAGGGTAGCAAGTCAACCACCAGAATGCACTGAATGTTTAATATGGCTTAAAATACCTGGTTTTCGTGGCATGATCCCTGCTGGACAAATCACCTGGTGACTAAAAATCTCTGGAAACACAGAAATGACTCGCTAAATCACAGCTGTTTTTTTTTTAGCTTGTCTTTAACAGTGCTCTGCAGCTTGGCAGGCATCTCACTATACAGCCCTGTAATCCACCATCCCCTGCCCTCTAGATGACAAAGTAATCTCATATATTGGATGGATGAAATGCACAAACACAACATATTTGGGGTTTGCAGAAACGTACAATGGCAATATTTCCTTCTGGTTACTGGGCTGAAGTTTCTTTAGCAGTAAATGCCTTTAATTCAAAGACTGCCAGGTAATTATTTTTAGAGAATCTGATGCTTGTATAGCTCTTTGACTTGGATGTGGTGATAACACTTGTGGCGATTAATGTCTTGATCCATACATCAATACATCAATCCAACAATAGAACTGTGTATGATTAGTTTCCCTGGATGAGACATGATTGTATTGTGACACACCCAGGTTACAAAGCAGTGTAAAAGCACACCACACTTTGTGTTGATGTTGATCAGTTTCCATATTCATGCAAACATTTTGTCATTAACGGAGCCTATTTGATGCGCTTACAAATTGAAGCTAATAGATTAAAAAGAAAAAGACAAAAAGTGGCATTACAAAATAATATCAATATCCCTATGTAGGCTCTGCAGACACTGGATCCACTCTTGTCGAGATATTTCTTAAGTGTGGCTTGTGTTTACCAATGCATCAAACCACAATTATTCATTATTAATTCATGAAAGCTTTATATCTACCCAAACAAAATCCTAACCGCAAGATGCGCACAACAAAACAGACCACTGCAATTACACTCCATTCAGATCCAAGGCTCATTAACACCATCCAATCAGGTATTGCTCTGATGAGCTGACACTGATACAATAGCTGGATAGACTGCTGAGGGGGGAAGGAGGCTGATTGACTTGATGTGTCTCACTTTACTTGCTATTTAAGGCTTTTCTCTGGCGGTAACACTTTAAGTACCAGCAACCAAAATGAAGCACCAGCCCTGCATCCACCAGAGACATCAGGTGATGTTTGCTCTATTGCAGCTCACTCGTTTGATGCCTGATGCTGCACTTCCTACAAACAAGACACCGCACATCAGAGTGGCAGTTTGAAGTGAGATCACTAACACAACAGCAAAATGAAGAGAAACTGACCAACACTTTAAGCTTAACAGGTCGAGTAGATTTGACCAATAGAAGAGCAGCAGCCATTTTTCGCTAAATATGTGATTCGAAAGCAGAAAATTGCTGGATATCTGTAACGGCCTGTCGCTCTCCAACACACACTATGAGTCCTTACAACAGTTGATTGTTGATGTGTGTATAGGTGAGTATATTTATAATGCATTATAAGCCCCATCAGTCAACCTCTAGTTTATGACTAATAAAAAGCCTCCATAAGACACTACTTGGGCGTATTCCAGAAAAGACCCCGGGCTACTGGCCTACCAGAAACGCTCTTATTTAAGGCAACACTCAACCTGCAGGGGGCAGCAATACGCCTATAGGCGTCTGGTCTGCTGGAAATACAGAAGAATAAGGAGAAGAAGAAGTTGTGTTTACAATGAACATAAGCTGTAATGTTTGTTTCCAACATACCCCTGTTGTCCTACTTGTGCTTGTGCACCACACCTTAACTACAACACTCCTGCTGATCCATTTTGTCCTCAACAATGGCAGACGAGAGCGAGAAGAGAAGGCGAACGAGTCTATGGACTTTCCTTCCAGCTTATGCCGTTCACGCCAGCCAGAGCCCCCCGGAGTCTGTGGATAAAGGTACGAAGCCAGTTCTGCTGTTCTCCCCGCTTGCCATAACCATAGCAACACCGACAACCCAGGATTCCTTGCGAATCGAGCATGCCCAGACGTAACTGAATATTCCGGTATGGGGCATTTTCCGATTAAGGTGTATACATGTCACAATATTCTGGTTATAACAGGCATATGCCAGGGGTCTTATTCGGAATATTCTCCAACCGGAATATGACCTTATGCACGTGTTTTCATGACATGCAGCGATATCTCTGTAAAAACAATCGCTTTTCGAGGCACTACCCTTACCAGAAACACACCAATGTCTCTGTAAAAAACAATCACTTTTCATGGCATTAGTCTGGTTGGAAATGCAGCAATTTCTTTGTGAAAAGAATTGTTTTTGTCGTTGGTCTTTGGCAACCATCAAATATAACGTATCTGTGGTTTGCAGAAACATACAATGCCAACATTTCCCTCTGGGGACTAGTTCTGAGAATCACCCTATGATGTCCAAGACTAGTCAGACACAATGACTTGGTTTACAGTCAATGTGATTTAAAGGATGAAGAACTTTATTTATCTGTCACTGGGGAAATTCAGTTTTTACATTCACTTCTTATTCATTACAAACACACCCACACACACACACACACACACACACACACACACACGTAGGCCCCAGATGCACACAGACGTACACAGGACCTAAAGACAGGCATTAGTGGAGAGATATCAGAGGGATGGGGCTGCTACATGGTGGCACTGTGTCTCATACTAACAAGATAGATCTGAGGTGGAACATCACTTTAACAATCAAAAATGTCCCTAGATGTTTTTACATGCAGTGATTCAGCTCTGCAGTAATTGAAATGCTAAGAGGAGTCACACACACACACACACACACACACACACACACACACACACACACACACACACACACACACACAGAAGCATTGATGAAAGGGAGAGTGGTGGCAATACATCTTACACATGCAAGAACTCTATTACACTGTCTGCCTGCAATTAGAGTCAAGGTGATGGACTGCACACACACACACGTACACACAGCGACACACACACACACGTACACAGTGATCACTCTATTTGTCAGTGATTTAGTTAACCTCATTTGCTTTGCTGAGAAGAACTCTCAGCGGTCCCTTCTCAATCAACAAGTATTGATCTGCTTGTGTGTGTGAATACATGACATTTCTGTAGCTGTGCTTGTGTGCACTATCTATGCATCTGAATGTGAGTGCGCGTCCCACAGTCAATGCAGCATTCCCTCACTGAAAGGACTATCTTTACAGCCTACAATGTGGAGGAGGGGTTTTGGTTTGTGTGTTATATGGCTTCCAAAAAACGCAGTCTACCGACAGTCTACCGACAGTCTACCTAAGTGTTACTGGAGAGATTTCCCTGATAACAATAAACCAGTGACGAGATATAATGTGAACCTTGACGTGATTATCTGGCAGATAATTCTCACCAACTCTGCAGCTCCTCTGAGGAGTTAGAAGAGAAGTTGGTGGACAGCATATACTGTGTAGAAGATGGACGACGCACCTTCACTAACTTCCACTGTACGAAAATGAAGCCAGAGTATCCCGGATACATCCGCTGCCATCTTGTACTGGTGATGTCACTTGAAGTCGGACCTTGCACAGTAGCGATCTCCACGGTGTGGAGTTCCTGCCCACACACCCATCCGACCAATCACAAGCAGTGCCATTGATCGTGAGCACACCGTTTGGAACACTCAGTTTTCGATCATGATCTCGAACTCCTGTTTTAATCAAACTCATCAGGAGAATAACTCTTGAACGTACAACAGCGTGATAAGAACAACCTAAAATGACAGAAACCTTTGGGAAAAATGTATTTGACGTGTTTTTAGTTCGGCCCATGTCCTGTGCTGCAGCCAGCCACCAGTGGGGGCTTGAGATGTTTGGCTTCACTTTTGGGGAACTGTCATGTTGTTCATCTTTATTGTACAGTCTGTGGTGGACACAAAGACGATTCCACCACTTTGTCAGTGACAGACAGCGTTACTGTGTAATGCTGCCAGACTGTGTCAAACTGAAATGCAACAGGTACCAACATAACATAAGGAGCGGGTAAGTCTCAGTCAACACACTGAGGCAGAACCTTGTCACCCTGAGGACAAAACACCCACGCAGAAGTAGAGTAATGTGGTGGATGCAGTTCAGTGCAGCCAGGAATGCACAGATTTGTACATTGGTGAAAAAAACAACCACTCCACAAGCACATGGCACAGCACAGGAGAGCCAGCTCGTCAGGTCAAGACTCAGCTGTCCATTTATATCTAAAGGAGAAGGAACACTCCTTCAAGGACAGGGTAGTAACGAGACCTAACCCTTACCCTAACTCTAAGCCCAGCTAATGCTAACCTATCATTTTCTTTAGGGCTACCATCTCTGGACCATGGGGCGGAGATGATTGTGGACTGTAGTGTAGATATGGTGGGTGAGTCATGTACAGTAGCTGCTCCAGCCACAGCCAAACCTATTTTGGTACAATCACTGCTGGAAATGCCAAAGTAGCAACCTCCAGGGCAGTAACAAAAGCTGTAGTACCACTTATGGCCACATGTGGCTGGCTCCAGAAGCCAGTCAGTCCCCACAGACCCCCATGTTAAAATGCGCAACTTTACTCTAGTTTTGGGACACGCAACAAACTGGGTCTTTGTGAGAAATTTTCATGGCTACAACCAGTTCTTAATATTACTTCTTGCCTGTCTTCAGTTGACCATCCACAAAGTCTTGATTCTCACACACACACCTGCCCACATGGTCCCAATCCCCTCATCAGCTCCCCAGCATATATCTACAGGCTGCTCTCCACTCTCTGTTCCAGCCTGTTCACCAGTTGTCTACCTTGTTGAACTGTTTGCCAACCCTGTTTTGAATTGTGGAAACAGTAAACTTTTAAATCTAATATTCTTACCTCTGAGTCGTGGGTTCGATTTTACTTCCTGTAGCGGATGATCTTTAGAGAAATCAGATTTAGGCTGGAAATCATTTATATGCAGTTGAGTAACCTGATACTTCTAAAACCTGCTTCTACATGCAACTGCTTAGTTATCAGATATCACCCTTAACCCTAAACATATTTTTGAATGAAGGGACAAAGTTTTAAACTTCATTGGTGATATATGATGCTTCGGGATTTTTGTACCACGAGTCTTAACTTAACAGCAGAAACAGACAAATTTAGATTTTAGTTCCAGTCTAGGTTAGACGTCATTACTATTTTGGATTTATATTGCTTAAAATACTGAATATTTGTTGATCTCTCTGCACTGCTGACAGTTCTGTACTAAGTCTTTATCATATTCATGCTCACAGGTAAAAATCAAGTTAGAAACTCTGTCATGAACCTCTTAGTCAGGACTACTTTTGTCAAAGGAAACTTTACTTCTATTGTAATATTATATTTGGTGATTTGGCTCTGCTCTGCTCTCTGCCCTTCCATGCGCCTTTGCAGCAAGCCTTAAGGCCCTTCCCTTCCATGCGCCTACATAGGAAGCCTAAGGCAGAGAGAGCAGCAGCCAAGACCTCCAGGAACAGAACAAAACAGAGCAGCGTCAATGTCAAACAGAAAGGACATTGATAAGTCAGACACAGCATGAAAAGGAGGAGCTGGGGTGGAGGCAGGTTGCAAAGCAGCTTGCAGAGGAAGCAGCAACAGTAGGCAGGCCAGAGCAGTTTAAATAGGGCGTCCTGAATGAGATTCACCAATTGGTTGCATGAAAAGGAATCATGTGATCTATCAGCTGACTCACTTCCATCAATCTGCTGATCTATCAGTTGATTGGGCTGTTTGAGATCAGCTGATGTAGCTGGGATGTGAGCTGAGCTTGGCATCATGTCCTGCCTGAACTAATGCTATGTTCAATTTACATTAACCCATAATATGATTGTTTTTCTAAACCTAACAAAGTAGTTTTGCTGCCTAAATGCTGAGTTGCTTCGGTGGCTAAACCTACGTTTTGTGTCAAGATGGAAGTTTATTTTGAAAGACACTGTGGCATGTAACAAGCAGAAATTGGCACCCAAACTGACACTACAGCCTTGTTTCCACCAAGCAGTTCAGTTCAGTTTGGTACACATTACAGTTAACTTTCCATTTTCATGGTGAATAGTTGTGGATAGTACCAATAGAACCGTCCCCATTTTTCATCACACCTCTGTTGGGGTGCACCTAGCACACTGATCAGGTACTAAAGGCTGATGCTAGAACTCTCACGCTTGTTCTGAAAATGTCGGCATGCAACCGTTTTGTGGGCAATAAACTAGGTGCAGACATTTCCTCTGTACCAGTCGGAACACACAGAACACAGCAAGAGCTGAACGAAGCAGTTAGTAACAACAACCCCACTCACATTTAAGAGTACTGTCTGCTGTGGAAATGCTCAACAGTTCTAGGGACTAGGTAGCCTACATGTCCATGGTTCTTAAGTTACTATACCAAAAGTTTTTGGTGGAAACAAGGCCTATCAAAACAGATAGTGGAGGTGCACCTAAAGCGTCATCACTGTTTGAAGCAAAGGGCCACTGACCAAGCTGCTGTGTTTGATGAGTTAGGAGTGAAGATGTGTTGTGACAGAGCCAGGCTAGCTGTTTCCTCCTAGACTAATCATCTTCTTGCTCCAGCTAAATATCCCAAATGTACTGTATACGCACAGACATGAGAAAAAACAAAAGAAAATAACACAACTCTTTTTATTGTATCTGCTTGCTAGTGTTATTTTAATGTCTCAGTCAATGTGGACTGATACAGAAATGAGAGTGCGTCTGTTTTGTGGGTCAGATAACTGATTTCTGTAACACTTCAAAGAAATGCTGTACTTGCTGAATGCCCTTTTGCAGCCAGGTGGGAACTGAACCCATTATTCAGTCAGAGTGTCGAGCCTCGCTCAGCTCCTCGATCCACACACTTTTAGTGACAGTGTGTTCAACTTTAAAGTTCTGAGCAGGGCTGTGTGTGTGTGTGTGTGTGTGTGTGTGTGTGTGTGTGTGTGTTTACTGTCATCACTGCTAATTGCTAGCAGAGAGAATAATGAAGTAGTTTGTGCGTGCATGTGTGTGTCTGTGTGCGTGTTTGTGCACCCTCCATCATTTTGCTGTCGTTAGCACTGATGCTAATTGCTAGTAAGCAGAATAATGAAGTACTTCTGGTGCGTGTGTGTCTGTGTACATTCCTGCATCCATTCTTGTGTGTGCATTTGTGTAACCATGTGTATCCATGGTTGTGTGTGTGTGTGTGTGTGTGTGTGTGTGTGTGCACCATCAGTCACTGTCCTGTCATTAGCACTGGTGCTAATTGCTAGCAGACAGTGTAATGGAGTGGTCCCTCAGGACCGTTTAACAACCTCAGACTTCAATACAGCCAACACACACCACTCACATCAACTCTGTGTGTGTGTGTGTGTGTGTGTCCTGATGGGAGGATTAATGAAGGTAGCAGGTGAATTATGTTTACGTGTTAGTGTGTGTGACAGAGACACACTTGCTAGCATGTGTGTTTGTGTGTCTTTGTGTGTGTGAGTCAGCGAGAGACTGGAAGGATTAATGACAGCAACCTGCGTGTGTGTGTGTGTGTGTGTGTAGCCTCACTATTACAAATAAGGAAAATACTCAGTAAAGTTATTTATCCAGTCCTCTCCATCAGACCTAATTAGACTGAAGTTTAAGAGGGAAGTTAATGTGAGGTTCTCACAGAGGAAACAGCAGAGTTGGTTTCACCATAACATCACGAAGTTTAGTTTGTTAGTTTGAAGGAAACTTAAATGTTTTCTGACAGAGAGTCTCCGAGATAATTTTAATAAATATGTCAGCCTACCAATGTATATCAGCGACTCACCCTGTGTTATGTGGAATTCTTGAGGAAAACACTGTTTTTCTCGCATGACTCCAGTGAACAAAGAATCCAGAAACTAATAAAATTCTTGATGAACTGAAGTCACAGTGGTCCATGCTTCAAAACAGAAACTATATCCAAAGATCTGTTTAGAAACTCTCACATAATTCTTGCAATATAATCCCAGTCTCATTTATCTAGATACATGCTGAGTACTTTCCAAACAGACAGCGCTTTCCAACAGGGAACTGAACCAAAAGTAAAACCTATCTATACTCTCTTCAAAGCCATAAAAACATATAATTCTACCTCGCTGACCTCAGGAGCTGCTGAGGTCTGTACTACGAAACCAGTTCAACTTACTCAGGATAGCTTCTCTTTATCTGGTTTGACCAATCCGAACATTGGCTGTCTGGATAACTAGTACTACAAAGCTGGTTATCAACTAGTTCAGTCAACTCTGGGTTTTTATATCTAGCCATGAGCGTGTTCATGTGGAAGAGGCTGGGTGGTACTTACAACCGACACCTTTTGAACCATGAAGTACTTCATACCATATAAGATGAAAGGGTACGGACAGTGTCTGATTGGTCAGAGGTTGGAGTGTTGACAGGCTGTGATCCGATACTCTGAACATAGCTGTTCAGCATAAGTTACCATGGTGATTTATCTCAGGAAGAAGAGAACCAGCTTCATAGTACTAAAAACCCAGAGTTAACCCTAAAGTTACCTCATCAAATCCCAACCCTGCTTTGTAGTACATGTCTTTGGTCTACCACTGCCTAGATCAGTTACTTTGTTTGTGTTATGGTGTAACTTTGGTGTTTGGTTTGGATTTAAAACTAGTACTTGTCAAAATAGTACAAATACTACAGTACCCATGAGTCTCTGCAGCTGTTGTTTCATAAACTGTTCATTCTCAAAACTAGTTGACCGACACCTCAAATGGAACGTAGAGCCTTTGTAGACGGGTTTACATATGACTGATGGAAAACTGGAGAGCATCTCAAGGTGGATGATACTAAAGAAGAACAATTCCCAGACAGGTGCTCTGATGCTGACAGAGTTATTAACATTCATGTTGGCAAGATTTAGTCAGACAGCAGAACGTCACGTAAAGATTTTTGACAGGCACGACGAGATGAACAGGTGATGCTCATTGAACAAACATGTCAGTCAAATACAAAACAGGAAGGAGCCTGTGTTGCTCTTGAGTTCAGTAAAGCAGGAGAGCTTTGTGTCTTTTGTATTTAAAAACTCTGACAGCTGGAGCAACATTTAACGTGGAAACAGAAAACTTTTCTACTTCCCCAGTGATTCCATGTGGTATTATTATAAAGTCTGACTTCAAACACTGAGGGTTATTCAGCTTGGAGCATGTAATATCTAGATATCAGAACAAAATACAAATATTGATTTGGTGGTGCGCTGGCTGGTTTCCAAATATAGGAAGATCAGACTACAGTACAAATTTAATGATGTTACCAGGAATGTAAAATATTAAACATATTTTACCAATGAATAGAACGTGTAATCTGATAATGTTGGTGAGATGCAGATGCTCGAGCTGCTGACGAGATGCTGTCGGAGCTTTAAATTAAGAACATCAAACCACACATGTCAATTATTGCTTGCAAAGTGTTTGGGCTTAACGAGTCCTGAGGGGGATATTCATCTCCTCTGCACATGCATTACTTCCATCTGTATTTCTGTCCAGCCAGCAAAGCAGATTGACACATTGTGTGGTTGCTCTTGTTCTGGACTTTAATTTGTGCCATCTGTTGAATGTAAAAATGTGTCATCTGTCAAACTTTCAGCAACGCTGACAGATGGCGATGATCTATCTGCAGTTACTGGGCTGTATGTAGCATATTTATAATTGCAGTCATAATTCATATGTCTGCCAGAGGGCTTTGTTATTTGATAAAGTACAGTATGTGGATTTGCTGAAATGCTAGTTTGCTAGTTTTTCTTGAGTCTGAATCTCCTGAGACCCTGTGTCCTCATATGAAGGCATTACATTTTGGGTTAACTTGAGCTTATACTTAATTCTATTTAACTTGGACCCGTTGTCCTCGTTTGTGGACACTTTTTTGTGCCATCTAGTGGTGTTAAGACCACAACACACTAATGCATGTAAAAACAAGATGGCAGCCATCTCTGCCAAGTCAGTCTGCAGCTGATCCTGAAACAAAAGTGGACATGTCCAAAACCTGATCATATTTTAGGGTTGAAACTTGTTTATTTATGATTAATAATGTTTGTAGTTTGATATGGCAACACATTTGACCAATTTCAGTAACAGTAACAAGCTAAGACGCTGTTAATTAGGAAGTACTTGTATGAAGACATTAGGACTTTGTTATCATCTTGTCTGAGGACAGTGGGACTCAAATTTTGTTGACAACGTTGAGTGTTTTATACTGATTCTGTCCAACAGATCCCAAATACAGAAATTAAAACTGCATACCAAACAAAAGTTCGGGTCTCAGGAGGTTAAATGAATTTTGTCTTTTTTCAACACCTAGAAACATTAAAGCCATCCTCAAATTTATCTACAGTGGCATGCTAAAGTTTGGGCACCTCTGGTCAAAATTTTGTTGACTGTGATTAGTTCAGTAAGTAGAAAATGAAGTTAAAGATAACACATTTCTTTAATATTTTAAGCAAGATTACTTTTTCATTCCAATCTTCTACAGTTTCAAAATAACACAAAAGGAAAAGGGCCTAAAGCTAAAGTTTGGGAGCCCTGCATGGTCAGTACTTAGTAGCGCCCCCTTTGGCAAGTATCACAGCTGTTAAATGCTTTTGTATCCAGCCAGTCTTTCAATTCTTTTTTGAGGGATTTTCACCCATTCTTCCTTCAAAAGGCTTCTAGCTCTCTTGGTCCATCTTGCATGCAGCTCTCTTGAGGTCTATTCACAGATTTTTAATGATGTTCAGGTCCAGGGACTGTGAGGGCCATGGCAAAACCTTCAGCTTGCTCCTCTTGGGGTAGTCCATCGAGGATTTCAAGGTGTGTTCAGGATCATTGTCCTGTTGTTGAAGCCATCCTCTCTTCATCTTCAGCTTTTTTACAGATGGTGTAAAAATGAAATGTTCCTCATGCCAGTGGCTGTGACACAAACCCAAAGCATGATCAAAGCACCTCAGTGTTTAACAAGTGGACAGGTGTTCTTTAATGAAATTCTGCACCCTTTTTTCTCCAAACATACCTTTGCTCATTGCACCCAAAAAGTTTTATTTGAACTTCATCACTTCACAAGAAAGCATATGAACAGTGCATGAGAACGACCCTGACCCTCGTCTATCCACGTAGACAGTTTTGGTTTTGTTTGGTTTGCACATATCTCTCTCAGACAAAAATTGTGAAGCATGTCTTTAATGTTATCTGAAACCATCTTGTTTTGTTTCTTTGATCAAAATGTCATGAATCCCACAACACTAGTCATTGTTCTAACATAGATGCTGTTATTTTTTTCTTTCTATGTAACCCTGTAATCATTTAAATCAACATCTCATCTCACCTGTAACCAGCAATCAACAGCTTTGTGCTCAGTGAATAGTAGGTCATTATGTCAAACACCAGTCTGATATTCACAGACGACAGACCACAGAATGGCGTCATCAGCCAATCAGACATGAGAAATGAACCGAACTGTGCATTAAAAATTAAATTTGTCCTGCTCCAACCTGACAGCTGACATCCTGAGTGATACCAGCTAAATCCATACACTGCAAATACATGGTAGATATGCACAATACACACAGGGACACACACACACACACACACACACCTGCTGTGTAACAAGGTAAAGATGTTGAATTGTTCCCGATGAAGCCCAGACATTTCTCAAATCTAAATCCCAGCACTCTTGTTAGGACTGAAGTGTTGGATGTGCTTATCTGTAAAGAGCCTCGGAGACGAAAAAGTGTAGGAGGAAAATAAATGCACTGCGTCAATAAGAAACGATGTGTGTGAGGGTGAGATTTAAGTTTGGAAAAAAAACATCAACTCCGAAGGAAAAGAATGAAAAACAGTCGAAGCGCCAACTGTAATCGATCAAAGAGACGCAAATAAATGAGTGGAAATTAAGAGTAGAATTAAACGACTGAGGGAAGGAGGCTGTTGCTTTGTTGTTAAATGCTGAGTCTGTGTGTGTGTGTGTGTGTGTGTGTGTGTGTGTGTGTGTGTGTGTGTGTGTGTGTGTGTTTCCTTCGTAGACCTCTAGAAGGAAAATGAATGGGGAGTAAATGTGTTTAGTTCCTGCGGTCTGACTGCACTGTCAGCTAAATATCAATCACCTGATCACACACACACACACGCGCGCATACACACACACACACACACACACACACACACACACACAATGGATGCAGGATTACATTTCACTGGAGTTATACCTTCTATGATTTCATGTGGCAAATAAATTCATTGATTGATTGACTGAACATAAACATTTGATCACAGCCTCAAAGCGTATTTGGTCTTAAACAGTCTTCATGACATAATACATTTCCTAACCCTTACTATGGGTGGAAGTGGGCTGGTATGGCCCAGTGCTCCATAAAACTAAAAAGTACTGGAAAGAGCGGACATCAGCTGCCTGCCTAAACCAGTTTGGTAAAGTTTGAAACACTGATGGTAGAGCCTTTGGCAGCAATTTGGAGCTCAGTATCTTCAACGGTGTAGTGGAGGATAAAAAAGGGTATAAGAGGCATACCATATCGTTTTCTGCCTGTTTACAGTATACCTACCTATCAGCCAAAAAGCCATATCCCCACTTCCTCCTACATACCTAACTAATAGTACATCTGCCTCATGAACTACGACTACACCACTGAGTGTCTTGCCTAAGGATACTTCAACATAAAAACTGGACTGAACCAACAATCTCCCGATTAGTGGACATATAAATAATTTCAGTCAGGACCACTTTTGTCAAAGTGAACGTTATTTCCATTGCAATATTATATTTGGTGGTATGGCTCTGTCCTGGGGCCTCTCTGCTTTTCCTCGGGCCTACACAGAAAGCCTAAGGTGAAGAGGGCACACCTCTCTGCCCTTCCATGTGCCTACATAGAAAGCCTAAGGCAGGGAGAGCAGCAGCAAGGACCCCCCAGGAACAGAACAGAGCAGCATCAATGACAAATAAAGATGACACTGATAAGTCAGACACAGAATGAAAAGGAGGAGCTGGGGTGGAGGCAGGTTGCAAAGTGGCTTGCAGAGGAAGCAGCAACAGTATGCAGGCCAGAGCAGTTTAAATAGGGCGCCCTGAATGAGATTTGCTAATTGGTTGCATAGACAGGAATCATGTGATCTATCAGCTGACTCTTTTCCATCAGTCAGCTGCTCAATCAGTTGATTAGGCTGTTTGAGATCAGCTGATGTAGCTGGGATGTGAGCTGATCTACTGTCACCCTAACTGAGAGATTCACAACCTTTTTTGACTCTAGACTCCAATTACAGGTTTTATTAAGACAAAATAAACTCAGGTCTAACCCACAACACTATGCTGATGTCGTACAAACAAGACCACCAGATCCTGCTTCACACAAGCCACGTTAATTTGTTAGCCCACTGCAATTGCACCATCTTGCTCAAAGACTCCTCTGCAGCCTCACATTAAAGCACTGATTGACGGAACATCGCAGTCACTGCTTAAGCATTGGATTTCAATGACTTCAGAGTGAGAGCTGCACAGGAAACATGCATCTACTGCCAGGTCGGGTAGCACCATGAGCTTGCTAACAATACAGCTCAGCCAAGGAGGATGCCATTAATTTTTAAATCGCATGCTGTCATGAGCAAAGGCCCTTTGAGTAGGTGCATGCTTCCTTTTGCATGGTGATATGGTTGGTGGATGTAATATGGTAGAAAGAAAATAGTTCCTTCATGAAACTGTTCACAATAAGGTCTGTGGATTATCTCGAGTAACAGGGGTTTTCAAATGGATTTTTTGGCACTTTGAGCACCACAACCCAAGTGCCATCTAGATCCATTATACTGGAGAGAAGGCAGACATCTCTAAGGTCAATAGCTCCAATATTCTGCAACAAAAACAATCTAAATCGATATATAGTGCTACAGGATATGCATTTCTGATTTGGGGTGAACTGTCCCTTTAACTCTCAAACAGCCTTTTGAAAAAAGTGGCGATCAGAAAAAAAAGTCCTCATTCTCAAGGCTCAGACTGGTCCTCACAAAGATGCAAGAACAAGGGCATAACACACAGAAACACACACACACACACACTGTGAGGACAGACCATCCATCATAGTCGTCTAGTTGTTCTTCTCTAACTGTTGCTTTATGAGAAATTATGCAGCCTGTAACCCTCCGCTGAGGACAGGCAGGGCCACACCAACACCTGTTGTCACCGAGTCCCCGCATGCTCTGAGATCCCTCATTATCCTGTTTGTGTTCATTTGTTTTGGATTCTCTGCATATTTTTTGAAGTAGTAAAGATGTTAACTGTATTTCTTCTGACATGAGGGGGAGTAAATAATGAGTTTAATCTCCAGCTGTTGTGTGGTTGTACTCTGCAGCTCCCACTAAAAATATGTGCAGCTGTAGGCGCCTGAAGCAGAACGGAGCTGACAGAGATCGAAAACATGATGAGCGTAATGTTCCCTCACCTTTTTAAAATTAAAAGAAATACATCAGGATATGCTTAAAGGCATCATATGAGAGTATCCAAAGCTGCACAGATTTGCTTATTTTACCATCCTACAATCTATCCACAAATATGCTAACATTCTGCCTTGATGTATCCCCCTCTCTTCTGGGGTAGGCTGTTTACATTTGGCCCATATTATAAATTTACAGACTGCAGTTTGCGATTTCAAACCCCCCGCAGTTCTGCTTGGAGGCATGCAAAGTTGTAACCCCATTACAGATGTTTCACAAACCAGAGTATTTACAGCAGCAGCATAGATTTTATTTTAAAAAATACATATGAAATACATATCCAGCCACACAGTATATTGTACGTGTTTCATTTTAATGAAACTGGGAGGATCTCGCATTAAAGAGAAATTGAGGAAATGGACTACATTGAGCAGAAAAGCTTCTGTGGATCTTGAACTACATTTACATTTACATTTGACCCACATTATGCATGAAATAAATTCTTCTACATCATTTTATAATTATGAAAAAAACACTAATTTATTAATGAAGGCATTCATAATCCATCAACAATTATCTGTTTCCATAAAAGCCATTTACATTTCATATTCTTTCATTTTAAATATGATTAAGAAGTTAACCCTTCTGTTTCATTATAACACAAACACAAAACCCCCTCTTACATTTCACATGGGGGTTATTTGATATTTAATTCTGTGGGTTTTTAGGAGTTTAGAATTGTCGAACCTTGCATTCAGGATGAGTAATGCAGATTCCATCCTGGTCATGTAACAGTGGATCAGCTCTTTACCCTTGCAGAGCTGCCAAGGGAGAGTACTGGAGTCGTTACTGTGAGCTTGTATAACCAAAGTGAGAGTTGTGTCCACAAGTTAAACATGTCTTCAGTGGGTGTTGGCCTCCACCAGGGTTGTCCTTTGTCACTGTCATGGACAGGATCTCAAGGTTGGTCTGGGGACCTTAGAATTGCATCACTGCTTTTTGCAGATGATGTGCTTCTGTTGGCTTCATCACACCGTGACCTCCAGCATGCACTGGGCGGTTTGCATTCAAGTGTGAAGTGTGTGTGATGAGAGTCACTGCCCCCAAATATGAAGCCGTGGTTCTCTGCTGGAAAACAGTGGATTGCCCCCTCTGGGTTGGGACAGAGATACTGCTCCAAGCAAAGGAGTTAAAGTTTCCCAGGGGCCACAGAATGTAAATGCTCTGTGCTAACCAAACTAGCAGCTAGTGTTAGGGTTAGCTTCACCCTCTTCTCCGAATATGGCCACTTCTGGTTCCCAAAATCTAAGATGGTGATGGCCAAAATGGAGTCCAGAAACCAGTGGGTGACGTCACGGTGGCTACAACCGTTATTTATACAATCTGTAGTCAGATTATCAGTCGTTACTATGGAGCTGATGTTTGTTCAGACACACACACACACGACCTCATTTCAGGCAGTGTGTTGTACTGGCTCCAAGTTTTCTGTTAGTGGTTTTAATCTGAACATATGTCCTTTGTTCAGTAAAGAAGAACCTCAAGCCTCCCTGATGTGATTCAACATGGACCCGTGAAAAAGAATGAAGAACTTGTCATATAAAATCACACGTCAGAGGGGTTTTTCAGGCTTGGCAAAAGCTGTATTTTTAAATCCAGCTATAATTATGGAGAAGTTGAAAGACAAAGGAGAGAGGACGGCTGAGGTCTGATCAACTTATCATCTGATTATCCTAAAAACAAAGAGCAACAACGCTGTTTCTTTTCTCTGACCTAAAAATAAGCTGGAGAGTTGCCACTGGTTCAGTTGAAATAGCCATGATACACAACAACTGTTTTTTTTCTCCTCGTATTCTTCCTCTGTGATCTAATCCACCTTGCCATTTCTTCCTCTGTCTTTTACATCCATCCTTCGATCTTCATCCCGCTTATGTAGGGCCAGGTCACGGGGGCAGCAGGCCAAGCAAATTACCCCAGGCGTCCCTCTTCCCAGCAAAGCTTTCCAGCTCCCCCTCAGGATCCTAAGGCATTCCCAGGCCAGATGAGATATATAATCCCTCCAGCATGTTCTGGGTCTGCCCCGGGGCCTCCTACCAGTGGGACATGCCCGGATCACCTCCACCTGGAAGCGCCCAGAAGGCATCCTGATCAGATGCTCGAACCACCTCAACCGACCCCTTTTGATGCAAGAGAGCTATGGCTCTACTCCGAGCTCCCTCCAGATGTCCAAGCTCTTTACCCTATCTCTAACTGAGCCCAGCCAGGAAACTCATTCCGCTTGTATCCGCAATCAATTTTTTTTCAGTTACTACCCAGAGCTCATGACCATGGGTGAGGGTTGGGACAGACACAAACTTGTTGGTGAAGATTCTCAGACATCCAGGTCATGGTAATCATAAGTGCTATATCGTAGGCAGCTGGACTTGCTTACGTTTCTTGAAGACGTTTCGCCTCTCATCCAAGAAGCTTCTTCAGTTCTAAATGACTGGTATGCAGTTACAGGCTTTAAACCCTGTGTGGGTGTGAACCCTAACTGAAGAAGCGTCTTGGATGAGAAGCGAAACATCTTCAAGAAATGCAAGCAAGTCCAGTCGCCTACGATGTAGCACTTACTGACAGAGATGAAGATTTCGAGAATCGCCACCTTAATGTGGTGAAGGGATTTGCATGGCCCTGTGAAACTGGGAGCTGTGTTGTCTGGCGCTAATAGCCCCTGGTAGGGTTCCCAAGGCAAAGTTGTGCCTAGGGAGGGGCCAGACTAAGAGCAATTTGGGAGACCTTGATGACACGGCATATTTGGACTTCGAGCACCTCGCCCAGTATAGGATGAAGTCCTCAGAGTCGAAGGTGCTCAGCCAGACCTGGGGGAGGGCTCACCGGTGAGCATCTGGTGGTAAGTAACATGGAACCAACACCCTATGGGCCCACCACCGGCAGAGACAGGAATCAGGGTCAGGTGCTGGGTGCCGGGCGGCAGGCAGCGGTAGGGCCACAGGTGTAGTGATCCCTGGTGTCTCAGACTGGCTCTGGGGACGTCTTTCACAGTTACAGATAACATGATATGTTGCTATGACATTCTGAAAACTGTAAAATCCAAATCTGAGTTTTTATGATTTATTCTTTACTTATATTTATCGTAGTCACAGTGAATGTGACTTTTTTTTTTTTTTTTAACGCTGAAACATTTGATATATACAGCATCTGGCTGTCACCATGACAACCAGCACTTACCTGTAGTTTCAAAGGTGGCTGCTCTAAAAGAAATACCATTTGGCTTTTCTTGACGTGTTGGACGACATGCTGTCCAACCTTTACACTGTGTGCATGCGTGTGTGTGTGTGTGTGTGTGTGTGTGTGTGTGTGTGTGTGTGTGTGTGTGTGCGTGCATGTGTGTAAGCTTTTATGAAAAGGCCAAGCGGTTGTCTTGGACGTGAATGTCGGTGGCAGCTTGTCTGCTCTCCTCTTTTCACCTTGTCACCAGACCTTGTCTTTCATCACCCCCTCTCTCTCTCTGTTCCTCTTTGTCTGTCAAACCCTTTCTCGTTCTACATCTTTTCTTTGGTTGTTCCAGAGCGGCGGTCTGCCCTCTATTTCACCTCTCTCTGTAAGAGCTTCCAGGTAGTCTGTCACACACACACATGCATACACTCTTAAATGTCTCCATATCAGCTCTGGAGTATATTGAAAGTTAAATTATCTGTCTGTCTGTCTGTCTGTCTGTCTGTCTGTCTGTCTCTCTCTCTCTCTCTCTCTCTCTCTCTCTCTCTCTCTCTCTCACACACACACACACACACACACCTTACTGTGTTCTTTCAGTATCTGCAGCATCGTTTATGTCTCCTCTCAACATATTTGATGGATAATGTTATGCATCATTTCCTAGACAGCCACAGTTCCAAGAAACCAACAGATCAATACATGAATTGATCGACCTGTTCAATCTATCTGGTTTCACGCAGAGTCTACGGCTGCTCGTTTCTTCATCCTGAGTGATGGCGGTGAGCCCAGAGATGTCATTTATTCTCACAGTATAACAGCCCCTGCTCAACATAAAGGACTGAGAGGAGAAAATTATTGGGCTGAGCAGTCAGGGATGAAAATGACTGCATTTATCTATGTGCAGGGTCTGCTGTATAGAGGGAGACAGAGAGAAGAGGGAGAGATCACAAGAGAGATGGGAGAACAAAATGTCTGCAGCCTAACTAGAGGCTTAAATGCTGGGAAAATAAAACTGTTGCACTGCTGAGGAAAAACAACTATGAAATATATATATATATATATATATATATATATATATATATATATATATATATATATATATATATATTTAAAGCCCCCTCTACTCAAAAATGTGTTTTTCTTATTGTTACTTCACTTAGATGTTTGACCTTCACTGTGCAGTTTGATACTCAAAGACTGTTTTCACATTTATCAGTAGAGAGAAGAGAAGTTTCTCTGTGCTCACTATTTTTCCAGCCATTTCTTAGAAATTACGTTTAGAAATAATTATTTTGGCACAGAAAATATGTTGAAGGGTCTTAACACACCAAGCTGACTAGTCAACCCTTATTGGGTTTTTTCCAGCTAATTCAACATGTTGAATCAGCATCAGACCCAGTGGAGCCCGTCAGCAAATAAAGTCACTCTGATTTGCAGTTCAGCTCGGTGAACAGAAAGGGAAACAGAGGTGAGGAAAGTAAACAAAAAGCTAAAGTCAAGAGAGCAAGAGATTGAAACAAACTTGTTATATTCGGTTACATTTGTTCTCTCAACATTGGGTTGTGTTGTGTATGTGCTTACATGTCCAAAGTCCAGCCCAGTGTCCAGTTGTGGCCTGCGGACTGATATTAAACAGCCTGTGGATTGTCTTTAAGTCTTTCTCCGCAATTGATGAGATATTCCATCAATCTGTGTTTTCACTGTTATAAGGTAGGGGGCCATCTTGTGAAACAGAACAGCACTGCCGTGTCCAAAAAACAAACCAAGGGGAAGATCATCTGCTGGAAGCCGGAAGAAGATGTTGCAGGTTGTACACTGCAATAAAATGTTGGCGCTGATGGAAAAGTTTACAGTTGCGCAAGCTGTAGAGATGTTGATGGACTCAGACTCCAATAATTCCTGTTTTGATCAACATTCTGCATCCAATCTGGACGAAGAGGCAAACGAGTTCGGTGGGACGAAACAGGATCTCCATGACAGGAAGTACAGACGGACAATACGACCACAGAGGAGAGGAAGACAAAAATACTGAACCTGAACGTGACAACGAATTTTTCTTTTAATCAAAATGCACAAATTCAGGTGTTGATAAAAAAGAAATGGAATAAGATAGAATAAAATGTTGGGGTTTTTTGTGTTAAAAAAACAGAAGGTCTGTTTTTTAGCCTCATGTATACACTGTTCACATATTTATAGAACAAATTATTCTGTGGGTCTTGAAAGATTAATGAACATGATCAATGCTGGCAGTGACTGGCAACTTAAACATAATACTCTGGCAGGGAAAGTGTTAAAAATATACTGTATGTGGCCCAACGCAATGGTCAATTGGGCAAGATCATTTTTGTTTTTTTTCTATTCACCTCATCATTGTATGACTTTCAGTTTGTAAACATGCAGCAAGTGGGAATTACGAACACGTTCTCATCTCAAGTCGTCACATATCGCCACTTTGTAAGAGAACTTTCACGTCTACATACGACCCGTTAGGCATCCTCCTGCGTCTGCTGTTGACGTTCTGGGACGTCAATAAAGCACTAGGTTAGGTTTAGGCTACAAAAGCATGTGGTTCGTTTAGAAAAAAAAACATTGTGTTTTGGGTCTACATTCATATGGGAAACAAACACTGGCCTCCCAGGTGAAAGTTCGGGGTAAAGCTGGTTATCAACTGACATGTTTAAGCCTTAGTCTAACATGAGGTGTTGGCCTTTTAACTTGAAATGTGGTGAGTTTGGAAGCAAATCACATGCAACATCAGCTCAGCAAGCAATCGCCAAGATGTTTGCTCAGCACATGAAGCCAGCAGGGGAGCATCGGTTCTATCTTACAGGCATTCACATTGATTTGATCCTCCAGTCAACTGTAAATAGAGGTATGAGTATAGTTCACACGACCCATGTGTTCTCTCTTATTTAAAATACATTGATGCCTCTCGTCTTGGTTGAAGTTTCAGATGGATGAAAGTTCCTGGTAGGAGAAAATTTTGGGGGGTAACTGAATAAATGTAAGTGCTGTTAGAGGGCATGGAAGGCGGAGGTTGGTTGAGGGTTGTTTTATGATTTATGTGTCCACTAGCTCATCCTGCAGTGTTCTAGGTTTGATTTTTGATGCCTAATTTAGTAGTCAGTAAAACTGTACTTGCTTACATACTTGAGCATCACTGCAGGAAATAGGGATGCTGCAGCACCCCCTGTAGTGGGAGGGGGCGCCTTTAAAAAGCCTGGAATGACAAGTTTGATTTTATTTGCCATTTTTATTTGTTAGTAATAAGTGCCATAATGGCATTAAATTGGTGGAATAAATTGTTTGAGAGGCTGAACTTTGTGTAAGAAAAATAAAGACCGGAAGCTCTCTGAGGACCCTCTCGTCTCTTACAGGTGCAAGATGGTTTAGTCCACTCCTACGCTAGGATTCATCTCTAAACGCAGCCAGAGCTGGGTGGCTGCATGCTGCTTGAGTGCCAACGTACACTGTCTTGTCTTTACCCAAGAAATAGAAAATGTCAGGCTCTCTTTTTTGATTCCTCACACAACTACATGTGTAACTTTTGAAAAACTGAGTGCAACACCATGTATTCCTTTGAGAAGCAACTGTCTGAAATCCTCAAACGTACACTTCATCCCATCAAGAGATCATTTGCTTCTCCTGTCTTCAGTGAGCGGGACTAAGATGAAAAAATATTTAAGTATTTTAGATAAACTAGCCGTCTTTTCTTCTAAATCATCTGAAGCAATGTCAGTTTCTGGTGACGATGACATAACTAGATCAGCTGTCAGTCGGCTGCAACACCTCCTTCGTCTTGTAATGCTGTACAGTTTGTATTTGCACAGATGGTGCAATGTACTGTTGAAATAATTATAAGGTTGCACAGTTACTGCAAACATTTATACTGACAGCAACATGTTTTTTTTTGTTTTTACGATTATTTGTGTCTGCATTTATTGATATTCTGTTTGTAAATCAATTATTAAATAACCCAGGTTATGATGATGATGATGTGTCTTCCACTGATACGGGGGAAATATAAAAATTAAAAAATATTTCTGCTGACTGACGAGCATTGTTTATGGTTGTTTTGTTAATCAGACCAACGGTTCACACACATCTAGTAACTTTAACTACATTTCTAAACATTGGTACTAATATGTTGTAAGTGAGCTGGTTGTTATATTTGTCCTGGTAAAAAAAAACGTGTCATTGTTCTGAGCAGTGTTGGGTAAGGGTTACTTTAAAAGTAATCAAAGTATGTTACTGCATTAGTTTTTTTTTTTTTTTAAAGTAATCAGTTACTTTACTGTGTTACTCCCTGAGAAAAGTAACTCAAGCACTTTTAAAGTACTTTTGAGTATTCTACATTTCCTACTGGGCAATGGACCACAGGGCACTAAGCCTACATTTTTTGTCTCTAAAATTAAAGTTATGGACCACTTGCCAATATTAATTATTCTGATTAAACGGTGTCAACAGTGCCACCTGCAGGGCAGGCAAGAGGGGAGAAGGCAGTCTGTGTGAAGTGTTTGTGTGGACAGTGGGGTGTGGGGGGGGCAGAGAGGGACAGGCTGACTCTGTAGGGCTGAATCTCTTACATCAATTTACTGTACTGTTTTATAGTTTGCTTCTCACAAACAGCCACTGTGGTTAATTTGGTTACAACAGGTTTCACTGATTTTAATGGAAATTTAAGAAGTTTGGGGTTGGAGTATCCAGCAAAGAAACATCTATATGGTCAGCTCTGCACAGCCAGACGATATGGAACATATGGAACAGACTGTATTGTGAATACAGAGTATGTACAGAGTTGATGTTTGTGTCTCATAACGCCCCAAAAGGATACACTAAGCTCAGCAGTAGAAACGCTGACCCTGAGAGATGCACATGTTATGTGCAAATCAAAACTCCCTGCAATCCTCTTGCTTCTATTTTCTGTTGTAGGAGCTGAAATCTCCATAGACCGCACAAATCTCCGACTGTCTATATGTTGTGAGATTACTATTTATAATGATTGATCGAGGCTCTCGGTTTCACTGTGGGCACACAGAGATACAATGGGCAGGGAATCTTAAGTGCTATATCACAGGCAACTGGACTTTAGCTTCTTGAAGGCGGTTCACTTCTCATCCAAGAGAATTCTTCAGTTCTAACTGACTGGGGCAGAGTCTCGTGCTTTAAACTCTGTGAGGGTGTGAACTCTTACAGAGCCGTCAAGGTCACATGTGAGGCGTTGACCCACCTGGCCACCATGTGCCTCATTAGGGTTAGATGGGCCCAGGTGTGAATAGGTGTTAAGTTGCCTTAGGAGGGATTCCAAAACTGCACCATAGGTTCGACGCAGATAGCAGAAGCTTGTCCACCCTAAGGACAAAACACCCAGGCAAAAGCAAAGTAATGTAGTGTACACATGTAACTGGTGGACTTTTGTGTTGTCTGTGATGTGTTGATATGAAGAGGCCCAGACCATGGACATCTTTGGAGGCAATCCCTGGTGAAATGCAAGTGCATGGCACAGCACTGGAGAGCCAGCTCCTTAGGGCCAGGCTCAGCTGTCCATTTAGATCTAAAGGAGAAGGGACACTCCTTCAAAGACAGCAATGTTCACATCTTGGCCAGAGAAGACAGACGGTTTGAAAGAGGTGTGAAAGAAGACATCTACGTCAAATTGTAACAACCATCATTAAACAGAGGATAAGAAATCGAGAAATAAAAATCCTAGTCTGCCTGGTGAGGACAGTTCTGAGGACAGTGATACTGTAAAGGTCAGACTCAGGGTGGACTGATGGACTGACTGATGGATGCTTCAGTGAGGCAGAGCAGGCTTTTAGTCCCAAAATGGCACTGCATTAACACAAAGCAAGTGGCTGTATTGATGTGGGCGAGTTGTGCCAGTGAGATGATGAAATATGCTCCAGCATGGCCAGTTTGATTCATCTGTTTACTTATCATATGCCCAAACACTGCACAGCGGTTTGTAAAATATGAATTTCACAACTCTACAAAGTTATGATTATCTCGCATCTGGTGTTAATTTGGTTTATGTGTTTAAAAGACATGAAGCTCTGAAACACTTTTATCCGGTCATGATAGTATAAAGCCTCTAGGACAAATGATACATCCTGGTACCAAACGCACATGTTTAATCGGCAGAAATGCTTCTCAGCATTTGTCTCAAACTACATGTAATTAGCTAAGATCCCTCTCACACACTCTCTCAGCTCTTAACCTCCTCATGCTCTCTCATCTTGTTTCCATTTTTCTTTCACCAGACACATTTTGTTCACACAGCTCCCATCTGATGTCATGGAGACATCACCTGGGAGAAATTACTGGCTTCCTGCTTTTCCTCAGAACTCACTGCGTGGGACCGAAAATATTAGATGATTGCAATGAGACTCTGACTGCCTGTCTGTGTGTGTGTGTGTGTGTGTGTGTGTGTGTGTGTGTGTGTGTGTGTGTGTGTGTTAAAGAGAAATGATTACTCCCAGTCACTCCAGTCACTTGCCGTTGCCATTGTTTTGAGCTTTATGCTTTCCAGCTTCACAATTAAACGCATCACTTAACATCTCAAAACAGCTCAAAAGGCACAGACCAATGAGTGTATACTGGATACTGCGTTGGAGGCAGGACTCCGTTCATTTCTGTAACCCTTTCTCCTTCAGCGATTCTCTCGTAAGTCAGCCCGTCCTTCACCATCCCCGTCATCTGACAGTTAATGGCCTCTTCGTTTGCGAGGACAAGGAGGGCGCACAATTCCTTGTCTCCCCAGTTGCTCATCTTTACAGTGTCTGTCAGGTTTGCGTTTCCCTTTTGCTACTAGCTGCTAGCTAATTCCTGCTATCAACTGTTTTCTGTTTATCCACCGCCAATGGGTCACACGTGCGGCGTCATCACCAGCTCCTCCCACATGTCATCAACAGCCCCTCATGTGGCGGAAGGGCGCCTCATTCTTTTTAAACTAAAAGAGTTCCAATCCGGCTCTGTGTGTCTAAATGCTCAAAGCTTGCTGGCAAACAGCCCAACATTCGCCGAAAATCTGGCAGTGTAAAAGGGGCTTATGAATGTTGCTCAGTGGTGCATGAAGCCAAAAAGTTCGACTTCCAGGTATAAAATGACCCTGATCTTCCACATCATTGGGTGCATAGAGTAAGTGAGTGGCTAACTTACGGTTAAGTGCTCCGCTAACTTGAATGGGGATAAAATAATGAAATAATGCGGCTCTTCTTTCCATCCATTCATCCAGTCATTTTCATCCACTTATCCAGGGCCAGGTCACAGGGGCAGCAGGCTGAGCAAAGTACTCTAGACATCCCTCTCCCCAATGATGCTTTCAGCTCCTCCTGGGGCATCCCAAGGTGTTCCCAGGCCAGATGAGATACATAATCCCTCCAGCGTGTTCTGGGTGTGCCCCAGAGCTTCCTACCTGTTGGACATGCCCAGAAAACCTTTAAAGGGAGGCCAAGGAGGCATCCTAATCAAATGCCCTATGCTCCTCTGGACTTTTAAAATGTTATTGGACCAAATGGATCAAATTGTGATCGTGAAGCAAGTCATTTCATGGGGGTTGTGACTCTCAGAAACATTTATCCACTGATTCACAGAGATCTCTTTCACTATATAAGTCAATGGGAAAAAGTCTTTTGGGGCCCAAAGGCATCATGTGACATTTCATGGAGTGCTTTTAATGTAAAAAAAAAAAAAAAAAAAGTCAGCAGGATGTGTTAAGCCCAGTTCAGAACAAACATTCACAATGAGACAAAACTATTTTAGAACGTTGCAACGAAAAGATGCAGCGGTGTGAACTGGCTGCCATACAGCGGCTGGTTTTAAAGCACCTCACCTGTTTCTACAGCCAGTCGGTTTGTAGTGAAGTCTGCTGGTCGAGTCAGAATGACCGCAGATGGCATATTCGCTTGCTGTAGCAGCGAGGATTTTTGAAATGTGCAAATGTAAGGTATTTGCGATTTGCAGAAAGGTGCAATCCAAAATTTTCTTCGGCAACTGGGCCTCGTACTGAAGGGATTAGTGCTTTAGAAATGTACATTGTACAGAATTTAACCTGCGAGCGGTGAGACGACGGGTGAATCCAACTGCTTCTATGAGTTTTACCTGGCCTTTATTTGTGTGTCACAGAGAGAATTTAAGTATTATACAGCACCAGGACAAGAAATAGAGGTCTCAGCAGCGAGACGAGTGACTCTAACACACACACACACACACACACACACACACACACACACTGTCGTGACTGCCATTCCCTCTCAGTTGACCTCACCTTGTTGAACCTGCAGAATACTTATCAATACTCTCCTCCCATCACATTTATCAATACTCCTTGCCGCCTGATAACATCATCAGATTCACTGATCGATACCCGCTACTGTTGTATCAAATTATAGCTCTCTGTTATCAATACCCAGGAGTGTGTGTATTCAATTAGAAAGAAGGGCGGATCAATAGCCAGCAGCTACTGAAGCCAATCTTGAACCCTTATCAATGCCAGCTGCCGGCCTGACAAATGGTAACGCACACAGATCAATAGGTTGGGCCAAAGATAACACCGTCTCACCCGGGTGTTACCGGCAGACAGAGGTGCAGGCTGAGAAACTGTAATGTTCCAGTTTTTAATGAAACAAAAGTTGTTTAATTTATTCGCAGAAATAAAGAAACTAATGTCCAAATAATAAGTTTACTGTCCTCTAATATATAGAAATAGCATGTTTATATGTGTGTTGGCATTCAATCAGTCGTGTCTTAGTAATTTGAGATTTTTGCTGCACAGTTTTTAGTTTTTATGTCTTTTATATCATTCTAGGGCTAAACAGGTGATACTCAACTTATGGCTCGTAGGCCAAATCTGGCCCCTGATAGGGCGCCAGCTGGCCCCCCAAACAATTTTCTAATTCACAATGAAACTAAATTGAATCACATTGGGGATTTTTTTTTTTTTTTTTTTTTTTTTTTGTACTTTTGATAAACTTTAAGTTGCCTGTATAGTCCGTGAGCCAGTAGGGTTGGTCGGTGAATAATTCTCATAGTGATTTTTAGCAAGGTATACATCTCTAGTGTTAGAAAAAATGTGATAGCCTTGCACCAGTGGTAGCTTTCTGTGTGCTATCACTTGATTTATAACCCCATAGGAAAACTAAAAAAGAGCTCAAAAAAAAGCCTGGCCAAATGGAGGTTAAGTCATATACAGTGGTGGAAAAAAGTTTTCGGACACCCCATGCATTTGTGAAATATTGCATTAAGAATCACTCTTAGGTCTTCAAGTGCAATTTCTTTTAGTACAGTCACAGCCAAAATACTAAATAAATCCTAAAAAAGCCATTAAAATCTTAAAATTGATTGGTTCCATAAAAATACATAAGAAATTTTGAGTATTGGGTCATTTTGGTACCAGTGATGAAGGTCGTTCTTTTTATTAAAAGACACAATTTTTGTTGCCAAGCTTCGTGTCTACATAAAGCCAGCACATTTGAAAGTTCTTCAGACACAAAAATGGCTAAAACAAGGAACCTAACGCAGGAAACACGCCTGAAGATAAAGATTCTCAGCCAGGAAGGGTACAGCTGCCGCCAGATAGCCAGGAAGTGCAGATGCAGTCCTTCAGCAGTTGGATACACTCTGCAGAAATACAGACGAACCAACAGCCTGGAAGACAAACCAAGATCTGGGCGTCCAAGGGTTTCTTCAGCAAGAAATGACCGCATCCTGATCCGCATGTGCAGGCAAAACCGCCGAATGACATCACAGGAGCTTCAGCAGCAGTGGTCAAACCAAACTGGTGTCCAGTGTTCAACCTGCACTGTACGTGGCCGACTTTTAGATCATGGCTTAAGGTCCTACAAGGCTATCAAGAAGCCCCTGATCAATGAGAGACAGAGGTTAGCCCGGCGTCGTTGGGCCCAGGCACACAAGAACTGGACAGCCAGGAATTGGAAGAAGATTTTGTGGTCAAATGAGTCCAGTTTCCAGCTTTATCTTCTTCCTACTAATGTGAGGGTACGCAGAAGGCCAGGCGAAGCATTATCTCCAGCATGTACAGTACCTACTGTCAAGCATGGTGGAGGCAGTATCATGGTTTGGGGATGCATGAGTGCTGCTGGTGTTGGTCATCTCGCTGTCTGTGATGGCACATTGAACTCTACCAAGTATTGTACCATTCTCCAAACCCACATGCTCCCTTCTGCGTGCACTGTTCCGTCGAGGTACAAACTGGATGTTTCAACAAGATAATGCCCTTGCCACACATCCAAGGCCAGTAGAACTTGGCTGCAGGAGCACAGTATCCAGGTCTTAGAGTGGCCAGCTCAATCCCCGGACATGAGCCCCATTGAAAATCTGTGGTGGATTATCAAAAGGTCTGTTTCAAAGCATAAACCAAAGAATTTAGAAGAATTAAAAGCAGTAATTCAAGAAGAATGGGACAAGATTACCCATCAACAGTGTGAAAGGCTCGTGGGGAACATGCCAGCCAGGATTAGAGCTCTACTACGTGCCAATGGCAGGACTACTAAATATTAATTTGATGATGTGATGGTTTATTTATTTTTTGTTCAGTTTTGAACACATTCTCTGTTATTTGTTGACTTTGATACCGACAATGTTGAGAACTGACATATTGAAACTGTCAAGAATTTAGTTTTGTTAGTTTTTCTTGTAAACAATAAACAAAAAAAATATAATTTGTATTTGTTTATATCTGTCTAATGCAGCCACACCTTTTGAAACACAAAAAAGATTTTTCCACAAATATTTCATGATAATATTTGAGATTGTGTAAAATTTTAAGGGTGTCCGAAAACTTTTTTCCACCACTGTAAATCCATGTAAATTGACAATACAAGCTCTGAGAGCTACCAAACCTGTCATACCTGACAGCAGGACATCCCTCTACATAATAGAAAAAAACAGAATGCAAATATCTCAATGCAAATAGGAGATACAGACTTATAAACACATACCTAAAATAGGCGGAAATGTAAAAGATGGGCCTCTATGTAGAATGCTCTCAATTACTTTGCAATTTCTCTGCCATGGATTGTCCATATACTCTTGCAGAGCCTGCTTAGTCAGTCAGACATGAGCTGGTTTGAAAGCTAAAATCAAGGCATGGATGACAAATATCGATAATAGAAGGCCAAAAAATGTTTCTATCTTTCTTGTAAAGATTTCTTTTAAATGAAACCCCAGCTGCTACAGGCCAGCTGTCCCCATTTTGGTCTCCAACCCAGGAATGAAAACATCTCAGCCCTGGTATGTACAGTTAAAAGCTGAGCTTAAAATAGAAACGGGCATGACAGAGCTCCACCCCTTACCTGTCTTGCTGAGTCTAACCAGGAGATTCAGGTTATTACAGGTTATTCACTGAGACAGAGAGACAGTAAGATTTACCATCCGATTAAAACCACAACACTGACGGAGAAAAAGCAGGAGACAGAATATTCCAAGCAGTGGATGGGATTTTATAAAACACTCATCTGAAGGAGAAAGTGCTCTAAAGTGGAGGGAGCACACTGACTGTCACTTTTACCTGTGTGCCGGCCGTGTTTTTCGACTTCACTCAGAGAGGAAATGGCTTCACGATCTGAAGAGGATCTCTGCTGCCCTGTATGCTGTGATATCTTTAAAGATCCTGTTGTCCTGTCATGCAGCCACAGCTTCTGTAAAGACTGTCTGCAGAACTGGTGGACAGAGAGACCAGCACAGAAGTGTCCAGTTTGTAAGAGAAGGTCATCGAGGAACGATCCACCTTGCAACTTGGTTTTAAAGAACCTGTGTGAGGCCTTCTTACTGGAGAGAGAACAGAAAGCTTCAGCAGAGTCAGAGACTCTCTGCAGTCTGCACTCAGAGAAACTCAAACTCTTCTGTCTGGACCATCAGCAGCCGGTGTGTGTCATCTGTCGGGATTCAAAAACACATGCTGATGACAAAGTCAGACCCATCGATGAAGCTGCACAGGATCACAAAGAGGAACTGCAGGAATCCCTGAAGCCTTTACGGGAGAAACTGAAGCTGTTTGAACAAGTTAAAGGAAACTGTGATCAAACAGCAGAGCACATTAAGGTCCAGGCCCGACACACAGTGAGGCTGATTAAGAAGCAGTTTCAGAAGCTTCACCAATTTCTACAAGAGGAAGAGAAGGCCAGGATCTCTGCTCTGAGGGAGGAAGAGGAGCAGAAGAGTCAGGTGATGAAGGAGAAGATTGAGGCTCTGAGCAGAGAGATAGCAGCTCTTTCAGACACAGTCAGAGCCACAGAGGAGGAGCTGAGAGCTGAAGACATCTCATTCCTGCAGAGCTACAAGGCTGCAGTGGAAAGAGTCCAGCAGCGCCCCCTGCTGGATGATCCACAGCTGCCCTCAGGAGCTCTGATAGATGAGGCCAAACACTTGGGCAACCTGACCTTCAACATCTGGAACAAGATGAAGGACATGGTCTCCTACACTCCTGTGATTCTGGATCCAAACACTGCTCATCCAGAACTCATCCTGTCTGAAGATCTGACCAGTGTGAGATGTGGAGAGAAACAGCAGCTTCCTGACAACCCAGAGAGGTTTGATTATTACTACTCTGTCCTGGGCTCTGAGGGCTTTAAGTCAGGGACTCACAGCTGGGATGTTGAGGTTGGAGACAGTCCGATCTGGGTTGTGGGTGTAGCAGCAGAATCTGTGCAAAGACAGACAGACACAGCTTTACAATCTGGATTATGGAGAATGCTGTTTTGTAACAATGAATACACAGTGTGCTCACTACCAGGTGCTAACACTGTTCTTTCAGTGAAGAAGAAGCTCCAGAAGATCAGAGTTAAACTGAACTGGGAAAGAGGACAACTGTCTTTCTCTGATGCTGATACTGACACACACATACACACCTTCACACACACTTTCACTGAGAAGCTGTTTCCATACTTTAACACAAACCAAGAATTGCCACTGAAGATATTACCAGTGAATGACTCTGCAGAAAGCAAAGTGTACAGTAGTTGGTGGCCTCTCAGTTATTTTGGACTTAAATAATGCCAGGTTTAGGATCCAGTGCTCAGTTTTCCTCTCCAGAGAACCGGGATGGAGTTCTGTTTATTTTGACAAAAAAGTGGACTCAATTGGCCGCATTCGCTAATATGTGTGAAGAGACGTTCTTACTCTGCGCATAAAATAAGTGCAGTGAATCAGAATTATTCTAAACCAATTAATAAGTCAGCTGCAAATGAACGTATGTGCAGTATTCCTAGCGGATTTTATTTTTACTAATAATTGATGAGGATGAAAGGGTGTCAATACATTTGACCAATACATTGGTTAATTAATGGTTCTAAATACTGTATAATAAAGCCTTGTTAAGTAATTACGGTTTTGATTAGGGATGCACAATAATACTGGCACATCATCAGTATCAGCTGATATTGCCTTTAAAATTCGGAATCGAAATTGGCCAACATGCTTTTTCTTATTTCACACTATGAACCAATATTGCGTACATTAAAAAGCATTGTATTTCATGTCTCCATCTGCTGGTGGGCCATCACAATAAGAGTATGCTTGCATAATATGATATTAATTCTACTACAGGAGACTTGATGATCACTAAGTTAGGTGGGGGAAAAAGTGGATACATCGACACTGATTATCTGCAAAAGTTCCAATGCAATCATGCATCCCTCGTTTTGATATGTTGTGCATTTATTAAGAGGTGTGTGTTTGTATTTTCGGAGACAGTCTGGCCTTTGTGGTTTGTGGGTACGCACAGTCTGAGGCAGTTCTAAATTTGTTCCCAGAGTACAAACAACTTCAGGCAAACATTCGTACACACGGGTTAAGCACAGATTTGTCCGTACGCAGTGTTTGTGAATGAGGCCCAGTGTCACTAATGGAGTTGTGCTGTATAAAGCTGACTTACAATGTCTGTAAACTACTATGCATTAGTTGTTTGTGTAAATGTTGTCATATTTATTTCCATTCATGCTGTTATTAAATATAAAGAGGGCCTGTGCCGTAGATCATGTTCTATTATTAAATCCCTGAGAATGATTGAGACCTGACAATGTATGCTAAAACTCTATGTATACACCAAGTGTATCTTCTGTTTAAAATGTTACTATGTATGATTGATAAATTCTAGTTTTGAATCTGAATGAATACTGTGTATTGTATGCCACTGTGTGCTACAGGGATTTTTTTTGTAAGCTAACGTGTAAGTTAGCGTCGCTTTGGTTCCTACATCAAAAATGGGACTGGGATTTTTGGATGGGTTGGATTTTGGATCATTGCAAAAAATAAGATCTGTGGCAAACGCAAACGTTTAGGACACTTACACGATTTGTTCAGCAAGATAATCTTCACGAATTAACTCCACTTTTATGCTCTTTGAAGCGTAAATACATCCGCCAGAGGTAAAAAAGCTAACGCTAGGCTATGAACGAACCACACCACAGTCACATAACTTAACGTCATCCCCACAGCAAGGCTGCAAAGCCGTGTTCAGCATGACAACGTTCTGTAGTCCCATTTAGCCACTTGTTAGCAACTGCCTTTTTTAAGACATCATCAGCTTTAAAATTCATGTGTGGGGTATTTACTGATGTATTTTATGTTGTAAAACAAAACATGAAAGTCTCTCAAGCTTGTGTCAACCACAGAACTTATTTCAGGCATTTAAAGGAAAAATCCCATTCAATAGACTCATTGACTTTGAGATGAGGGAAGTAGGAGTGCAAAAATGCTAACTTGATTGAGTTCTAGAGCTCATTCCTGGAGCACTCAATAGTCTTTTGGATATTTTAGCACTTTAAAACTATCAATAAGAAGAATAAAAACCCACAATGGATACTGCACAGTTTGACATTATTTAGCTTGGTAGGTTCTTTATACTCCATATTACTTAGTTCATTTGCAGAACAAATACTATTAGTGTCTTGTTTTTTCACCTTGGGTTGTGTGAACATGGTTTCAGTTTACATCGTATCACTTACTGTGAAATCTTTGATGCATAAAATGTGATCCTAATCTAAAAAATGTAGATCTGGCAGTTTGTCCTGAGTAACCAGTCATCACACCCAGGCTGGCATTAAACTCTCATCACTTCATTGAACTCTTTGTCCTGAACCAGTAACAGTAAAGGTACAGACCATTTTTCATACCTGTGTGGATTATAAGTGAATCGAAAGTCATCATTCAGTCCTTACGACTTAAATTATTAGCATGATGTCTCAACAACTAATTGTCAGATTGAATACATTTGCTGTGGATATTCATGTTCCCCAAATGATGACCCCTTTTGACTGTAAAGATCCCATGACCTTCCCTTAAGTACCACCCCCAGGCCAAACTTTTTCATCTTCGATATTAAACAATGAAAACATGGCAGACACATTGCCGTAGGATTTATGGAGCATTTTCATGATCCCCAGAGGATGAACCTTTTCCGTTGTGGAGCCTAAATGGCTTGCCCTCTTGCACCACTGTCAGGCCAGAATAGTCACAAACACTATGATGATCAAACTGGCCCATTGCCGTGATCAATTGCTCAGTACATTCATGCCACTCAGAGGATAAACCCTTTTGATTTCAATGACCCCATAATGTTTTCTGAAGCACTATCCTCCAGAGAAGCTTTACATTTTTAGCTCCATTCATTTTAGAGGATTGCTTTAAAGAGTCTGTGTTAACTCATAAAAATAATATAGGTTTAAAAAAAAAGTTTATGGACATGTCACATGAATTTCAGTGCCCATGTTTCGCGATTAAGCTGTTCACAGTCTCACACACACTCACACAGACAGAAAAATTCAGGTATAATGGACTTATGGGGGCATTCTGAGAACACTGAGACACTATCCTCACAAGTCAGTGGTGTCCTCATAAGGTCAGTGCAATTACCGGTGAAATGTCCTCATATGCAGCTCACACCAATGCACACCACACACAAGCAGACAGAGACAGGGATCTACATGTGATTTAATCAGAGCAGAGAGCAGAATCAATTCTGGTGTGAACGGCCAGGCGACTGCTGATGAGCGTACTCTACAGTTGTATCATGAGAGCTGTGGTTATATCTTTACACTTGGCAGGTGTAAACATAAAGTTTTAAAACAAATTACCTGCAGATATCTTTGTTTTAATACTTAAAATCAACATGATCTGTAAGTTAACACTTTCCCCGCCACTGATGAGATATTCCGTCATTTATGACAGAATGTTTCCCGCCATTGTCGAGTTATTCCGGTAACCCATGTTTTCACTGCTATAAGAGAGGAGGCGCTGTTTCACATCTTGTGAAATAGAACTGCACTGCTATATCCAAAAACAATCAATGAAGAAGAGCCGCTGGAAACCAAAAGATGTTGTTTACTGAAATGTAGCAGCTTGTAAACTGCACGAAAATGCCGGTGCAGACAGAGAAGTTTAAGGTTGCGCATGCCGTAGAGATGTTGATGGATTCAGACTCCAACACTTCCTGTTTTGATCAACATACTGAATCCGATTTGGATGAAGAGGCAAACACGTTTGGTGGGAAGAAATGGGATCCTCATGATGGTGACAGTGACACGGATAAGATGATCACAGAGGAGACGGAGACAACAGAACACTGAACAGTCACTGAATGTATCATTATTATTTTCATTTATACAATTCAAACTGATAAAGGGAAATTAGAAAAACAAAACATGTATGTGTGAAATTAATTTTGTGCAAAATGTTTTTTTTTTAATTGAAAAATTCAAGTGTTGATTAAAAAGGAATGGAATAAGATAGAATAAAATATTGTTTGTGTTTAAAAGCAGAAGGTCTCTTCTTTAGTTTCATATTCATCGGACAAATTATTCTGTGGGTCTTGAAAGATTAGTGAATATGATCAAAAATGCTGGTGGCTGGCAACTTAAAAATAATACTCTGGCAAGGAAAGTGTTAATTGGGCTGGCAGAACTTGTTTCAGTCTATGACAGCCACTAAAAACTAGAGGCAATTCAGCCCTGGAACAAAAGGGCAGAACAAAAGCTCCACCCCTTACCTGACTCACCTGTGCTGAGACATAACAAGAAAGGCTGCTGTTCTGACACAGACACTGAGAGCCGATAGATTCACAGCAAAGCCAGGACGTCAGCTGGGGAAAAAGCAGCTGCAGGAAATAATACTGGAAGTATAGTGAGTATTGGAATACTGGAGAAGTGGATGATAGCTAAAAAGGAAAAAGAAATCTAGCAGTAAAAGTACTTGACTGACTGACTGACTGAAGTTTTATCTGTGTACCTGCTGTGTTTCTATTTTCACTCAGAGACAGAATGGCGTCCCCATTAGAGGAGGATCTCTGCTGTCCTGTCTGTCAGGACATATTTAATGATCCTGTCGTCCTGTCATGCAGCCACAGCTTCTGTAAAGGCTGTCTGCAGAACTGGTGGAGAGGGAAAACAATACAGAAGTGTCCAATTTGTGAGAAAACACCTTTACCCGATCCACCTTATAACTTGGCATTGAAGAACCTGTGTGAGACCTTCTTACTGCAGAGAGATCAGGACGCTTTAGCAGAGTTGGAAACTGTCTGCAGTCTGCACTCTGAGAAACTCAAACTCTTCTGCCTGGAACATCAGCAGCCAGTGTGTATCATCTGCAAAGATTCAAAAACACACAACAACCACAGATTCAGACCCATCGATGAAGCTGCACAGGAGCACAAAGAGGGGCTGCAGAAATCTCTGAAGCCCTTACAGGAGAAACTGAAGCTGTTTGAACAAGTTAAAGGAAACTGTGATCAAACAGCAGAGCACATTAAGGTCCAGGCCCGACACACAGTGAGGCTGATTAAGGAGCAGTTTAAGAAACTTCACCAGTTTCTACAAGAGGAAGAGGAGGCCAGGATCTCTGCTCTGAGGGAGGAAGAGGAGCAGAAGAGTCAGGTGATGAAGGAGAAGACTGAGGCTCTGAACACAGAGATAGCAGCTCTTTCAGACACAGTCAGAGCCACAGAGGAGGAGCTGAGAGCTGAAGACGTCTCATTCCTGCAGAACTACAAGGCTGCAGTGGAAAGAGTCCAGCAGCGCCCCCTGCTGGATGATCCACAGCTGCCCTCAGGAGCTCTGATAGACGAGGCCAAACATCTGGGTAACCTGACCTTCAACATCTGGAACAAGATGAAGAAGATGGTATCCTATGCTCCTGTGATTCTGGATCCAAACACTGCTCATCCAGAGCTCATCCTGTCTGAAGATCTGACCAGTGTGAGATGTGGAGAGAAACAGAAGCTTCCTGACAACCCAGAGAGGTTTGATTCCTTCATCTCCATCCTGGGCTCTGAGGGCTTTAACTCAGGGACTCACAGCTGGGACATTGAGGTTGGCTACAGTCCGGTCTGGGCAGTGGGAGTATTAGCGGAGTCTGTCCTGAGTAACAAAGACAAACAGTCTGGATTATTCAGAGTTGTGTTCTGTGATGGTGAGTACACAGCAGACCCAGATCCAGATTCCTCCGCTGCTCTTTCAGTGAAGAAGCAGCCACAGTGGATCAGAGTTCACCTGGACTGGAAGAGAGGAAAACTGTCATTCTCTGATCCTGTCACTGATACAGACATACACACTTTCACACACACTTTCACTGAGAAGCTGTTTCCATACTTTAACATTGTAAATGCATACCCACTGAGGATATCACACATTCCTGTCTCTGTGGTCATACAGTGACAAACACATGTTTCACTTCTTTTGATCCTATCAGTACCTGTAGCAGTTTGGACATGGCTTCAGTTCGCCTCACTTCACTCAGCGCAGCATATCTGATGCACTGTATGTGATCTAAATCTGAAAATGTAGAGTTGGCAGTTTGTCCTGTGGATCCAGTCACCAAACACTAGCATGAAACCCTTGTGCTGTTGCTGGAATTTTTTACCTTTATCCAACCAATGAAAAGTTACAATATACTCTCTCTGTCTTAAGGCCTTTGAACACTGTTGGGAATAGAATGATTTTATGTGTTTTACTATATGTTGTGTTTCACTATATAAGTTTTAGATGTGTGAACAATGAGAACACTGAGATGATTTCAGCTGATCTGAATGTGTTTGCTTTGCAGAAGTGGAGAAGTACAGGAGAGGAAGAGACATGAAGTCTGAGGAGCACGTGCCGCAATGCTTAGATAATTAGTTTCATATATGGTAAAAAGAATAGAAAGTGATGTCCAGATTGTAAGGTACAGCACGTGTAGGGAGTTGTGTTGTTCTCTTGTCTTTCAAAACAGGAACCACGCCCCCACCGCCAGCAGGAAGGAGTCAGATTAACATGAGGCAGAGGCGTGGTGTGGCGAAGGAGGAAGTGGAACCGCCAATGAGAAGAGGACAACGCCTCGCGTGCACAATGACACTCTGTTACGCTCAAATATACTGGGTGAGGGGAAGGACAGGAGGTCAGACTTCGTGAACTGGCACACCTTTGTTGTTCGTCAGGGACGTGAAGTTGAGACCCAGAGCTCTGTAATTTTATTCCTTTACTGCTTAATAAACCACATTAACTGAGACCGAATATCTTCTCCTATTGCTTCATTAAAGAACACGCAGGACTGAGCTCACACATAGCACACTGGAGAGTAGGACGAGCCTCAAGCCTGACAACACCAAGTGCATGTTTTCTGTATGCATTTTTTAAATCCATCATTTGAGTAAACAAAAAACTTTTTGCATGGAAACCTTGCAAACTTGCATTTTATTTGTCCATTCATTGCAAAAATATGCAATATGAGACATAATGTGGACATGTTTGCTCCCTTGCTTCTCTCCACTTGAGTTGCCTCCCTGGTTGTTTCCACTCTCTTAGCTGTGTCTGGCATTTTGCACTGTGGCTAAGTCCCGCCCTCAAATGCGATGAGCCAATCACAGTGCGTATAGCCATTCCCATACACTCGGACATTCTCTGCCTGGACGTCCATTGAAATGCATTACAGAAAGTCAGTTTCATTCAGTTTTATGAGCTTTTTCGGAGATTTGAAGTTTAAAAATGGTCAAACGGTGTGCATGGGGTACATGCAACTCCGACACAAGGTATCCTGAGAGGCTGGGCGACCAGGTGTATTTTTTACCCTTTAAACCACATCTCAACCGAGAAAAGTGTCTCCTTTGGATAAAGTTGTGTGGTAACGTTCGACCACAACATCAACTCAACGTGAATAAGATTAACAATGACGTCTACATCTGTTCTAAGGTAAGTCAACATCGTGTTTGGGGCAACATATTGTCACTTTGCTGGAAAGAAATATAAAGTTATCTTTAACATCTCTAGCTAACGTTAGCTAAAGTTAGCCTAACGTTAGCTCCTAGCTGCATTGTTCATCACGTCACCTTGTTTGCTGGGAGTTCATTAGCCTGTTTTGTTCTAGTTTTGTACTTTGGTGATCGTACATCATTGTTAGCTGTTGTCCAAAGGGCTCTAGTTAAGCTAACGTTAACTTCTGGAGCTTAGCTTCATTAACTTATCTGTAATGGCAGAGATAACAAAGGTTGGCAAACGTTATGGTGAATGATTCAGTGTAAATACTGTAGCACCAAACTAACGGAGAGACACTCTTGGTAAAGATGGTAAAAAGGCCGTTATCCTTTTCTCATATTCTGAGCCAAAAACCTTAACTTCAGTGGCACTTTAACTTGTTGTCTTTGATGGTGACGGCAGCGAGATGCGGTTCACAAGCGTACACTGTGAGCTGTAAATTCTGGCTTGTAATTTAAGCTTTTCATCGACCTTCTCAACAATAAAATGATGAATATATCCCTCCAATGCGTAGTTTAGGCCCTTTTGGTTACTTCTCACTGACATCTGATCGTTATGTCCCAAAAAATCATCAACTGCCTCCTGTGAAATGTCGTGTACTGTGACACCTGCCATAGCGCCGGTCACTGAATGTTGATGGTTTGTCCGAGTGAGTGGAGGGGGCGTGGCTTAGCCATAGGTCAATTGATCATAAAGTCCAATTGTTCAGTTTAATCCAGACCAACATCACCTTTTTGTTGGACAAAGGTTTGGCTGTTTGGTCTGGACTGTGGTCCAGGGAAGGTTTCACACCTGTAACTTTGGTTCGGCTCAAACTGAACAGTTCAGACCAAACAAGGTAGGTGTGAAAGGGTCCTTAGTGCAGAGTCCTGCAAAGGTCTATTTTTTAAAACCCAACCCACCCATACCTATAAAGCTCACTACCAGAACCAAACTGTTACCAGGAATTATGTCTAAGTCAAGGCCACATCTGCCTGCACTTGTTAATAAAGGTCCCGCAACCCAACCACACCCATGATTCAACACACACAGGCTACAGTCACTAACATTAAGCCGGGTTCTCTGCTCTTGAATTACAAATCCAGCAGAGGAGACGTCTCTTTCACTGGATGGTGAAAACACTCAATCACTGCCAGGTTAGGAAACATTTTAGCATGCTCCTTTCACCACCATCAGACCTCAGAAGGATCCTCCTTGGGTGTCTTCAACTTGATTTATCATCCTCGGGCTGCAAAGTTTCATGGCTGGAGTCCTCCATGTCAGTGACATGTGACAAGGGGTCAAAGGTTTGACTCGTGTTGCTGACTTTCAAAATAAAAGGAAGTGCGGCTTGATAATAGTGATTTAGATGTCAAAGTATTACACATATACTGCACATCTTTTTCATTTATTTTATTCTGAAAATTAAAACTGTGAATTTACATATTTTTACCCATTATACAGCTTTTCGTGGGTCCCTCACCTGGTGCATGACTCTGCCTTAGAGGTTTTCCGTTGAGGTGACTGAATATAGTGACCACTTACTAAATGGATTTTGTGGTGAGGTTGTTTTTTTTTCATCATCTAGGGTCAAGAATGACCTTTCATTCACAAAATCTCCTATAACACTGTAGAAAATGAAAACTTAAACATCTTCAATTTACACTGAACAAAAATATAAACGCAACACTTTTGTTTTTGCTCCCATTTTTCGTGAGTTGAACTCAAAGATCTAAAACATTTTCTATACACACAAAAGACCATTTCCTCACAAATATTATTCACAAATCTGTCTAAAATCTGTGTTAGTGAGCACTTCTCCTTTGCCGAGATAATCCATCCCACCTCACAGGTGTGGCATATCAAGATGCTGATTAGACAGCATGAATATTGCACAGGTGTGCCTTAGGCTGGCCACAATAAAAGGCCACTCTGAAATGTGCAGTTTTGCTTTACTGGGGGGGGGGGGTCAGAAAACCAGTCAGTATCTGGTGTGACCACCATTTGCCTCACGCAGTGCAACACATCTCCTTCGCATAGAGTTGATCAGGTTGTTGATTGTGGCCTGTGGAATGTTGGTCCACTCCTCTTCAATGGCTGTGCGAAGTTGCTGGATATTGGCAGGAACTGGAACACGCTGTCGTATACGCCGATCCAGAGCATCCCAAACATGCTCAATGGGTGACATGTCCGGTGAGTATGCTGGCCATGCAAGAACTGGGATGTTTTCAGCTTCCAGGAATTGTGTACAGATCCTTGCAAAATGGGGCCGTGCATTATCATGCTGCAACATGAGGTGATGGTTGTGGATGAATGGCACAACAATGGGCCTCAGGATCTCGTCATGGTATCTCTGTGCATTCAAAATGCCATCAATAAAATGCACCTGTGTTTGTTGTCCATAACATACGCCTGCCCATACCATAACCCCACTGCCACCATGGGCCACTTGATCCACAACATTGACATCAGCAAACCGCTCACCCACATGACACCACACATGCTGTCTGCCATCTGCCCTGAACAGTGAAAACCGGGATTCAGAACACCTCTCCAACGTGCCAGATGCCATCGAAATGTGAGCATTTGCCCACTCAAGTCAGTTACAACGACAAACTGCAGTCAGTTTGTGCAGAAATTCTTTGGTTATGCAAACCGATTGTCGCAGCAGCCGTCCGGGTGGCTGGTCTCAGATGATCTTGGAGGTGAACATGCTGGATGTGGAGGTCCTGGGCTGATGTGGTTACACGTGGTCTGTGGTTGTAAGGCCGGTTGGATGTACTGCCAAATTGTCTGAAACGCCTTTGGAGATGGCTTATGGTAGAGAAATGAACATTTAATTCACGGGCAACAGCTCTGGTGGACATTCCTGCAGTCAGCATGCCAATTGCACGCTCCCTCAAAACTTGCGACATCTGTGGCATTGTGCTGTGTGATAAAACTGCACATTTCAGAGTGGCCTTTTATTGTGGCCAGCCTAAGGCACACCTGTGCAATATTCATGCTGTCTAATCAGCATCTTGATATGCCACACCTGTGAGGTTGGATGGATTATCTCGGCAAAGGAGAAGTGCTCACTAACACAGATTTTAGACAGATTTGTGAATAATATTTGTGAGAAATGGTCTTTTGCGTGTATGGAAAATGTTTTAGATATTTGAGTTCAGCTCATGAAAAATGGGAGCAAAAACAAAAGTGTTGCATTTATATTTTTGTTCAGTGTAATAAATTGGCCTTGTGCTGTGAATGCTTTATTAACAAGCAACCACAGTTTCTGGTTTACTTGCGCCAGTAATGTATATAATAAGCTGTTAATTTTAAGTCTTTGTAAACAAGTGTTTGTGGGTTTTTTCTTCTAATACCTCCATTTCACATACCTCAAGGGCACTGGTATTCTTCCTCATGCCTGTAAACAGCTGATATGACACTTTTCTAGGACTGTGCTGAACTCCTGTCTGAATGAATTATGAACAATTTACTAAAGTGATTAACTTGGTTAGTTTGACAGACTGTGTAGAATTCATTTTCCTTCCATTATGCTGGGACCCAGAAGTAAAAGTTCATTTTCACATAGATTTACCGTATGTGACAGTTGGAAAACTTCAACGCTTGGATGGACATGAAACTCTCTGGTTTGAAGCATCAAGACAAAAGATGAACTTCTGCAACCCAGAAAAAATGTAAAAATGTTAGCTTTGTACGTTTCTGCAAACCAGGGATACTTTACATTTGCACATTATTATGTTGCGGATACATTGAAACTTTACATTTTAACATGTGGTTAGGTTTAGGCACAAAAACCACTTGGTTATAGTTAGGAAAGGATCATGTTTTGGCTTAAAATACCCAGTTTGAGGGGCACAATCCTGGCTGCAAAAGCAGTAGTGCCTTCGTAAAAAGCAACTGCTTTTCATGCCTAAAAAAAACGCTGGAAAAACAGCGTCAGGTAGCTACAAAATACCCATGTTTGGTGTCTTAGAGGCACTGAACACACAGCAATGACTTATGAAATCACAAGCAGTTTTGTTGTTTGTTGGTCTCGAACAGTGGTCTGCAGCTTGGCAGGCATCTAGCCTAAGTGACACACCATCCACCATCCCCTCAACCTCAAGATGACAAAGTCAGTTTATCTGCTACACTTTAAAAACATTGATACGATACATAAGAAAGGTGCAAATGTAACATACTAGTGGTTCGCAGAAATGTACAATGACAACTTTTTCTTCTGGTGACAATGCATTAAAATATGGTATGAAAGATACAAGTCTGGATAAATAAAAACCTGAACCATGTTTTCTTTTCTGCATTACGTCCGTATGAATGGTTACCCATGATGCATGGTGTGGTGCATGTATGCATGGTTATACAGTTGGATGACTCCTGCATGAAAGGATGGACCATTAACAATGAAAACTACAGAGGTCCAAAATGTGGACGTGGACAGGTTTCTGGTGTATAACAAAACACCTGGCGTGCAAATCAAACAAATTTGGGTTGACTGTCTGAACATGGAGCCTTTCACTTCTTATCCCGTTAGCAGTGGAGAACAGTAAGTAGTGGTGACAAAACAAAGGTAGGTGTACTGCAAAGCTTTGTTCACCTCTCCTTGGCTGCTCGTCCCTGTCAGGTTGCATTATGGCCAGCAGGTCGGCTGTTAAAGGTGGCGACAGCCTGCAGAGAGCTTCAGGTTTAGTCTGTCGGCAGCACAGGAGATTTAACCTGCAGCTGTAATCACTATTGACATCAACAGCAGCTTCTTCCTGCTTCCTGCTGTGTGCCTGAGTGTGTGAAGGGGACAGTTCCCACCCATCATTGTACTAGGTTTTCCCCAGGGACATTGTAGGATAAGTTTGGGGGCTCAGAGATATCCAAAAGGCGTGTTTGTCTGCAAAACAGCATCACATTATCTATTTTTCAAATAAAGCAAATGTTAAAAAATTAAACAATAAATCATAAAGTAAATTGTGATGTAAACCTCATCAGCTAATTGTCAGTATCCCCACAGCACACAAATGCACCACAACACAGCAACAAGTGTCAGTGTGCACAGACAGAGCAGCCTGCAGCTGAGTTTTCTTCAAGCAAATGGGCAACAGCAGCGGGATGGAGTTTAAACATCATTATGAAAAATGAATGAGTGAAGAAGAGGAAAGAGTGAAATCACCATTCTGTAGCCAAGAGCTCAGCAGCAGTGAGATTTAACAGAGAGAGAAATGTGAGGCAAAGTTTTAAATATGTAACAGCTGTATCAGTGTCTCCAAATGCTTTTTAAAAATGAGCATGTGTTTCTCTGACTGCAGCGTGGGTCAGTAATAACACACAAACTGTGCACTTTGGCTACATTACATTTGTACCTCTCATATGTATGATATCAACATTTCTAAACTTGCGTGGTATCTGAGCTGACTTTGTTATCAGGGGGCGGAGGGGAGGTGGATGATGCCTAGATACCACAGTTACCACAGTTTGAGACCAACAAACAACAAAATTGATTGTTTTTTACTGAATTATTGAGTGTTTTTTAGCGGCCTGTCACAGTGTTTCGTGACACTTTTGCCAGTGGAAAAGTAGCTGTATCTACGGGGACATTGCTGTGTTTCCCGCCAGGATAGTGCCACAGAAACTGGATGTTTTTTACTGAGACATCGCCGCATTTTCAGCTGGAATAAAGCCACAAAAAGCAGTCATTTTTACAGGGACATCATAACGTTTCAAGCTGGGATAGTGCCAAAAAGGCAGTTGTTTTTTACCAAGACATTGCTGCATTTTAAGCTGGGATATTGCCACAAAAAGTTGCTGTTTTTTTTTAGTTGGGGTTGAGCCACCGAAAGCAGGTATTTTAAGCCACATGATCATAACCAAGTGATTTTTGTGCCTACATGTAACCACAGTGCTGTTGAAACATAAAGACAGTTTCAACGTAGTCTGAGTGGGCGGAAGTTTGCTGCAGAGATCAGCCTCTCATTGGGCGGAACGAGCCAACCACTGAAGTCCCGCCATACCACCTCCGGTTGTGTTGCAGTCTTCAACCGTTTTCAACATGTCCTTTACTAACTTTTGCGGTGTTTGATCTTGCGGGGATGTAGCCATTTTTCTGCCATGGTTCGCGTCCTGTAGGCGATATTTTTGTGGGCGTATTACACCAAAAACTGTTTCCCCCCAGCAATATTTTTGCAAGCGCACTGTTGCTGTGGCACCGCCCAGAACGATTGTGATTGGTTGAAAGAAATAAAAGCAGCCGGGGCGTTTTTTTCTTCAATCTTAAAGTGACAGTCAGCCAAGCCAGACCTTTCTTTTCTTGAGAAAGATCTGGTGAGTGAGACTAGTTTCAATGTCACCACAACATAATAATATACAAATATAATGTAGCTGTAGTTTGCAAAAATGTTTCGTGCCAACATTTAAGTTTTGTTATGAGGCATCGCTGCATTTCCAGCTGGGACGGTACCACCAAAACTAGATATTTTAAGCCGAAACATGATCTTTTCCAAAACATAACCAAGTGGTTTTTGTACCCAAACCTAACCAACTTGAACCACAAGTTAAAAAGGTAAAATAAAATTTCAACATATGCGCTAGATAATAATGTACAAATGTATCTGTGGTTTGCAGAAACATATAATTCCAACATTTATCCTGGCGACTGGTTCACCCTAACACTGTGTAAACACTAAACTTTTAAACAGACAAATGCTTAACAAGGCAGCAATACACAGATTTTGGATATTCTGTGGCCTATACTGAAACACACTTACTTACAGCACTTAGCCAAATACAAGTCCTGCTTTACTAATTGCAGTATATCTTGTCATGGCATCATATCACACCATATAAATTGGGGCACAACACATGTGCAGTGAAATCTGGTTTCACTTGGCAAAAGGTTCAACAGCTGGAGCGCAGTCATAGAACATGAGAGATGATTGATTTGTTACGCTGAGGGGTCTGCAGTCAGCCTTGAGTCAGAATATGTTTTAAACAAAAAATAAAGATATGGGTGAGAATTATAATTCTGATATTATTATTATTGTTAAAGTCCTTAATAAAGGACTTTAACAATATTTTTAATTTATGAAAACATTCTATTGTAGATCGACCGCCATCCATTTGAATGTACCCAAAAACTTATGTCAGGCTGAGAGCACCCAAAGAGCACCTGGCATGCACCATGGCAGCTCCAGTTACATCACGCATATGTCATACCCCGTAGCTGCCATGGGGTCCAAGAGCATGTCCCAGCCTGCACTGAATAGCCTTGGAGAGTACCTGGAACCTGGATTGAGTATCACTTCCTGAGCAGTGCCAAAACTGTGGTTCAGGAACTCACCTTCAAAGGTCTATTACACATGCTGACACAACTGGTCAGGATATTTATTATGCCTCTGAAGCCCATTTACAGTTGTACTGTACAATCATGTATCACATTATGGTGGAAAATGAGGGTGCTGTCACTAGTTCATGTGTTGAGAGATTGCAAGACGTAAAGTGCTATGTCATGTAAACCTCTTTCTTTTTATCTGTAAAGTGTGTGTGTGTGTGCGCGCGCGTGAGGTAAACAGACCTTGACAGCAGTAACACTCTCTGTAATAGGAACAACCAGAACGACACAGTGGTGAAGTGGAAACTGTGAACCCTTCATTACCTCCGCCAAGGAGGTTATGTTTTCGCCGGCGTTGGTCTGTTTGTCTGTTTGTTTGTTTGTCCGCAAAATAACTCAAAAAGTTATGAACGGATTTTGATGACATTTTCAGGAAAGGTGGATAATGGGACAAGGAACAGATGATAAAATTTTGGTGGTGATCAGTTGAAGCAAAGTGGATAAAATAATAAATAAAGTCTATCGTCTGACAGCCTCAGCAGCAATTCCAATTTCTAAAGACGGTGAAAATAGCGCCATCTAGTGGCTGGAAAGCACGTCTTGTTCTACGAGTTGTACCCATGAATCATACGCACACATACACATGGGGAAATAGGGCCCAGGTTGAAAAATACCAAAGTTGCCCTTTCAGGTGCTTTCTGCAACCAGTCCCAGATTTCATTGTCACATAAAGGACGTTAACAAATTAATAATAAAACCTCAAAAAGTAGCCTACTACAGGTCGGAGAAACTGTTTAAGAGCTTAAGAACAGATCAGTGAGGGTTGTATTGTTGGATCTGTAGAAATGCCTTTAAAAGATGTTCTATATTCTGTTACCAACAGCAGAAACTCCATGACTTCATGAGTCTGATCATTAGGGGCTTAGATCAAAGTTATGTTAAGGGTTAGTTTCTTGCATCTTGCAAACTCATTTATTCTTGAGCCAACAAAAGGCAAAGTTAAAAATGCAGCGAATAATATTTTATTTCATTCCCCTTCTCACCATAACCCAATTTGACTCCACATTTATTCTTCAAGAGACAAAATCCACCACTTTGTCTCCAGCATGCCTGAGGTTCAGCAGCGGAGTCCCTAATCTCTGCAACACACGAAGTCAGTCTGTCTTTAAGTCTTGCATCAGCACAGAGCGTCGACTGCCAGGGTCCATCCTACCTTTCCTGCTGTTCTCCCCCCATCTGAATAAAACATGCTCCTGAGTCAATTAAATTCAAAACCAAAGCCAAACAGAAAGAAAAAAAAACAACTCCTGGTTGAATCCTTAACCTTGTTAGTTTGCTGTGTCCATCTTTTATGTATCATATCTATCTCAAAGTGGGCAGTCCACTGACATGTTGCAGCTCTGCTGTAGACAGTTTGGACAGTGTTAGAGTCGAGAAACAGTGATGGGAAGAGTACAAACGTGTGCAAGAAAGTGTTTGTCTCACTGTGGTTTGAGAAGTGGTGCACAGACTGAATTTTAGGGCCTGCAGAATCACACATAGTCGATTCAAAGATACAAACAGACACTAATTTATCCTGCTTCACTGTAAGCATAAAATGTTTCAGCTTCAGAAGTGCTCATATCCTGAAGTTTTAGCATTTTAGTGCTCTGGTTCCCTCATGCTGAAGTTTGTGGGGTTTTTTAATGGTTTTTTATGGTTAATACAAACTAGTGCTAGTGCTAGTTACTGAAAAAATAGTAACTAGTTACCATTACTAGTTACTTCATTAAAAAGTAACTCAGTAGCTCAATTACTTAAACCAAAAAGTAATGTGTTACTTGAATGGTATAGGAAACATGCAACCGTCTTCTACAGTGGAGTCACTCGCTGTCAGCTAAATGTTTTACAACTACGGTACTTGGATCCAAATATGGAAAATGAGCTAAAAGCTTCCTCGGGATAACAATGGATATCACGTCACTGGATATAGCGTTACTGGGACTAAAAATCTACAGAAGAGCTACCACTTAATGTAACGTTACAGCACTGTAGTGAGGCCAGCAGGTCGACAGTGACTTCAGAGATGGTGAGAGACGTGTTTCATTAAGATGCTCTGGTAAGAATTGTTCATATACCTCTGTCTGACTTGACTCTCTTTTATTGTTTAGGGCTAAAATGTTTTAGTGAAAGGGATCTTCAGTTTGTGAAGGAATACTGCATGCTGCGCGCCGTTTTAAAACCTGGCCAAAAATAGCGTAGTAACGCACCATTTGGTAACGGTAACTGATTTAATGAATTTAAAAACTAACGTGTTAGAGTATTAGTTACTGCCAAAACTAACAGCGTTACTGTAACGTGTTACTAATAACGCTATTAGTAACGCGTCACTAATAACGCGTTACTGCCCAACACTGCAAACAAGTGGCTAAATAAGACTACAGAACGTCAATACACTGAACACAGTCTCGTTGTGGTGGCACGTTGACGTCATGCAACCATGGTGTAGTTCATTCATAGCTTTACATTAGCTTTGTACCTCTGGCAATTGCTTTAACGCTATGAAAATAATAGAAGTGGTGTTCATTAATGAAGTTTATCTTGCTGAACAAAAGGTGTAAGTATCATAAATGTTTGTTTGTAACAGGGCTTATTTTCTTCAACAATCCAGAATCCAATGGAAAAAATCTATTGGCTTCCTGAAGAGGGCAATGGTAACATGTGGGTCGGCCTAAAAGAAACATCATCCATGTAGCACTCTGTTACAGCCAAACAGTGCATTAAAATATGATTTTGTAGACATTTTCGGCAACAAATAGGCCAAACAGTAACAGAAACTTGTTTTATATTTGAACAACACTGCTTAGTTTTAGTTTAGTTTATGATCTGACTTTGGTCTGACTTTGAGAAACAGGGGTGGGTCTCTCTTTCGATCACCTTCTATACTCCTGGTGTCTGTGGTGACGGGCATACAAAAGTACAATCTGTAGTTTGAGCAACAGTCTGAGAACCAGCGAAAATCTGCCCAATGGCACATTTCAAGTCATCCAGCAGATTTGAGCAAGGAGTTCTGGGCGCTGGTAAGATAGAGGGAAGTTAATGACAGTTCATTTACACATATTACCCACACTGTCATTATGACACAGAGCTGGTTGAAAATCTGCAAAGTATCTATTTAAATCCATTTTAATATCAACAGTCATGAGGCCAAGCCACAACCTCCAGGGCTAAAAAATGAAGCCAAGAAGGAAGTGCCAAAAACTGCAGTTCTTTAAATGGCCACTTGAGGCTGGCTCCAGAAGTCAGTCAATGTCCATAGACCCCAATGTTAAATGTCCAACCTAGTCCACCCTCTTGCCCAAATATGGTCACACTAGCTCCCAAAAACCAAGATGGTGTCAGCTTCAAACCAGTCCACACACCAGTGGGTAACATCACAGTAGCTACGTCCATTTTTTTCTTTTAAAGTCTATAGGCAAAGCTAATAAGTAGCACAAACTACCTGCTCCTAACCACAGACTCTGTGTTGGCTGAAAATGACGCCAGAGGGATACACTACTGACTCTTCAGAGCAAAATAAAACAACTGTAGTTCCCACCATGAAAATCAGTTAACAATCACCAGAAATTGAATGAAATACGTTCAATAAAATAGTAGTCTTATTATCATGGCTTTCATGGAGAATACTTGTTTTCACGTATTAACCTTTAGCTCCTTGTTTTTACGGCATACAGCATTGTTTTTTATTATCATCTTCCCTAATTTGTTTTCCTATTTATTTCTTTTCTTGGCAGATATGGGCTTCCATAGCATCACAGTGCAACAAAAACCTTTCTTATAACGTAAGAAGAAAGAGTTGATTACGATGGTTGATAACCTAATAAACAAACTGACACCAATGGCTTCCTTGACAGAAAGACATCCAAAATCTTAAATTTAGAAAACTGGTGGCATTAATGCAACATCAAGAAAGCCTTGAAAGTGGAAATCTTTCAGCATCTGATGGGCACACTTTCACCTGTCTCAGATTGAGTCTCACATTAGGGTCTCATGCCCATTCATACATTCCACCACTTGAATAAAACATGCTCTGTGTTAAAAACAGACAAACAAAATACATAAATTAATCCACTTTAGAGACAAGAAGAAGAACACTTCTCCAAACTCCAAAATAGCAGCTCACCTCCACCCAGCACACCCTGACCATTCCCCGGAAGCTTCTTCTCGCTGCTCTCGTTGCCCCACCTCCCCTCCCTCCCTCCACGTGATGTTCATCTTGGAAAGCCGTGTTTAATTATTCAGTGATGCCGTGGGAGGTGGAAGAGACGGTTTTATGCTCGCTCTACTTGTCTGAATTAAGAATCCATCGAGGTCACGAATAATGACCTGCTTATGAGTCTCAAGGATGCGATGTGGCGAACAGACTGCAGTCATCAGCCCTCATTAATAAATGTATTGATCTGGCGTATGGCGTGACATTGAAGGTCTTATAACTCTGCAGAGAGTCATGCAAGGTCGCTGATGAGCACAGTGTGTTTGTGTGTGCAACAATCCTGTATGGGTGTGTGCCGGAATGGGCAAGTGTGCATGTTTCATTGTGTCTAGCACACACATATTCCTCACACTCACTTCAACTATGATGACTTTTTGTGAGTTGTTCAAGCATGCAAACACAAAGAAATCCGATTTCACTCAATAACTTCCCATCCCAAGTTGTTTTAGTGTCAAATATTCACCCTCTGTAGGTTGTAGTTTGCAGTTAAAGCAGAGTCACATGAGAAAATCGATCGCACTTTCATGTCTGTGCATTAAGTGCATAGCATTAGCAGGCTAGTGGCTTAGCTGAGCATAAAGACTGGAAGTATGTCTCAACAGTTTCAAAATACACAGTGTTTTCCCAAGGATTTTTTTCAAGTAGAGGTGTTGCCTCTACTGCTGGGTGATATTTAGCACATCTGCTGACATGAGAAGGACTTTAAGGGCCTGACACACCAAGCTGATGGTCGGCCGCCAGTCACTGTGGGGCTGTCAATGAGTGTCTGTTGTGTGTCCCATATCATTGGCCCTTGTAGGCTTTTTTCAGCAGATTCAGCATGTTGAATTGCTGTCAGAGACAGCGGAGCTCATCAGTGAGTGAAATCACTCTGATTGGCAGTTCAGCTCTGGGCACAAGAGGAGAAACAGAAGTGAGGAAAGTAAACAAACTGCGAAAGTCAAGAGGGAGTTAGACCAACACAAACTTGTTACATAAGGTAAGATTATTCCTTTTTAGCCATTGAGCTGTTTAGCAGAAACGTTTCATTATGGTTTGTGTTAGTGTTCACTGGTGCACAGTAAATATGCTCTGTTCTTTCAACATTTGATTATGTCGTTAATGTGCTAACTGGCTAACTAGCATCATGCTGGTCTTCTTGTTTCCCTTGTAGAATAATGATCACAGACTACCACTGCCTGCTGGTGTGGAGAGATATTTCCTGTCACGTAGGCGCAGGACATACATGCTGGTTGTACATTGGCTGTAGTCTTTGTGGTGTGTGCATACACAACTTTTTGGCTGAGACACAACAACAGGCGGTTTTCGTCAACAGTTCTTTGAAGTCAGTTTGGTGTGTCTGGGCCTTTAGACACACATTTGTACACAGCTGTACATGCTGAATAACACCTAATAGAATACTTCCCATACCCCATATGCTGTTACAATCTTTCCTGGTCAATATATTAAACATTTGATGACTGTTAACAAGTGAAACACAGATACAAGTAACCTAAAACAACCACTTGTGCCAAAGCAACAAATCCTCATACAGTGGTTCGTATGATATCCTACAAATTAGCAGCTACAAATGATGTTATGTCCATAACACAGAGTTACATAAGTATTGTAAACTTACTGTGGTTGGGAGTAGGAAAAGAAACATGGTGAAGACGTAGTTTAAAATGACTCAAAGTTCACACGGTTCCGAACATTGTCTCCTGGGGAAAGTCCTGTGCTTTGTGACCCATCCTCCACCCCAACCTGCCTCCTAACTGGTCCACTTCCTTCTTAACTCTCATCAGCACATTGGTCAAGTGATTGCAGCTGTCCAAAATGTGTGGGTTATGAATGAATTACTGGCTCATCATTACATGGGACATGTCCAAATATTGGTGCATTACTTTGCGTAGGAAAACACATAAACAGCGCATGAGAATAGCCTGGCAAATGTGAGGGGTTGCAAGTGACTATAACCAAGCCAGCCACTCAACTTGTTTTTGAATTTTTGATATTTTTTTTATGTAAAGCTCATAGAAATAACCTAACATTGTTGAAACTGCATGACCTCAGCCTTCCATGCAACAAAATCCAAAGCAAATTGAGCTTTTCATCCATAGAAACATTTGGTTTGTTTTAGAAAGACTTTTAAGAGCAGCTTGTGTGAGCAGAGATGAGGAGATTTGATTCAGTGAAAAGAGCCTGTGAGTGAATATACAGGGAAAGGAAAAGAAAATTGCAGTTAAGATGTATTGCATCTGTATAATATTGAGATAATGCTGCTTTGTAATCTTGGTCTTTGATCCAAATGACAGGGACAAAACAACACAGTGCATCTTTAAACAATGGATACCACTGAGGATTCAGTAGCAATGATGTTTCTGGCCTCAAAGGAGCACACTACAGTACGTAATGCACATTACATGTTATTCTGAAGTTCCTTTTAAGCTTGTACACCAGCATCCACAGGGAAACGTTTCAGTCCAAATGAAAAGTCAGTCTGACATTTACATTTATCAATCTCCAAAGAAGCAAACAAAAAAACATTAGGCATAGACATAGCCTACATATTTTTAGCCCACTTAATTTACAACTTCTTAATGTGTACCAAGTAAAGTTTTCATATTTCTTTCAGTTAAGAAATTACCAGTAAGATTTCAAACGTGGTTGATCATCAAAAATAATGCCTATACAGAAATTTGTTCCGACCCTTAGCCAGGCATGACAACTCGGCTAGCATCAATGGCCACGCCCACTGAGAGGAGTGCAATCTCGGAAGCCCTTTGGTAATTTACCAATCCAGTCGCCAGAATAAATGTTGGCATTGTACATTTGTGCAAACCACAGCTGTGTTACATTTGTGTGTTATAATAGAGGAGATAGCAGGGAATGCAGTGATGTCTTAGTAAAACATAAAACAATTGCTTTTCATGGTCCTATCCCAGCTGGACATGCAGCAATGCCTCGGTAAAAAACAACTGCTTTTTGTGGCACTATCTCAGGTGGAAATTCAGGAACATCTCAGTCAAGAAGAAACGCTCCTTATGATGCTGTCCCAGCAGGAAACGCAGCGATCTCTTGGTAAAAAACAACTACTTTTTGTGACACTATCCCAAAGATATCTTAGTGAAAAAAACAACTGCTTCTTGTGGCAGAAGCCATGCTGGAAACTTAGAGATGTCTCGGTAAAAAACAACAACTTTCTGTGACTCTGGCTACGGTTACATGATGGCTTCTCATTCAGAATGAAATAAATCTGAATGAAATCATTCGTAATTAAAGTGTTTCCAGGTAGTTTACATGAGAAATATTCATTCCGAATGAGGGTTTACACGGAAGATCACTTTGATTGCCTTTATTCGGGTCTGTGCATGGTTTGGGGCAGGCAAGGTTTCTGGTTGGATAGGGGACGGGGCGGATGTTACATGTTTACCTTTACAGGAAGAAAACACTGTAGTCCTCGCTCCGGATAACAAGATGCTTGACGACGCCGTTATTAGTGCCTTTTTCAGGCTTGTTTTGCTTATATTCTTGAAGCAGCAGTACGACAACAACCTTGTTCTGCTAATGCTTCGTCTGTTGAGCAGGAGAAGGGAAGTAGAAGGTCGAAGAAAGGAGATAGAAGACCGTGCTTTGGCGAATGGAAACTGGTGAGTGCAACGAGTCCGACTGCTCTATCTCAGCCCGTTGCTATGCATGCTGTATACGTCGTCGCGCCAGAAGGGCAAGGAAACGAGCATGCGCAGAAAGACCGGAATGAACTTAAAGAGGAATAAGCGTATACATGCAAACATTCTTTCATTCGGAATGACAAACGGAATAAACCACCCCCTTTAATTGGATTTAATTTTCAATCAGAATGACCATTTTTTAATCAGAATGGCCTTTCATTCTGAATGAAAGTGGAATTAAACTGTCCATGTAAACGTACTGACTGTCCCAGCTGCAAATGCAGTAACATCTTAGTAAAAACAACCACTTTTGGTAGCACAAGCCAAGCTAAATGCAGCAATGTCTCGGTAAAACAACCACTTTTGGTGGCACTGTCCCAGTGAGAAATACAACAAACAACTGCTTTTCTTGGCACAATCCAGGCTGGAAACACAGTGATTGTTTAAAAACATCCACTTTTTGTGGCAGCATCCCTGGTGAAAAAACAGTAATAGGCCACTAAATAACATTCACATTTTCTCACTGCTTTTCCTTAAATAAAACCAACTGATTTTGTTGTTTGTTGGTCTCCAACAGTGGTCTACAACTTGGCAGCCATCTTGCCTAGCTGTCTGGATCCACCATCCCCTCCACCTCCAACAGACAAAGTCAGCACAGACACCATGTCCCTTTATAGACATTGATATATTGTGTATGAAATGTACTAATGTAATGTATCTATGGTTTGCAGAAACGTACAGTAGCAACATTTTCCCCTGGCAGCTGGACTGAATTTATCATTTGCGCTGATGTCTCCATAGCATCGTAAACCCTGCCCCCTGGTGGCCAAAAAAAGACCACTTTTGCTATTTGTAAAGAGAGGCTTGTGTCACTGTTAAATCATCCGTCTCCTCTTTTCAGGCTGCAGCCTGTTTATCTGCACACACCCGTATAATTAATGCATCAGATGTCACAGATTTGGAATTCAGATACATTTGGCTGTCAAGGATGTGATTCAAACGCCTGACACGACACAAGTGATACACAAATACATGAAGGAAGACATGCCTTCATTGACACTCACAGTCACAGCCATGGACACTTCAAAATACACAAGTCTCAACGACACACACTTACACAGAGACTGATGCACAGCCTGTAATCTCAATGACAGCTAACATGTTTATAATTACACAGCATGTATCCAAGGCAGCCATTCAAAAGATCTGAGACTATTACTTGAGCTGTCAGCTCTGCTCACCAGTGTGTGAATGTTGATCTGTTCCACATTTATTTAAAAAAAATCCAAATCAGTTTTCTCCATCATAGTAAATGCATTCAGCTACAACACTGTGAACACCTAGAGAGTTGTGGATGATTGCACGTCATTAAACGGTCACCTGTATTTTTCAACCTGGACCCTATTTTCCTATGTCACTGTGTCAAAATTAGCACTTGTATGTAGGTTTTTTAAACACAGGTACACCCAACTTTAATGCAGATTGAAAAGCCAAACTTTTGTCACTTGGCACTGATCATGAAATACATACAGTAAGTATATAGATTACTTCAGCTGTCAGTGTGCACAGGCTAATCTCGTTTTATTTTAATTACCCAAATCTCTTCTGTTTTCCAATCTGTACAAAAAACAATCATTTTAATGCTGATTGAAAAGCTCACGCTCAGTCTCCTGGGACCACAGCTGCACAGCATACATGAACATGCAACTGCTCACAACATTAACAATGATTTGAGCCCTGCTGTTTCTTAAATTAACCTCACTCTGTTTACACCAGAGAGCAACAAATACATAAAGTGATACGAATTCATAAAGAACAGGAAAACTGAATTGTGCATCCTACTTAATGGAAACACTGTGAATTTAATTGGATATCAGATTTATACAGTCAGTGTCTCGACACTATGGCACGATAACATAATTGTAAGAAGGAAGCAATAATAGAGAGTATAATTAATTCCCCTCAAGCAAACTGATTCTAGTCATTCATTTGTAGAACAAATTCATGTCTCACTGTAAAAACAAAATGCTGATCTGCGCTCTTGTATTCCCAGTAGCTCTGTTTATGTCACACACTTTCCCAAAGCGATTCTTCACACTTTCTGTAACACCTGCCTACATGTTTGTGATTTTCAGGGCTCCCTGGGGGATTACGGATGAATAATTATCCAAAATCCTTTCCCCACGTTTTCTCCCACTTTGGAATGCCTAGTTCCTCAAATATCATATACATCTCTTGAAAATTATAGTCAGTGCACACCAGCTGAATACCAAGCGAGGTAGCAGCTAGGTGTAGATTTTTTGGGGGGTGCAGGGACAGTGTCCCCCTCGATATTTAGACCACAAGCATTTGTACAGTCCAATAAAAATGTGAAAGTAGCAGAGGACTTTTATTTCAACAAATTGCTGGAACACAACTCGTAAGCCCCGTTTCCACCAAACACTTTCAGTATGGTACCTTTGGAACCGAGGTACCTAGACCTTAGCGTTTCAGCTGGATGGGGTTGTTGTCACTCACTGCTCCGTCCACCATCGCTGTATTTCCTCATTACCAGTGACACAGATGGAAGTCTGCACCTGGTTTATCGTCCACAGAACGAGGCTGCGTGCTGATGTTTTCAGAACAAAATAAAACAGGCTGCAGTGAGTCTCTCTCCATGGGATATGTGAAATAGCGGGTTTGTGCATTTAGTCCTTCTCAGGCAAGCTCAGGGGTTTAGTGTTGATGTAGCCCACAGGAACTGCACTCCACGATGCTTTTTTTTTCTCCAAGTGAGGATTAGAATATGCAGTTCACATAACCCAGCTAAAATTTATACTGTAGGTATAAACTCTTAAAGATCCACTCATTAGCCTACTAAAAGTGTATGCCATATAAAAACTAAACTGATGGTCAGATATGTCAAAGTGTGTCGATTGATTCACGTCATCAACTCATGCATTGAGTAACAGTACAAGTTAACATTCCACCTTAAAAGTTGCCGGCAGTCGGCCTAGTGAATTAAGTTTCTTTTCTCAGACTCCAGCTGCTGTGAGAGGCAGCAAAACATCCTTTCATTTTATAGTTACAGTTTACTGATAAAACTCTCCACAGTATGAACAGTGGTTACATGAGCCTCAAAACCAGACACAACTCAGCCCTGAGCAGAGTGACCGTCCTCTACTGACCAATCAGACTGCAGTGTTCACAGCTCCACCTTTTAGTACCAGATCTGTGTGCTAGGTACCCCAACAGAGGGGGGACCAAACATGGGGATGGGACAGAATGGTTCCATTGGTACCATCCACAACTTTTCACAGTGGCAAGGGGAAAAAAGCGTACTGAACTGAACTGACCTGTACTGCTTGGTGGAAATGAGGCTATAGATGCAACAATGCCTCTGGTGGAACAGGTGGTGGCAGTATGCAATCTCAAAAGCAATGGTTGCGATCTACCATAAAACGGACAGAAGATGAAACAAGCATGCACATTTAAATCAGGAAGTACCACAACATTTCCACCATAGAAAAATTCAGAAAAGGAACAAATGGTTGTACAAAAATTCAACAGAATAAGGTGTTGGGTGCTTAATATAGGTCCTCCCAAATGTTGATGCAAAACCTACATCCTTGGCTCACAGCCACATGCAAAGTCAGAGACAAACCAAATAGCTGTATTGGTTTTGTTTTTTAAAAACATCTTAAAATTCACTTGTTTACTTGATCTTTCTGACTTCATATTCTGTGTCCTGCCCACTTTGTGTCTCCCTCCTCTGTTCTTCCGTCTGTAAAGTTTTCTTACATTTCACCTTTGAAGCATAAAGCTAAAGACTTCCTCCTCTTCCTGCTTCTCGTGCCGCTGAACTTGTGCAACAACCATAAACGAATGAAAGTGTCCAACACGGCCATGATGGATCCTCTGATCTGATAGCAGAGTTCAACACCAGCACTACATTCCCATCGATCAGCCTCTGCAATGCAACGGGGCCTTGATGTGGGAAACTGCTGCTGTGTGCAGAATCCCACCAGAAACAGGAGTCATCACACACACACACACAAATAAGGACACATACAATTTTTACTGGGTTTTAGTTACAGCTGCTGAGTCCTTCATATTCTTGTCTGGTTCGTTTGAATGCTCATGTTTCTGTACCCATCACCCTTTTTTCTGTGATGTCACTCATTTCCCACATCTTTATTATTATTATTGATAGGACAGATGGACAAAACTACAATAATAAGACCTAAGTTGTGATAAAGTGCGGTAACTCTTGAGACTCACAGTAGTGGCACAAAGTGTTTGCCTACTTTATTCAAACAGCTGCTGGTTTGAGGCAGTCAGTAAGTTGTTATTTTGCAGCGAGCCCAGTCAGCGGAAGAAAATGTTGATATTCTGTGTTTCTGCAAACCACCAATACCTTGCATTTGTCCATGTATATGAGCTGACTTTGTCATTGGTGGGATGGAGGGGACTGTGGATGGTAAATGGTGTGACACCTTAGGTAAGATGGCTGCAAAGGTGCAGACCACCCTTCAACATTTGTCTTTTGGCGACCCTTTGTGGTATTTTCACAGGTGTTTGTTGCGTTTTCCTGTGACATTTGTGTCACTGAAACTGGGTGTTTTTTTGGTTGTTTTTCTTTCACCAAACCTGGGTGTTTTCAGTGGCACATTGTGGCATTTTAAGCAGCAGTTGTGGCACCAGAACTGGGTGTGTATTACCAACACCTCTTGGCGTTTTGCAACTGCGTATGAGCCCACATACCTGAGAGTTTCTCACCGACACATATTGTAGCATTTCCCAGTGGCGTTTGAGCCGATGAACCTGGGTGGGCTTTTTTTTTCATCAAACCTGGACGTTTTCAGTGGCACATTTGTGGCACCAGAACTGGGTGTTTTTTTATTAACACATCACAGAATTTTCCAGTGGCGTCACTTGGTAGGGCTTTTTTTTTCCAAACCTGGGTGTTTTAGGTGGCATATCATGGCATTTTTGGCGGCAGATGTGGCACCGAAACTGGATGTTTTTTACCAACATATCTTGACATTTCGCAGCCGAGAATGAGCCTTCAAACCTGGGTGTTTCTCACCAACACATCACAGCTTTTCCCTGTGCCGTTTGAGCCACTGAACCTGGGTGGGGGTTTTTTTTCCACCAAACCTGGGTGTTTTTAGTGGCTCGTGGTGTTTTTCAGCAGCATTTGTTGCATCAAAACTGGGTGTTTTTTACTAACACATCTCAGAATTTTGCAGTGGTGTAAGAGCCACTAAACCTGGGCATTATTTATGTTTAGAGTGGTTTGAGGTTTTTTTTGTTTTGGTTTGGTTGTTTTTTATCAAATAAAACTTTTAGTGGCACATTGTGGTGTTTTCCAGTGGCATTTGTGGCACCAAAACTGGGCATTTCTCACTGACACATAGCAGTGTTTTCCAGCGGCGTTTGTGTCACTGAACCTGTGTTTTTAGTGATTTATCCCCTCATTTTTCAGCAGCGTTCATGGCACCAAACCTGGGCATTTATCACAGACAAATCATTCCGTCTGAGCTACTGAACTTGGGTGTATTTTCCACTGACCTGTTCCTGCTTTCCAAGCTGCTTTTGTTCCACCAAATGTCAGTGTTTTAAGCCAGAACATGATCTTCTCCTCACCATAACCAAGTGATTTTTGTGCCTAAACCCAACCACAGCTTCACTACAGCACTGTAGAGAAACATAAAGTTTCAGTGTATCCGCTACAAAATAATTACAAATATAATGTATCCATGGTAAAATCACAGTGTGAACATTTATCCTGCTGATGGGTTGTTGCAACAGTCTAGTTCACAAAGTGAGGCTCGAGGTCCCTAATTGCTGCTCATGTGTGATCTCTGATAAGCTGATATTCAGTCTAATTCGAAACTGCATCAGCTGTCATCTAGCTGCAGAGTTGGAGTGCTTGTATGCACAACACGTAGCAGTGGAAGCATCACAGCGAAGACCTCCTGTCAAGCAAACATGACAGCCGATGACAGACACTGCTGTGGCTGATGAATAGTTTATTACCTACCTGCTGTCAAACAGCAAACATCCATCTGCGGTTACGCTCACAACCAACTTCAGCTCATTCAAACAAGCCGGGTGTTTTTATGTATCTTAATATTTCAGGCTGAATGTTTGTTGTTTCATTATTTAGACTGAATCGTCCGTCTCTGTCACGTCTCTGATGGATGCTGACTTACTGTTGTGTGAAAAGTTTTGAATTTTGGTTTGTTTTGAGATATTTTATTTGCTGTATTTACATACTTAAACACATGATGATTCATTCCTGCTGTTTCCAGTCTCGGCCTGAGTTACGCACTTTAACACAAACAGCATCCTTCTTATTCGTTTGTCCTCGCATTACAGGACCTTGCCTTAAAGATGCCGGCACCAAATAATCTCCATGTTTGGGCTGTCCACTCCACCTGTTGACGTGTTCAAGGACTCAAAACATCCTTGTAGAAGGTTACATCTTTAGGCTATGAGTGTCATCTGGGTACACATTGAAATAAAGAACATACATATTCATAAAAACAAACAAAAACATTACTTATTTATAGCTGTTTTTTCTAGTGTGAACTGAAGTGAGTGAGTTTCTATCAGTGTGTTTTATTTTTTGATGCTGTGCTTCCATCTTCTGGAAGACACAAGAACAACAGTGTGAATGCTGTTTGGGTTTGAGATGTAGGAGTTAAGATTCATAATATTTCAAGGCTATCTTAAAACAACTGTCAAGCACCCATATGTGCACTGAAGCAACGTTTGCTTGCTGTCATCATCCCTCCTGCTCACAATGGCCGGTTTAAGATCCCCTCCAAACACTGTTCTAATGTACATGAAGGGGGAACAAAATCCAAAATGCAAAAATCCTTCTGAAGTTCATCATGAAGTGTCAGCCGATAGGAATGTGAGGCTGACGTAAGTAACTTCCAAAGTTGGTCTTTATAGCATGACATTTTTTCTGTAACAAGTCATTTACTACAGATCAGCATGGGAAGTTTGGAAACACTGTCGGGGGAAACACGTCTGCCCAAACACCACTGTAACTTTAGAACATATCCATTTTATTTGACTATTTGAAAGAATTATAATTAATTACATTTCACCTCTGGAAATAAAACAACTCAAAAAAAACATAACCAAAAACAGACAGACAGTGACACATCCCATCGTGCAGGTTTAAGCCTGGTTGTTGCATGACACAAGACACTCACTGCACTTCTGGGAAATTTTGATGGACAGCGTTTCACAATTTTCTGTCGTTAATTGAGCGACTGAAAAAGTAATGGGCAGATGAATTAACAAAAATAAAAGTTAGTTGCAGCTCTACTTTTTAAATATGTTACACCCCAAAGCTGTGGAACACACCACCTCTAGATATCAGGGAAGATAGCTCGCTAAATATTTTCAAAACAAAGCTTGAAACGTATCTGTTCACTTTAGACTTTAACTTGCTTCTTCTTGATTGAATTTTATGATTGATGGTTTTACAATTCTATGATTTGATGAATCAGTTCTGTTTTATGTTCATTCTATTTTCATGTGAAGCACTCAGTGCTGATACTGCACTCACTGTAATGCACTTTGTGCTGCATTTCTTGTATGAAAGAAATGAACTTTATATAAATAAAGTTCATTATATTATTATCATTACTAATTATTATTATTACTGGTACATGGATGTCACTTAACATTTAATACTGCTAATATTGACCCACCTGTACTGTACTCACTCTGCTTTATTCCTTTACTTCAGCTGTCTTTATTAAATCCATATTTAATGAGCACTGCAGGAGGGTCTGAGGCTTAATAAATAAAACTGAAACTGAAATTGACATCTTGGAATTTTATTGAGCGACTACTTCACTGTAATGAGATGAGGATATGACATTAAAGACACTGACATATTTAATTTAATTTTAGTAATATTAAGTAATTTTTAGTAGGCTAGTAATTTGTTTTAACCCTCAGAGGAAAACAACTAAAATCTTTGTATTTAAATGTTACTTTAAATGTTAATGTTGTTTGTGGAAACAAAGGCCAAGAAAGACAAATGGAGTCCTAAATTATGGATAAAACATTATGTTGAGTCCATTTGGGAGCTCTGCATGTCATCACTGGTTCAATAAAGTTTTCTCCTTCAAAAGTCATGTGGGGTGAAAGGCAACAGTCAGGAGCCTCGGGTCTCCTTGTCCTCATGTCAGTGTTAAACAACACGAACAAAGTCGATGTGAGTTTATAAAAAGGCTTCTGTCATGACTGAGATCATGTTACTGTTGAGTTCCAGTGTGACTCCAGCTTAATGTAGGTCAGATGTTAAAGAGTCACGAAGCAGCCGCTGGATGGAGCCACAAAATCACCTTCACACCTGATTTATCTCAAACAAGCTGATTATTAAAAACAAACGTCTGAGACTGATAACTGTGGGTTTATGAATATTATATATTTTTTGTGCTTGTTTTGTAACGTGTTACTAAACAATACGAAAAACGGTTGTGTAAAATTCAGGTTGTGTAAGTTTGACGTCAAGTTCACCAGAATCAGCCCGGTTAGGTAGTTCCGGTCGATAGTTGAGGGGTACCTTCAAAATAAGAGATGACTTGACGAAAGGGAAAATATATTGGTGGCAGTGAGGTCCACTGAGCAATGAAAAGCATACTGTATAAATTGTGTGTCATCCAATTAAATTCAATAGAAATTTATTTTTATTTATCCCGAAGGAAATTCCTACGCCAGAGATTGCTTCAAATCACAGTAACACAAAGTACAGTAACCACAATTTTAACAATTCACAACCAGTGGGTTCCCCGTGTCAGGGTCACTTTTTGGGCCCATGTATTACAACAATAAAGTTTAAAATATCTGCCAAAACATTCAAATATACAAGAAGCAAAAGCAAAAACCAGTGTAAAATAGAAACAACTTGTTTTTAATGTGAGAATTTTGTCACAGTATAGTGTGATGATAAATAGTGATGTACATTTTTCAAAGCAGTCCCTGCAGCGAGCTGCAAATCCTCCTGATCTCTTGCAAATGTTAGAAAATTGGCTAAATATATAAATATATATTGTTTATTTAATTAATTTACATTTTACATCATGAAATGGGAGACACATGAAATTTCACTCAAGTACAAAATGTTAAGAATGACACAATAAAGTCAAAGATTGATTTCCACCTTAGCTTACCCTTCTAAGTTTTCAAGCCCAAAGTTTGCCTTTCTTTTGAAAATTTGTGTTTGTTTAAACTCCCCTGGAATATTAGATATTGAAATTAGGCCTCAGTAAGCACAATTTAGTAACTAAAGCAGGATGTCTACAGGTCCTTAAAAAGTCATAATGTCTTAGATTAAGATTTCTTAATATAGGCTTTAAAAAGTCCACCTTAAATTCAGATTCGATGGGTCTTCAGTGCACTTCACAAAGTCTGGTTTTATTTTGAAGGTTCCGACCGGAAGTACTTGTGCCAGGCTTCTCGCTAGTCCACGCAGCTTTTTCATTGAGCTCAGAGAACCGCAGAGAAGATGGCGGCGCTACGAGTTGTGGTGCTATCGGGGAGTGGGAGAGCCCTCCTCGGCACACCGAAAGCTATCAAGACCCCCGTGGTAGGTCGACAGATGAATATTATGTTTACTATCCAGGACACAGTGTGTTTAAAATGACATTTTGACGGGTTAGCACTGCTGTGTGGAGTCCTAGCACCGAGCTAATGTTAGCCTGACTGCTGTCAGCGGGGTGAGACAAGGTCACTCGTGATCCCACACATTTTTAGGATGTCAGCAACGACTGTGAAAGTAGCTCTCAGGATATTTTGTCACTCTTGAACCGTAGAGACCGCCATGGCGTCAAGAACTGCGACAGCAAATGTCACAAGTCTCAATTACTCGATAGCCGTCGCTAGCCATTCACAAGCTAGCCGGTTAGCTAACTCATGAAGTCGTGTCATCCACCCGGCGAATGTGCAGGGCCACTAGAATTAAACTTCCACCTTGGCTAACGGTACACGGACACTTATGTGCACGTTGGAGTATGTGATCGTTATCTCGACACGGGTCACGATGCGTTCACATTCCCTTATAAGCATCAACGGTCATAGCAGCTGAGCTAATCGGCTAGCATGTTAGCATTTCAAGGACTGTAAGGACTTCCGGTGAAGAGAGCCGTCTTTAGCCGTTCATAGCTGTAACGTATGCGTTATCCTTCATCTGTGAGCTCACTGGCACCTATGGGTGCGTCCTGGGACCAGTTTGAACTCTTTGCATTGTAACGTTATGTGTTTGCTGGCGCTTAGTTGGGTTGAAAAAAATGAAATCTGATGTCCTTGTGTTGTTTAATCAGTAATCATAGTGAGCCCCTCCTGTTTTCATGGCTGCAACAATATGGTGTCTATACTGATAATGCTGCTCATTATTTTTCTGATTACTTGTGTTTTTATAACATGTCAGAAAATATGTATCACAGTCAAATGTGACATGTTGAGACGCCTTGTTTGGTCTGATTGACAGCTCGAAAACTGGACACAACTAGATATTATTGATTAAGAAAAGAAGAGCAATAGATGCAAAATTTCTTCTCTTAGAAAATGCTTCAATAATTAATCGAATTGTCATGTCAGCTCCATAATGCTTTACAATGAATGCCACTCAAGAGTGCTGGTATGAAGCTACTGATCTTGTACTGGGTTCAAAGTTACATTAAATGTCTATGGTGCAACGGGCCGGAACTCAACTTGCCCAGCGTCACGTTTGACTTGCCCATATACAAACTGTGCTGTTTATTGGCAGTCATCAAATAACAACAGTTTAGAGTTAATAGTCAAGAAAAATGACCCCATTTTGTTTGCCTTGCTCTCAACATTTAAGCATATTGCGCAGTTTCTAGTCGGAGTTTCACCCACATCCTCCAGGATAAGTGAAGTGCGAGCTTTGTCTTTACCCGCCACCATTTTCTCATCAGTGTCTGATCGATACAAAACAGTGGCAGCTCTAAGCAGAGATGAGAGGGAAGCAAGATGGCTCACTTCTTAGCTACCTCTGCTGTTAATGAGTGTTGCCTGTCTGCAGATGCAGGTTGGTGTGCATGTGTTTGCGTGCTGATGCAGAGATGCTGTCATGTGATGCCCCCTGCCTGGTTACATAGGCACCACTGAAGGGCAGTTTCATAAGGACAACAAGAACTCACACACTTCAAGCAAGGGCATTGTGATGAATGTAACTCACCAAACAGTATCCATGTGGTAAAGCTGTGTTTGGAGGTGAATGTTTAGTTTGACAGATGATTGTTGTGGAAAACCCACATGTTGTTACAGTCAGCACTGTCCTGAACATGACTTTTCTCTCTACTTACTGGAGTTGAATCAATATGAAAATTAATTAGCAACTATTTTGATCATCTTCTTACTCGTTACTTCACCTTTCAAGTAAAATGCCAAACAGCACCGTGTTCCTGCCTCTCAAATGTGAGGGTTTGCTGCTCCTTTTTACCTTGTGTTACAGTTATCAGAATAATTTTGGGCAAGGTGAAGATGTCACAGAAGATGCTGCTTCCAGACATTAGGATTTATAGTGTTTTTGTATATTTTATAGACCAAACCTGTTTCAGACAGGAAGTACTCACACCGGGTTACAAGAAACAGAGAATTCTTGGTATTTTTGCTCAGAATCATCCAAACATTAATGTTATGTTAATCTACTAATAGATTAGTTTATTAATGGGTCCTGATCTCAGTCGTATCCCACAGAATTTAAAGTACTTGTATATGGCGTAATGGGGTGTTTTGAATTATTAGCTGTACATCGTCGTACTGGGATGTTTTCAGGTAATTAACAGATATCCTGTGCACTTGATCCTTCGTAGGCCAACATGTCCTTCGCCAGCCTGCCTCGAAACAAGAAGGTTGCCCTGACGACACTAGGTGTGGTTACAGCTGGCGGGGCAGGGCTCGCGCTGATGCTGCACCAAGCCGTTAAAGCCTCTGACCTTGAGCTCCACCCCCCTAACTACCCCTGGAGCCACGCTGGACCTCTTTCCTCTCTGGACCACGCTAGGTGTGGACACACACACACACACACACACACACATTCTCCGACTATCACAAATTTGTCATACTAATTTGGTAGAACTTTTGATCTAAAGTCTGATGTGTTTTACACCTTAAGTCTCATCATCTGTAGAGGATGACCATATTTTTAACCATTGCTGCTCTGTGTTTTCTTTCTCTGTCACCCTCTCTGCCCCCTCAGTATTCGTCGTGGTTACCAGGTGTATAAGCAAGTGTGTTCGGCCTGCCACAGTATGGAGTACCTGGCCTTCAGAAACCTGGTGGGAGTGTCGCATACGGAGGCTGAGGTTAAGGCCATCGCTGAGGAGGTGAGGCTGTGTGTGTGTGTGCGTGTGCGTGTGTGTGTGTGTGTGTGTGTGTGTGTGTGTGTGTGTGTGAGCATAAGAATGATAGACTCAGGGGTGGAGCCGTTTCAAACTGACCACATAAAAATGTTGTAGTATTACACATTATAAACATGAACAAGAAAAACTATCATTGTATTTGGGCATGTGTCAATCTAATAGTCTGTTTTCAGCCATATTGTAAAGGTGTCTTGTGTGTTCAGATTGAGGTTGTGGACGGACCTGATGAGAGTGGAGAGATGTTCACCCGGCCAGGAAAGCTGTCGGACTACTTCCCAAAGCCCTATCCCAACGCTGAGGCAGCTCGGGTCGCCAATAACGGAGCCCTGCCTCCAGACCTCAGCTACATTGTCAATGCCAGGTAACTCCTGAAAGACAAAATACCAGCACAGTGAAACCTGAAATCCACATGTCCTTGGTGTGTACTCATTGTGTCCCCCCGCTTCCCTCAGACATGGAGGAGAGGATTACGTGTTCAGCCTGCTGACAGGATACTGCGAACCTCCAGCAGGAGTGACGGTGAGAGAGGGACTCTACTACAACCCATACTTCCCTGGCCAGGCCATCGGCATGGCTCCACCCATCTACAACGAGGTGCTGGAGTATGACGATGGTACGTAAATATGCAGCGTGCAGCACAGTCTGCTGTCGGGCCGTTCAATTGACCGGTCCCACTAAATAACAGTCGTATCTCATCACATGCTTTACTTTGTTATAGATAGATAGATAGATAGATAGATTGATAGACATTAATTTTTCAGTACACATTTAATATTTCAGTCAGTTGCTACAGCTTTGAAGATACTGTGAAAGAAGATGTAACCATTTTACCTACAGCCACTGTGTGAGATTGTGTAACCGTTTGCTTTTTTTAAAATCATTGTGCTGATAGTTGTCTGCATCTGTTGCCATAGGAACTCCTGCCACCATGAGCCAGGTCGCTAAAGATGTATGTACGTTCTTGAGGTGGGCTGCCGAGCCAGAGCACGACCAACGCAAACGCATGGGACTGAAGGTACAGCACGCACACACACACACACACGCGCGTATACGAAGGGTGGGCGATGCGACAAACTTTGGTTTTGATCAGATACCAAGTAATACAGGGCCAGAGTCGTCGATATCAATACTGATACGACTCTTTTTAGTATATTACTTATTTTTTATCCTCCCCTCTTTTTAGCTGCAGCTCCAAGCTCTTTCTCGTTTTTTTCTCCGCATCGAATGCCCACAGACGGCTACAGTCACATGGATGCATACAGGGTTTTATTTACAGCACAACTGAGGGTTCGCAGGTCCCAGCAGTAGACAGGAGGGCTGGGAGGCGGTCATAACATCCTCTTAATGCCAACATTGGGTGAAAGTGAAACTAAGAAAACGCTGCTGGGTCTAGAGTAAGTTGTCTGAGGGCAGACTACACATAAGCAGCGGAAAAGCAAGAAGTACATGCATTAGATGTGTTCACGACAATAGAATGTTGTTTGCACACAGATTTACTCTTGAAATACGAATAAATGAGACACAGAAGAGAGAAAGTGATCCCTTTTTTGGTGTCTATCCTATTAACTCTATTCTACTCGATCTTAAGCATAAAAAAATAGTCTCAAGAGTATTGATATTTTGGTATCGATCCGCCCATCCCTAATATGTACCTTAGATTGCATCTGGGCTGAATTTAAGCTTCACTGATACTAGGTCCAATGTGAAACCTTAGATTAGGTACCAGTACTGAACCAGTACTAATTTCTATACTTTTCTTTGGGGCGTTTACACGTTTTTCTTTTAACAATAGGAGCCAAAGTTTTTAACTGTTAGATAATACTATAACACAAGCAGCCACACAAGAAGGTTTCCTGAATAAGGTAGAGTCTAATATTATTTAAATCAGTAAATATATGATAACAAAATAAGAAGCAGATTACAAACCTGACCTGACATTTGATTCCGGCTTTCTGCCCTTTAAAAAGCCAAGGTTTTTGATTTTTTTTTTCCCCCTGTTGTATGGCAGCCCCCTCCAGGATTTTTTTTTTTTTTTTTTTTTTTTTTTTTGGATGGTTGCAGCTTTAATTACCGGATTTCACTGCAGCTTTTCTCAAAAATTGCATTGCATGTTATGATTGTTTTAGAAGCTGTTCTGCAGAGAAATTGAGGAGCAAATGAAAATTGCAAAAATAGTTGTGATATTGATGTGTGTGTAATTTACTAAAAAAATAAAAGCATCTTATTCCAGTGAGAATAAAACCACACTGTTCTGAATTTCTGAATGTGGGCAACAAATATAGAAACAACAACCTGTGTCATCGTGATTTGTCTTAGAAAGTGTCAATTGATGCCATTTGTGCTCCACCGCAAAGTTGTACGCGGCAAAAACAGTGTACTCCCACTTCCATGCTGAACATCAGTGAATTGCCTTGCAGGGTCTTAAGCAGAAATGTTTGCTGGTAAATGTGAGGCGTTAGCGTCACACGTCTGCATCTTCACAACCAGAAACAAGGGAGTTTGGCAACTCATGAGAATTTACGGTGATTGTTCAAATTTTTGGAAAAGTTGCTCGGACTCTGCAAATTTTTCAGGTTGTGCAGAATTCAATGAACTGTAAAAAACACCTGTAAATCCCCTTTTGTTTAACCTTTTCTTTTTTTAAAGTGACATTTTAATGACAGGACAAAGACCAAATGCAAATGCCACACAAACACAGTACAGTACAAAAACACAACACAAAGATTGCCAGAGATTACAGACTAAAATACGTTAATATAATACACTTGCTTCGGAAATCATTGTATCACCACTACGTCTGTTTCAAGTTCTCTATGTTGAAGAAAGAATTGTCAGAATGTAGAACCAGTGAAAACTGGGTGTAAACGTGGAGCTCATGAGATTAATCTTTGTGCTCTTGTTCTCTTTCCAGTTGCTGCTGGGCTCCGGCATCCTCATCCCTCTGATCTACTATATGAAGAGACACAGGTGGTCTGTGCTGAAGAGCAGGAAGATCGCCTACAGGCCTCCAAAGTAAACTGAAACAAACACCCCTACCTGGGCCTAAATCTACCAGAGAGGGGCTGCGTTCAACGACCCCACAACGCTCACCTCACGATGATTATACGGACTAAGAACAACTGACAACCACACACGCCTTTCCAAGAGGGGGTAGAGAAATGAGAGTATATATTATGTTTATTCTTACAGAACAATGCCTGTTTTTAGTTGTTGGCGTGGTAGAACCATTTGTGTGACAGACTCTTCTTTATCTGGAATACTGTGGTGCAAGTGTGTTTGAGAGTTGTGGCGTTCTTGAACGCACCCCTCACAAAGTTTGTTTGATCTGCATCGAGTCATCGCTGGCAGCAGTTCAGGTCTCGACATCTCGTATCAGACACTTTGTCACAATCGACTGAGAAGTCAGTTAACTGCCCATCTTTGTAAGATATTCAATAGTCACACAAACGCTGAGAAAAGGTTGCCGTCAGATTGTGTAACATCATCCTGGGTGTGTGTTAATCCATCCTCCCCTGTCCTCACCACAAAAAACTCAGTGGATGCAATGCAACCTCTGAATCTCTGTTTTACTGTACAAAATAAATTATCTTAAAGGAAACTTTGGCGGTTTGTTTTGTTCATAGCAGCAGGAGACATCTCACACACACACACTCACAGACACACACACACACACACACACAGTTTAATGCTGCCTGGGTTGTTCTGATCATTTCTGTCTGACTCGTTGCAGAATCTGCTTCAACACTTTGTCATGTAAATATCTAATAAAATGGTGAATGAACAAACTTTCTTATGAGGTAATAATTTATTGACCTCCAGAGTTGAACGTCACTAATGCTTTGAAAATGTAGGAAATGAATCTGATTAATCTGGAAAACAGTTTAGCCACAAAACAGCAAGTCTCTTCTGTAGTGGAATTAACATCATATGCATGCATGCTCTTATCGTGAAGGCCAACCAGCAGATGGAGACATATACTGTGCCTTTCAACGTCTAATATTCGTTCAATGTGCAAACTAAGAAAAAGCACGTTGGCTGATTCCCACAACGTGCCGATATTATCATGCATCCCTAAACACAGTATTAGAATTCAGTGATCTTTGACTGTCAATCAAAGTGAATACGGTTCTAATGACAACAGCATTGTGTGCAGCTCTATTCAATCATATGCTTATATTATTGAATGTGTTTCCATTTTGCACTTTTCCCTGTTTGCCAAAGTGGCAGATGGCCTGACTATTTCACACGCCACTGCCAGTAATTAACCTGGATCTGGCAGGTGGTGGGTGCTAATTTTAGACCCTGCTTTGACTGCAGCAACAAAGAGTGGTGCACATTTATAAAACTGTCTGTATGTGTTCACACTGAGTACATTTACATGTGCACGAGGGTCCTTGTTACTCCACTCCATATTCATTAATATTCAGTCTTTGGTGGTACAGAGCATAATGGCTAAGATAGAAAGAAATGAACACAACTGCACCCACATGATCAGATCCCTGGATACTAGTGTGATCATGTGGATGTGCAAAATCAACGCAGTGCAGTTTGTGACAGGTGAATGACCAAGATGATGAGGCCAGCTGCAGACGGAAAGAAACCGTTTTTATGGTGTGAGGTTTTGGTTGTGATGGACCGCAGCCTCCTGCCAGAGGGGAGAGTCTCAAAGAGTTTGTGTCCAGGGTGGGAGGGATCAGCCACAATCTTTCCTGTGCACCTCAGAGTCCTGGAGGGAGGGCGGATTGCAGCCAATCACCTTCTCGGCGGAGCAAATGATGCTCTGCAGTCTGCTTTTGTCCTTGGCAGTGGCAGCAGCGTCTTGTATACAAGGAAAAGAATAACCTGAGGCCTGTACTAGTTAGCGGGGTAACTTCAGGGTAGGAAAACCCAGAGTTGACTAAATCAGTTGATACACAGCTTTGTTGTACCCGTTATCCAGACAGCAAATGTTAGGGTTGGTCAAAGCACATAACAAAAAGATGTCCTAGATATGCTGAACTGGCTTTGTAGTTCAGGTGTCTCAGGTTTCTCATGTTCCATATAAACATGATCTCCTGAATAAGATCAGCATCAGGATAAGGCTCCTTGTCATACTACTGCAAAGACAGGAATTTGTAATATCCTCAGTGAGTGTGCATTTATAGTGTTAAAGTATGGAAACAGCCTCTCAGTGAAAGTGTGTGTGAAGGTGTGTATGTGTGTGTTAGTATCAGAATCAGAGAATGACAGATTTCCTTTGTCCCAGTCCAGTTTAACTCTGATCCTCTGGAGCTTTCTCCTCATTGACAGAACTATGGAGGGGTCTGATAGAGAGCGTGCTGTGTATTTACCGTTAAGGTACCCTACTCTCCATAAACTACATGGGTGTTTTCCCTTCTTCTGGACGGACGCTGCTGCCACACCAACAAACCAGTCTGTGTTGTCTCCAACCTCAACGTCCCAGCTGTGAGTCCCTGAGTTAAAGCCCTCGGAGCCCAGGACAATCCGAAAGTAGTCAAACCTCTCTGGGTTGTCAGGAAGCTTCTGTTTCTCTCCAAATAGCGCACTGGTCAGATCTTCAGTCAGGATGAGTTCTGGATGAGCAGTGTTTGGATCCAGAATCACAGGAGTGTAGGAGACCATGTCCTTCACCTTGTTCCAGATGTTGAAGGTCAGGTTGCCCAGATGTTTGGCCTCATCTATCAGAGCTCCTGAGACCAGCTGTGGATCATCCAGCAGGGGGCGCTGCTGGACTCTTTCCACTGCAGCCTTGTAGTTCTGCAGGAATGAGACGTCTTCAGCTCTCAGCTCCTCCTCTGTGGCTCTGACTGTGTCTGAAAGAGCTGCTATCTCTCTGCTCAGAGCTTCAGTCTTCTCCTTCATCATCCGAGTCTTCCGCTCCTCTTCCTCCCTCAGAGCAGAGATCCTGGCCTCCTCTTCCTCTTGTAGAAACTGGTGAAGCTTCTTAAACTGCTCCTTAATCAGCCTCTCTGTGTGTCGGGCCTGGACCTTAATGTGTTCTGCTGTTTGATCACAGTTTCCTTTAACGTCTTCAAACAGCCTCAGTTTCTGCTGTAAGGGCCTCAGGCGCTTCAGGAGCTCCTTTCTGTGATCCAGTGCGACTTCATTAACAGGTCTGAATGTGTGTCCAGAGTGTGTTTCTGAATGCAGACAAACAACACACACTGGCTGCTGATGGTTCAGACAGAAGAGTTTGAGTTTCTCAGAGTGCAGACGGCAGAGAGTCTCAGACCCTGCTGAAGCCCTCGTCTCTCTCTTCAGTAAGAGGGCCTCACACAGCTTCTTTAGCACCAAGTTACAAGGTGGATCACCCCTTGATGATCTTCTCTTACAGACTGGACACTCCTGTATGTATTTCTCTGTCCACCAGTTCTGCAGACAGTCTTTACAGAAGCTGTGGCTGCATGCCAGGACAACGGGGTCTTTGAAGATATCACGGCAGACAGGACAGGAGAGATCCTCCTCAGACCCGGCAGACATTCTCTCTCTGAGTGAAGCTGAAAGACAGCAAGCAGAAATCACAGTGAATCACTTGTGACACTTACTTTCACTCTGAGTCCAGTTTCTGTGTAAAACTCACATGCAGTGTGGGCTGCTGGAGCAGGTTAAGTGGCCGTGTCCTCTCTTCAAGCCGTCCTCTCTCTGGATGTGATTAGTTTGAACTGACAGTTTATGTTGCAGCGTGTGTATTTGGTAACAAGGAAGAACGGTAGACTCTTACTGGCATGTCTCAGATGAGTCAGGTACAATACAGGGTGGGGCTCTTGTGAGGTAATGGGAGTTTCACATTTCCTTCAAAGGCCTTTCTCGCAGCACACTTTTTGATTTGTCACAGTAGGGAAAGCACAGGTTTTACTAAATATAGTAACGATGGGTGTGTTGTAACTCCTGAAATCACAGCAACTAAATGGAATTTAGCCATCATTAATTTCATTATTTACAATCAGAGAGGTTGCCTGGTTTTGGTAACAACCAGTGCTCTGTAACCTCAGTTGCCCCAACAAAGTACCATCTTAATGGATAAATCATTTCTCAAGAAATCTTTGCACTACATAATTCCCCCCTGTTGTTACATTTCTGTCAATATATGGGATAAAAACACAGACTGTGTAAAATAATGGACGTAACCACTGTGACGTCACGTATTGGTTTGTGGATTCCCCAGTTTAAAGCCTCAAGTTCAGCATTTCAATTGTGGCCATCTTGGGGGTTTTTTTTGGAGCCAGAAGTGACCATATTCATTAAAGGGAATTCTTTAAAGCCTTCCATGAGAAATGGGAATTCTTCTTTCCAGGATGTCTGCAATTACCCTGAGTATTTCTTTCTCTTAATACTCTCTATTTCTCTCTCCGTCTCATACTCACTTGAGAGGACGAGCTGACATTTAATGTAGTTGTATTGATGTCCAGGTGGAAGCAGCAGACTTTTTCAAGTTATAAGGCTTATACTTGCTGTACAGTTACAAAAACAGATTGTAATATTGAAAAGGAAAAAGTATCATATATTTAGGGAAATATGGGGAATTGTGATCCCTGGAGGGCCAAGTTTCCCAGGGAAACTGGTAAGGGTGGCAAGTATGGTCTAGGAAGATGTCAGTGCCAGTTAGGTTTAGGCAACAAGACTCCTTGATTAGGGTTAGGAAGAAAGTGTGGTTGGCATAAGTCACATTAGTCAACTCACATGACTAAGGCCACGGTTGTCTGCCAGAAAATGCTGGATTGACCCCTCTGGGTTGGGAGTAAGTTACTTCCCCAAGTGAGGGAGATCAAGTATCCCCAGGTCTTGATCACGAGTGAGGGTAGAATGGAGGGGGAGATGGATCGGCGGTTGACCGTCATGGTGAAGAGGGAGCTGAGCTGCAAGGCAAAGCTTTCGATTTACTGGTCTATCTACGTCCCACCCCTCACCTATCATGAGCTTTGGGTTATGACCAAAAGGATGAGGTCATGGATACAAGCAGCAGAAATTAGTTTCCTCCAAAGGGTGGCTGCGCTCAGCCTTAGATATAGGGTAAGGAGCTCGGACATGCAGAGGGAGCTCGGAGTAGAGCCGCTGCTCCTTCACGTCGAAAGGGGTCAGTTGAGGTGGTTCAGGCATCTGATCAGGATGCTTCCTTGAGGTGTTCCAGGCACATCCAACCGGTAGGAGGTCCAAGGGCAGACCCAGAACATGCTGGAGGAATTATATATGTCATCTGGTCTGTGAACGTTTCTGAGTCCCCCAGGAGGAGCTGGAAAGCATTGCTGAGGAGAGGGACATCTGGAGGACTTTGCTCAGCCACCTGCCCCCACGACCTGGCTCTGGATAAGTGGTTGAAAATGGATGAATGGATGGAGGGATGTGGCTAACATGAACCACAACCTTTCAGACTCAAGTGAGTAATGACCTACGTAACTCAGCGTCAATGTTTAGTTTCACCCAGGGCACATACATGTGTCTACTAGGTCAAAGTCCTGTGCTTATTGGACCCATCCATCTCCCCTGTCACCCACCCTAGGTGGACTTTTTCGCGCTTTATCCTCTGCCCATTGCTCTTATAGTCTAATAATGACACTGATGGGTTCACATTGGAGTTTGTTAAAAGCCTGTAGCATCTAATACAGATGCTAAAGGGTGCATTTTGTGTCCATGTCTGACACCACAGGCCACTGCCCAGGCATTTTTGATCCCTGGGGGAGTTAAACTATCACCTTCCTGCTCCAGCTTTATATTTAACACACAGAAATGAGACTCTTAACAATCTTCTCGTATCATTCTCAGGCAGAAAGTGAAGTCTACTTCCAAAGAAGCTGAAATATTCCTTCAGCTGTATTCCACTCATCATCACACTGAAGCTTAGTTTAGACAGCCTTCCTCTCTGCCTGTTGTCATCACATCCTTACACCCATCCTTCCTTTCATTCAGGGATAAATAAACAAGTGTGCGGTTAGTTTAAAGCTGCTTCAGGCCTTCATTAGGAGCTAATCTGGTTGTGAAAAGGTTTTCCTCCCTGCTGCTTCAACCTGCATTCAGACGCTACGAGCTTCATCTGCATCACAACACACACAGATTAGGCTAATAGTATTAGTGGATCTCCCCGGATCGTAATTATTGCCGTCGTTATCATTATTATTATTATTAGATTAGAGTCCGTCACAGACTTGTAACAGAAGCATAGACGTATTTTTAGTTGGAAAACTAAACTGATTTTCTACTTTGGTAATTCCGATGAAAAGGGTGGAATTATGCTTTGTGTTTGTTTGACACCGGTGACAGTTTTAAAAAAGGCTCCTCAACCTAATCTCACACACGCACTCATTCAGGGAATCACTGTGGGAAAACACTGATACAAATACACACACGTGTTCGTCCTCACACACAAAATGTTTTTGTCTCCTGCAAAGTTTGCAAATACTCTCTTTTTGCAGAGTTGTTAAACTAAGTAAACTAAAAATTTAAATATGCTCTCTCTCAGTAACACACACACACACACACACACACACACACACACACTGAGTGAGAGATTAGCTGCTGCATGGAACCTCAGGGAATCTCATTCACATGGAAAAAACACTTCTTAATTCTAATAGGTGGCCATTGTAAATCCTCCACTCCCATTTAAACCAGCAGTCAGCAGTTTGTCTTCCTGCTGTTTCACATGTTCCTCAGACTTCATCATCCATTCACTGTTGCAGCTGATTGCAGAGCACTGGTCCACAGCATAGAACCTTTAGTATCATCAGTTTTTAATCGAGAGAAAATCAACTTATGGGGCAGTTTTCTTGTTTTAGTTGTCGTCAGTAGTTTTTAAGGTTGTTTATTGAGTCAGATCGATTACTATGGCGTCCACTGTGGCTCCTGTGACAGCGGAAAGCAGGCCGGCGTTCTCCATTGAGCGGATTCTGGGTTTGGAGCTGGAAAGACCTGGAACCTGCCTGAAACTCCACCGACCGTGGGCAGGTGAGGAGATAAAAGTCTTTACCTCGAACTATTTTCTATGTATATTTAATACATAGTTTGTTTACTAGTGACAAAGCACCAACCGCCAGTCTGATCTGAATCTTACTGTAGTGCTGAAAAGTAAAGATATCATTATAGAAAAATCAAATTGACTCATTACTAGTTGTCTTGTTTCATGCGTTTACAGTATTTAAATACCATTTAATTCAATGTATTCTGTCTCGTCTAAATTAGTGTGATGTAACTGATCATAAAATAAAATGGGAAATCACAGTTTAGGTGGTACAAAATTATTATTGCATAAATAAACTGCATTTAGTTTGATGTAAAAATATATGACACAGAGCACCACAGTATTGTATACAGTGCTGCAACCGTAGGCACAGGTATTGTTTTAACATTTGGGGGGGAAATGTGAAATGTGGGATTGGGAGTCCTCCAGAAAATCTGAAATTTAAGAGTCAAACATTTAAATTTGCTGCATTCTGGTGATTTCTTTATGCACCAATCTGTGCCTTTTCTGCATCAATGTATGGTGGAAATGTCTTTAATTTTGTCAAAATAAAAGTCTGCTGCTGTCTTTCTTTTTTGAATCTATGCCTATGAGTGTAACTGTATAAAAAGTTACAGCTGATAATATAAAATTCTACTCGACTGAGTGTAAAAAAAAGTTGTTTTTTAAATATTATTTTTTAATTTTCCATGCGTATTTCTATAAATGCAGAAATACAATAATATAACTTCTGGTTCATTTGTGTCATTATATACAACTTCTGAGTTCAGTATTTTTTAGAGATGTTTAGCTTAGCTTTAAATTAGCTGCTATGTTTAGTACATGTGTACACATACAATCACTTTCAGTTTTGCAATATTTTCCTTTGCCTGAACATATTTCAATTAACATTTTGGTTTTGGAAAGCCAGAAAACAATTCCATCCTTCCTATCAATAAACCCATTGCTGTTGAAAATTTGCGTCAGGCTTTAAGAAGTTATTACAAGATGCAAGATGCAAGATGCTCTGGGGCAATAGATGAAAGGGAACCCTCTAAATAAGCTGTTGTTCGTTCAGTTTCTTCAGTGTTTCTGTTCGTTGTTCAACTAAATACAACTGAACTGTAAAGTAGTAAAATAAACTGAATGTCAGTGTTTACTGAACACAGGGAATAAAGCACACAATGGGTAACAATTCAAAGTTTTCTTTTGAAAATCAATATTAAACTGATCTCTATCAAGACTAATATTAACTCATTAATATACTTTTACATATAGATTTGTAATATATTAACCCTTAAACTTTTCTTGTGCTGCTTTCAGACACCTTTCACAAATTGATTTGGCAAATTTCTTTCAAAAACATGGGGAAAAGTAGATTTAGAAAATTGTTTTTTGTTTTTAAACCGTAAAAAAATAGGGGAAAGACATATTATGTATATATATATTACTACAATATTTAGAATTATTATCATTACAGTTTAAAATTATGTTACAGAATTATTATAATTTTTAGGCGCTCTTCAAGTAATTTGCTTGTTTGTATGTTTTTAACTTTCTTTCTGCCTTTCTTTCTTTCCTTGTTTTTAATTTTCTCTTTTTGCTAATTTTATTGGCCATTTCTTCTTTTGTTCATCACTGCCTTCTTCATTCATTCATTCATTCATCTTCTAACCGCTTCATCCTCTTGAGGGTCGCAGGGGGGGTTGGAGCCTATCCCAGCTACATCAGGCGAGAGGCGGTGTTCACCCTGGACAGGTCGCCAGACTATCACAGGGCTGACACATAGAGACAAACAACCATTCACACTCACATTCACACCTACGGAGAATTTAGAGTTACCAATTAACCTAGTCCCCAATCTGCATGTCTTTGGACTGTGGGAGGAAGCCGGAGTGCCCGGAGAGAACCCACGCTGACACGGGGAGAACATGCAAACTCCGCACAGAAGGGCTCCCACGCCCGGGATCGAACCGGCAACCCTCTTGCTCAGAGAACCCAATTGCTCAGGGTTAATATGTGTAAAATGTGTCAGGTCGAGGACATAAAATCGTATTTGAAAGTACTGGAAAAATTCCCCCAATAGGTTTAATGTTGTGAGAAAGAATTGATAATTAATTACAAAAGGTGTTTCATGTGCAGTCTGCTCTTCTTCTTTTGTTTTCCATTGTATCCAGAGATCGGAGCAGAGAAGGAGAACAGAAACAGTTTGTGCTCAAAACCACATCATCATCCTCAGCAGCTGAACTCTGCTAGGCCGACATCCAACTGGTATATCGGACGCAGACCACGCACTGCCTTCACCACCAGCCAGGTAATCAGTCAGTCAGTCTGTCAATTAATCATTCAAAATCAGATCAAGAGAAAGGGCTCTCTTTCATTCAAATACTGAGTTTGGTAATCTCATATGTGCGTGTGTGTGTGTGTGTGTGTGTGTGTGTGTGTGTGTGTGTGTGTGTGTGTGTGTGTTGTGCAGGTGAATGTTCTGGAGACAGTGTTTCAGGTGAACTGTTACCCAGGTATCCAGCTGAGGGAGCAGCTGGCAGGCAGACTGGACCTGGACGAGGACAGAATACAGGTTCACACACATACTGAGAATTTAACTGAAGATAGCTCCTCTGCTGCTGCTGCTGCTGTTTAAACTTCTTAAACTAACCCAGTGTGCAAAGTCATTACAGATTCTGTTTAAACCCAAAGAACCTCATTTTAAATTCCAGTGAAAATATTTCCAAACTTTCCAGAGATACCAAGTGTGAATTTTACACCCATTTAGTATCTTTGGAAAGTTTGGAGAGACGATGAAGATGCACAAGACATGTAGAATATTTGCACATCACAATATAATGTACAGAAAATTTGTGCAACTATGTACAGAGGTGATTGTCCAAAGATGTGTTTTAATGTTAACATAGTGTGACTAATATCAGAAACTGAAAAAAGGGAACATTCTGAGTGTGAGAATATAAACTAAAGAAGAAAGAAGGGAGAACGTCCGACATGAAAGCACTAACGACAAGCAGCTCTTCTGCTGTTGTCTCTGCCATGTTAACTTTCAGCTCTCTTTCTCAGATCTGGTTTCAGAACCGGCGAGCCAAGCTGCGGCGTTCCCTCAGAGAAACCCGTCTGCAGCTGGTTCAGACGGCCGTGGCGGATCTCGGGGTCAGACATGAGGTCATAGGTCACCTGAAGGCTGAGCGGGATGCGGGAGCTGACCTGGAGCTCGCTCAGCGGCTCGCCTCTCGTCTACAGCTTGAGGTGGAGGAGGAGGAGGAGGAGGAGGAGGAGGAGGAGGAGGAGGAGTAATGCTGATAAACTCGTCCTGTTTCTGGATGTCTGGAAAACAAACGGTGACAACTGAAGTCACAGTTTGCTTACACGCCCTACCGAGGATATAATGTTTACACAAAAAGTTCGTCTATCAGGCACACTGTGGAAATATTTCTGTTGTCTTGAAGATAAAACTTTATTATGAGAGCTGCTCTGGATCAGTTTGTTTAATGTTCTTTAATATGTGAATATGTGTCTGTTCTCTAACTGTACAAAGTCTAATTAAAACTAAAGTATGTGAATCTTGTCCGTCCCTGACCTCTCCATAGGAAACAGTCATTAAGATGCATCAACCTTTTCACGACTGTTAGATACACACTGTAGGTTTTTACTGGGCAGACCTTTGACAGTGTTGTTAATACCAGAGAGAAAATAAAAGATTCACCGCAACATTTTTTATTTGTTTCAGACTAGCAGGCGCTCAACATGATATATTGTTTAAGTTATAAACTTCTCATTCGTATTTTTGAGTTGACATAGGAAAAACATGTCAACTACAGACAAAGCTTCAACTCAAACAAATAATTACATACCAGTATAAATGAATAAATATGCCTGTATTTAAAGTAATTTAAATTAGCTACACATTCACTAACTTCATATTTAAACAGATCAACACATTAATGTGTCAGTAATCCAAATATATATTATATTGTACTTTGTTCTGAGATGGGGCATTCTTCTTACAGAGTGTTTTAATTTTTGGTAGCGTACTTTAAGTATATTTTGACAGTAGGGCTGCCACGATTAGTCGATTAATCGATGATTAGTCGACTAATCGGTGACTATTTTAGTAGTCGACTAATCGGTTCGAGTCATTTTTCATAGAAAAGTACTATAAAAGTACCCAAAATACTCTCACTGCAGCTTCTTACGTTCAGATATTGGCAGCTTTACACACTCTCCTGTGACAGTGAACTAAAACCCTTTGGCGTGAGTACGAAACAAGACATTAGATGACGTGATTTTGGGGTTTGGGCGAGACAGACCGACATTTTTCAACATTTTAACACATTTTCCGATGAAATGATTAGTCGACTAATCGAAGAAATAATCGACAGATTAGTCGATAGTGAAAATAATCGTTAGTGGCAGCCCTAATTGACGGTAATAATTTTGTACTTAAGAAAAATTTTATAATGTGGGACTTTTACTTGTAACTGAGTACTTGTCCCTGACTGCATTGGAGCATTGCTACTTAGGTAATGTACAATATCTGAGTACTGTTTTTTTTTAAAAATCATAGTACAGAACATCCATGTTAAGGACATGTATAACACGTACAAGAACAAAGTACAAAAACATTTAACAGAATGACAAGAGGTTACATACATCAGAGCAAATTAAAAATAGCACATTGTAGATGTGTGTTAATAGCTAGAGAGTTGTACCAATGTTCAATGGAAGCCATATAGCTTTTCACTTCTCCTTTGAAGGACAAAGAGACAGGCTTTTAGCAAATTTACATTCATGGATATAAAACGTTGCTAAAAATAGATGTAGATTAATAACAAAATCTTTTTCCGAGACACTGGAGTCTTTGGGGTACGGAAGCGTATTGCATTCACTTGACAAATAAAAAAGCCCTGTTTTTCTGAGTAATTTTTCTGTTTTTCTGAGGATTTTTTTCCCTGTTTTTCGGGGTATTTTTTTCTGTTTTTCGTCGGGTTTTTTTCCTGAATGAGGAGACGAGATACTTAAAAATCTCGCGAGAAGCTCCCACCTGGCACCTGCAAGTGACCGGTGCCTGTGTAAAGTCGACAAACTAATGATAACACCATCTATATAACTTAAAGACAAGAGTATCTCCCAGTGTCTCAAACCCAAAAGAAAGTAAAACTGGATGAAACTACACAAGCGGGTCATGTTTGCTTCCCTTATATCGAGCTCTCAAGACAGGAATGAAAGCGTCTGTTGTTCTATTGCTCTCTTAACTCAGAAAAAAATACTCAGAAAAAAAAAACAAAAAAACCCATGAAAAACAGTAACAAAATTAGTGCGGAAAACAGAAAAAAAATACCATGAAAAACAGAAAAATAAAAAAATTACTCAATAAAACAGATTTTTTTTATTTGTCAAGTGAATGCAATATGCTTCCATATTGGGGAACCCAAAATAAAAATCTTTTAAAGTCAAAATAAAGCCCTAGAAACTTTTCTTCTGACAAAATTTGAAAAGTTCAACCAAAATACTTTAGAGGAGTTGCATTCCCAGAATAAATGTTGTACAGTTTCAGTAACGTCACGACAGAAAGTGCAGTGAGATGAAATATAAGATCTGAGTACTTTTTTTTTTTTTTTAAACAGGATTTTCTACAACTGAATTTTCACTCATGCATAAAAAAACTTGGCTAGAATCAATATCACATTTATTACAAAAAAGACACTGTTTTCTAGGATTCTTAAGAAAACCAAACATCACATTTTCCCAATATAATGTGAAAAGATCTGAGTACTTCCACCACTGCCTTCATGATTCTTCACGTCATATGTTTTTATCCTGTTTTTGTTTCTTCGTCTTTTACATTTTTAACTATTTTTACTTTTTAAATTCGACACAAAAAAGGGAAGAAAAAAAAAGAAAATGGGGAAATTACGCGGCCGTCGCTGATTGGCCGAGCCGTGCCCGTGCGTGTCCCGGAAGTGAAAGCGGAGGACTGATGTGTGTCAGGGGTGCAGGAATCTGTCGGTTACATTTGTGTTTCGCGGTGGGTTTCTGGTTGAGAAAATGGACACGTTAAACAAGCTGAAGCAGTTTGACGCTTATCCCAAAACTCTGGAGGATTTCCGAGTGAAGACGTGGGGAGGAGCGACCGGTGAGAGGCTTCAGTTTATCAGAGAGCAGCTAGCAGCCATTCAGACACTGTGGCTGTTAGCTGCTGCGGCTAACAACAAGGCTAACTGAATCATTTCTGCTTTAAACTACAAGGTTTATAAAACACGTCACAGTCTTAACGTTATCTTTATAACGCTGTGTGAGTCTCAGCAGCAGCAGAATACACACATTAACCTTCATTGTTCTAATTCAGTAACAGCAACACTATGCTAGTGATAAAAATGCAAATATACACAGAACAGATGTGTTACTAAATAACTTCTGTGATAGCTGCTAATTGTCAGGGATTTTTACTGCACATTTGCTGCATGTTTTAGCCAGTTTGTTTTAATCCATGAACACTTTACATTACTGGTGGTAATATCACAAATCCTGCTGCTGGAGATTTTGGATATTTAAAATAAGACTTTATTGATTCTCAGGAGACATTTACATGTTACATCAGCACAGAGACAGGCTGACAACCTGCTGTGCAAACTAACTAAGTAGGCTTCATTTACCCAAACAGGCCCACTTCTTATTCTCGTATTCAGCTGTTCAACATTTTATTTTAATTTAGAAATGTTGTACTTTTAACTCCACTAATGTAACATTCACCTGAGAGGTTTAGTTACTAGCTACTTTGGAGGTTCTTGTTAATAATACAAAACATAATCAACAAATACATCATGATGTTTTATTATTATACTTGTTGTACTGCACTTATTACAATTATTGATAAAGCTGAAACTTTTATGACATTTATCCTCAGGGGGATATTAAGAGGCTAGAATATTAATCAATAAAATGTAGGCTAAACTTTGCCAGCTTTAACATAAGTAATGTCCACAATAATGCGTAACTAATATATCCTCCTGAGACCCTGTGTCCTTGTAAGAGGGCATCACATTTTACTTTATTCTACTTGACTTACACCTGTCGTCCTCGTTCATGGACACTTTTTGTGCCATTTAGTGGTGTTAAGATCACAATAATCCATGTAAAAACAAGATGGCAGCCATCTCTGCCAAGTCAGTCTGCAGCTGATCCTGACACAAACCTGATCACGTTTTATGGTTGAAACTTGTTTATTTATGATGAATAATGTGCATAGTTTGATACAGCAACAAATTTGACCAATTTTAGCAACAGTAACAAGATAATATGCTGTTATTTAGTAAGGACTCATTTGAGGACATTGGGACTTTATTATTATTGATAATGTTGAGTATTTTACACTTGTCAGGTCCTACTGATCCCAAATAGCTAGGAAAAATTAAAAATGCATACGAAACAAGACTTCACGTCTCAGGAGGATATAATCCAGTAGTATAATATGATCATTTAAGTGGTGGTTCTGCATAATGAAGTGTCTTAAAGTGGAATTAAGTGGAATTTCCACCTCTGATACATAACTTGATATGGATATTCAATACCATGGGAGAAGACTGACACTGAGGGGATACAGTTTAATTTTATTATTAAAAGATAAGTATAACAAGGACATAACATGACTTCAAGTTGTTTGTTTCTTGGTTAGTAACAGAGAACAGCAGAATGACTGTAGCTAAAAAGAGAGAGTGAGAAAACACAGCAGGTGCTAGGGCTGAATGATATGCAAAAAATAAAATTAACATATAATAATAATAATAATAATAATAATAATGCAATTATTTTGACAGATTACAATGTGCCCAGGACCAAGACGTCATGGGATGAATTCCACACATGAACCCATTTTAAGATACAAATAAGTCCTTATCTTAGAGGAAGCATAGAATATGTTGATGTAATTATAGCTTTAAATGAGAACTTGGAAGTTATTTAGAAACCAAGCTGCTGCTGTCTGCTAGTGGATGTTTGTACCCTACTGTACTAAATGAAAGTTAACGCCTGCCTGAAGACATCCTCCATTGTCAGAACACTTCATCTTATGTTTGCTTTGAGCCTTAGTAATGTTTAACCTCTGGGAAGACTCTGACTTAGTGCTCAAGTCATTAATTGATTAGTCAACATAAAGTGAATGCAGGAAGGAGTCCAACTGTAAACAGTCTTGAATGAGTGAGTTTTAATGTTGCTAACTGTATGACTAAAATCCAATAATCAGCAGCACCCTCCATTTCCATAGTTATGAATATTCATCTGTACGATTCAAATGTTTTTTAGTCCTCATTAAAATGCAAAACTTAAACATTAGACAGAAAATATCAGGTTGTTGCAGAGGAAAGAAAGTGTATTTAAAATATGATATAAAATATGATTTTATCTGAGGGATTTTTCCTCTCTCCACTCTCAGACTTTGAACTGGGATTTAAAAGAACTCTTCTAATGTCTAACACGAGAACTTCCTCTGTGTCTCTGCAGTGACCATCATCAGCGGTGTCATCATGTTAATCCTGTTTGTCTCTGAGCTGCAGTACTATCTCACTAAAGAGGTGAGTTCATCCACAGCACCTGATGATTTGATCTCGTCCTTTTGTGTGCAGAATCCCCCAGGTGAAATTAGATTTCACAGAGGCAGTATAATGTGTGCGCAGCCAAAGAGGAGTTCTGCATTTGGCTTTGTTTGATGTAGTGTGTCCAACCAGGGAAGCCCAACATGTCGAAATATTTACACAGCCTCGTTTAAGAATAGTACTGAGTTCCCGTATTGAATTGAATAGTATTGAAGCCACAGTAGCTAGGAAGCTCACTGACTCATAATGGGCAAAAACTTAAATTAACATTTTAATTACACTAATATAATAATTAACACTTAAATTGATACATATATATGTACAGTACAGGCCAAAAGTTTGGACACACCTTCTCATTCAATGCGTTTTCTTTATTTTCATGACTATTTACATTGTAGATTCTCACTGAAGGCATCAAAACTATGAATGAACACATGTGGAGTTATGTACTTAACAAAAAAAGGTGAAATAACTGAAAACATGTTTTATATTCTAGTTTCTTCAATATAGCCACCCTTTGCTCTGATTACTGCTTTGCACACTCTTGGCATTCTCTCCATGAGCTTCAAGAGGTAGTCACCTGAAATGGTTTTCCAACAGTCTTGAAGGAGTTCCCAGAGGTGTTTAGCACTTGTTGGCCCCTTTGCCTTCACTCTGCGGTCCAGCTCACCCCAAACCATCTGGATTGGGTTCAGGTCCGGTGACTGTGGAGGCCAGGTCATCTGCCGCAGCACTCCATCACTCTCCTTCTTGGTCAAATAGCCCTTACACAGCCTGGAGGTGTGTTTGGGATCATTGTCCTGTTGAAAAATAAATGATCGTCCAACTAAACGCAAACCGGATGAGATGGCATGTCGCTGCAGGATGCTGTGGTAGCCATGCTGGTTCAGTGTGCCTTCAATTTTGAATAAATCCCCAACAGTGTCACCAGCAAAACACCCCCACACCATCACACCTCCTCCTCCATGCTTCACAGTGGGAACCAGGCATGTGGAATCCATCCGTTCACCTTTTCTGCGTCTCACAAAGACACGGCGGTTGGAACCAAAGATCTCAAATTTGGACTCATCAGACCAAAGCACAGATTTCCACTGGTCTAATGTCCATTCCTTGTGTTTCTTGGCCCAAACAAATCTCTTCTGCTTGTTGCCTCTCCTTAGCAGTGGTTTCCTAGCAGCTATTTGACCATGAAGGCCTGATTCGCGCAGTCTCCTCTTAACAGTTGTTCTAGAGATGGGTCTGCTGCTAGAACTCTGTGTGGCATTCATCTGGTCTCTGATCTGAACTGCTGTTAACTTGCCATTTCTGAGGCTGGTGACTCGGATGAACTTATCCTCAGAAGCAGAGGTGACTCTTGGTCTTCCTTTCCTGGGTCGGTCCTCATGTGTGCCAGTTTTGTTGTAGCGCTTGATGGTTTTTGCGACTCCACTTGGGGACACATTTAAAGTTTTTGCAATTTTCCGGACTGACTGACCTTCATTTCTTAAAGTAATGATGGCCACTGGTTTTTCTTTAGTTAGCTGATTGGTTCTTGCCATAATATGAATTTTAACAGTTGTCCAATAGGGCTGTCGGCTGTGTATTAACCTGACTTCTGCACAACACAACTGATGGTCCCAACCCCATTGATAAAGCAAGAAATTCCACTAATTAACCCTGATAAGGCACACCTGTGAAGTGGAAACCATTTCAGGTGACTACCTCTTGAAGCTCATGGAGAGAATGCCAAGAGTGTGCAAAGCAGTAATCAGAGCAAAGGGTGGCTATTTTGAAGAAACTAGAATATAAAACATGTTTTCAGTTATTTCACCTTTTTTTGTTAAGTACATAACTCCACATGCGTTCATTCATAGTTTTGATGCCTTCAGTGAGAATCTACAATGTAAATAGTCATGAAAATAAAGAAAACGCATTGAATGAGAAGGTGTGTCCAAACTTTTGGCCTGTACTGTATATATATATACACATGTTGATACATTGCCTCCTCCATCCATCAATTTCCAGCCACTTATCTGGGTTCAGGTCATGTTAAATAATTAAATTACCATGAATTATTGATGTATATGCAGCTCGACAGTACTGACAAAATGTGCCATAAATGTTAATAAAATCCATGTACTTATGAAATAATTCTAGGCCTTATTGTCCTTACTGGGTGTCTGTTGTTCTTATGTTTGTATGACCATGGACAGTGTATTAAATTGTATCCTATGTGACATTAAATGGTCTTTAAAGAATCTCAAGATCCACTCACCAGCTTGTTCCCAAACTTTAGACAAAACCTATCCAACAGGCAGCCTGGCCAGCTGTGACTGATTGATCAGTCCACTTTACAAATAAAGTTTAAAACCTTAAGAGGAAAAATTAGAATAACAGACATTTGCCTTATTGCCTCTGAACCTATATGTTTTCTTTGAATAATCACCAACGTTACACAATTTATCATAGCCAGAAACTGTAAAAACAGAAACGATTGTCACATTTTTTTTTTTTAATTTCCAATGGTCCTTGAATGTATCATGTGTCATATTTAATCAAAATCACTTTATTCTAAGTGTCTTATTTAAGATTTTGCCCAAAATATACAGTTTGCACTATTCAGATCCTGTAAAACATGAAATTCTGTGCTTCTCAGCACAGCTGGGGAGCCATGAATGACTCGACTGAGACCAACAAACGTGACAGAAATTCAGTGGAACTTTAACTGAACTTCAGGTTGTTGACACAGAGGAGATAGATGCAAAGAAAAAGTCTAGAAAATGTGGTGGCGAGGCCGAGGCGTGTCAGGTGTGCATACATAATGAGAGTAATAGCTCAGGAAAATATTTGGCCCCTGGGACCTTGGCTCTCTGAAAATGTGGCTCCCTGAACATTATAGTTGAACAGCCCCGCTCTAGACCATATTACACAGAGGTTGCTCAGCTATCGTGGAGCTGCAGATGTTCAAATGTTCCTCTTTTTTTCTTGGAGCACTTAGTTCAACTTTTAAGTCCCAAATGTGCCCAAAAAATAATTATGCTGTTGATAAAGCTGTTTCCAAGATAAAGAATGCAGATGAGATGAGATGAGAAATACTTTATGGGTCCTCAGGGGGAAATTGTGACATGTAAAAATTGCTCTTACTGTATATATGCACAGATAATTATAAGAAAACTAGTCCATACCCACTGGTATCTTTGTCACCTTCTACCTATGCCAATCCTCAATGCCCATGTGCATCTGACATAGACGTCACTGAGTAGAAAAATGTGGGACAGACAGAATGACACACTGACAATTTCTGTGATTATGTACAGCATACCATACCATGACTTAGTCATACCAAAAATTAGAAAAAAAACAACAACATTGGTCCACAGGGGGAGCCACAGCGATCGGTCGCATTTTAGCCATTTTTAAGCATTTCTCTGTTGTTATAGCGCCACCCAGTTGCCAATTAGAGTTAAATTTCTCCAGTCACCTTGAGGTGTCCTGTTCTACATATCTACCAAGTTTAGTAAAAATCCATATGGCGGTTAGGCCTAGATAAGAAATGAGCTCTCTAGCGCCCCCATTTTGTTTGATGGGGTCAATAATGGAGGGGTCCCCTCAGATTATGTGTGGTCATATGCCTACAAAGTTGCGTGGTGATGGGTGAAACCCTTGAGATGTTATACACCTTTATGTGATGAGCCACGCCCTCCGCAATATTCATTGCCTTATAGAAGCTCAGTTTTAGTAAGTTTTCCAACTTTTGCCAAGAGGGAACTTTAGATATTGGTCCCTAGATTATGTTCACCCAGTTTCATGCAGATCGCTCAAACTTCCTAGGAAGAGATCCATTTGAAGTGTTTTTCAAAAAATTCAAAATGGCGGAAAATCTATATAAGCGGAAGTTATGGGTTCTTGAGGCAAATGTGTTCCTCATGAGGAGAGGCATCTCTGTGCAAAGTCTCATGTCTCTATGACATACGGGGCATGAGATATGCCCATTCAAAGTTTGCAATTTCAATCAGTTGCTATAGCGCCCCCCTCTGGCCAATTGATGTAATATTGCTTCATTCGCATCCTCCCATGACCCTCTACCTCTGTGCCAAATTTCACATGGATTGACCAAGTCAGTGAGGAGAAAAACGTGGAACACACACACAGACAGAGTTTACTTCATTATATAATAAGATAGAAATATAAGATAAGAAGTATGGAAGAATTATGCCACAGCACATAACCCAGTATAAACCTAAATAAATAAATACGGAAAGAATATACGAACTATAAGAAACGTGTACAAATATGTGCGTCATAGTACCAAGTGTGTTGAGTATAAATGCAAGAATAGAATAATCAAGAATCAAACAAAGAGTATTGTCTAAATAAATTATTGATCAACACGTCACACAATTGATTGCACAAATGATGTTCAGCTTGTACAAATCACCATTATGTAATTATAGTATAATGATTATAAAATTAGTAAGTAGTGATGATAATGAAAGCAGCCTAGGGTTAACCAGCTTCCAGCCTTTAGGAAAAACTTCCTGTCAGACCGGTCTGATGAGTCCAGTCACAAACAGGGAAACTGCCGAAGGCTCAAAGTCACGACACATAGCTGTGAATCAGCATTCATTTTCATCATTGTGTTGCTCACAGCTGTTAATCCTGATAACATTAGCGACATATTTTAACATGTGGGCTCCAATGAATAAATCAAGGACAGAAAAAGTACACGGCTGAAGTTCGTTGATGTGTCTTGTTTCATAGAACAAAATGTTGCATAATGTAGAGAGAGTGGATGTTCCTGTGTTTAGAAAATCCATTTAAATATTTTTAATTCAGAGGTTTCAAACTTGAAACTGAGAGGCAGAAATTAAAACAACTAAAGGGGAATTATTCTTTCACATCTCAGATATTTTCAGTTGAATGTTTCATGTGTCAGTGTCGGCCATGTTGTGTGTTTTGACCGTAATAGAATCCGTCCACGCTTGTTTCCCCGCAGGTTCACCCTGAGCTGTACGTCGACACGTCTCGAGGGGACAAACTGAAAATCAACATCGACGTCATTTTCCCTCACATGCCCTGTGCCTGTAAGTAGCATCGCTGTGACCTCACTGCTGTAGTGACCTGCTAATGACGACATGTTGGTATTGAACACTCCCCCACCTTCTCCCATTCTTTTCTCACTCAGATCTTAGTATAGACGCGATGGACGTGGCCGGTGAGCAGCAGCTGGACGTTGAACACAATCTGTTCAAACAGCGGCTGGACAAAGACCTGAAACCTGTCACGGCCGAGGCAGAAAAACACGGTAAACTTTGACTGTTGTGTGAGCTTTCCTGACCCTGATCCAGGGACTACAGGGAATTGATGATTCAGGGAGGTCAGTTTGAGAACCATGAGGTCAAAACACTGCACAGAATTTTATATCACTATAAGACAGGCAGCAGCTGTTTGCTCCCCTCCCTTAGGTAAACAGTGGAGTTAGCAGACCGCTAAAAGCTAACAATACATAGTTGTCGAACCGGAAAGTTTGGATGCACATTTTTGATTTGCCAACAGAAACAGCTGACACTGAAATGTCAGAGCGCTAGTGTCAGGATTCTTTAGATTGATGTTGTGTTTATTTGTTTTGTTTTGTAGAGCTTGGTATGGCAGATGATGGCGAAGTGTTTGACCCCAGTTCACTGGACCCAAACAGATGTGAGAGTTGCTACGGAGCTGAGACTGAAGACCTTAAGTAAGACGCCAACACACACACACACACACACACAGCTTTTTCTTTCTTTGCGTTTTCTGTATAATCTTGTATTCATTTGTCGTGCCTCTGCTTGGTGTGTTTGTGTGTGTGCAGGTGCTGTAACACCTGCGATGATGTGCGGGAGGCGTACCGGCGGCGAGGCTGGGCGTTTAAGAGCGCCGACACCATCGAGCAGTGTAAGAGAGAGGGCTTCACACAGAGGATGCAGGAGCAGAAGAACGAGGGCTGTCAGGTGTACGGCTTCCTGGAGGTCAACAAGGTACTCCAGGTCCTCTCTGTGAATTATGGTTAATATCTCAAAAACATCAGTTTATCACAAAGAGCAGCAGCAGCCTGGTGTCTGTCTGGAGGACACCTGACACCTAATGTTCCAAGGAAGAGGTGAAACTGTAGGAACTGAAAATATAAAAAGTCTGTGACATTTAATGCCTCGGGCAACGTGAACAACTCAGCTGACAGTTTTACTTTAGATCAAGCTGCAAAATTACATTTGTATGATTTTAGTTTCTGAAACATCCTGAACGTGCAGACCTTGGGAATACTTTGAATAGTGTTCAACTCTTTGATGTTTGTGCCAGCGCATGTTGGGAACTCTTTAACAGTTCCTTAAAGAAACAAAGTAGAAAATCAGGTTGATCTCAACAAGACCAAACAAACAACATGTTTGAACTCTTCCTCAGACATTCATCACCGCTCACAAAGAAATTCGTTCTGCTCTGACACAGTGATATGATGACAGAGTATAGGGGCCACTGCAGGGTTAAAATTAGTGCTGCACGATTAATCTAATTGTAATCGCGATATCAGGCTGTGCGATTACATAACCGCATAAAAGGCTGCGATTTGCGATTTAATGTAAATAAATGTTAACGTGTGTGCCCGTGGACGTGACTGCCTCTCCTGTAGTATGTGGAGTTTGTTGACATTATGCCCACAAGCTATCCTGGTGCGTGCAGCAGTGACCAACACAGACGCAGAAGAAGAGCATGAGCACGACCATGAACAGGCTGAGTTGGTGGCGAAAAAAACCCCAACGTCTGTTACATGGCGATACTTTGGATTCAGGTACGGCGATGTTGAACAGAAAGACGTGCTGTGTAGAAGTTTAAAAGTTAAACTCGCCACGTCCCGCGACCACACGACCAATCTATATCAACACTTGAAACAGCACAGCACAGGGAAAAGCAGGAAGAGTGCATGCAAGAGAAAGCCGTATTGTAAAGTTTTATGCAATAAAACTATGACTTTATTTTAGCAGTAAATTATGACTTATTAGTGGCGAGAATCACCAGATGATCCACAATATGATATTATCACGATACAATATTATTGCGGTTTTAAATATGTTACGATATGCTGAGTATTGCAGTAAAATATTGAGCAAATTATTACCTTTTTTCAACTGTAAATTATGTTTCCAAAGGAAAACTTTGTCAACGTCTGTTTTATCTAATAAGATAAAGTTTTCATTGTGTTCATCTCACCTCAGCCATTTTTTGCAGCAGCAAAATTCGGACTGAAAAAGCAATTGATTGTATTATTATAATAAAAAATTGATACTTGGCCCTGAGCGACGATATGAATATTGCAATACTATGCTCTATTGGTTTTCCCCCAACCCTTTGACTTATTATTAACATTCCTTGTTTCCTTCTTTCCTGACAGTGGCTCTACTGTATTGATTTGACAATTCTCTTTCCTCCTCTTTGTGTCTCAGGTGGCAGGAAATTTCCACTTTGCTCCTGGTAAAAGTTTCCAGCAGTCTCATGTCCACGGTAAGACCTGCTGTTCATCCACTCTGCTCACACACACACACACACACACTCACAGAAGCATTTAAATGATTTTAAACATCATGTGTGAGTTTCCTGTTGCAGACGATTTACACTGGACATTTGTTCTACATGTTTCTAACTTATAACGGCTGACATGTTAGCTCTTTAAAAAACACAGATTTTAGAGACCTGTGTGGATCTAAGAATCTGCAGTTAGTCCCTAAATGAAAAGATTTCAGTCTTTGTCTGAACCTTTTATCGGTGAAGTCGCTCAACACAACTATTAGGAAGAAATTCGACCTGACGCCAGGCACAGTAGTGCAGGGTTGTCACACTGCTCCAGCCAGGGTTATTTCCTGTTTTTCAGGCAACATTCTCTCTCAAACGGAGAATGTGGGTGTTGTTAATAGCTAGGCGTAATTTGTTACCACGGCAACCAGATTGCTGTCACTGTCCATTAGCATTGGACAGCGATAGCCGTCACTCTAACATGTGTTATGAGGTGGAGGATTTTTCTCCACCTCCTTCACCTGAAGGAAATATGAATCTAAAGCCTTCTCTTAACACGTTGGACATCTTATTTTTAATTCCCCAGGTGATCCAGTTCAGTTTTAAGCAAGTAGAAAAATGTTTTGGAGCAGATGTCTAAGTTTTTTTTAAGTCTTAGTCATCAGTACTCAAGTTCCAGTTGAGTCACAAGTTTTAAAAATCAGGACTTACATTGCTTAAATATGCATCACCGGACGGTGGAATTAGTCGTTAGATTTTTTTAAAAGGATAATGTAATTCATCATCTATGTTTGCTGCAGGTTTTAGTGGGGTTTTTTTTTAAATTAAATTTAAACAAAGGTTAGTTTCAAAAGTCTTGATCTTGGATTTTGAAAAGGTTTCATGTGTTCTGCAGGCAAGAAACTTGAATGAAAAATTAATAGACGACAAAATCATTTTGGCTCAAAGTCCATTTATAAGCTTTTTTAGGTTTAAGCTGCATCTTATGATCATCATCAGAGAATGAATTTTTCATTTTTGTTTTAAAAATAAATGACTAAGCAGGGTTCCCACACATTTTCATGAATAAAATGTAAAAAAAAATTACACTTTTCGAGGATAATAATTAAAAATTTAAAAAAAATCTTTCCCTGCTTGCTCAGCATTTTTCAAACATAACAGATTCAAACTCTGTTCAGACATAATCTCAGCTAGCTGTTATATGTATAGCTGTTACGTTCTCTAAGGGTAAATGTGATGATTTTAAAGCCAGTTCAGTATTTGTGTCCAGATTTGTTTCCCTGCCGAGAGTCAAAAGCCTGAGAGACATCATTAAGGCAGTACTGGAGCTTTGTAACTCAACCCTGGAACAAAACTGATCATTTTTTAATTCATTCCCTCCCTTTGCTGCTGTTGTTGACATTTGCTCTGCCGTCATAATGTGTCAGTTTTGATCGTTGTTGTTATCTTGACTGAACTGCACTGTTTTACCTGCCTGCTGATAGTTTTCATCATCTACACATTAAAACCAGAGAAGGAAATTAACAGCCGTCACATGTTCAGATAAATCTTTGTTAGCAGCCACTTCAGTAGGAAAAGCGCCACAATTTATGTGCTGCTTCTAATCTGGACAACTGAAAATACTGTTCTGTGATGAAAATCTGGTGGGTTGATGAAGTGCAAGTGGCTAAAATCTGAGCTCCACTGTTAGTTTCCTGCTCTGAACACAACAGCATCCCCTGATCTCTGCACTATAAGATGATTAATCTGGTTAAATGTGTTGATCTAATTGTGTTGGGTGTTATATTTGAATGCTTGGCAGCAGAAGAGACAAGAATCACTTGTGCTGAGGATTTGACTGTAAACGAGGCTGCGGCTGAAATAAATCAGCTTCGCCCTCATTCTGACCTTAAACTGTGAAACACTGCGCAGTGTGTGGGGGGGGGGCTGCACGGTCACTCTGACAGAAGCTTTAAAATGATTTTCCAAAGCTCATTTTCTTTAGCACAGAAAAAAAAATCAAATCCTCCTCAATGAGATATTCTGCTGTTCTGTAAAATCTCCAGCTTCAAAATCACTTTGTGTTTTGGAGCTTTTAATACTTTGAAAACAACCAAATCAAGAACTCAAAAGCTTGAGGTAAGTTTTAAAAGCTGTCTTCATGCATCACCGTTCATGTCCTAATAAAATTAGATTTGTAAAAAGATATAGTATAAAAGCAGCTCCTACTGGCACCCTCATACACATTAACATCACATGATTTGTTGTCACCTGCATCATCATAGTGACTCTTCTCTCTTCTTTCTGCAGTGCACGCTGTGGAAAGTAAGTCCAACTTTATTTGAAGTTTTTTTTTTTAAATCGTATAAATACATATAGACTTCATTGAAGCAAAGCCTCACACCTGTACAGTAACCTGTCTGTTGAAATACTGAAAAGAAGTATTGCAGGTATACAACTATTTTGTAATATGAAAGGTTTAATTTAATGCAGGATGATATTCGCTGTATAGAGTCCAGTTTACAAGTCAGAAGACATAGTGTCTTCTCAGTTGTTAAATGTACAGTTCTATTGTGTACATTTTAAAACTACTATGTTTTATAAAACATAACTTTCTGTCATTTTCTGAAACTATCTCGACATTCAGACAGTAGTACATGAGACATACCTGTGAAAAAACCATGATCTGAAAGAAAACAACCAATCAGAGCCGAGGAGTCGCTAACACAGCAGTGCTCGTGAACTGCGTTCAAACTGTCAAACTAGGCAGCGCTGATGAAATATGAATCTGTTTAGCTGTAACATGAAAAAGTTTGCTCCAGCTGGTGGGCGGTGCTTTGTTTTGGCTCTGCTGTTTGCAACATGGCAGCCGGGTCACAATCTTTCTCATTTTACAGCTACTAAAATATGTTTCTGAAAACATCTGAATGAAGTCTGGATTTCAAAAATCTCTATTTTACATATTGCTGAACAGCACAAACAGACTATGGACTTTCCTCAGTGCAGAATGAGGCATGCATACTGGTTCACCACATACATAGGTCACTCTTACAGGTGCACCTGGTCAGCCATCAGCAGCTTGATTAAACCTACATCATTACAAGTCTAACAGCAAGCACTGTAAAGTATAGTCTCAAACAAATGCTTGTACTCATACATACAGTGATGCAATGAACACTGAAAAGTGGGGGTAGTTGGTACAGAGACAATAAAATGAGTCACAGAAAACGGGTCATATCTAATTCTTCATTTCAGACACTGGGATGGAGTGTTTGAAGGTAAAGGATATATCTGCACTCTGCACTTTTCACACCCTGTGCACATTTTCTCTGTCTGTACAGCCCTGCAACTTGTAAATAGCAATTTGTTTTTTTTGGATTTCAGTCTGAATCCTGTTACACTGAAGACTAACAGGACAGTTTATGAAGACGCAGCTCATCCCATGTGTACCTAAAAACATTTGAGGCAAGAAAAAGGCAATGCAGTAACAGAATCTTGATTCATAGTTTGACAGTTTGACCACAGTTCATGAGCAGTGACTGACATGATTGACAGTCGTGTTACAGACTCCTCGTCGTGTACTACTGTGTGGATATAGTGACAGTTTCAGCAAATACGACAAAAAGTTACTTTAAAACTGTACAAGTATCTAAATATTACTTTGGTATCAGCACGTTTTGACCAAGAACTTATATTTGCCAAGGGCTCTTTTCAGTTATGATGCTGATTTACTGAAGATGGACTTTCTCATCCTGCAGGCATCTTGAGCTTCAGCTTTTGATGGTGTCATTCATTCATAGTTTGGTCAGTGGTGTGTACTAGTCAAGTTCACAATACCAGAACAGTAATTCTTGGCAAACAAATCCACTGTCTCAGTTGTAGACTCCCTAAAAATTAGTATTTCGCCAGCATGGCTGCGGTTTTGCAGGACATAGAGTGCCGACGTCACGCCCCTTCCGGTAGAGCTCATGGGACCTTAGATCGGAAAAAATATGAATGGCAGTGAATGGGGAGAGCAGTATTATCTTTCGTTCCCGTTTGAGTTGCGACATGAATTCTAAATATGTTGTTAATGGATTTAAAACATACATTTTAAGGTCAAGAAAGTCATACTTTGTGGTAAAACTGCTGAGATATAAGCTTTTTAATTAGAAACACTCAAGAGTACACAGGAGGAGGTCGTGTATGTGACGTCATAGCTTTCGCTCGCTTCCTGCAGCTTGGCCTCCCCGCTGAAATTCCACAGTTTTATGATTAATCGATTTATGATTGAAGATGTCTGTCTGTTTTGTGCCAGGCTGCAGTCACTCCAAGCTGCAGGAAGCGAGCGAAGGCTATGACGTCACATACGCGACCGCCTCCTGTGTAGTTTTTCTGATTACATTTTTTTCAAAAGCTTATATCTCAACAGTTTTACCACAAAGTATGACTTTCTTGACCTTAAAATTTATGTCTTAAATTCATTAACAACATATTGAGATTTCATGTCACAACTCAAACGGGAACAAAAGATAATATTTCTCTCCTCATTCACTGCCATTCATATTTTTTCCGATCTAAGGTCCCATGAGCTTCACCGGAAGGGGCGTGGCTTCGGCACTAATATGCATACATATTAAATCTGACATCAAATGTGAACTCCTTTAGTTTTTAATATTTTTATTAACATATTTGATATAAGTTTTGTGGGGTAAGCCTGGTCAGGGTTGTGCAGTGTAAAGCTGCAGCCAATCAGATTTCAGATACAGTGACGACAGATAAAGACAATAACACCTACTCACATAGCTAACATACTTTAACACTGCCACTGTTATGTGAACAGGCATAACTCCCACATGAAGTGGCAGCATGCTGAGGTTGTTCTTACTGTATGTAAGAGATTAAAATGTTCACTAACACAATCAAGAGGTCAAAGGTCAGAGCCTCAGCACCCTGAGACCAGATGTGACACACAGCGACTGTGACATCACCCTGTGTGTGACTGTGGGCTTCAGCTTTATTCGCTGCCTTTCATCTATAAACTAAGCGGCTGAATCAATGGGCACTAATCAATCCAAAATGATCAATAACTCACATTTCTGACAGATGAGTAACTTTACTCTGTACTAAATGTGTATTTAAAGTGTGTAATTTACAAGTTAAGCTATATGATGTGTTCTGTTTGTGTTTGCAGTTCACGACCTGCAGAGTTTCGGCTTGGACAACGTGAGTAACTCGAGCGATGATATTTTCTGTATCTGTTCAAAGTTTCTGCAAACTAATATTTTTGAAAAATGTATTGTAACCGATATGTTTTTTCTTTACCTACTGCTCATTATTTTGTGTGCTAGTTTTTCCTGTTGGCAGTTTGTATAATTTTAGAAAAATCATGACCAAAATCTTGAGTTGACAGTCAGGTAATAGTCAAAATACAGTGATGCAAAACAGTTCACATTACACGTCCCTTATTATTTTGTTTGAGGTCCTGACACTGGTATCTTTCACCAAAAGTAGCTGGGAATTAATGGAAGACATACTTGTTATTAACTATAAAGGTCTTCTGTAAACGTCTAATCCTCCCGTCTGTCGTCCTGCAGATAAACATGACCCATCTGATCAAACACCTGTCGTTTGGTAAAGATTACCCCGGCATCGTTAACCCTCTGGACGAGACAGATGTCACAGCGCCACAAGGTCAGTGATTTCATGGTTGGACTGTTGTCAGTATGATACTTGCTAGACAGGCAGGATAAATAGAGGTTTAACACCAAAGCTCGGTGTTCAAACTCAGCCATTTTCAAACATTTGGACTAAACTTAAGGTTTTCCTCTCAGAACCTCAGAAAGTGAGAGCTTCTTTCTAATACTGCATTTTGCACTCATGTACAACAATCAGAGGAAGGAAACACAGGATGAAACCAATGTAGTGACGGAGAATTTGACAAACTTAGCAGAGAAAAGGTGTGCTGCAAATTTCCTTCAGGATAAAGTGTGTTGTTTTGCATCATGGTTAGACATGTTGCAATACCAGATATTTACTGGTTGATAGAAATACCAGTGAAATTCAAACAAAATAATAAATCAAGTGTACTTCACCATACACTGATTTCTTAAAAACATTTTAGCGTACAGTATATTAACATATTTCTCCCCCTCTCTGATTGGATGGCTGGATTTAAAGTGACAGTGAAGAGCACAGCGTTTTACTCAAAGTTGGACATTTTTCGACCAGGAAAAAAAAGGCAAACGTACAGCACTCATCATGCTGCTGGCATTTGTAGCAGAGTGTAAATATACAGCACTAGCATTAAAAAGAATAAACTAAATACGCTGGCCTCAGGAAAAATGCATTTCTTTTTGACACGCCAAGGTGGAGCTGTCGCTGCAGCTGCGCTTGTCGGCGTCCTCCACTTGTTGCTGCTGTTCCTCCATGCTATACCATCACGTTTCCAGAATTTTGACATCAACTTCATACCAAAGTATTGGTTGTTATGACATCCCGAATCAGCGTCTTGACAGCATCAGGAAGTGTAATAAATCCACTCTGAAAACCACTCGACAAAACTGAACTTTAATTGACAAAACTAGACTGCGGTTGAGAGCGTGACAGCATTGAACAGACAGAAAGCCGAACTTGTAGTTACTTGAAAAGTCCCATAGCTGTGTAATTGCATAGAGGTGGAGAAGGATGTTGCTCCTCGTCCGCCTCAGCAGCGGATACCCATACCGATGGCCATAAAGGTGCCGAACGTTCCCCCGCTCTGCATCATGGTCTTCCCCACTCCTCCCATCAGCTCCCTGCCCCGCATGCCGATCCTTGAGACAGAAGGGACAGTTTTAGTTTTAATTATTGTTCATGTTTTGTCAGTTTTAGTTTTTGTTAATAAAAACCAGGGAAACAGCACAACGCCAGATCTTCTGAGCTACTGATAAAACAATCTGAGATGTGGACAGCAAGCCAGACATGTGTCCAGTTGTTTTAACATTAATTAATTACTCTCAGAACCATTAACTCTGTTACTTCGTTAGAAATACAAAGTTTAATCTCAATGCTGTCAGTTAGCATCAACTACTGATGCTAATATTCTTTTCCCACTGTTTGCAGGGTGTCATTTGATAGCAACCAAGTCCACATACTCAGTTTCACCACATATGCAGTTGCTGTTTCTATAAAGGCAGAATAATTTGGGTGCACACTTCATAGTTACCTGAGACAGGAAAAAGTGCCAAACATGGCTCCAGCAGCCATTCCTACTGCAAACCCCATCATGAAGCCCATCTTGACCCTGTCAAAACAGCTGGGCTGGGTCTGGCCATATGGACCTACAGCCACGGGCATCTGGAGAGGAGAGAAAGGCAGAAGACAGGGTAGAAGTGAGACAGATGGATCAGCAGTGACGTACAGTATGATCTGATAGTATGGGGAACAAAATACTGAACGGATCTAAAGGTTCCCAAACTGGAAGTGCTGAGCTAGACCACATCCTGATCCAGTCTGTTAACGTGTGTGCAACACTGTGATGACTGCCAGAAATGTGACTATGTGACAAAGCATTGTCCAGTCCCCTGATTTAGTAATTTATGCTGTAGTTTCATCACCAGAGGACAACAAAAACATCTCACAGAAGCAGTAATTAATGTTGCTTCAAGCAGACCAATACTTCCCCTGCTAAAGTATAACATTAACTGAAGGCCTTAACTCATCTTGAGGCCAGATGTCAGTGTCTAACTGAAATACCTTCATCATTACAGTTGATACTAGTGCATACATTGTACATATTCCTAAAATAATGTGTGTTTAAAAAATGACCACACATGAAACATGAGGCCTGGTAATATCACAGCATATGAATACGCAGAAAAGCTAGAAAGGGGAGTTAATAAGGACTCAGCAGCTCGTATTTGCCTCGGGGTCTTTTAGGATGTTAATGTCAGTTGGTCCATCAGTAAACAGAGCACGGAAGAGGAGAAAAGCTTTCTATACTGTTTTGTAGTTAGTGTATTAAAAAAAACACACAGTCAACATTTTAAAAGTAAGATTTATTTTTAGTTTTCTGGAGCTTTTCTTTTAATACCACTGGCAATAAGTTTTAATATTTCCACCTTTAAGCCGCCAGTGTTTCCTGACACTCAAATCAGACATTTTTAATAAGCACACTGACATTTCGGGGTATTATCTGTCTCTTAAGAATATAAACTGACTATCCAGCCTACTTAATGTACTTAATGTTGGCAGTCTGAAAAGCAACCAAGGCACTCTGATTGTAAATAAAAATGTCAAGATTTTTAGTTACGATCAGAGTGCCTCAAATACTTTTCAGACTGCCATCCTATACCATGGACTTCTGTGAGCTGGACAGTAATTGTTTTTTTATTCTCATGTGACTATTTGCCCTATCCTTAAAGAGCACCTGATTTTTTTTTTTTAATTGTTTTGACTCCCATGTTTTATTTTCTATTAGGGATTTATCTTTACTTATCAGAGGAGTGGGGTGGCTGGGTGTGACTATTTGTTTTTTGACCTTCCCTGAAGCCACAAATAATTTTCCTTAAGCCTCCCTGAGTGACTGGTGGAAAATGCACGACCGTCCCTACCCTGTAAATTAGTTATTAGATTTTTAAAACGTACCATTTAATGACAGAGTTAAAGACAAAATCCTGCAGTTGAAAAAAAAAACCCAACTTGGTTTTTCCACTGTTGCCGTGCTTGCTTCTCGGTTCATGCAAACAGTTTATTTAGGGCCAGATTTTTAAACGTAGAAGACGTAAAGTGATTTTGATGAAATCTTATTATTAAAGCTCAGATTTTTTTTTCCCCAGACAAAAGTGCTCTTTGCACATGATGTGTTCAAGGACTGTCGAAAATTTTAAAATAGAGATATTTTTGATTTCAGCAGTTTCTGACTGTGATAAATGGTGTAATTTTGACGATTTTAAAGAAAACATGGCTTGCGAATCCACACGTGGAAAACAATACTTGTTCTCTTTAAAGACTGGCAGTAAAATAAAATAAAATAAAATAAATACAAAATACAACTGTTTAAATTTGTATGCTGCCCCACTATGCCAAGAAAAAAAAAACACAGTCCCTCTCAAGTGCTTTAAAAATTATGTGACATGTCCGTGTTTGCGCCACCCTAATAAATAACGAACACTCCCTCACTTGTCTTCTTGCCATTGTGGACACATTACGTAATGTTACTGCTTGGAAATAGTACAGATGTGTGACATGTCTGAGATTGTGACTGGTGGATTTAGCAGCCACTCAAAATATGACCTTTATTTTGGCTGATGAGTGATGCAACTCCAGCAGCCACTTGCATATTTAAACAGCATTTGGCTGGTGGCTTGTACCCATCTCCAACCCTGCATTTGACCTTTGTCCCTTGGTTGTTAGTTACACATTATTTATCGATACAGTATACATCAGTTCCTGCCACATAACTATTACTCAGCTGAAAATCCAACCCAAGCTACTAACATAGTCTTAACCAAAGACATTTGGTAGTTCAGCTGCTGGTTAATGATTAAGCTAAGCCTGAGGCGTTAGATTAGTCAGTTATTTAATAAGCACGTAAGCTAGGCTAACGTTAGCAACCACACCAGTGTTGCCGTAACGTTAAAGAAGAAATAACCAGCGGGCTGTTTCGCTGCAGTCTTTAAACGGTGATCAAACACCACCATATAAAAACATTAATTCTTTATAAGTCAGTCTTTATCCCTCCAGGTGGTTTGTTGTGTTAGCTTAGCATGCTAACTAGCAGGCTAACGTCACCTGTGGCCTTGACAGATAAACACGGCACGTTTTCACCCACAGACTGAGTCTTTACATCAACGCATTCACGACACTGAGTCAGAAACGGACCTTACCTTGAATTATGTGTTTCAAATAACTTTGGTTTCCTGGTTCCTAAATGGAAGATTATCGTAGTTTGGAGCGCAGCTGCGTTTAAATGTCTTTGTAGCAGACCTCCATAACCGGATAGAGACAGGAGAGAGAGACAGAGGAAGCAAATGAAGAGGAGGAACTACCAGGAGGAGGAAGTGGAAAAGAAACAGCGCCGACATGTGGCTGATTTCATCACTACTACTAGATTATGCATTTATTTATTTAATTTGACCATAAAAGAGAACAAAGTAATAGCACTTCCGGTAGTAACTCTACTTGTGTTTTTATGTTTAAGTCAATTTTCAGTTTTACTCCACTACATTTCCCTTAAATATCTTAGTTACTTACTACAAAATAGGGAAGGATGCAAGGAAGTAGGAAGGGATGGACAGATGAATGAAGGAATGAGAGGGAAGGAAAAACTGAATTTTGTTTTTTAAATCCTTTAAGTTGTGAAAAAAACCTAAATTTCCTTAAAGTGTAATGTGGGCTAAATTTGTAAGGTAAGGTGAGGTAAGGTAAAGTTAAACTTTAATGTCCCTGAGGGGCCATTTAAGATACAGACAACAGAACAGACAGTACAATACAAACACACAGAATCCACTATCACACGCTGTCGGAGGTAAATCATGGACATTAGTGGTCAGTGCTGGTTAAGATAAGGGGTAGCAGACGCTACAAAGGACGATCTGTAACGCTTAGTGCTACATTTAAGGAGGCAAAACCTCCGCCCTGATAGAAGCATCTGTAACTCAGCATGGAGGGGTTGTTGAGAGTCCGAGATAATTGACTCAGCTTCATACAGGTGCTGTAAGTTATTAAAAATAACACCAGTGATCTTACAGCACAACTTGACTTGTTCTTGTTTTTAAGGCTACCATGTAATCTGCTGGTGTACAGGTTACAAAGAAATAAACTTAAACTCTAAAATCAGACCGACTTTTGCGTTGAATACTTAAGTATATTTAATATAATAAAATCACTTTTGTACTTATGTACAGTGAATATCAGGGACCGGTTGCGCAAAACACCTAAGTTTTCTCCTTAAGTATGACACTTTAGGCTTAATTTCTCCTCAGCTCAGAGACTTGCACAGTTGCACAGAATCCCTTAAACAGTTTCCTTGCATAAGGGAAAATGTTAACCCATTTACTGCATTAAAAGTTCCCATGGAGATTGTTTGTTTGCTTGGACTCACGCTTGTGACCCCTGTTATCGTCTCACAAAGATGACTTATAGTTAGATAGTGGAAAAATGGCAGAAGAACAGAAGACAAATAAACCATATTGGTCAGAGGATAGAAAAGATTAAACTTCTGGAGGAATGCTATCATAGAAAGCACATACATTTGATCTCCAAATACCTGAAAACAATTGTGCGGAGAAATTGCAATGAAGATTAATTCAGTCAGATCTATGGTGTGGCATCAGAAGTGTATCCATCTGGTTCCCCTGATCGCAGAACACTCTTCTTGGGGTGTGTTAGTTTTTTCATTTATCACCATAAACTCGGTCATGTGGCGGTTAAGACAGAGTCAAAGACACCCTTAGTATTTTTTTTCTCTTGCTTTGGTTGCTAAGGTCTTTTGTGCAACAGTCAAGGGATTCCTTAAGTATAAGACCAAGACAAGGAGAAAACCATCAGATTTTAAGGAAACCTTAAGGAGAAGACTTAAGGGTGTTTTGTGCAACTGATTTTATTTTGAGGAAACCTTAACTAGGATTTTAAGGAAAATCTGAAAGTGTTTTCAAGTAATATTCTAACAGATGAGTTTAACTTCTGCCAGAGTTATTTTCTGGTGAGATATCTGCACTTATACTCACGAGTGTCTCTCAGGTCCTTCATCCATCTCTGTTTTTATCAGACAGCTGGTGCTGATCCCAAGAATTGCCGGTCTTCTGTTTTATTAAAGTAGAGTAGAATAAACCGCACATTGGTTTATGTTGTACTGACACACGTCACTGCTTAAACAATCCTTATCGTCCATATTCTTACTTAAAATCGTAATTTTATTCTGGTCTGTTCTGTGACGTTTGAAATTGTTTTTATTTCCTGCGAGGCCTTTTGTGTGTAGTTTAGTTTAACAAGATTTCCTCTCTCTCCCCACAGCATCAATGATGTACCAGTATTTTGTGAAAATTGTTCCGACAATCTACGTGAAAACTGATGGAGAGGTGAGTTCATTTTACATTTGTTCACTAAAATTTCTCTTTTTTTACTCCAAACTTTACTAAACCTACAAGACTGGTAAAACCAGAGAGATGTTAAAGAGGCACACTGAGAAAGAAAGTGTTGCATTTCATTGGTTTACAATGCTGTACACAGAAACATAATCTTTTAGTCAACCTTCAGCATTTGGATGAGACTTAAAAACATGTCATGTACCATGAAGCAAAAAGTCATTTATCGCTCCACGTGTTTCTTTTACAACATTGAATCTAATCTTTGATTAAAGCCATGCCAGGCTACAGTTGACCTTTCATCTTTCTTAACAGTGTCTTCTTGTCATTTTGTTGTTGCAGGTGGTAAAAACAAACCAGTTCTCAGTCACCAGACACGAGAAAGTGGCCAACGGGTTAATAGGAGACCAGGGCCTGCCGGGCGTGTTTGTCTTATATGAGCTATCACCCATGATGGTTAAATTCACAGAGAAACACAGGTAAGAAAAAACAAAGCCTGAAAAACACGGGAAAATATGGTTCAGGTTGAAAAAACTGAGGAAAAAGCAGTTATATTAATAAAAAAATGAGCTTCTTTAAATCTCACTGCACATTAATATTCTCTTTCTCTCTCTCTCTATGTTCAGATCATTCACACACTTCTTAACAGGAGTTTGTGCCATTATTGGAGGTGTATTTACAGGTCAGTCCCTCCATGTGTTACCTGATAATACACCACAGACTGAAACGTTAATATGAATAGATATTTAATGGAGCAGACGAAATCTGACTCTCTTCTGTTACTTCTGTTTCTCGTCTCCTGCAGTGGCCGGTCTGATCGACTCGCTCATCTACCACTCGGCTCGGGTCATCCAGAAGAAGATAGAGCTGGGCAAGGCCTCCTAACAGCGCCCCCCGCTGGCCCCCACGGTGCAACACAGATCAAGACACGGACACAGAGAGAAGAGGGACAGACTGACAGAGGGAGAAGGTTGGAAACAGAATCAAGTAGTTTTCCTTCAGTCTTTCTGTCTGCTGTCAGATTGAGTGAGAGAAACACAGAGAGAGACAGAGACATTTGAAATCAGCCAAGTTTTTAATTCCTCTGTCTCTCTTTTCGTTCCGGAAAAAACACTGGAGAGGAACTCGAGGGCCTTTTTGAATTTTGCTCTCCGCTGTTAAATTCGATGCCAACAGGACAGAGTCGGAGTCAGACACCGACGGGAGACTTGTGTGATTGAACTTGAGCAGAGAGGATGACGTCTCGTCTGTTTACAGAAGCGTCTTTATGGAAAAAGGGAGCTTCCTACCCTCCCTCCTGTTTACATCCTGCTTCAGCGCCGCTTCACGCTCACATCACTACACTGAAGTCAGCTGGACCATCTGTGGTGGAGCCTTTGCTCCAGAAGGGGTGAGGATGAGAGGGCATGGAGACTTTTAAAGGAACACGTCACCCCAGATTTTCTGTTTTCTAATCAGTTACTCCCCGAAAGGTTTATGCTCACATCTCTTTAAACAGAATCAAGGAATGTCCACAAGATGATGTTTTCTAGTGAGTACAAGAAAGTGATTTTGGGATCTCAATGTAACAAATTTTTTGAGTATAGAAAATTATTGTTTCGGTTGTGAGTTTTAAGCATAAGTTTGGTGATATTTCTACTTTTCTTTTTGTCAACAAATCCGACAAAAACTATTAAAACCACATCAGTGAGCCGCTGGGTGACATGTTCCTTCATTCATCCTGAGCGCACACACTCTAGTTTATTGTGACTCGATCCCACATTCACCGTCCTGCTACCACAGACACTCACTAGAGCACCAGATGTGGATTAATCGTCTGCTGAAAATAGTCCCAACATTGGGAGTATTTATTCCTGTTTGAGAGACCATGCTTAAGACTACAGCGCCCAGCTATTAAAGATCAGTCTTCAGAAGGAGCCACTGGGTTTGGGGATTGGAGAGCCACAGACATGTTATGATAGGAAGCAGTGAGAAACACACTAACACGTGGTTGGTTTTTCATGGGATTTGTTGACAATAAGAAAAATACACAATTTGGCCTCCCTAACCTGCCTGCCTTCTCCAATAAGGGCCAGCACACATGCCATGTCTTCAACTGCCTGGAAAACACGAAGTTGGTGCTGGGTTGTGCCTACACTGTGCCAACTGAGGCAGGCTGCACTTGACGTTTCGTTTGACCGTCTCATAGCCCACTTACCTGAAATCCTGAGTGCAGAGCTGATCTTCTTCCAGGCGTCGCTTTGCTTTGTGTATGAGGCCTAAAGTGTTGTACGTGGGACAGATGTAAAGCTCTGGGTAGCCCCGCACTAAAATGATGAGCTTCTTCTCCATAGTTACCATCGACTGATATTAATGATAGAAAGGAAAGATATCGGCCAGCTGTGATTGGTTGTTTCTTGCATTCTTTAAGTCTGTTTTAAGACAAGTCAAGAATTTAATGTTAAAGTGTTTTAAATGCAGTAATTTTAATCTAAATTCCAGTCTGGTAAAAATGTTCAAAACCAAACAGGATCTCTGAAGACTATACGAATGTTAGTTTGATAAACAAGTGGCTTGATATCATGTTTCTGTGAGTCTTTAATGAACTTACACGAAACTTTGTCCACTGGTTGAAGCTCAGTTTTCTATGAATGTGAGGAAGGGATCATCTTGAACTCGAACATGTGAATAGTTAATACGAAACTCTTTGGGTGATGTGTTCCTTTAAAACTTCCCAACAGAAGAATACTTAAAAAAAGATTTCTGTCTCACTTTAATTAAAACCACTATGTGTACGATTTTATAAGTTTGTTAAAAAGGATCCCCATGAAAGATGCTGCTCATCTCCATGTCCATGTGATCTCCATGTGATCTGTGAGTGGATGTACATGTTAGTCTATCCGGATCATCAGACTCAGTTTTGTTCTCTTCTGTCTGACTTTGCGTCCCTGTCTGATCACAGCCATTGATGATACGAGTGCAGCTGGAAACGCAAACTTTAGAATAAAAACACAGACACTCAGAGCCGTGTCACGAGTCGCTCTGGCTGAGTAGCACCCCTTTAAACTTTAAACTTTAAACTGACTTCAACTCGATACGTGGTGTTGTGTCACACCTGTGTCCAACTAGGTGATTATCAGACTTGACTTCAGGGTGGTGTTTGACCTGCAGAGCAGCAGGGATGTTTCTTCTCCCAGCAGCAGCTGATTGTTGCTGATTGGGTCATTAGTCTGAACTCTTCCCAGCCTGTAAAATCTCAGAAGAACATGACGAAACGCTGCTCTGCTTTATTACTGCAAAGCGAACATAGTGTCCGATCAGTCAATCAGTAACTTGCTGAACTGAATCAGAGAGATGAAACAAAGACAGAGAGAATGTATAATCTCCTCTGATGTAAGCTGAGGCGTTTATTTTGGAGGATGCCGGAGTCATACGTGTTCAAATCTTACACATAGTGGCTTTTAAAAAACTTGATTTCAGACTGAATTAATGACAAAATGACTTGACATAATCACAAGTTGGCAAGGAAGGTTTTCAGTGTGATATTTAAGAAGCCAAACAGTCCATTTTGTTTTGTGTTTAAGTGGCAGTTGAGGCTAAACCAATGAGCCACAGCCAAAACTTGCAGCACGTGGTTCAGTGTCTTTTGTCCCCAGGCACTGACTTCAGCTTGCTGGGTTGAACTCACAATATGAAGATGAGTCTCGACCACAAAAATCACTGTCGCTTCATGTGATTTCAGTAATTTTCAGACTGCGCTCTGCCTCTTCTCCTCCCCGCTCGTCTGCGTCCAACCTCGCCTGAAGACTTTAATCATTTAATGGAAATTCAGATTATTTTCCCCCCTACATTAAATGCACAATTTTCAGGGAAGTTCCTTCCCTAATGACAAAGTGTTCCTGACTTTTCGCTCGACATGCTCACACAACGATTTGGAAATGATCCCCTTGTATGATTTGAACTCTTTATGTTTGCATTCAAGAGTGTAAATACTGTACAGACACATCCACCACTGCCTCAGAGAACGGATATTAATGACTAAACACTACATGAATCCCACCAGATCAAGTGTTGCACTGCACTCAGATTAAGTAGATGACTTTTTTTTTAAATAGGGAAAAGGGCTGCCTCTATTTTGCTTTCTTTCATTCCATGGATAGTAGGACACAATCTGCCCTGTTAGGTTGCTGTTAAACGATGTGCTTACAGTTTTTTTTTAAAATTTGGTCTGTCGGGGTTGGAAATGTTAAAGGCTCATAACACGACCAGCTGCTTCAGATGTGGATCCTCCTGTGAGATTTTCAAAAGTGTTATTCTCATCCAGAAACTGTGAGTTAATGACAGGGCCGGCAGGGAGGCAGCAGGAAGCTCCCGACCACAAGAAGACGGTGTGTAAATGTCGGCTAGATTCCGACTTTATTCCTGACCTCACATGCTGAGTCACCATATGAGACCCAGATGTCGATCTTCTCTGTGTTTATTTTCAGCCCATTCCGACCGTCCTGAGTGTTAGACAGACAGAAACAGACCCAGATGAGTGAGATTGTTGGTTAAAAGGATTTTTGTTTCTGAAAATAACGCACTGGTGGTTTTGCATGTTTTGGTCCATTGATGACAAATCAGGCAGAGTTTATGTCACGAGTCAGCCATCTTTATTTTGGTATGTTAAGAAAATCCAATTTACAGATAGAAAGTTGCTTCATATTGGTATTCCAACAGTCAGTTACCTTTGATATTTTCTTTTCCATTATGTCGTAATGTTGTTACAAGCAAAACTGGACACATTGATGTGTTCCAGGAAAACTGGAAATCCCAAATTTCAGAGCCAACTCTCAATTTTAAAGCCTCCAGATCCCAAAAGGCTCCACTTTCAACTTTAATCTACAAAGTCAGTGAGTATTAATATTTGTTTCGGTGATCCGAACACAAGTGGACTTCCGAGACACATCGCGTTCATTGTGTCACCAATATGACCACCATGGCCAGCATCCTTTTCAGAGACGCGTCAGGACGCATTTCCACTACAAAAGACGTGGATAGATTTGTCCCAGACCACCTCAGCAAGTGATTTGCGTGAGCGGCTTTCAATGCGCCTTGGGGGTCGTTTAGTATTAAGCAGTGTCCATTTGTTATTGGATAATCCAAGATGCACTTTGATACAAGAAATAAACAGGCTCAGTGTGTCTGATGCCAGATGCTGATGATGCTTAGCTTTTTATCCGTAACAAATAGGACTGCAAGTTATTTTCAGAGTGCATTAATCTGTTATTTTTGATAATTTAACCATTTGGTATAAAAAATGATGGCGAATATTGGAAAAATGTACCACTCTCAATGTGACACCTTCAAGTTTTGTCTGACCAACTGTCCAAAACACAAAGATAATCAGTGTGCAATTATTTAAAAGTCTTCATATTTGAGAAGCTTGAAAAAGAGAATGTTTGACATTTTTGCTTGAAACTGTTTATCATCAAAATAGTCAATATTTTTCATTTTCTGTCGCTCCACTCAGATTGGTTATTCACAGCAACAGTCACAAGTGCAAATGCAATGTAGAGTCACTAGTTTCACCATGTTTCTTGGAGTTTTGAGCTTTAAAGGCTGTTGTAAGTTGTTTTCCTCAAAGTACCATTTCCAAATTTGACTTCTGTATAACATTGCACCGAAGCAGTGGCCTGTGATTGGTCAGTTTTAGTGTCAGTCAGAAGTTCTGGTTCCATGTTAGAGAACCTCGTGGACCATTGTCCTTTACAGTGCCTGTGTTTACTCACTGTGTCTGACGGGATTTTTCAAACATAGCTTTCTAATGCCATAGACAGTTGGATCCAAATCTCTCAAAGTTTACCAGGAAGGTGTTTTACAGACCAAATTATTATGTTTGTTCACAATAACTTTAGGGTAGAAAACCTTTGCCTCGTGTATACGAAATGAAACGGTGCTGAGCAAACGCTGCCTCAGTTGGTTTATTTTTAACCACCTAAAAAAAGGCCCACCTTAAAAAAAAACAATATCACTTCAAGTGTGTTGTATATAGTATATTTTTGATGCTTTACCTTGCCGTCAGACAGCGATTCCCAACTGGGAACTCAAGCCATTATCTCAAAGCAACCATACTCCACTGACAAAATAGTAATTTTACTTTGCAGAACACCGGAGTTGCTGGTTTACTGCTGCCTTGATTGGTTAGTGTGTAAGATAAAGCGGGGAAAATATTCCAAATACTGCGTACAATTAAATTGATATTGATTTTTTTAAAATTGGCTAAAATGTGTTTTCCTGCAGCCCTGTTCATAACAGAACATTGTTTAGCTCCTATGCCAGTAGATTTAGGTTACCATAAAGGCTAGTTAGCAACGTAGCTCATAAGCACAGCAGAAATGTCAAATAAGTCGGATCACAGTGTTTAACCTTATATCTATACACGTTACAGTTACGGGTGAAAATGACAACAGAAATAAACAAGTTTGCCCATTTTACTTATCCCTGCAACTGAAATGAATTGCCATTTGTATACCCGGAAGAGTCTGCTGTTAGTGCGACGTCAGGGTGATTCTGTTCATATAGTCCCTGTTTTACCACACAGCACAATATCGGGTGAACATTGTTGTTGCCTTTTTTATTTTGTTAACAGTCAAGCAAGTTTAAAATCAATGCACCGTGATTTTCAGAGTTGACAGGCTTTTAATAAGTTTTATTAAAACAGAAAACATCAGGCTATAAACATGCAAAACCACCAGTTTTACATGATCCTTGATGATCTAAATCCACAAGTCACTGTGATAAATCAGAGTCAGCAGGGCTGTGACTCATTTAGATGATGATTGACTTTCTCTTTGTGTGGAGGAGCTCACCATGTTGCTCCCAGTTTGTCTGTTTCTGTCTGTCACTATCAAACTAGAACCTGGAAATGTCTCACTTCCTGCCTGCTGGAGGGTTTTGTCCCAGTAGTGATGTACGTTGATTCAAATATGCCACAGGTTATTGCTTGAAGTACAAAATTTCAGACACATCATTGTTTACCAAAATTTATCTGATTGACCCTCCTCTGGATTCACTCAGCTGACAGTATTTAACAGCCTATTCAGCCAGTCATGATGTGAAGATGTGAGGAAGGTTACATCAATACTTCAAGCAGAGTATTATGGCTGTAAAGAGACTTTTTAATAATCATAAGTCTGGAACCTGTTCAATATTTCCTCTCTGTGTGTGTTTCAAAAGCTTCTGAAATCTGGATGATGACGTTTAATGATGAAAGTTACTGATGGTTCAGTCGTTGGTGGTTGGTTGTTGCACCTTTTAACATCTAAATCAGTGGCAGGGGTTGTGTGTGTGTGTGTGTGTGTGTGTGTGTGTGTGTGTGTGTATGGATGGATGTGTTCGGATGCCAGTTGCCGTGTGTGTGAGTGAGTGCGAGAGAGAAATGTATTTATATTTTGATTGTCCTCAAACAGTTTTTAAAATGACAGAAAATAAATGTTGAATACACCAGCTTCAACTGTCTGCCTCATTATTTCAGTTTTAATATTCAAATTCAGTCTCTCCTTACATTTAAGCAGATTTACAACTTTGAGCTAAATGCTAACGTCAGAATGCTAACATGGTCATGACATCAGTGCTAATATGGTGATGTTTAGCTGATATAAAGTTCACCATGCTCACCATCGTAGTTCATTATGTCGGCATGCTAACATTTGCTAATTAGCATTGAAATCTAACTGAGGACGACAGTGATGTCATTAGTTTTGTAGGTATTTAATCATAAATTGAGGTACTGGACAAAATCAAAATGATCTAATCATGGCACCAGATTAAAGCCCCTTTTACACAGCATCTTGAAGATGGGAGTGTCATGCTGTTTTGCCACCTCACTGTTCTGTATAAAGGGTACAATCACGGGATGAGGGGACAGAGTTGTCTCGCCTTTAAGGTGGCGTCAGAGGTAGTAACAGCACTGAAATGATGTCTGTGTATAGGATGGGATCATGGGAAGCACAGGTGTGATGTTTTGACGATGTTTTATGCTTGTGAGCCAGAGATTTCAAATGTAGCTGATAGTAGTTAGCAGCTAACTCTAAAACAAGCAGTGGAAAGTGTCTGCAAATTGGCCGGTGGTGGTGGTGTAATGGTGTGGGGGAGATTTTCTTAGTACCAACTGAGCATGGTTTAAACACCACAGCCTACCTGAGTATTGTTGCTGAGCGTGTCCATCCCTTTATGACCACAGTGTACCCATCTTCTGATGGCTACTTCCAGCAGGATAACGCACCATGTCACAAAGCTCACATCATCTCAGACCAGTTTCTTGAACATGACAATGTGTGCACTGTACTCCAATGGCCTCCACAGTCACCAGATCTCAGTCCAATAGAGCACCTTTGGGATGTGGTGGAACGGGAGATTCTCATCATGGGCAAATCAGCAGCAACTGCATCATGTCAATATGGACCAGAACCTCTGGTGAATGTTTCCAGCACCTTGTGGAATCTATGCCACAAATAATTAAGGCGGTTTTGAAAGCAATAGGGAGTCTATCATAAATAATTAAGGCGGTTTTGAAAGCAATAGGGAGTCTTTCCCTGTACTAGCAAGGTGTACCTAATAAAGTGGCCGGTGAGTATGTCACACTAGAGCCTGACGCTGTTCACTGCCATCATGTCTCTTTTGATTCAGTGCCAATGTTGTTTATTTTTGGTACAATCGTTTTTCAAGATCTTGTTTTGGCTGCTTCACTCACTAATCTTTTATTTCCACAGACTTTATTTCTGAACAAAACAACAAAGGCTGGCCAGAGTGCCCTTGAGCAAAATTATGAACTCCAGAGTTCAGCTGTGGATCCTTACTGACCTCTGACCCTTTGTCTAAATACAAAAGCAGATACATTTCTCTTTTCTTCCAAATCAAATCATACAAACAGGAAATCTAAAAAACACACGAGTGAAAACTTGTTTTTCATAAATTAGTTACATGTGATGTAATTGTGAAATAATATGTGTTCTGTAATTAGTTTCTCCTTCATAAAACATTCATTTCTTCTTCAGTAATTTGAAATTTCCAGCTGTTAGATCTGTCCACCACCAGAGGGCGAGCACGTACTTCAAACTGTCCTCTGTTCTTACTATTTCCCCCCCACCCCCACCCACACACACACACACACACACACACACGCACGCAGAAAGCGAACAGAGCATCTGAATGAAATTACAGCCAGCTTGAGTAACTTCCTGTGGTTGTGTGTGGCTCTGTGTGTGTGTGAGTGTGTGTCACAGCCACGCAAGGCTGAGCAGTCTGTTGCAGTCCACAGAGAATAGTTTGATACTGGAAATCTAATTATCTGTCTGGGGCGTAGTGCTCTGTATCACATTAAATCCATCACATGTACGTTTGACGTCCTCACAGGAGCAGAGAGACATCATCAGGTCAATTTCTCACGGTGACACACTGAGATTCGCTTCGCACATTTACGTATCTCAGTCTTTTACTGAAGTAAAAATAGTAATGCAACAGTATACGTCATTATGATTAAACCTTTGACCTGAACCGAAGTAGAAGTACAGAGTTATGGAAGCCAGTTCCTGCCGCTGTGATGACGAGACAAGATCCCGTTATTATAATCAGAGAATCTCTCTAAATAATGAGTTAGTGTCTCAGAATAAAGAGAAGCTTTTATATCGCTAAATGATGACTTATCTAAAATAATGAAAAATGTAGTCATCATTCGAGAAGGTTCCTCATAACAGTGACTTACAGGATCTGTTTTGTCATCACATTGGTGGGAATGGCCTTCCATACTGAAATATTATTTATAACGTGTAGATTAAGTATGAAATGTAAAAGTTATAAGGGTTATATTATCATTATGTGATGTTACTTTACTAGTATTTATGGATAATTCAAAACATAAGCAGCATTTTAATGTTGCAGCTGAGAGAGAGAGAGAGAGCTCAATATCAAGTCATATTCCACAAAATGATCTCAAGCTTTGTATGTAAACTGTTGATCTTCCAGGTAACTGGTGACTCCAACTGTCAATTAGATAAAGTTGGGCGATAGGAAAGTGTGAGGCAATATTTCTCTCTGAACTGTAGAAAAGCAGAAGTATAAAGTCATATAAAATGGAAATAATCCTGCCTCAAAATGGTCCTTTACTATTTCCCAGTTGTAATGTTTAAAGGTCCATCATGTTCCAGAGCAGTGGTTCCCAACTGGTGGGTCGCAGGTGTATTCTGAATGGGCCGCAAGTCACTCACAAACCCATTTTATTTTTAAGTAGAGTGAATTTCTGGCACAAAGTTTCCATTTTGAGGTGCAGTTTCTTGCTGTAGAGTGGGTAGATGATAGACAGCTACCTGGCAGGGACAGAGCACTAGCTTGATGACATGGCCAAACACAAGTATGATGCAGAATGTATTAAACTGTGTGGACCTTGAATTGATGGCTAAGGAGAAATCTGGACCCCATGGCTGGATGAGTTGGGAACCAATGTTCTAGACATCACAATACATTAACTATGTTTGTCAAGTACGGGACATATTTACGCAGTACTACGCAAAGGACGGACATATGTAAAGTTAAAAGAAGTCAACTTTGACTTTAGTTTCACACGGGACACAAGCAGTCTCCTGGACGGAAGTCTTGTGTTTGTTTGAGCCATCCACTGCCCTGGTCTCCTCCCTATGTGGACTTGATCACTCTTTATACTGCCTATGGGGTTGTCACATTAACCACCGTCCATTATGTGATGTCGTTAAAACAGGGGATTTGTGTGTCCACCTTGAAAACGGATCCTAATTGACTTTCCATCAGTATTGTTTTGCATGCTGTTTGGGCTGAGAAAGCCATGTGGTAAAAGGTCTTGGGGAGGTAGACTGTACAGCCTAACCCGGCGGGGGAGTGTTATAGCCTTAATTAGGCTTCCCTCCCTGGGTCTACCTTCTCTGTGGTAGTATAGGTAAGGTAAAGAAGGTTGTTGTTTAGGTGCGGTGAGACCTGGCATTAGGGAAGTGTCTCTGGGAAGCCAGAGATCACTGTCTAACCTAGGTGTCGTGGGACCAACTAGACGAAACACTGGTAAAAGAAGGTTCCCACCCGATGACCCCAAAGATGTGTTAGTTATCACTGCTCATTGGCCTGTATAGTTTAGCCTTGCCGTAATAGCTTATCATAGAGCTTAGGAGGTTCTTCACTGAGCGCTGATCCTTTCTCTAGAGCACACACTTCTTGTGTTTATTTGAACTAGTGCTGCCGACATTTGATCTGAACACATAACATGCCACCACCATGTAATGTGGAGTGAAAGGGTTGAAGTCATTTTACGAATTTCTTTGAGACCAGATTGCCATTTCAGGACTCAAACAATTCAGAGGTCCTTTTTTCATTTTTGAGGTTCACAATTAAGGTTTAATTTATCAGTCAGGGTTCATTTGCAGGGTAAGTAGTTTTCTGATGTGTTTTATTTTAGGAAAAAGATAATTACTTTCAGTGTTTGTTGTCCACATGTTACCCTGCACAGGGACCAGAAGTCAACCACAGCTCATTACCCCTGGTGCTGTTATGGAGGTTCAGTGCCTTTCTTAAGATCACTATGGATGTAAATCCAACCAGTCATTATTTTAAGTCTTAGGTTATACTTTCAAGATTCAAAGATGTTTCTTTGTGAATGCATTGTGCTAGGTGCAATTTATGGTTAGGTTTCAGGGTCTTTCTTTTGGACTTTAGAGTGTAGTGTAGTAGTTAATGGGTTTTGGGGAGAGGATTTAAGGTCTATAGTTTGGAGTTGGGTCAGACTTTAGGTTAGAGGTTTCAGTGTCTGTGTTTATTTCTGTGGGGTTGGGGTTTAAAATGTGTTTGGTCAGGAGTTAGGGTTGAGATTTAATTTGAAGTTTAGGATTCTGGTTTATTTAGAGGGTGCAGGATTTATGGTCAGAGTCAAGATTGGAGTTTGAGGTTTAAGAAGAGGTTTGCTCTGCATTCAATTTAAAGCACACTGGCTATATGTACATGCACCAAATAGGGTTTTTTTTTGCCCTTATTTCAAAAAAGACAATAGTCCTACTAAGCTGTTTACATGTCTAATGGGAATGGATATTCCACTAATATGCCTGTTTATATGCAGCAGTGCACACTCCGATTAACAGATTCTAACATGTTGTTTATCACGTCAAAATGTAGAAAAGTGGAACGGCTGGAGTTGCTTGTCATTTTGTGTCCTAGGATTTTTTCAGTTTCCTACTGGTGGCTGACTTTTTGGACTGTGCAAGCAAAAACCTTCTTGAAAAATCCAAGTCTTTAAATATGTTTAAAAGTAGATGTGTTTCTCCTTCCAACTAGAAATGTTGGCTTTTCTTTTGGGCATGTGTCTCTACTCTACTCTACTCAACCTTGCAAACTGTTTGCAAATGGCTTGTGTTCAATGTATCCATGACCATGTACATAAACAGACCAAAAAACCGTGAAACAAATTGCGGTAAAAACCTCAGCTGAGACGTATATTCTGAATGCCCTTTAGACCTGCCCTAAAGAATGCGCCTAAAACCCATTTAATACTGGCATATCCAGCCTGTCTTCATTCCAGAGTCATCAAATACTGCCGCTTTGTCAGTGATTTCGGCGTCAGACACCAACATCAAAAGCTAACTTTCATGGTGGTATGTACAGCCAGTTGGAGGAGTTGAGGATGGATCCAACAAACCTTGGACTTTCACCCAAGAGCCCATAGTTCGCTTCCCATATGAATGTAGAGCCGTACCATGATGTTCTTTTAAACCTAACCATGTGCTTTTGTTGACGTCCCGTCCCAGAACATCAACAGTAGACACAGAAAGATACCTAGCGTGTAATATGTATACGTAAAAGTCTACTGACAAAGCAGCAATATGTGACTCAAGGTGAAATTTCTAACAGCTATCTTTGCTATTGAAACTTCCATTTTGTGATGAATCTGATAATTTTACACAGCAAAGTTAATTTAAAGATTTTTTTATCTTGGTAGCTGACTTGTAGGTTTTTGCAAATAACGTCAGAGATGAGACAGAAATGTTCACGTTAAGCCTTTTATTTACAAAGCAAGTTAAGATGATAAATAAGGAGATAGGATGTGGTCATAAGTGAACTGATGTGTGAGGAATAAAGAAACCAAACCACAGCACATGGAGAGAACCTCGTTAGCTGAGGTAGAAGCTGAGCAGCATCAGTCCCAGGTGCTCACAGTCACACTAATATGGCAGCCGCACCTGTGAGACAATCAGGACAATGAGCAGCCACAAGGCCATAAAACAGACCTCACTTTCACTTCCACACTCTGTGACTGAGTTTTAGAGGAGGTGGTAGGAGAATAATGTTATCTTTGGACAGGACCAGGCTACCTGTTTCCAGTCTTTATGCTAAGCTAACCAGCTGGTATAAAGCATCTCTGAGCATATTTCCCTACCACTGCTTTAAAGGGCCCAAAGCCAAGAAATTTGGGAACCACAGATCTGATCAGCTTAGCCATTCAGAGTTACAGACAGGGGACAGAATTTTCCTACCTGGACCCTTCATCCACAATCACTCCAGCAGCACCACCCACACCGGCTTTCAAATTGGCCATTAGCCTTGCAGTGACAGGAATGAAGTCTCTAATAACTATTTCCCAATCCAGCGTTAAAGACTCATCCAGGCCATGCTCTGTTTTGCGTACATAGATAAAATGATTACAAAGTACAAAAGGTCAAGTCAGCTGTTTCAAAACACAGACAAAATCTTTCTTTCATACAATATTGTGACAGCTCGGTTCCTCCTTTTCCCTTTAAAAACAAAACAAGGAGAGACAAAAATGCCCTCTGATGAATAATTTGAGGAAAGTAAAATTAGACATTGATTCAAGAAATTACTGCAAGGCATCAAATCATGAATGAACAAGTGAATGCACTCTTCATCTGTCACAATTTCAAAATCCAGTTTCTGTAATGTGGTTATCTGTGCACTGCTCAGAGTCCTCCATTTTGTAATATGGCACTTTTTCACTCACCAATATTTAGCCAAACTTTGGCTAAATTTAACCCCTTCTCAACAAGATCACATGACATGGCAGCATGACAACAATGGATCCCTTATGCCTACCATACACTAGAAGACTTTGAAAAGACATTTAAAAGTCTAATGTCTGACCCCCTCTCACATCTGGAGACATGTGAGTGTTTAGTCACACACTGAAATATTTCATAAAGACGGAGGCTCTTGCGGGGTCATTTTTTGCAATACAACTATTGCAGATTCCTTTGAGTTTATTTCACATCCTGCTCCTGGTGGTTTGAGTGGGAGGACACAGTGGAAATGAGTGGTGAACCATTTTAGAAATTAAGATTTCTCAGTAAAACAAGTGTCGTTTGGTAGATCGTTTAGTACACTTAAACACTGACTCTTGTTCACTCTACAGTCTCACCAGTTCCGTCTCCTTTTCCACAGTACAAGAGAACCAAGACTTGTTTGAGTCCCCTCGATTTTTTTTTTTACCCAGTTTGCTGCTTCCTGTTTGGTGCTGGAGGGAGCACAGCTATTGGTCGTTGACAGTGTTCACATCATTGAACTTCAGTATTTGCATGAGCCAAGACTTGATTCTGTGAGAACATAAAGACAAGAAGAAGTCTGACTTAAAACAGCTCGGACTGAGTTTTATTTCAACATTGGAAATCTGCCTGCAACAGTGAAATCCCAGTTCATTTCCCAGTCTGCCTATAGCTCCTCACCTTTTGTCATGTTCATCTTCGCCTGATGACAAGTTGAAATCATGTAAATACATATAATGTTTATTGTTAGTGATATAAGTCAGTACATTGTTTTACTTGCTCCCATTTAAGGGTTACACTATCTAGGTATTCAGACACAGGTTACATGGTTGTGGGGTGTTGTGGGGTTTCATTTGAATTTTCCATGCTCATGTCAATACAATACCTGAATTTCAGTGTCCAGTACCACAATACTTTATCTCAATACCTATCTCTGATATAAAAGAATTCTTCTCAAAGAAACTAAAGTTCTTAAATTAAATTCTGTCTAAACACAAACAGCTGCACAAAATCTAAACTGGCCCAAACTGTACTTGAATCAGGATCTATGTGATCAAAGGGAGAAGAAAAACATTCAGTGCCAGCTTTTGGCACTTGGATGTTTTCGATACTCTGTGCTACGGACACATTTCAGTCAGTACCAAAAAAGGATCAGTGTTCGTTACCCAGCCTCATTTAGTGTTCCTTTAAGGACGTTGATTATTTTGGCTATCTGCAGACGTAGGCTGTCACGCTGTGTAATGTGTTTCCACTCAGGACAAACACTGACTCTTCTCTCGGGGCCGAGTCAGGACAGTATTCTCTCTCTCATATGATTTATAATCTGTTTTGGTGTGAAACACAAGTGAGTACATATTATGACAGACATCTCTTTCACTTTTATGACACAAATACATACACACCACCTCACACAACGTCCCACCCTACAGCACACCGAACACACACACACACTCACACACAGCCTTTACTGGCTGCACTTTCACATGCAGTAGACCTCTCATAAATATGCACACATTTTACACTTTAGCAAACAAACAGAAATAATTTTCCGCTGAAATTCTTGAGAGCATGTTGACCTCACAAGTAGACTTAAAAATAAACCTCACACTGATGAGCAGGGCGTCACACACACTTTGAGTGTGTGTAGGTGTTTTGTGGTTTTGTTAATGGCAGTTGTGTTGCTGCAGTCAGACTGAAGAAAAATAAATAAGAAAACAAATTTTTTTCTGTTGATAGAGATCAGACTCATTAATAAAGCATGTCAGATTTTTACTGATCTGTGTCACATAACATTTGCTCTAACAGGAGCTGATGGTGTTGTTGACTATTCGATACTGTCACAGGTTGTTGATTATTACCACAGCGACGTTCCAGGTTTGTTGTTGTGATAGCAGGAAGTACCAGAAGCTAGCTGAGGTGCAATCTACATCACTAGCTAAACAAAGGATCACAGGCCCATGTTCTTGTCTGTACTTGTGTTCTTATGGACAACCCAAGTCCACATTTAGCCAAGAATGTTCCAGTGACCGTGTAGCCGGTGCACTGTTCCTTACCCCTCTGGCTTCTGTGGTGTTCCACTGGGACAGGGCAGCTGGGCGGCACCGTGCACCTTTTTATATACTGGTCCGGCCACACCTGCCATCCCTCTCTTCTCTTCCGGTTCCACTCGTCCCCAGTGGTGGCTGTGGCCTGGTGTGGTGTGGCAGAGCCTGTGCAGGTGTGGTGGAGCCATTGTGGCGTGGCCGTGAGCGCATCAGAGCGCTGTCTTGCAGCAAAACACGTATACGATATGCTTTCTCCCACTTAGCGTGACATATGCGCATTGGTGACACGGTCCTTTTCTTTACTGCAGTGTGGCAGACTACTGTTGCTGTGGGGCCAGGTTGCCCCCCTGGAAGCCCTCCTGGTGTGGTTGTGCCTCCTCATAGTAAGTCTGCGTTGTCTGCTCTCTCTTTTCCTTCTCACCCGTTGCTCCACTCCCGGCTAATTGCTAATATTCTGTGCCACAGTCTGGCCAGTGAGGTCCATTTAAACATTAATTCATCGCAATGGCTCCCTGGACGACGCTGCTGTTTTGGCTTTACTGTTTTGGCTTTATTGTTTTGGCATTGTTGTTTTTGGCTCTGCTATTTTAGTGTCATTTAACGTTTGATTCTTTTGTTGTTTTGGTTTTTATTGGTTACGCTGGGGCCAGAACCCTCAGCACCGAACTCTGACAGATGCTCACTCATCACTGAGCTGTTGGTGGAGGCCTAACCAGTCTCCTGGGTTTCTGGGGTCCTGCTGTTGATTTTGTTTATTGATTCATGATTAATGTGACTGATTAATTAATTTGAGCATTGATTCATTTCAATCTGATTTCTTTTGTATTTCTTTCGTTGTTTTTGTTTGTATTTGAAGATTTAATTCCTTTTTTTGTTATTTTTATTTTCCATATTAGTACTTTATTGCTTTTTGGTGTGTGTGTGCGTGCGTGCGTGCGTGCGTGCGTGCGTGCGTGCGTGCGTGCGTGTGTGTGTGTGTGTGTGCGTGAGCGCGTGTTGTAAGACCAGTCATACTGTGAGGCCATTTTAATTTTCCTTCTCTCCCTGTGGACAGGTGCTGTGGGCCCAGAGCAGCGACCCAATCCCCTCCTCCCTCATGGTTTCGGGCCGCTGTAGTAAGCCCCAGTCCTGTCCATTCCCCTTTTGGCCCAGTATTTAGTGTTGTGGTACCAACTGTTAATTCTGAGACTTTTTAAGATCAATTTTACAATAAAGAATATTTTTATACCCTGAACATCGTCTCCTGCCCAGTGGTGATCCGATCCTGTGTGACCTTTACCCTCCCTAAAAATCAGTAACTACTTTTTGGGGCGAAATTCCCCAGGTGGAGTTGTTTGGCAGCACACTCATCCCCAACCTCCACTTGCCACAACCGCAAATGTTTCTGACCATGGATGTGTCGTGTTAACTGGGCACCACATTCAAAGATAAACCATATCTGTTCTCCAACCCTACACTGAACTGCTCACTTTTATGCAGATGATACCATCCTGTATGCTATCAGCTCCACCGCAAACCAAGCATTTACCCACTTACAGACTGCATTTAATGACTTGCAGACATCTCTGCCAAAATTAAAACTGTCTCTAAACTCCAGAAAGACCAAATACTTTCATTTCACAAAAGCACAATTCATAGACACCCCGAATTCAATCTGCACTTTAAAAGGTGACACAAATGAAAGAGTTTTGCACCATTATACAGTACCACAATATGGCCTGCTTCTCCTCTGAAAACAGAAACTATTATACAATTCACCAAACTGTCCACAATAGACTCTGGGGATGTCCCGTACACTCCTGCTGCTGCCACAGCCCTCAAGCCCCTTGATGCTGTCTATTAAGACAAGACAAGACAAGACAAGACAAGACAAACTTTATTGATCCCCAGAGGGGAAATTCAAGTATCACAGCAGCACCAGACAAAAAGACATTAAATAGAATCATTGTGCCCTGCGCTTCATTACAGCTGGTAGTTATCGCACTCACCATTGTGACCTGTATAAAAAGGTTGGCTGGACATCACTGGCAGTTAGAAGACACCTACACGCCTGCATCTTCATCTATAAGGCCCAGCTGTACAAACTACCAGGATACCTAACATCCATAGTTGTGTACCAAAATCATCGACATGGAGCCAGATCACAGGAGAGACTGGTTTTAAAAGTCCCTCACACCAACACTGAGCTGGGGCAGACTGGTTTCCTGTATGCACCTCCATTACTGTTACCAGTGTATGTGTAATTACATATTGTACTCAGGTCTCTCTTGCAAATGAGATCTTGATCTCAGTGAGACATCCTGATTAAATAAAGAATAAAGCAAGAAGGAAAGAAAGATGGTGCCCATTCATTTGAATGAATATTGCCTGGTTCCATGGGCTCAAACTGTTTTTGCTGTTTTCCTTCATGTACTTTCACACTGCACATGTGCACAGTGTTTCCTCCCACGCCCGCTACACCAGGATGGCATCTCACGTGTAAAAATATTTTTTTTAGCATTTTAGAAAATGTTACAAGCACAAAACTGTTATGTTTATATCTCAAAAAATCAGAAAACAAAATAATGATTTACCTTATTCAGAGCTAGAGGTGTCTTGTCAGTACTGCCCTTGCCACAGGGAAACTGGGGAAGCTTTCCAAATATGTCTGAACTGATGTACACCGGGTCAACACATTCTCACTCCGACCTCGTCTCATATCAACGTTTGGTCATGGACTCTCCACGTCTAGATATGACATGCACGGTACTGTGAGTGTGTTGGTTGCTGACGTTCTGGGATGCTGTGTCAACTTCTGTCTGTTTTCAAAATGCACATCTGTTTTCACAGGAAATGTACAGTCTGCAAACAGTCTCTTTCAAAATAAATGCACTACATCGGTACAACCCTGCGAATTGATGCTTTAATTTCCTTCAACAACACATGCACATGGTTTGGTTTAGGAAAAAAGAACAGGTTTGGCTTTACAATCTAACAGGAAGCAATCGCTGGCCTTCCGGATGAAAGTCAGTGATTGTTGGACCCGTCCACCACCTGTGTCGCCAACTCTACTCAGACTTCTGCTGCCTTGACTTATGTTGTCCCGTCGCGTTTTCCCCTGATGTCACTGTCCTTTCACGTCAGCCGCATATGATGCTGACATGGGAGGACAGCCTTTTTCATCCATGTCTGATGCTGGAAGTCACTGCCCAAGCACTGGTATCTGACAACTTCGGAGAGAGACTGGGTTGAGACTGAGACCGGCTGTGATGCATTCAACTGAGATTTTTTTTTCTTAATTGACAAGATAATAATCGTATTAATTCAGAAAAACAGCAGATTTTTTTTCATGTGAATTTTTCTCAGAATTTTGAGGTGATAATCATGTTAATTCAGAAAAACAGATGAATAAAAAAATGGGCATCGCACACCTCCAGAATGCAGAAAAGTTAGTTTATTTTGTCATCTTTTCAATACAGAAAAAAGCTCAACACAAAGCGCTTTCGGCTGTCCATCAGAAAAACAGGACTTTACCCAATAATTATCTCATTGATTCAGAAATAGTGCAGATTTTTTTCCATTTAAGCTTTCCTTAGAATTCTGAGATAATGTCATTAATTCAGAATAACAAGAATGTACGAGATTTTTTCTTGGTAATTCAGAAAAACAATAAACTCTTTTTAGATTAAAACATCTACTTGGAGACAATAGTGTCAGCGCCAGAGATGCAGCAAAATATGTCAGTGCATGTCACAGCCTGAGAGTCAACCAACACAACAACATATGGGTCATCTCCTCACAGATCATACTCCTTCACTTAATTAGTTTGTTTTCTTTCAAATTTATGTCTATGATTTTAGTACATTGTTGTTAAATGTGTCTGAACCATCTCAAATTGTAATCGTGCTTTGGCAGCATGTATGAAATGTCATGCCATTATTGAAATGAAAGCCTATTGACTTGAATGAACTGAACTTAACTGAAAACTTTGCCCATAATAATCTCATCAACTCAGAAAAACAGGGCTTTATTTTTCTCAAGTGATCGTTTGTAACAGTGAAGATGTCAGGTGTAGCTGTCGAACGTAACTCACGGTCAGTGTTGAAAGATCTGAAGAAGACGGTTAAGATTAGTTCAGTAACGATACTCGTGTCCCAAATGGAAACTGATCAGTGTGTCCTCCCATTCTCAGTTTGCCACATAGTTTGGCAAGTTTTCATTTCCTGCTTGGATTATTGCACAAAATATTGTGCAACAGTCAGATACAGAGAACAGAAACACAGAAGATAATTTGTAAAACACTGAAACCACAGCCCCTCTCAGTTACTAATATCCCATAAATGTTCTCATTACATCAACTACTGACAACAACACATTTATATTTATTTCTTTTTAATATCTTGTGGCAATCCTGGCATAAGCTTTCAGCCTGGGAGCTTCCCTCCAGTTTCCAGTGGACTGACGTACTTACTGGAACTGGTGTATAAACAAATGAGATAAGATACAACGTTACCGTGGAACCACTCCCACGTTTGATCGCACTGACCCTCAGACTTTCCCCGGAGCTTTTCTCCATCATCCATCTTCATTAACCGGCTCACAAGGAGGTTCGTCTGCCATCTTGAATTACACATTTATCGTCTGTATCAATATTAAAGCAGACAAATCTTCTGGAAGAGTTTCACTTGTGGTGTGGTCAACATGACGTCTCTGTCTTTACTTACTGTAACTTAAAAGTGCTGTAATTTAAAGTTGGATCCACTCAAACCAGTGACCCCATCTGAGGTTTAAAGGGCCTGCTTGTACATACTTTCCCCTCTGTTAGCTGTGTGTGTGTGTGTGTGTGTGTGTGTGTGTGTGTGTGTGTGTGTGTGTGTGTGTGTCTCTCTCTGTGTGTTGGCGCTGTATTCACACACTCATCCAGCTACTTCCTGTCTCTGGATTATGATGCCATCAGTGTGAGCTGCTGCTCTATCAGCTGGGATCTACCAGCTACGGATGTTAGCTTTGGGATTTGCACACACACAGTGGGCCCGTTACACTCTCTCTCTCTCTCACACACACACACACACTCTGGCTTGCTGGTAGAAAAAGGAAAAGGCGTAGTCGGTGGTTCTGCTCACCAGATGTGTTGGTTTTCTGAATCAGAACCAAAAGTAGAACAGTGACTGGGTTCATTACTCAGAAAAAGTAATCTCACTCTTTCTCAGTATTCATTTAGTTTCTCCTCATCTTGTCTTCTATCTGATCTCTGGGCGTGCCTCTCCCTGCTTCAGTAGGTGGTGAACTGCCTAAAAATAAGCACTAATTTTGTGATTTGCAGCTCGAAAGACGTCTAGACTAAAAAATAAGTTCAAACTGGGCTACATTTGATTGAGAAGTGGGCATTTTTCAGACGTCCAGGACACAGATAAGTTGCTTCTGTGGAATTTAAATGACTATATTTCAGGATAAAGTGAGTCTTAATTACACATTTAAATGTTGTTGAACAACAGTTATATGTAACCTAGACATTGAAAAAAAAGTTGACATGGAAATGAGCAGGTCTGTGCTCACAGGGAGGTCGCACATGAACGAAAATTCTTCCAGCTTTCTAAGAAATTCTCAGAATGCAGTGCAGAGGGAGCAGTGGAAACTGATGCTGGGAACACTTCACTGAAACATCAACAAAATAATGCAGGTGTATATTTGTATTAATCCCAGTGGAGATCTATTTGAATATAAGGGGACAGCAGTGGACTGAAGTGATTCTGGACACGGTGGCTGAGTGATGAACTTCCTGAACTGAATTCCTCTGCCAACCAGATGCAGACACTTTAAGAAAAGCACCGTACTTCCTTCAGAGAGTGGACAGCTGAATTTGACTCACGGTGTCGTCTGAAGATGGGTCATATCCTCCACGGCAAAATGGAAAATATCAGACACGAACTGAAATGCACCAAAAAGAATCCACCATCATTTTATTCCGATTTTTTTCAGGCATTAGTCTCCCTCTGATCCACAGTGACTCACGCTGAGGTCGCTCTGTGTTTTATAAGCTCACGGAAATCACTACGGATGAATCAGTAGAAATGTTCAAAAGTCTGCTTAATGGGCCGTATTGATGGTTTGGCAAAGTGTTGTATATTTGTCTGTGTATTGATTTCCTTCCTTTCTTCCAGGCAGCTATGGAGTGCTGCAGAGAAGACACTGGGCCTTTCCAAAACCAGACCCTACCTACTCCTACTCTGTCACGGAGTGTAAATCTGTTTGTAGTCACCTTTACAGCTGAATAACGCACCCTTCATCAAGGTGCAGAGGGTAAACAACAGACTGTATACAGCCAGAGGCAAACTTCCCTCTCTGCGGTGGAAAGGGGAACTGTCGTAACTTTTCGTAAGCATGGAGAAAAATAAAGCCTACTCTAATTTCATGGTCTTCATATGTATTTGTATTTGTGCTATTGTTTACCTTAATTTTTGTATATTATGTTCTTATTATCAAAAGAGATAAATAACTTAAATATGAAATAAATGAATAAATAGAAATAAAACTTACTTCTTAGGGCCGTAATATACTTGCTGCTTGATCAAACGTACGCATACACAACGCACCTTGTCTCACGTTGTGTATGCAGCCAAAATGCACAATACTGGCGGTCACCACTTGGGGCAGACAACAGAAATATAACCTGGAAATCGTGAAGAATTTCATGAGAAGAAGAAGAAGGGTCTGGTCTGATCATCCGGTCGGGTCACTGTGCGCATTCGCACCAGCGCCTCTAGCGGTTATACGAATATTGCATCTCGCACACACGTCACAGTACCTCGCATTGAGATGTGCGTTCGACGCGTCAAACCAACGCAGAGCACACGTGGCAGCCATGATGTGGTTGCGTTTGCGTTGTTTGCAGCAAGTGTATTATGGCCCCTAAGCTCTATTCGGACGGGATTAGTTTAACGTGGAGACGTGGGGTAAAGTAATTATTACCAGGGATTTTAGTCCCGTCCGAATGCGCCATGTCTGTAATCATTACAGATAATGTCAGTAAAAATGACGGCGACTTTTACCTTCTGTATTTCATCATGTCCTGTTTACAACCATTTATCTGTGTTTACAACGTTTTCGATGATGGAGGCGCTTGAAGAAGCATTCGATGTTGTCGGCAGTCGTGATAGTGGACATTCTTCTAATGAGCCCTACGTGGGAGACCAATCAAAAAGGTCAAGAAGAAAAACACTCTTCAGAGCCACAACACTTCTGGTTGTGTTAGTTAGGCCAAATATAAATCCATATTGCTAATCGTTGTGTACACACAATCCTGATCACGGGCAATATTTCATATTGGGCTAATCATTAATTATTATTATCCTTCAGCTGATGCTTACAGGAAGCAACGTAGCACGCACATGCCGACAGGGAGGTGACGCCAGGGCGCAAACTGAGTTACCGCTCCCATCTCTGGTAGAATTATTATTGTTTATGAGCAGCTTATATTTTTTCACAACAGTTCCTGTAAATATACAGCACCACAATCAAATGAACGTGGCTGTTTCCTAGAGACTAGAGGATTATCCTAAATACAATGTAACCTGTAAGATGTGAACGTCTGCATGACACTATAAATGTCTATCTTAGTTTGATTGCATTTGTAAGGGTAGTCACAGAACTTTGCTTGTACGGAGCGTCTTCCATGATGAACACTGTCAGAGGCTGTACATGGTCAGTAAGTCGACACTGGTGCAGGCTCGCTTCCACTCTTCACTAATTGGTTTGGGATGGCACTCAATGTAGTGGACACTCCGTGTTAACATGGAAACGGGGTGAAAGTGGGCAGTACAGTGTGTTCTGGGAAAGGCCCATTGTTTTGTGAGCTGATGCGGAAGTTAGCACCACCCTGATTCCCTTGACAAAAAGCCAATGGGATCTTTTCCAATGGAAGAGAGCTACTGGACTGCTGTGGTCTTTTTTAAAACCTGTTTTTATCTGTTAGTTTTTTATTCACTGTCTGGTGTTGTCTAAAATACGCATTTCTCTGTTTCTCTGTTTGTTTGTTTTTTACCTACTTTAATTTGACTTGCATTTAAAGTGTAAACAGACAGCTTTTCATGATTCCTTCAGACTTTGGGGAAGACTGGACTAAGTGTCTGTAAAAGACTCATTTAAGTGGCCTGTATTACTAAATCTGTCTTTGTTTTCATTTGGTCGGTTTATTACTAAGAAAATTGTGTCTTTATTGTTTTTAGGTTCAATTTACTGTGTTTTTTCCCTCCTGTGTTCCTGTGTTGCCTTTCCCTCGTTTGCCCATCTACACACCTGCCCTGCGTCAGCTTCATTAGTCCTTCTCCGCTCCTGTGTTTTCCCCAGGCACTCAACTCCCTGCTTGCTCTTTGCTTAATCACCATGTTCCCCTCACCTGAGCTTCTCTGCCCTTTTTTCTCCACCTGCACTTCATCCCCTCATCAGAGCAGGGTGCATTTAAGTCCTGGGTTTGAGTTCAGTCTGTGTTGGATCCTTGATTTGGTTGTATGATTTTCTGTTTCTCTGCACCACACATCATAACACAAGCAACTGCAGTTACTCTGGTTGTTCCACCATCTGCTATTTTCACTACTAAGAGATAGTAACTGCAAAGAACTTACACTGATAGTTTTTGGTAACTGGGGCAGGTAGCTGGTAGCTATCAGCAGCTACCTGTTTTGAGCTGTTGATGCACTTCCTTTGTGCCATAAATTGAATCCTTACTTTCCCAGGAGATCGTACCTGTGGCAGACAGAATTGCACAGACAAAACCAGGGTTTTCACTCTTTCTGCCCAAGGCACACCTGTATTTACGTCTGTGCACAATGGCTTTCATAACTTGTCTCTTATCATGACATAAGACAATAAAAATAAAAAATAAGACAGACTGTTTTTTGCTGGTGCTTTGTTGCAATTTGCTCCGTACAATAAAGTGATCTATCGTCCTACTCACAACTTTCTCCTTTTAAATGTTATCATCTCTCACACCGGCTGCCAATCAGGGCCTTTGGTGTGTCACATGCTCATAATCCCCATGTGTGAATGGCAACAAATAGGTTCCCCATGAAGGCTGTTAAAATTATACTGAATTAGAATACATTTTTTAGCAAGAGTTTGCCTCTTTATTAATGGGTGAGCTCAATATACTGATAGAGTCACTTAAAAATTCCGTCATTACGTTTTGTATAGGCCCAGCTGAATGTTGCAATAATAATGTGTGGTTATCACAAAATCCCACAGCACACTGCAGTGTGCTGCGGCACACCGTTTGAGAACCACTGTTTTAGGGAACCAGCCTTAACGCTGATTATGTCATTATTCTATAGCAGATACATTGGGTCAACATTAGCTTCATAATGATAAGTTAGAAAAACGTGTCCATTTCCACTAGAGATGTAGATGTAGATGTAGATGTAGGTTAGTGGATCTAATCCAGGGGGTGAGGACACCCATGAGGCCTGTTTCCACTGAAGAAGTTCCTGGTACTATTTGGGGGGAAGGAACTACTACAGGAACGTCCTCTCGCTCGCTGAGAGGTTGTGAGATGGTTACAGGGATGTAAAAAGATGTAGATGTTTGGTGCTCGCTCTTCACTTCCTTCTTTCTTCGATTTCTGTGACCCTCTTCGATACAAAGCTGCTTTCTCTGTAGAGTTGTATAAATGATTTGGATTTGTTTTCTTACAAGTAGTCTGACATTAGGTCATTGTTCATACTAGGGCTTCCCCAGACTAAGAATTTTCATATTGGACCAATAGTCCTCATTTAGGGCCATTAGTCCACTAGTCGCTCTCATGTTTACGATATTAATCTAATTATTAAATGATATATTTTGGTGATTTGAGTTGAAGGTGTGAGAAAGAATAGTATCAGTAACATTGTTAACACTGTGCTACATTACAGAGAAATACAAACCGTACTAATGAACCTTCATTAATATAGGCCTATATTTTATCTCCAAGTGCACGTCACACACTGAGCGAGCCGCCTGTTAATGACGCTGTGGGCTAATGGGCATGTAGCTACTTCCATGTTTCAGATGATACGTCATGCTTGTAGTCGACCAATGAAGATGAGTTTACATATCACCTTGGGTTCGTCCTTCACCTTCTCAAAATGATCCCACACTTTGGATTTCCTGCCCGACATGTTATTAACTAGCCTGTGGAATAACCGCAGGTACCAGCCCTGGAGATTAACCTGACTCCTGTCTGACTGCTGAGCGTGGACACTTCCTGTGTCTGTCCTTTCAAATTAAATTCCCACATGGTCCAGTCATATAGTTTTGACTTATTTTGACAAGGCACAGCTCCTAATAAGAGTTTCACATTTGTTTTTGGGTTTTTTTTTTGCGACTAAGCGACCAATGAAATCTTGCGGACTAACAACCTTTCTGGTCGACTAACATTTGGTGGGCTATCAGGGGGCAGCCCCAGTTTCTACCATGTTTATTTTATTTCTGCAACGCTGTATGAACAGTTTATTAAACTCCCACCTCAAACCTGCACACTGCTGAGTCTGAGTTTCATTTTGTCACCATAACCCGGTTTATATTTACAGATGAGGAACTGAGAGTCACTCCTGACTCTTTAATTCCTCATGTTCATTTGTTGTTTTGTTTTGGAGGAACTGGAGGCAGCAGACGACTCTGCAGTGAGTCAGTCCAGCATCTATGGCTCTGAGGAAGGAAGTTCAGGCATTTTCAAAACCATTTTTTTTTTTTTTTAAATTATTTCGCAAAGTTCTTGATTCAATATCCTCTAAATATGAAGGATTCAGTCTGTACAGAGTGTCTGGGTGGCTGTGGTCAGACTGCTGACAAATGTTTTTGTTAAATCTGGATACATTAGGGTGTTTCCAGAAAAGTCTCAAATACAAGCCCACGTCAAAGTCACGTTTCACCTCTTAATGAAAAATAAGCCTCTCAAAGAAATGGCTTGAATTGTATTTGAACATTCTTCCAAAGCTAGTGTGTTAATAACGTATACTTCACTTGTTCTCAAACTTTTTTTCCGCCAAGTACCTCCTGACCCAAATGACGACCGAGTGGCTTTTCCCTGCAGCTTCAGTGATGGTTCATATTACCCCCCTCATCGCAGCTCTGGCAACTCCCAGCCCTGCCAGAGCTTTAGAGACTGAGCTCCAGGAAACCCGGGTTGGCGTAGTGGATGGGTCACAAAGAACTGAACTTTCATCCGTGACTTTCTGAGTGAACTTTGAGTGAATTTTAAGTTATTTTAACGTATGTCCTCACCATGTTTCTTTTCCCAAACCTAACCTCCGTAGCTTTAAATTCATTACGTAACTGTACGTTAAGGATGTAACATCAGTCGTGGGGCACAAATTTGTAGGATATCATATGAATTGTTGTGCATGCATTTTTTGTAGGATATCATACGTACTGTTTCTTCAAGAATATGTTGTGTAGTAGCATGACACACTGGCACAGGCCTCCATAGATGGCAGATGAGTTATGAACATGCACAGAGGCGTTTATACTCAACGATTTGTTGGTTTTATCAAAATTCACTGAAAAACCAAAATATTCTGTGGATTAGCAGGAAGTCAACGAGTGTTACCAGAAGAACCGGACCCACCTAAAAAAAAAAAAAAAGAAGTACTCTGCCTGGCAAAAGTTGTAAACACCAACGTACTGCCAAACATTGAATCTGTGTACTTAAATTATGTGGCAACTTTTCTGTTTGTCATTTGACCGTCCCTGTGGTCTCTCAGTGAAGAATTGTAGAGTCTGCAAACCTGCACAGTGGGCGCCTTATGACAAAAATCCAAAGGTGCACAATTTTTAAAGCCTTTGTGCTCAATGTCAAAGGAGTGATTTCTGGCACATGAAGCTCGAATCGATTGTTTTCTGCAGAGTACCACGGCAGCAGACTTACTTGTGCGCTGAAGGCTCCACGAGCACACCGGAGTCCACCACCTGAGCCTCCTGTGAATGCAACAATTTCAAACTATTTTCCAAAGATCAGAGTTTGTTGGTTGATTTTGTTTTATTAGTTTGTTATTTCAGAAGTTAAGTTATTAGTTATTCACATAATAATTAATAATATAATGATGAAAAACTGCAACCCCCTTACAGAATATGATCCCTTCATTACTGCAGCCCTATTTATATTGTTATTAGTGTGAAATTATTAAAGTGGGCCAAACATTTAATCCAGTTTCATATATTTTAAACACACATTGTCGTCTTAGTCAGAGAGAAGAAAAAGAAGAAGCAGAGAGCGATGACGGATGATGATACAGACAGCAGAGAATCAGACAGATAAACTATGTATTTAATAATAGATGGAAGCTATTACTCAGGACTGCAGGAAGTTGAAAAAAATCTCTCCACACCCTTGCGACTACTGCTAGACTTCAGTTAAACATTATCTCTGGCTACAAGCCTGACTCTGTCCATCAGAATCAACTGAAGTGGTGACAAAGTGTAACACACCCACTGAGAGAGGGCTGCAGACACATTGTCCCTTTTGTACCTTACAGCCGTTTTATGACACGCTGGTGTCACATGAAGAGTCACATGAATATATATAATAAGTAATGTATGATCATTTTACAGTGCATTTGCACAACTGAAACCTTATGGTGTTTCTCTGCCTTTAAAGCAGTCTGGCAGTCTAGCAGTGCCATAAATCTTTGAAAATCCACCTCAGCAATTCAACAAAAACAGCAACATTTGCTTCAAATTGTAGGCAGACCCCGACTAAAATAGGAGAGGTGGATGTTGAAGGTTTAACCTGCCTGCTGATTGAAAAAGCTCAGTGTTGGGAGGTATTGCAAACAAGTATGAGCTATGTTTACTATTTCCGTTTTACATCAGGTGATAAGAATCTTCTTTTATATCTATAAACTTCAGCTGGGATCAGATCAACAGAAGTTTTCCGATAATTATCTGGTGTTCTCTATCCTTGTTAAACACTGATTAAATCAGACAGCACCACTCGTGTCTTACATTTATGAATAAATGTTTCCTCTTCCCTCCACTGACCTTTGACCCACTTATCAGTGGCGGCTTTGTACCATCAGTGTTTGAGGATGTGAACATTTTCATGATGCATTAATTACTATGAGCTTCACCAGCAAATACAGAGACGGGCATTCATAGTGTTTATTACTGGCTTGGTGTGTGTGTACGTGTGTGTGTGTGTGTGTGTGTGTGTGTGTGTGTGTGTGTGTGTGTCAGATCATGTGACCCTGACTGACCTCAGCGGTTAATTAAAGGCTGAGAAAATAATGACAAGCATGAATGAAGATTTAAGAAGCGCAAAATCTGCCTCCTCATGGTGACATGAACCACAGTTTCTCTCTTCAGATCAGTCCAGTGGGAAAAATGCTGAAATGAAATGAAAGGAAATCTAAAGATCACAAATTTCACTATAGTGAAAATATTACACAGATTGCTCAAAATAGATCTCTGGGGTTTTGGGGACCAGACAGAAAAATACATCAGTTTGGACTCCAGTAACTCAAGAAACATCCATCCATTTTCATTTGCTTATCCGGGGCTGGGTTGTGCAGCAGATCAAGCAAAGCACCCCAGACGTCCCTCTCCCCAGCAACACTTTTCCAGCTCCTCCTGGGGGACCCCAACGTGTTGCCAGGCCAGATGAGATATATAATCCCTCCAGCGTGTTCTGGGTCTGCTCCGGGGCCTCCTACCAGTGGGACGTGCCTGAAACACTTCCAGCGGGAGGCAACCAGGAGGATCCTGATCAGATGCCCGAGCCACCTCAACTGACCCCTTTCGACGTGAAGGAGCAGTGGTTCATAATACATTGTATTTGTGCATTCCATCAAATCATAACAACATTTCTGAAAGATGAAATATAAGTTAACTTTGTCATCAGGAGGTGACGGGGATGGTGGATGGCGAGACGCCTGCCAAGCTGCAGATCACTAGCCTGGTAAGACCGTCCTGATGATGTGAGCTCAACATTCTATTTCACTCTCAGTCTGGTCCTGCTGCTGCCCAAAACACTTCCCAGAAATCAAAATCCAATCAGAGACAGTCAGGGATCTGCACCATAGTTGACGATGTAAGCAGCCAATCAGGGACCACGTTTTAGTTGATGACATAAAATGCAGGCTGTAGCTTGCTGTTAGTAGAGTAAACAATAAGTGAAGTTAATGCAGAAATAGAGTCAGTAACAACAATTAAATTCAGGAAAAGACTTTTTGCTGTTCTAACAACTAGATTTAGCAAAAGCTTGATTTATCAAGTGGCTACGTTAGTGATGAAGAAGATGCCCTGGTGTGTGTACTCCCGCCCTCTCAAAGTGTTTAAGGCAGCACAAAGTCCAGGCTGATACAGAGAGTGAAACAGAGTGTTGAGCTCATGTCATCAGGATGATCTTACCAGGCTAACAGACCACTCTTTGAGACCAACAAACAACAAAACTGGGTATTTTTTTGCGATGCATCGCAGTGTTTCCAGTGGGGACTATGCCTACAGAACCAGGTGTTTTAAGCCAAAACATAATCTTTTCCTGACCATAACCAAGCAGGTTAAGTGCCTAAATGTAACCAAGTTAACCACAGCCTTGTTGAATCGTTTTTCCAGTAATGAGGAGTGTAGCCAATTACCAATAAAATATCAGTAAAAATTACAGTTACCCCAAAACCAAACCACTAGTTACATTACTTCTGTAATGACATCACTACTGACTTGAAATACAACATCACACCAGCAGACTCATTTACATAATCTTCGTGCTGTGCAGGCACGTTACAGAGCAGTAAGCAAGTTTGGAGGATGAAAACGCAGACCTGCCAACCTTGAAGGAAGGTTATGAGTACCACCTTACCCGACGCTCGCAACCCAATCCCAACTGTTTACAGACAGAAGCTAACTGCTAAGAGATAGAAGCTAACTCTAATAGACACAAGCTAACTGCTTATAGTAGTAGTAGTAGAATCTTTATTTCGAACATAAATAAAAATAGAACAAAATGTAGGTGATCAATAAGGCATACAAAATAAAAATAAAAAACAATCATAGTAACAGAGGTAAATATTTAGCTGACAGAAGCTCTCAATTTTTGCATTTCTCTCGTCATTTTACCTTTTCAACGTTGTTTGAATTGACTATAAAGTCATCACTGAGGACTATCCAGAGGTGTGGGCGAAGAGGGTTTGTCTAGCTGATTGTCCAAAAATTTTTGCTCCGCCTATGTGCCTATGCTCACAGGGCATCAACTTGAGAGTGACAACTTGCATAGACCAATAGACTGAAACCGGCGAAATGCGAGGTCGAGCGATATGCGTACTTTTAGAGCATCAAATCGTACCAGCGTACTTTGATGTCAAAATGTGTGCCTGGTACGCAAAATGCGTACAGGTTGGCAGGTCTGGAAGCACTTACCGTAGTGACTGGAAATTTTCCCATTACTTTCATTTTGTCGGGAAGAAAGATGACAAGAACACTGCTGCTGCAGGTAGTTGTACTAAAACTCTTTTCACTGTGAAAAATGCGTTGTTAAACCTACTACGACCAGCAACACAACATAAAGCTCCAGGAAATACACCCCATCCCACCAAAGGTGTGCCCAACCCATCCGTGGACATCACAACCAACAACTAAAACTGGATTTTACTCTTGGTGAAAAGTAATTTGAGTAGCGTCACAAATTACTGTTGGCAAAAAGTGATAAGTAAAGTAATATTACGTTTGAGATGAGCAACAAGTAAAAAGCAATTTATTACATTTTTAGCGTAACAAACCCAACGCTGATGATAATGTAATGTAAGTGTAACGTAACTGTGGTTTGCAGAAATGTGCAAAGTCAGCATTTATTCTGCCAATTCAAGAAAATAATTTGTCTTTATTTGTGACATCTAAGAGGCTAAAGAACTAATTTGCAATATTATAGAGGTATATATTTTTTATTTCTTTAACCAGGAATAGTTCCATTGAGATTCAAAATATCTTTTTCAAGGGAGTCGTGGCCAAGACAGCAGCATAAAGGATGAATATCCATGTTGAATAATTATTATATATTATTATATAATATAGTATTATTATATTATTCCCAAGACTGAAAAATCCCATAAGAAATGACAAGAGCACGAAATAGAAGGATCAAGCTTAAAGTCAGTAAACAAAAAGTGTGTGTGAGATCGAGGCAGTCGCACTGATTATTGTAAGTCGACTCAGAGAACACCTCAGGTCTGTTTGATTTGGCTGATTGTGGTTTATCAGGCTGATGCAGGTCCATCTCTCTCCTGTTGTCTTAAGAAGGCTGCAGATGGACGTGTTCAACCTCTGTGTCACGTGTGTTTTTCCCAGCTGCTTCTCTTCACCTGCCTGTGACAAGCTTCACCTGGAGATCTGAACACCTGTGGGAGGCTCCTGCTCTGCAGAGTCCTGCGACAGTGATGTCATCCCTCACTGGCTTCCCACACTCTAACCAGGTGTGTGTGGAGGTGAAAGATACTCTTTTTGCTTTTCCATATGAGTATATTAATGCATGCATGAAGTGTGTTCATATTTTACATGGATCTTTGCATCTTGATGCTTTTAGGTGTGGATGAGTGTATGCGTGACGTGAACTCAATGACCTTCTGTAGGCTGACCAAACATCCTCTTTTGCCCGGACATGTCCACTTTTCACGTCCCGTCCGGGGCGTCCGGGGCGTCCGGGTGGTTTTTATAAACTGATGATAATGTCCGGTTTTCCCTGTGTTTGTGTGTGTGTGTGTGTGTGTGTGTGTGTGTGTGTGTGTGTGTGTGTGTTAGAGTGCGGCACAGGCCACATATTTCTGTCCGAACCCGAACCGAGCCAGACATTATTTAATGACCAAAGCACTGAGTTTGTGTCACACAGTGGTTACAGGCTATTTAACAGGCCGGGCGTGTGCCGTGGGTGCTCAGCTGCGGAGAGGGAGACCTCCGTGTTTGAGACGGGAGCGGTAGGCAGGAGGTCCGACGCTTCTAGCGAGAGGAGAGGGAGAAATATAACAAAATAAGATAAAATAGGAAAAACCTGTCTCCCTCGTTTATTTTATTTTCAGCGTTTAATCAAGGCGGAGGCGGGTGGCTGGAGGTCCGAGACTTCCAGAGAGGGGAGCGGTAGAAACAATCAGCCAAAGGTGTTGTCACGTAACAGGACAGACAATAGGATTTTATTTATTTTTACACTACATTTTCACTGAAACCTGACCGAATCCGACCCGAGCCCGAATACAATTTATAGCTACATTTTTGACCAAACCCGGCCAACTCATCGGTTACCGTCGGGCTCAGATCGCCACACTCTAGTGTGTGTATGTGTCCCCTATTGGGGCCTATCTGAATTTCTGTCTTTAAGAGATATTATTTTGTAATATAACTGAATTTTCTATCCATACATGTAAACTTTAAATATATTAAAATCATAAGGCATCTTTGAGTAAACTGCGAGTATCATTTAAGTAGGCTATGTCATGGCTGGCCGAGTGTCCTCTTTTTTGGAAATCAAAATATGGTCACCCTACCTTCAGTGTGTGTGTGTGTGTGTGTGTGTGTGTGTGAGAGAGAGAGATATAGTACAGCCTGCTGAGCAACGGCTGAAATAATCTGAGCTGCATTTCAAAATTTAACCAAGAACAGGAAGTAGAATTGTGTGGGTACATGTACATTTTTGCCTGTGAATGTACTCATCTTAATGCTCATGTGTTCAAAATAGTGTGTGACTGAGTGTTTGAGAAAAAGATCTTTAAAGTTGGACCTCCCCTTTAAATCCCTCCAGCCGAAAACCTCTAAGCATTTTTTTTCCTTCTCCCACACATCATTCCACGTGCCGTGTGGACGCCACGTCAGCTGTGTCAGCCTGACTCTGCACTGTGTGTGTGTGTGTGTGTGTGTGTGTGTGTTTAAAGAGCTCTGTATGAGGCTGTCTCTAGCAGCAGGGAGCAGTCAGAGTCCATATTTCATCATCAGACGCTGGATTTGGATGCAGATGTGAGGTTAATATTTCTATAAGGCTGCACTGAAACTCTTCGCAGGCTCAAAGAGTCACTTCAGCTTTGGTTCACTGAGTGTTTCACTTTACAGCCTCTGTGGTTTCCTGCAGTAAATACCTTAGAATCAAATAAAAACGGCATTCAACTTGGATGACGCCGCATAGTATAACAGTGATGCCTCGTCTGAAATCAAGCTTGGTTATGTCAACTTCAGAGGAGGTTATTATAATATCCCTTCAGAGTAGAAGCAGAGACACTTCACACAGGCCACATATTTAATAAGAGAGGGAGCTGTTTATGCACCATCTAAGAAATCCTGATTCAGCTCAGCAGGTGACACTGATTGATCAAGTGTCATACTGTATGATGGCTTCATTGTAATTAATCAGCACTGCACGTGAGAGCTGGGGGAAAAAGAACCTGAGTTTGTCAGAGCAGAAGCAAATGGCTCAATCAGTCAGTCAGTGAGAGGAGAACACGAGTCACATATGTAACTGAACTCTATGAATTTCAGGTATTCAAAACTCAGCTATCCATATTGTGTCTCTGGAGGTCAGGAAGAAGAAGACAGGAGTTTACAACCTGTTTGAAGGAAATCCTGGAGGCAAGTGTGACGTGATGATGAAGTATAGATGCAGAGAAAAATGCCTCATGAAAATGCATGTGGATGAAGATAAAAGACAGGATGTCCTCTTAAAGAAAAAGTTATTTGGAAGAACATCATTTTTAGCCTCACTGTAGCCTGTAGCTCTAAGTGTCTCTATGTGGGCCGCGCTCACGTGTGTGCACGAGACCAGCGAAAGCACGTGAACACACATGAACGCGGTGCCCATGTCTCACGATCTCTCTCCCCTGGGACTCTAAAACTTCACCTGAGCCTCCATCGGCATATGGGTGAGTAGATAATGGCTGAATTTTCATTTTTGGGTGCACTATCCCTTTAACAGCCCTTTTCAACTTTGCCAGTTCAAGATTTCTGATAGCTTGGACTCATTATACCTAATAAAGTCATTAGTTTAAGGTATGTAAAATTAAATTCTGATTTTCATATTTGCCTTTAAGTTTTATGGTGTTTCTTTGACTGTCTAAAAGTGACCAAGATCCAAGTGGGAGCAAAATAATGCGACAACCTCCAGAGCTAAAAAATTAAGACAAAGTGGAAGTGCCAAAAACTGCAGTTTCTTGAATGGCCACTAGAGGCTGGCACAACAGTGAGTCAGTCATGGATCTATCAGGAGAACTGGATAAAGCATTGAATGTGGGCCTCTATTCATTCCTATGAGAGGCGCATGAAGCCAAAATGGTTCAGCTGCTGTGTATAAAATTATTGATGGTCTGAGAATTATCAGCACTATTCCACACTGTGCAGCCCACAGAGCAGGCACACTACAAACTTTTGCTGGCCAAAATGGCTAACTTTTGAACAGGAATAAAAAGAATTGCAGCTCTTCTAGACTTTCCAAATGTTGTCGGACCAAATAGATGAAGTCACTTTGGGGGGGTTGTGATGGCAAAAAAAGAAAGAATGGTATCCACTGATATAGATATAGATATAGATATAGATATAGATATAGATATAGACGTCTCTTTCATCATGTAAGTGCATGGGAAACAGTTCTTTTGGGCTTCAGGGCATCACATGACAACTACAGAACCACTGTTTCGCCATTACGAAAATTGGCTTCAAAGCCTAGTGCATGACCTGGGGGCTTGGAGTCAGTCCCTGTAGACCCCACGTTAAAATGCTCAACTTGACAGCAGAACTAAGCATGTTTACAGCCTGGTAAAAAAAGAAACCTTCTGATCCCTAGAGCTATTTTCTGCATTCATGACAACTGTGCAGGGGATGAATTGAATTATTCAACTTGCCCATTTAAATGTTATTAAGTCTTAAAGTTTTGCATCGTTAAGGGCGTGGCTACTGTGAGTAACAGGTGAGTGCCATCTGTTGACAAGTTGCTACCATAGTGACAACATTGGTTAGGTAACATAACCATGGCACAACTCCAAAACTCACACAAGATTTGGTTGACTAAAAAATGTCTTGTCTAGTTTTTGGTTGTACTAAAAGACCCTCTAAAGGCCCATTTATGCTCCCTTTATGTATGAAAATGAATACGTCCGTTTCAAACGATGTTACCGTCACTGCCCTCATACTTCCATGCGTCCTTTACGTTGGCATGGATGTTAACCAATATATCCACAAAAACAAACATGGCAACTGTGGAGGAGATATTGATAATGTACCTCTTGCATAAAAGACAAAAACAGGGGCAGCGTTGTAGGAGGCGGTGGTCGGTGAGGTTGTTAAATACATTGCGGCTGGAGGACGGAGAATTCTTTTCTCTAGTACTAGTACTTTCTTCTTCGTGTCTCACTAGAGCTACATATCGGGTAGTGACAGCAACACTGCCCCCACAGTTTCCGGTGGTACTGCTCCGTTTGGCCCGTATCCGTAAGCTTTATGGAAACGTGCAGAAATACGAAATGAATGCAGAGCACTGACAGAAGGCTCCGTCTGTATCCGGATCTAACGTCAGGATTTGATGTTGAGCATAAATGGGCCTTAAGGAGTCGGATGTTTTGTTTTTCTGGTAAATAGTTTACAAAAAAAGAAAAATTATGGTTTTAAGCCTGTTTTTGCTAGAGAAATTTAGCATTAGCATTCTCACAGTTAACCATAGCTGTAAATGTACCATGCTAATCAAGCTAGCAGCTTGTGTTATGGTTAGCTCCACCCTCTCATCTAAATATAGTAATTTCTGACCTGGAAAATCCAAGATGGCGACTGGGGAAAAAAAAAAAGCCAAACTTTCAAAACGGGAGTCCACAAAGCAGTGGTTGACGTCATGGTGGCTACATCCATTTTTACAGTCTATGATTGAAACGTCACAATTTAACTTTTGTGGCATGAAGTAAGTCCTTTTCTTCATAGTCGTTACGTTCTGATCACCTGGCACTTTTTGTATGAAATGTGCTCTCCTTCAACTCCAGGATTATCTAATTCTATAATATCCGTACCTGTTTGATTCCTTAACGGTAGTCAGTATTTCTGTTAAAGTCCGTAATTCTGTGCTTAGTCCTTCACAATTAAATATATCCTTATTATCTTTTTAATTATGTCAAATGATTGTATTACCAGTCAAAGTGCAGCTGTAAATATCTGGAACTGGAGTTCTGAGCAGTCTAATGTAAAGCTGAGATACCCTGAGTTTGAGTTACTCGTGAAAATCTCCTTCATATAACCTATGACACAGTGATAAATATATCACTAGGAGCAGATATTTGCATAGATATCTAGAGAGCAGAGTCAGGTATCAAACCTGTGACGAACCCTGACCAATCTTTTTTTATTATTTTGGTCTCGAGGCGGCGAGCTGCAGCCAACACATTCCTGCCTGAAATAGAGCGAGTGTAGGATTTCACCGACCTGACCTGCTCGGCTGCATTACACAGATCGTATCCCCGGTGATGACATAGTAGCACATTTAGCTCCGAACGAGGCGTGGGCGGGGCTTACTGCTGCTGCAGGACAGCTAGCCAACCGGCAGCATCGGCGCCATCTCTGCTGAAACACATGATCAGGAGTAAAGACTGGATCACCGGGACTTTGCCTTGGCGTTAAGTGTAAATCGTTAACATTTAAAAGCGCTGCATGCTTTTGACTTTGTGAGTAGGAATAAACACTTTTCCTCCACTATCTTTAAAAGTCATATCTAAAGATGTTCTTCTATTTGAGTTCTTTATTCTTCAACATGTCTCCAAAGTGGATACAATGTACTGCAGGTTGAAATTAAACCTGACAAATACAGAATGACTCTGCAGCCAAACACAGTTTAAGCTCAGTGTCACTCCTCGAACACACGTCGCCTGAAGAAAGAGAGAGTGAGAGAGAGAGAAAAAAAAAAAAACTCCCGCCAACCAGCTGTCCAAAAAGAGTGCTGCTGCTTTTGAGTCCAAGAACCACCCAGTGAACCTGAAGGAGGAGGGGGTGGAGGGGGGTCGTCAGGTTCTTGGGTTCAGTCATGGTCACATAGAGAGAGAGGGAACAGCGGGGGAATGTGTGTGTGTGTGTGTGTGTGTGTGTGTGTGTGTGTGTGTGTGTGTGGGACAGCAACAGGCTGCCAAATATGGCGAGGGGAGACGAGCATCCAAACATGTCCGACGACTACAGTATGTTCCCCTCACACTGCGGGTGATGTGTGGTGTGTGTGTGTGTGTGTGTGTGTGTGGGTGTGGGTGTGTGTGTGTGTTGCTCTTGCTCTTTATTGGTATCAGCTGATGTTGGACATGTTTCATGCCTCCATCCAAAGACAAAAGCTAAGTAAAGCAGACTCACTGAAGTGTCCCAGTCATGTGAGGTCAGAGCACAGATGGAGCAGAGGGGTACTTGCCAGTAAGTCAGGATGTTGCTGTAATCGTTCCTTCTAAGCAATCTTTAAATGTCCCTACTGACAACATTGCTTTAAGAAAAACAAAGATATACAAAGTTGTTGGCCAAAAAAAGCTGAGGAGAGAGAGCTGCATAAAGATATTTATATCTATGGACCGGAGATGTTACAATACCCATAAGTGTCCACAATGTATAGAAAGTAAGCACTATTTTCAGCCTGCTCTCATTCCCAACTTGTCAAATACCACCGCTAGTATCTGAGATTTCAGCGTGAAAAGGCATTTTTTGCAGTGATGTGATATGCTTCCAGGTGACGTCAGTTGGTAACGCTGCGGGGCAGTGTGAGTTTGAAACGCTACTGGCAACTACATAATGTAAAGAGCTGGAAAGTCCCTACAGGGTGAGAGGGAGGGGTTGTGTATGGGTCCAACGCTTCCCATGTGAATGTTGAGCCTAAACCTAACCACATGCTTTGTTGCACAAGGAAATAAACATAAAAACAAGTGTATGTATTTAAAGAGCAGAAACTGAACATTTCCTGTGAAAACAGAAATGTATTTTGAAAAGGCACAATGCATGTAACAAATGTGAATTGACACGGCATCCCAGAACTTTCACGACAGATGCAGGAGGCTACCTCGCGTGTCATATTTAGACGTGAAAGTCCACTGACAAAGCAGCAATATTTGATGAGTTGCAATGAGGTCACGCTACTATTTTAAACAAGGGCATGCTGAGATCAAACAATCAGATCAATCAACTGTTGGGCTTTCAGTAATAATTGTACAATTTTTTAGGTTTTTATATTACTCTGCAGCTTTCCAGTTGCGTTAGTGATGTATTCAAACCTGTAAATTCATATTTTGGTTAAAGTGTTTACATTTTAGCCTCAAAATACTGTTTTCTCAAGCCTCTCTAATGTTTTGTTTACACTGGCTGTGAAGAAAACAATTCGCATGAGTAAATAACATGTAAAGTCATTGTAAAGACGTGATAACACACGAATTCCAGGCTGGCGGCACGATGGATGTGACGCAAATGACTCGAAATATGCAAATTAAGCAGCATGAATGAAGCGAGTTGGATGATTTCAAGAGTTGAAAAATTTGAACTTCCACAACCAACTTGCACCGCAATGGCCAATCAGCATTTAGATCCTCTGGGGATGTATGAAGCCAAGGACGTATCGGCAGAAGTTCATTCATGACAGGAGTTATTCGCTCATATGAAGCAAGTCAACACATTAAAATTTGCATCACGTTTGGTGTGAAAACATAAAAACTTTTACTGCTGCTCACGCCCACAGCCACCAGACTCCACCAGAGACAAAAAGTTACTGGTTACTACTGCTGCTGATTGGTTAGCAGCTTCCGTTATTCTGCAATTCTGTGCCCCAGTAGGCTACTTCTGCCTGCTGCTCCAAACTGGGATCAGTGATGCAGGCTTCAATTACATCACCACTTTTTAAAAATGGTCAAGTGGGAGTTTTCATTTGCACAGGAAAAGAACGCAGATCGACCCACCTTTTAACTTCCCCCATAGAGTCTTGCCACCGTTGTCTCTTACGTTTATATTTTGTTGCCTTTGCAAAACCCCTGATGACTGAAGGTTGATTGCTCACAGTGTTAGCAGGGTTTTGGTCCGGCTGCTCTTTGAGGATGGAGTCAGTCAAAAGTTATGTATTCTGTTGGATCGTGAGCTGAGATTTGTGATGTTTCCATCTTTGGTCTGAATTTAGCACACAGCTTTCAAATCACTTTGTTTACGTTCTCTGGCTCTCCTTTGTCCTTTGGTATAAAACCAAAGAATCACCAAGTGGGTACATTTGCATTCTTCTTGTTAATGAGAGCAGACATTTTTCATGCTAGAGTGATATGAGATGGAATTATCAACTTGAACTTGGTAAGTGGGCAGATTCCAAGGTCTGGACCCAGGCAAGGAGGTAGGACTATATGGGTTATGACGTACAGCATCATATGTATGCTAGCATGTTGTTATTTTTTTTAATATGTTACAACAATGCGATGATGAGAAAGAGACTTAATACCACATAATTCATAACAGGTGTTGTATAGTTTAATGTCTTTCTTTGGCCGTGGACACGTAAGGACCATAGTTGTGGCCAACCAGTGTTGTATTTAACAATCATCTTGTCATATCCCCCTAAGCCGAACTCCTCCTGGTCACACTGGCCATAAAAAGATCCAAGACTGCAGTGATGTATGAAGCTACAGCAGACCGACATCAGGACACTCTCAGGACCTTTGAGCAGAATAATCTGCTAAAATGCACAGATGTATAAATATTTATAATAATAAAGATAGATCAATTTATTTCTGCATGTCTTTCTCCCTCTCTGTGTCTCTTTCTTCTCGTAGTCCTAAAAATAAAGTCCTCTGGTAACACCACTCCACCACACTAACCCTGATCTCCCGCCCTGTTTCCACTCCTCCTCCTCCTCCTCCTCCTCCTCCTCCTCATGGTTCGTTCCTGAAGTTCCTAGAATCTTCCACAGTTCCACTTTCAGGGAACGTGGGGAACGTCCAGAAGCTGCCAGCTCCAAAAACTGTGGTTGGCCTCAGACGATCCCTTGTTCCTTCTGTCTCTCCAAATGTAGTTCACATGTGAGACTGTACGTCTTTTCAGCTGCCTTATTGGCTGACAACAGACCTGTCTGCTTCTGCAGCATTTGCACTGATCAAGGTTTATATCCAATTACACATATTTAAAGGAATACTTCACCACAAAATGACCATTTGTATCTCAATTACTCACCACATTACCTTGAACTTGTGAAAAGTATTCTTGCATGCCTCCATGCAAGAACTGAGAATCCAACATGGCGAACTGTCTTCATTAATTGAAGTAAATGGGGTCCACATTCAACAACAGCAAAACTAGCTCACAACCAGCACAACCAGCTCAGTGGCCTATTGGTGGAGTGTCCGCCCTGAGACTGGGAGGTCGTGGGTTCGATCCCCGGCCGGGTCATACCAAAGACTGTAAAAATAGGACTCAGCATCAGGGGTTGGAATTGGGGGGTTAGATCACCACATGATTCCTGAGCGCGGCATTGCTGCTGCTCACCGCTCCCTCAGGGGATGGGTCAAATACGGAGAACAAATTTCACACACTCAGGTGTGTGACAATCAGTGGAACTTTACCTTTACCTTTACTATCAAAATATCCTTGAACAAACTCCCACACAACTTGTGGAGTACAATCCACATCTGATTTATCCAGTTCTCCAGTTCACAAAGATGTTACAATATAAAACACTTCAAGGCCAAACTTGATTTCTCACCTGAAGAGCCGATTTCCAGAGCTATGACTCTCCAGGCAGAATCTTAGTGGCCATGGTCTTTATGATGTCGGGACTGTGGGTTGTTTAGCTCAAGATATTTCCTGACCTCAACAGTGAGTCTCTCCCCATCTGTTCTTTGTCACAGATGAGACACAGCAGCAGTTACAGAATTGACCTATGGCTAAGCCACGCCCCCCTCAACTCACTCCGACAAACCATCAACATTCAGTGACCGGCGCTATGGCAGGTGTCACCGTACACAACATTTTGCAGGAGGCAGTTGATGATTTTTGGAGACATAACGATCAGATGTCAGTGAGAAGTAACCGAAAGGGCCTAAACTGCGCATTGGAGGGATATATTCATCATTTTATTGTTGAGAAGGTCGATGAAAAGCTTAAATTACAAGACAAAATTTACAGGTCACAGCGTACGCTTGTGAACCGCATCTCGTTGCCGTCGCCATCAAAGACAACAAGTTAAAGTGCCACTGAAGTTAAGGTTTTTGGCTCAGAATATGAGAAAAGGATAACGGCCTTTTTACCATCTTTACCAAGAGTGTCTCTCCGTTAGTTTGGTGCTACAGTATTTACACTGAATCATTCAGCATAACGTTTGCCAACCTTTGTTATCTCTGCGATTACAGATAAGTTAATGAAGCTAAGCTCCAGAAGTTAACGTTAGCTTAACTAGAGCCCTTTGGACAACAGCTAACAATGATGTACGATCACCAAAGTACAAAACTAGAACAAAACAGGCTAATGAACTCCCAGCAAACAAGGTGACATGATGAACAACGCAGCTAGGAGCTAACGTTAGGCTAACTTTAGCTAATGTTAGCTAGAGATGTTAAAGATAACTTTATATTTCTTTCCAGCAAAGTGACAATATGTTGCCTCAAACATGATGTTGACTTACCTTAGAACAGATGTAGACATCATTGTTAATCTTATTCACGTTGAGTTGATGTTGTGGTCTAACGTTACCACACAACTTTATCCAAAGGAGACACTTTTCTCGGTTGAGATGTGGTTTAAAGGGTAAAAAATACACCTCGTCACCCAGCCTCTCAGGATACCTTGTGTCAGAGTTGCATGTACCCCATGCACACCGTTTGACCATTTTTAAACTTCAAATCTCCGAAAAAGCTCATAAAACTGAACAAAACTGACTTTCTGTAATGCATTTCAATGGACGTCCAGGCAGAGAATGTCCGAGTGTATGGGAATGGCTATACGCACTGTGATTGGCTCATCGCATTTGAGGGCGGGACTTAGCCATAGGTCAATTCTCTTTATGCATCCATGGTGAGGAGAGGAGTCAAGCTGCCATAGGAGCAGGGAACAAGAGGAGGAGCTGGTCTGTACAAGCAGAGAGCAAGTGGGGGGGGAAGCATTTAATTGCGGGGCAATGAGGCTGGAAATAGGACAGTGGTGTGAAGTGGTATGTGGCGTCCCGTCCAGGAGTGCTGACGTGCATTTTGGCACGGTGGGGTTGTACATTGAAATATTGGGGCATATTTTTTGATGTGCAGCATTCACTGTCAGTGTGTTTGAGCCTTTTGAGACTGGCTAGTGAAGACAGTGGAGCTTTTAGCAGCTAAAGAGACAGACATTTCCCTCAGGAGTTGGTGGGGACCAAAAACAGAGCTAAAAGGACAATAATTATTTGTTAAATTTGTTGGGGGACCAGACACACAGCTCCAAATGAATAATAATGTTGCTCTATGTCGGCTGGATGTGTGAATAAGCAGCTGGAGACATATAATATAATCTGTAATGGTGATGATATGTCACTGTTGTATTTACAGTTTGTTGCTCTGTCCCCAGGTGGCTAAAAAAATCAATTATTAATGCTTTCAATACAACAAGTGAATGAGTTAATGAACAAACCCTGATTCAGCAGCAAGCTGTAAATTTTTATGTCACTGTAACATCAGTTTTCAATTTGGGACTGGGACTGCTTAATATTTATGCACAGTAGTTATAGGCTATGGATAAATTATTTTGAAACAAGTCTTTGTCTGTATTATCTGCCAAACATATATAGCTGTGAATTTTGTTATTTGGCAACTGAATGATGGCCCAGTGTTGGCTCACACTTCAACTTTAATTTTCACCCATGAAACAACATCTGAATCTAGCAGCAAGACTAAAGCCATGACTGACCTCATCTAGGCAAACTTACAGTCTGAAAATATAATGGTTTTTGAACAACACAATGGGCGGCACTGATGGCGGTGTGTTGTGTGTGTGTGTCTGTGGCACTGGTAAGAAAACTATCATTTATTAGATACAACGTGCACTATTCTTTAATAAGTTGCATCAATGTCTTTCTAAAACAGAGGATTCACTCTTCCCCGGCTACAGAACATAAAAGTGTCAAATCGAGTTAAACGATAAATGGATCGTGAGACTGAATGTTCCTAAACTGAGATGTGCCAGGAACCGTGACATTAAAACGTCCTGCAGCTCCTTCCTTAAGTAATATAATAACCAACCGGAAAAAAGGACATGTGATGAGACACGGGAAAAATGTCTCCACGGGGCTGTAGGGGTGTTCGATCACACAAAGGAGCATCTGTGACTGTGAGTTTAGAGGCCTGCAGGGGATTAACTTGTGCTCAATAGGACAGTGTGTTTTGTTTATGTGTGTGTACAATATTGGCTGAGTGACAATAGGGGCAGTGTAACTGAATGACTGTACCATAAGTGGGGCAGGCCGGTGGCTCAGCAGGCGGGAACGACTCACTCTGAGCCGGCGGCAGTTCGACACTCGCTACTGGCTTTTGGCCTTCTCAGAGAATCGACCGTGAAATGTCATGAAAATTATCTTTTAAAGAAAAATGGTGTCTTTATACCGCAAACATTAGAGGGTTGTATCAGGAGGAAATTAAATGTCAGAGCAATTCTTAAGGGGAAGAGATATTTATTTATTGCCCTTAAATCTTGTTTTGATATGTGTTAATTCACACACTATTTAGTTATTTACTCTGTCCTCGTCTTTGGCACTAATTCCTGTGATGTACTGCTAAAGATGACAGGTCGCTGCCCTTTTCCTTGTCTGTTCATCTCTGGTGACTAATGTTCCTACAGCCACAGCTGCACCAAAATGTCACTTCACACATTGCATTTACTTTATATAACCTTTGTAATGATATATCAAATAAGTGAATTATAGCTGAAATCACCCTTTTTAAAAACACTATTACACAGTTCAGGGTGTCAGAGTCGCATACGAACAGGAAGTCCTGATTAGAATTCAATGCAGATGGTCTCAGGAATTTCTGGGCAGACATTTTTCAATTGTACAGTAGCATATATATCAAACACTTAGTCCCCGACTCTCTCACTGTGATACTGGGCTGTTCTGATTACTCTTTGACCCGCACGCATTATTACAGCGAGCTCTTAAATTTGGTATAGTCATAGCAAAAGGGTTATTTGGCGAGAATGGAAACTGCTTCCCCTCCTTGCTTTACAAAACGGATAAATGTCATGGTGTCTTGTCTGCATCTTGAAGAAATTCAATACACTCTGTCTCACCCCTCATCAAGTTTTCTAAAATCTGGGGACATTTTACTGAACGCATGAAACAGATGAGGAGTCAGGCTGACTAACTGAATTGGACTACTTTCTTGTACTGGACTGTACACTGTGCTTCAATCTGCCAGTACACTATGTCTCCATTGGACCTTCCCTGACCGCTCATGGTCTTTACCCCATGGATACTATCGCTCTCCTATGGACATAGTACAAACTGGTGTATAATTGTACTGTTTTTCCTCTAGCTGGCAGTGTGTTATCATTTAACTTAATAATTTTTTATCATTATCATTACTTCTACATTTCCTCATTTGATTTATTTAGTTTGTGTTGTTGTATTTTTGTCTTTTTTCCATCCTGTATTTCCTATGTCCATGTTTGTGTATTATTAAAATGTTAAAAACTCAGAGAGTCTATTAAAAAAAGAATTCATATTAGTTCATTAATTCTGAGCAGGTCTTTATGTAGTTTGCAAATAAGGTTGTTTTGGAACAGTTTTTTCTCCACAGATTCAATTCATCCAGATATGAATTACTCTATACTTCTATAGGGAGCACAAGCCAGGGTACACCCAGGATCTCTGCCTGGCAGCCATTCATGACACCTATACATGACAGCTGTGGCATGTTGCACAGAGCACATCGCTTTCCTGCTCCAGGCGCTGTATGTTAGATAGAGAAACAGTATGAATATGAGGATTTTTTTTTGATAACTAAAACACAGTCACAAGTCTTTGATCCATGTCATTCATAATGGGCTTTTAACAGTTGTCAGTGACAGCATAAAAAAACACAGGCTTTTCAACAACTGTGAGTCAGTGGAACTGCGTGAGGTCTCTGAGCGTACAGTTATAAATGTGCACACAAAATATTTTAGGGGTTGGCCCAGTACTTTGAGAGATTAGCTGCAGATAGACGGATAGAGATACACACACACACACACACACACACACACACACACACACACGCATGACACATTCATACACATACTACTAAACATATGATCCTCCCCAGCTTTACGCCTGGTGGATATAATAACAATTCACACAATCACATATAGCTACGAGCAACTTAGAGCTACCGACCTGTCTTTGGATTTTAGGAGGAAATAGTTGTACCCAGAGGAGCCCCATGCAGACAAACAGAACATGAAAACCCCAACGCATTCTCATCCTAAGTTATAACCTTGTCAGTGGCCTTTCACATCTACGTATTACTCGCTACGTATCCTCCTGCATCTGCTGTGGACGCACTGGGATGCTGCTACCAACGCTGGGACGTCAACAAAAGCACATGGTAAGGTTTAAACAAAAACATCAGGGTGTGGATCTACGTCCACATGGGAAGTGAACACTGGACTCCCAGGAGAAAGTCCAGGGTTTGTTGGATCTCTTTCTGCCTGTGGTACAGGAGTTCTACAGCTCCTTATGTCTGTTACCAGCGGGTTTCAACCTGACACTGTCCAGCCGCATATCATACCACCATGACAGCTGCCATCCAGCCGACCTGCAGCATATCATAGCACTGTAAAAGGTTCCATCCGGTGCCAAAAAGCGTCTTTTGGTGTCAGGTGTCTGACGCCTAAATCACTGACATTGTGGCGGTATTTGATGACTTCAGAATGAAACTCCACAAAGACTGAATCCAGCCGGCTGGTGCATTCAAACCATCGACTAATGTAAAATACCATGTACTACCATGTAAAATAATGGACGTAACCACTGAAACATCACCCACTGGTTAATGGACTCCGGTTTTGAAGCCTCGAGTCTGGCATTTTGGCTGTTGCATCTTGGATTTTTGGAGCAAAACGTGACCATGTTTGGACGAGGGGGTGGAGCTTTGTAGGAGAGAGGGTGGTGACACTCACACCCTTAATTATGCTTAACTTTAAGCCTTAATGAAACTTAAAACGGTGTTTTATAGAAATTCACCGTTTCATGAAATTAGCAAAGAAATTAGCTATAGGGACCAAAACCATTTTTGCACCAGGCTGTAAAAATGTTAATTTCTGCTGTAAAGTTGGATATTTTAACATAGGGTGGTTTTAAGGGGATTGACTTGCTTCTGGAGCCAGCCTCAAGAGGATATTAGAGGGACTGCGGTTTTTGGCACTTTCATTTTGGCTTAATTTTTCAGCCCCGGAGGTTTGCCACGTGGTTTGAACCCAGGACTGCCATGCTGTTAGCCACTTTAAGGCCTTATTCAGGCTGTCAAAAAGTTAAACCTGGCTTAATTTTACCAACACAATGCTGCATTGGCCAATCAAAAATAGAGAAAGACAAACTCCTGGTAGATGGAAGATAAACCAATTGTAGCTGCGGTAACTTTCCATAGATGTAGACTGCTATGTTATAGTAATATTCTATATAAATACACATAACTGTATAATAATTATACACAATATACAAAACTGTCCGGCATGTAATACAGAAAAAGGATCTGTTGAAACCCTGCTGATTGTTCCTGTTAACAGCTCTTTACTCCTCCCTGATGACAAAAGGGTTGGGGTTGGTTTTTTTAGAGTGTTCTCAAAGACAGACATATATGACCTGTTGTCTGCATGCAACACATTCTCAATGCTTGTGACACGCAGGGTCCAGAACATCCTATACTTTCTATTATTAAGCAGAAAGAGGAAGAGTTGGTCGGGCGGTAAGGGTGATGGAGGCCTCTTCCTCTTCCTCCCTTTCCTGTTGCATGAATGAGCGGGTTTCAAGCTGACTAAATGGAGAAGTGGCGCGTGTCTGTGCAGACTGCAGGCTGATCTCGTATCATTCATGTTCTATGAAATTTGGTGCAGATATTCATAGTGCCCTGAAGATGAATGCTAATGACTTTGGTGATCTCTTTTAATCTAGTGCCAACATCAGAACAAATTGGTCCCAAACAAATGACATGCCAATCATCATCAGCTGTACTTTATTGTTAATCAGCAATGTTAGCATGTTATCTGGCTTAAAGTGAGTGTTGTGAGCTGACATTAGCATTTAGCTCAAAGTATTTGTGCTTGGTGCATGGTTATAGACTCTTCGTTTTGTTTTATTATTACCAGCATAAACATTGTTTAAATAAACTGGACCCTGGTGCCTGATGTTACTGAATTCAACTCCAAATCAGCTAAACATCTAAATTAAAACTGTCCATTTAACTGCTACTACCAACTGACATACCCAGTTTGACATTACACTTTGTCCACACTTTGCCTTTTGCAACAGTGGTATTCATAGATGTCTTCAGCAGAAGTGATGCAGATTAAGATCTCACTGATGTGTATAAAAAGCCTCACAGTGAAATTTACCGAGACGTTCTGGTGGCACAGCTTCCTCTCAGCAAAGCTAATAAGATCATGTCTAAAGGCCCTTTAGGTCTAAAGGTCCTTATCAGCTCTCTAATGCTGCCATACAGTGACACATAAAAGTCAACTTATTGCTCAAAAAGCACCAAGAGTACAAAGAACACAGACTGAAGCACTGAGTGACGACTGATGATTTAACATGTCGCTTGTAGAGCCAGTCACCAGAAGAACATTTTGCATTGTGCATCTTTGCACAACACCAATACGTTACATTTGCACTTTTCATGTTAATGATATCAACGTTTCTAAAGTGGTGTAGTATATGAGCTGACTTTGTCATCATGAGGTGGAGGGGTTGCTGGATGATGTGAAACCTGCCAAGCTGCAGACCACTGTTCAAGACCAACAAACCAAATAAAACCAATTGTTCTTTAGTGATTAATATTTGTGTATCAAGCAGCTTTTTAGCCACAAAATGTGGATATTTTTTGCCACAAGTCATTTTTCAACGAAAGACAGTGGCACAAAAAGCGATTGTTCTTTACCGAGACATTGACAGCTTCTCCAGCCATGATTGTGCCACCGAAATCATGCTTTTTAAGCCAAAACATGATGGTATCCTCACCATAACGAGTAGTTTCCGTGCCTAAACCTAACCACATGTTTATCATAGCATTTTTCAAGCCAATTTCAAAGTTCATTCATTTAGGGCTGGCTCAGGCTTGCCTTGCACCAGCCCCTGGTTAGGCTGACTTAGGCCTAGTCTGCCATGGGTCCTCCTATAATACACCAGGCACCTTCTCTCTCTCTCTCTCTCTCTCTCTCTCTCTCTCTCTCTCTCTCTCTCTCGGCCATACTGCATGTCACTAACTCAGCTTCTTCTCCGGAGCCTTTGTGCTCCACTGTCTCTCAGGTTAACTCGTATCACAGCGGTGCCTGGATAGTGTGACATGTGTGGTTGTGCTGCTGCCGTGGTCCTGCCAGATGCCTCCTGCTGCTGCTGCCATCATTAGTCATTAGTCATACTTCTACTGTTATTATACACATATGATTATTGTCACACATGTATACTGCCAGGTATTAATACATACTTTCAACATATTGCACCACAATAGCCAGAATTATAATTATAATATTATTACTTTCATTAATGTTGTTGTAAGCTACTGTCATTACCCTCTGTCCGGCATCTCTCTCTGTCTCTCTTTCTGTCTCATTGTGTCATACAGATTACCGTTAATGTATTATGTTGATCTGTTCTGTACGACATCTATTGCACGTCTGTCCATCCTGGAAGAGGGATCCCTCCTCAGTTGCTCTTCCTGAGGTTTCTACCATTTTTTCCCTGTTAAAGGTTTTTTTGGGGGAGTTTTTCCTTATCCGCTGTGAGGGTCATAAGGACAGAGGGATGTCGTATGCTGTAAAGCCCTGTGAGGCAAATTGTGATTTGTGATATTGGGCTTTATAAATAAAATTGATTGATTCATTCATTCATTTTCCGTAACTACTTATCCTTTTAGGGGTCACTTGGGGATGGGAGACAATCCCTGCTGACACTGGGCGAGAAGCGGGCATATCCTGGACAGGTTGCCAGATGATCACAGGGCTGACACATAGAGACAGACAACCACTCATACCTGCGGTCAATCTAGAGCACAGAGCTCCACACGGACAGGCTCGAACCCCACACCCCAGGTTTGAACCAGGAACCCTCTTGCTGCTAAGTTACAATGCCAGCTACTGCACCATTGTGTCGCCAAAATCAGTTTCACCGTTACAAAGGTCAAATATCTTGATCTCACAGACAGAGGTGAGTGTCAGTGGAACCAGACTTCCTCTTTTGGTTTAGATATTGAGTTGTGTCCTGGTAAACCATGTGTCTGCATAAAAGTATGTGTGCAACATTGAGTAAATGTGTCTGTCTGTGTGTGTGTCCTTAGTTTACCTGCAGACCAGTTATTTCATTCGTGTAGATTGTGAGATCTTGATGGTGCTTGATGAAAAGTCAGGTGAAGTCAATAGGATACTCTGGTCCTCAGTAGATCATGGATATGTGTGCCAAATTTAATTTCAAATCATCTAATAGTCGTTGAGATATTTCAGTCTGGACCCTAGATTTTAATAATAACTAATTACTTGACCCCAACATGGTGCCTACTCATTCGAAGGGAGTTGCTTGCCTGGTGCATACACCAAAAGTTTTCTAGCTTCTGGGTTTACTTCCGTAGAATGCGGCCTACTGAATTGTGTTTCTCTGGTTTGCCCCACCCACAAGTTCCTACTCCGCTCACAGATTTTACATTGTGATGACATCACAGATTTTTCCATCACTTCTCTCTGCTTGAGGAAAGTTTTACAAAAATAAAACCATCATAGCTCAAAAATTGAGAATAGAAGGATTTATAACTGACCATGTTTGCAGTTCTATGTGTCCTGTCAACAGTTTTATAGACGTCTCTTTTATAATAGTAGCCTATGGGGAAAATGCCTTTTGGGCCGCAGGGGATTTTGTGGCCACTGTGAAATATTGGCTGCAAGGCTGAGCAGTGTTCCCGGGGGCCTGGTCTGGACCAAACTGTAGCTTCTGCTGGTCATTACTGACACATGAGGGACTGACTGACATCCGATTACACGTTGCCTAGCAATGACAGCACTGCCAAAAATGCATCAGTGTGATGGGAATCAGAGCTGCAGGAAGTCTTTGTGTAAGTGCCTTCATTTTTTTTTTCTTTGACTGATCGTCCCATGAAGCCGCCGCCACATCTGCCATCTTGGTTGTTATGGATACAGGTATAGCTGAAAGTGGAGCCTGTGTTTACCTACTGATAAACACACATAATAGTACTCAGGCAAGGCAAAATTCATTTATTTATACAACAAATTACAGCAAGAAGGCAATTCAAAGTGCTTTACATAAAACATCAAAAGAAGACAAAATGCAAAAGAAACACATCATAAAAGGACATTTAAATACAATTTAAAAACGCCATTAAAGAGCCAGAGGATAGAAAATAAAAACAAGACTATGGAGGGTATAAAATACAAGAACAAAAGTTACAGTGCAGTGTAAGGAATGGAGAAATATTTGATTTAATAAAGTGGCAAACAGGAAAGTCTTCAGCCTTGATTTAAAAAAAATCTTAGAGTTGCAGCAGACCCGCAGTTTTCTGGGAGTTTGTTCCAGATATGTGGTGCATACAAACTAAATGCTGTTTCTCCATGTTTAGTCTTGACTCTGGGGACACAAAGCAGACTTGCACCAGATGACCTGAGAGCTCGGGGTGATTCATACTGTAGCAGAAGATCAGAAATGTATTTGGGCCCTAAACCATTTTGTGCTTTATAAACCAAGAGTAGTATTTTGAAATTGATTCTGGAGTGATGCGATCTACCTTCTTGGCCTTAGTGAGGCCCTGAGCAGAAGTGTTCTGAATAAGCTGCAGCTGTCTGTTTTTTTAGGGATACCTGAAGACATCGTACAGTAGTCAAGTCTACTGAAAATAAAAGCATGAAGAACTTTTTCCAAATCCTGCTTGCTCAAATTGTTAGCCAGTTTACAGGTATATCATATCACTGTTACGCTGACGACATTCAACTGTATGTCTCGTTTAAGCCTGATAACACAAACTTACTTTCTTCACAACTCTTTGATTGCCATCAAGGAGTGGATTCAAACAACTACTAACAATTAAACACAGACAAAATGAAGGTAATGACAATGGCTTTGGATAGTATAGCTTCAAAGGTTGTCCATAGTATTGGGTCCCTTTCATCACCTATATGGTCAAGTTTTAGGAATCTTGGTGTTATTTTTGATCAGGCCATGCACTTTGATCATCATGTTCATCACTGACCCGTACTTGTTTTATTCAGCTAAAAATTATTACAAAAAGCACGGATAATCATCTTCAGCCCAGGTCAAGACACCAAAGACCTGGGCTGAAGATGATTATCCGTGCTTATGTGTCCTCCCATCTGGACTACTGTAATTCTGTTTTTACTTGTCCAAACAAATCTCCTCTGAATTGTCTTCAAATAATCCAGAATGCTGCTGCCCAGATGTTAACCAAGTCCAGCAGGTCGACCCACACCACTCCCATTTTAGTTTCTTTACACTGGCTTCCCATCACGTTCAGGGTTCACTTAAAGACGTACAGAGGCCTCCACGGTCAGGCACCTGAATACATTAGTAATCTCCATTCATATTTCAACAGTAGGTCCCTTAGGTCTTCTGACCACAACTACTGGCTGCCAATCGCTCCAGACTCAAAACAAAAGTTGATCGTACCTTTGAAGTAGTGGCTCCAAGACTATGGAACTATGTTTACGATCTGCAATCTCCTCAGAAAGATTTTGAAAAGCAACGGATGACCCACCTTTTCAAGATGGCCTTTGTCCCACTCTAAATTGTCCAGCGCTCGCTCCCTGGTATGTTTCTTTTTGGGGCCTCAGTAGCCTGTATTTGCTATGTTTTACTTTCTTTCCATTGCCTTGTTTTATTTGTTTTATTGTCACATATCCTGCACCTGATATACAGGAACTGACTGCTTCTTTAATTTATTGATTTTGTCAGTGAAGAAGAAGGCAAATTCATTGCAGGCCCTGGTGCACAGAAGTTCAGAGACTACTGACACGAGGAAGGTTTGTTGGCCGTTCAACAGAGGCAAACGAGGCATGTGCATTATCACAGTTTTTGGCAATGATGTCAGAGAAGAAGGAATATCTCTCATTTCTCAGTTCTATATTATGAATGCAAAGTCTCTCTGTATAGATGTCATAAGCGGGTCACTCTGAGCTCACATTTACCAGACATACAAGGTTTGCGTGTGTGTGTTTATGTTGAGGGTGTGTGTTTCTGAGGAAAAAACACTTTCTCTAACGTTTCTTCACTTAAACAGAAGTCAGAAGTTTCAGTAACTGTGATACTGGTCAAGTGTGTGTGTGTGTGTGTGTGTGTGTGTGTGTGTGTGTGTGTGTGTGTGTGTGTGTGTGTGGTTACAGGCAGGAGGAAGTGGGATGTGTGTGTGGAGTCAAGTGATAGTGTGTGTCTCTGTGTGATCAGATGCCTTGTGTTGCATTATACGGCCAGCTTTCTTATCAATGAGCTCGTGTCTGGTGTGTGTATGCCTAACGTGTGTGTGTGTGTGTGTTTGTGTGTGTGTTTGTCTGTCAGGACAGCAGCATGTTGTTTCTGATAGCACTCCAGGGATGAACAGTGTTTTTCTGTTTTCCATTGATTGTCAGTCAGGATTCACTTATCTGTCCTGACACAGCAAGCAACTGATTACACACACACACACACACACACACACACAAGCAACTGATTTCCTCTCTGTTGAAACACAACGGTAGTACAGACATGGAGCTTTCCCGTAGCAGGAGGTTAAAAATCAACCAATTAGCTGATGTCTGATGATGTCATTATTACAGTTAGACTCTGACAAAACTGCAACTATTGTTTTAAAAAATGGATGCACTCAGACATTTTACATTTCGGTTTTCTCCTTATACAGTTCCAACTGCTGTCATGTAAATAACTTCTATAAGCCGAATCACAAAGAAAAGTTTTGCCAGTAATGTACGTGTATGTACGTTTGTGTGTGTGGGGCTTGTTCGAACAGTGTTTCTAATAAGAAAAGGAGGAGATGTGACAGAAGGGAATAGACAATGACATCATGGCACACTGCATTCTGAACAGTAGCACCAATACGTTAGGACACGCTTCTTTAACGGAGACAAAAAAACAAAAATGGACTGATCAAAGAGCAAGTTCAACACTTCCTAAGAGAGAAGTTGAACAAGGAAGCAGAAATTAAAGGAAATAAACCATGACCATGAGGTCAGGCGGTTCGGGTAAGCTTGTAAAAAAAAATATCATTAGTTTCGGGCAGGTTTCTAACAAATGACGATCTTGTCCTAACCCTAACCATAACCAAGTAATTTGTGCCTAAACCTAACCACACATTAACCACAGCAGTGTTGAACCATATAGTCTTAACATATCTGCTATATAATAACGTACAAATGTTACGTATGGGTGGTTTGCAGAAACATACAATGACAAAATTTATTCTGGCAGTTGGGCTGCTTCTGTCTAACATGCACTTAAAATCACCAAAATTCAAACTTGGACTTAATATCGACCTCTCCTCTCCTGTCTGAGACACACACACACACACACACACACACACACACACACACACACACATCTTTGTCCTTATGAACCCATGCAGATCAATCTACTTTTGTTTGTTAATGCACAAACACACACACATTACTGGGAATCTGTACTGTGTTTTGTGTGCTTGTGTGAATGTGCGAATAGATATAAATATCTTACAGCTGATTTCCGTTCTCCGATCAGCTGACGGAGCTTCAGGATCTGAAACTGTTCTTCGGGGGGAAGGAGGTTCTGAATGTGCTGTTGTGTGCTGACTCTTAAAGTATACAGTGTTACTGACTGCTCTGAGCTCTGAGCTCATTGGTTCCTACCGAAGATCAATATATCAATCAATCAATCAATCAATCAATTTTATTTATAAAGCCCAATATCACAAATCACAATTTGCCTCACAGGGCTTTACAGCATACGACATCCCTCTGTCCTTAAGACCCTCACAGCGGATAAGGAAAAACTCCCCAAAAAAACCCTTTAACGGGGAAAAAAAACGGTAGAAACCTCAGGAAGAGCAACTGAGGAGGGATCCCTCTTCCAGGACGGACAGACGTGCAATAGATGTCGTACAGAACAGATCAGCATAACAAATTAACAGTAATCCATATGACACAGAGAGAGAGAGAGAGAGAGAGAGAGATATGCAGGTAATGACAGTAGCTTACAACAACATTAATGATAGTAATAATATTATAGTTATAGTTCTGGTTACTGTGGTACAATATGTTGAAAGTATGTATTAATACCTGGCAGTATACATGTGTGACAATAATCATATGTGTATAATAACAGAAGAAGTATGACTAATGACTAATGATGGCAGCAGCAGCAGGAGGCATCTGGCAGGACCACACACATCACGCTGTCCAGGCACCGCTGTGATATGAGTTAATCTGAGAGACAGTGGAGCACAAAGGCTCCGGATAAGAAGCTGAGTTAGTGACATCCAGAATGGCCGGGTTAGCTAGATGCAGTAATAGGATACATAGGATATATAGTTTCATTTTTAAAAAATGCTCATTCATTTCCTTGAATCGCTGGTCATTGTTGTTTTTATCAAATGTCTCTCAAACATGAGGAAATAGGGGATTTGTTGGACTATTTCAACTATGTTCAGCGATGGATTAATCCACATTTGGTGCTCTGGTGAATATTTGTGGCAACAGGATGGTGTATGTGAGGTCAAAGTAAACTACAGTGTGTTTGTTCACGGTAATGAAGGAACATGTCACCCAGTGCAACAGTGCAACCCGGTCTCACTCTGAAGTCATCGAAATCCAGTGTTTGATCAGGGACTTCCAGCTTCAGACACCAATGAGAAAAGCTGTTTTTTCATGTTGGCATGATACGCAGCCGGTCACCATTATTGTTTAACAGCACCCAACGGCATCCTGGGGAAACGCGACGAGTTTAACAATGAAAGTTAAGGCAGCTGAAGTCCCGGAGAGGAGGGTTGGTGGATGGGTCCAACAACCGCCGGGTTTCACCCAGGAGGCTGGTGTTAGCAAGATTATTATCTCAGAATTCTGAGAAATATATTAATGGAAAAAATCTGCTCTTGCTTTTCTGAATAAATGCAATAGGAATGTTTTTCATTATGGAAAATGAGAATTAAGATTAGAGTTTATATGATATCCTAAGAAAATGCCCACGTCTGTTCATAAGATATCCTACAAATTAGCAGCCCACAAATGATGTGATGTTCCCAACATAAGGTTACGTTTTAAAGTGAAGTTACCATGGTTAAGTTTAGGGAAAGACATACTGTGAAATGACTGAAATTTAACATGGTTCATAACACCGGTGTCCTGGGGAAAGTCCTGTGTTTTATGACCCATCAACCATCCCAACCTGCCTCCTAACTAGCCTGTTCAGGACCACTTCCTTCTTTACACCTGTCAGCACATTGATGAAGTGACTGCAGCCTTTTAAAATACACGGATTATGCACAAATTATTGGCTCAACATTTCATGGTTTATGTATGAATTTTGGTGCATTACTTTTCGTTGGAAATGTACGAACAGTGCATGAGAATCGCCCGAATAACTGTACAACTGTCTCCAGAGTATCTCTTCAGCCTGCTGCTGTTTGATAATCAGCTGATAACACTGGCTGCCTCCTGCCTACACTCAGCTTTTAAAGGGTTCCCTGGTTTACTGCTGCAGTCAAATGGAGCACAACCATTGCTGCACACAGCACATGAAAATTCCCACATGTCAGCATACATGCTCAGCTGCTACCTGAGCAGAGGTCTGATCAGACAGAGTAACTGAAAACACCTGTGTGAGGGTGCAGGGCTGACAACCAACATGTCTCCTGCAGAACTGACTGCTATTTTTTAACACATCCTGTGTTGGTCCTTTATAAGGACATAAGTACAGGAACAAACACACACACACACACACACACACACACACACACAGACAACCCCGGAGAAAGTGCAACAGGATGCACTTTTACTTGTTCCTGGCAAAGCTGTGGTTACTTCCTTTGATGACTACCACCAAGCATGCTGAACCACACATACCAGCACACACACACACACAGGCACACACACCACATGAAGGCTGTTCCCAGAAGGAATGCTCCACGGCTGCCGGCCTCTCTTCCTCCTTTTTCTTCCAGCAGCTAACTGAGGTCAGACGGACGTTCGTTCCCATTAAAATCCTTGAGGGAGAAACTCCACCCAAAACCACTTAAACCCTTTAAAAACCAGCTGCTGGTGGTCTGCCTTAGATTTTCCGTTCTTTCGTTGTATTGTTCTTTTTCCTGACTGTGAAGTCAAGTCCTGATATTTCCAGTATATCGGCACATCATGTTTTCCCTGGTCTGAAAAAAATGTGACTGTTGGAATTTGGTGTCAGTTTTTATAAAGATTTCCACGTTCTCAAGTTGTAATGAAAGCTGGTGTTTTTTTTTATTTTTTTAAAATTCCAGTGCTCATGGAAATTACTCACTTTTATTTCTTGTCCCTCATCATGGTGGCGTTGGGATGAATTGTCTCGTCTGAAGTTGCAATCAGGTTTAACGCAAGGCACAAGTTTGCCTCGGTGTATTTGCTCATTTCCCACCATTGGAACCTTTCCAAGGATCTGAGTACAAATAATTTAACTGTTTGTTGTGCGTGTGACAATAAAGAACCATAACTTTAAAGAACTTCCATTTCCCTGCATCTTAATTACTGCATCTATTCTGTACATAGGACATCTGTTGCATGTCTGTCTGTCCTGGGAGAGGGATCCCTCCTCGGCTTCTCATTCTGAGGTTCCCTCCATTTTGTGGGAGTTGTTCCACATTAAGGGTCCAAGGACAGAGAATGATTTATGCTGTACAGACTGTGTGCACCCCTTGAGTCAGGGAGATATTGGTCATATGTGATATCGGGTCATAAAAATAACTTCAACGTTACTTATTTATACGGCACCTTTGATACAAATATGGAGACCCAAAGTGCCAGAAATGTAAACAAATCAATTTAAAAAAACATATGCAAGACTAAAAATGACAACAGAAAGACAATAAAATGTTAAAAATCAAAAAATAAAAACAAGTAAAAGGTAATGGAATAAGATAAAATGAACACCAAGGATAAAAAAAAGGTATTAACCAATAAAGAATTGACTTGTCCTGACATCTCTTCATGTTTAAATATCCAGACTAACATATTTTAGTTTAAGCACATTCTCATTTTGGTTCCCCTGACATATAAAATGAGTTTTCAGTTTTGGGATGGATCATGAAACAGTGACAGTCAGCTATTGCATTGTACATTCCTTTCCCACAATAAATGATACAACCTGAGAAATCCATTGAAAATGTGGTGTCCATTCAACTCCATTTTGACTTGAAAAGCACAGGTAGACCCCCACAGACCCCCATGTTAAAATGCCTGGTACAAGGAAATAGTTTTGGTCTCTGTAGCTGATTTCAACATTTTTTTTTGCTGTAATACTGTGAGTGGCCACTGGGGTCCTGCTTCTGGCTCCAAACATCTGTCAAAATGCCAAAATGCCAAAATGCCATGTTTGTAGCCAAACTCGAGGCTCCAAAATGGCAGTCCCCAAAACAATTAGTGATGTCCATGGATGTATTAAGAGACCTGGTTACAGCATTGGAGGCGGGGCCCTGATCATTCCTATGAAAGTTGCTCAGTGTCACATGAAGCCAAAAAAGCTCTGTCTCAACGTTATGAAATTACCTGGATCTTCCACATAGTGGGGCCCATAGAGCAAGCGCACTGCACTCTGCGAACTTGAAGAGGGATAAAATAATTTCATCTAGCAGCTCTGCTAAACTTTAAAAATGTTATCGGGCCGAATGGATCAAATCCTGATGGTGAAACTAGTCATTTTTAAGGGGGTTGTGATGCTCAAATATGTATCCACTGATTTACAGACATCTCTTTCCCAATTTAAGTGTATTGGAAAAAGTCTTTTTTGGCCCCATGGCATCACATGATGGACCCAACTGTTGTAATTCCACTTTTGGCCACTATAAAATTGGCTTCAAAGTCCAGCACTGTTCCTCGGGGCTTGGTGACATCACAGTGACTACGTCTATTATTGTTATACAGTCTACGATAAATACCGCTAGAGATAAGTACTTTTTTTTTTTTTTTTACATTATAACCACGTATAACTGTAAATAAAAAATACGATCAGAGAGGAGTTACCTTATTGGACAAATTGATGAAGAATGAAGGAACAAGATGGAGTAACATCACAGTTGCTTCAGTCCATTATTACCTGTACCTGTTTTTCTGTTGCCTTCATTCAGTCCGTCTCCCTTGTTGTTACTGTGACGACTCTGTGGACAGGCTGAAGGTCGTCAGGGAGATTTTGCTCCACTGGTCTGTGACATTATGTAAGCTAGTGTGTCCTCATCCCTGGCTTTTGTCTGGTGATATTTGGCTTGTTCTCTGCACCACACAACATTCCTACGGCACATTTTCCTCTCATTTATGCTTCACAAACACGACTAATGTTTCACAAAACGTGTTTTTTATTTTGGTTTGTAGCTTCTTTTCTATTTTCCATGGGCAAAAATATTTGAAGTTACAACTCATGTGTGTGGTCTTCCCTCTTTGGTCTCTGCTCCTGAGCTGGGTTGTGACAGTTGCTAAGTACTGACAGTCAACACCGTGATGTTGGTAGCACACTTTACTTTGTTTTTCAGCCATGATGGCAACGGTCCGTGTCTTCTTCTTCTTCTATTTATTGGAAGCAACCAGGAAACATAAAACACATCACTGCGTGTGCGCACGTGGATGATTTTTCTCAGAACAAATTTATATACAGCTCTTCAACACAACAGCACTAACATTTAGAGGGAGAGAGAGAGTGTGTGTGTGTGTGTGTTAGTGTTCAGGTCTGTCATTACACAGTTTGGTGAGATCCTGTGGCGATACTCTGAGAGCTGTAATTTCAGAGGAATGAGGAGAAGAAGGGGATGAGTCTCTCTTTCTCTGTGTGACCTTAGTGAACTGCAATAATGACAGAAAAAACTCCTCACTTTCTAATTTTGTCCTTCTCTCCTCCCTTACTCCTGGTAAAGATGGTGTGAAAGTTGCCCTTTTTAGCATCCTGAAGAAATGGCATATATGCTGTTCAGTGACTAATACTGTATATTGGACTAATATTGATCTGATATTAAGTGACATATCAGTGATATCAGCAGCTCGTGTGATTGTCACGGAGTAAGTGAAGCAATAAAACAAGCAATTGTAAGTATTTAATTGTTAATAGGATGTAATTTAGAGGCAGCTGCCTGTGTCACATTCTCATCCTAACTCGTCGCTTTGTCAGTGGACCTATATGTCAAAATATGATGAGATAACGTCATTTTCTGCCTTTTGCTCTGAAGTGGTGAATTATCTAGTGTCTTCAAAAAATGCTGTAGCATGTTTCCGATCTGTCGTTAGTGTAGTCAGTGCACATTTGCTAGGAGGGCTAACCTGGCATGTTTACCATATTTCGTGAATGTCTCTGTCACCTTGAACGTTCCACTGAAACCTGTTCAAACTAGTCTCACTGACATAATTGTGAGTTGGGTATAGCCCTACTATAATGGGACTGCAGCTATTGCATACTGTCCAAGCTGCAACCTCTGGGGCTGAAAAATAAGGCCAACACAGAAGTGCCAAAAATTGCAGTTCCTCTAACGGCCACTTGAGGCTGGCTCCAGTAGCGAGTCAATCCCCATCAACTCCAGTGTTAAAATGCACATCTTTACAGCAGACATAAACATGTTTACAACCTGGTGCAAAAAAACGGTTTTAGTCTCTATAGCTAATTATCCTATTCATGACAACTGTTCACGGGGTGAATTTTTATATAACTCACCTGTTTACATTTTATTAAGGCTATAAGTTACCCATAATTAGGGATGTGGTTGCTTTGAGTGGCAGGGTGCCTGCCAGGTGTCACCCCAGCCTATGAGTCAGACCCACCCCTCGCTCCTCCACAGCTTCGCATGCTTGTTCAAATATGATCACCTTTGGCTCCAAAAAACAAGATGGCGACAGCCAAAATGCCAAACATAAGGCCTCAAAACAGCAGTCCACAAACCAATGGGTGACATCACAGTAGCTACATCTATTATTTTATACAGTCTATGATTTGAACTGAGAGCTACAAATAAAAGCCTCTGTGGCAAAACTGAAAAGGAAGTCAAATTAAAGTTTCTTTTTTTTTAAACAAGACAGATTTTGATTTCATTTTTAAGAAGACTGATATCACAAATCTCTCTGCACACATTAATCTACCCTGAGTCCGTCCATTGTCACCCATGACGTGTGTGTGGGGAACTTATTCAGTAGCCACTGCTGTCTAATTTAAGCAGGCAGAAAGACAGGCTGCCGCTGCCTGTCTGTCTGCACAGAGACACACTGCAGGATGAAGAGTCCTAATAAGGAGGAGGAGATCACAGCAGTGGGCGCAAACACACACTCACACACACACACACACACACACACAGTCACACAAGCACACACAGAGCGATGATCCCATTCCCAGGCTGTCTCTCACCCCTGGGGCTTCGGCTGTGTGTGTCCTATTAGCTTACTAATGCCGTCTAGTTCACTGGGCCAGTAAACCTGTCAGTCAGTCAATCGGTCAGTCAATTAACCTTTTACCCCGTCAGTCAGCAATTTGAGTATTTAAACTGACAAGTAATTAGAAGACATTAAGCATCAAACTAAAATGTGGGATTGCACACTTAATGACACACTTTGGCGACTTATGCCCACCATAGAGGACTTTGAAAATAATTTAAAATACTTTAGAAAGACTAAAGTCTGACACCCTGTCACATCTAAAGACTGTGAGTCACACACTAAAACATGTTACAAAGACTGGAGATCTTGCAGGGTCACGATGCCAGTTGGTGGATCAGACACATGCCCAATTAAACACTGACAGAGTTTCTTCTCCTTTTCCACAGAGCAAGAGGAGTGAGACTTGTTCACATTCAGAATCCCCTCCATGTTTACTGTCTGACAATGTACACATCATGCACATTATTGCTCAGTATTCATGCAATTTGGCAACAATGAAATCATTGTAGTTTTCATTTTCGAATATTAGCGCAAGCAGGCAACTTTTCAATGATTTAATCCTTCAACTACCAGTGAAGAAGTCAAGTCATTTCAAAGTCACTTCAGTGGAAACCAATCAGCCGGTCAGCATTTCAACAAGTTCAGTGAGTCAGCAGGTAGTCGGTGAGGCGGCACTTTGACTCAGCCAACCAAGGGTCAGCTCAGATGTTCATCTTTTGACACACATAAATGCCTGATTTCACTGGAGATTTCAAGCAGTCAGCCAGCAAGGAGGTCAGAGGTTACTGCAGTGAAGTTTAGAGTTCTCACACAAATTTCACACCAAAAGCAGAAGTGCAAGAGAGCAAGGTCATTATTCCAACAGCAGACAGTAGCTGCATCCTCTGTGGGCAATTTGGTCTCACAGAATTATGTGAAATGACTACAACCTCTTAACACCACATTACACAGTGGTGACAAGGAATGTGATAAAATGACATGCCAGCAATATGGAGACAAAGCCAATGAAAAGTCAATTAGGATACTTCATCATGGTGGACACAGGAATTCCTTGGTCCAACGATGTCATGTGACGGTTAATGTAAGTACCTATAGGTAGTATAAAGAGCAAGGAAATCCAGTTAGGGAGGACAGTAGGATGGTAGAAGTCAACCAAACCCAGGACTTTCACCCAGGAGATCACTCAGTACGTTTACATGCACAGTAAAGTCAAGCTACAGTTATAGCTAATAGACTAATGTCGTTGTTCCAGTATACAAGTAATTTATTGTAGTATGTCCAACTCCACTACGATAGGTGGCGATATGCTCCCTTTTCCAGTTGACCTATTACGTCATAGACAAACAAGTTAGCTATGGTTAGCTAGTGGCAAACTGGAACCATGGTGGACAACTTTACAGCTCTGTACATTTAGTCGATCCAAAAATGCACGGCTGTGGATGCAGATTTCTCCATGTTGTTACCAGCTTCTTCTTCTTTTATGCATTTAATGCTATTTGACTTCAGGGGGAGAAACTGTTGAGCATGCCCAGAGGGTCTAGGCTGGTTTGGGTCCAGTTGACTGTATACATGCAGGAGTAATTTGAAGAAGTAAATGCTGACGTCTTTTAACTTTACGTACTTGCGTCCTTTGCATAGTTACTTTACATTATGACATACTTAAGTCCCGTACATAGGAAAAGCAGTTATTTTAGCTGAAAACACAATCTTTTTCCAAACATAACCAAGTAGTTTTGGTGTCTTAAACCCATCCAACCAACACGAAATGCAGCGTTTAAAGATCGTGGTCATTTCATGCATATTTCTGCAAGATCACATTGCAGCTCCTGTGACACGTTGTGCAATGTGTAAACAAACATGGCAGCACACCGGTAAGGTAAGACAACATGTTTACATGTCGTTTTCTATATGTTCTCTGACATTTATCCTAACGATATGAGGCGGTCTTTGTGAAAAAAAGCTTGTTTAGTGGACTAACTTTGCACTTGAAGGTTGCCCGTTCACTTACGTTTTAACAGGTCTGATGCTACTATGTGCTCCGGCTGTATCTAGGCTAACGGCTAACATGCTAACTGTTATTTTGATGTCACTAGTCACTTGAAACAAATTTAGGACGATAGGAGACGGGTTGAAATAAATCGAAATTTCCCTTTAAGTGCTGAAAACACACTTAGCAGTGATAGAGTGTGACTCACTGCAATGATTACATTTTTCTGTAGCTGGGAAGTGCGTTCATATGTTCCAGGCAGCAAAGGAGTTCTTTTGTAGTGTAAATCAACGTGTCACAGGAGTCACAGGACTCTGTTCATTGACTGGATGCAGGTATCCTCTGGCCAAAATTTGCTGCTAAAAGCTGAACTATTGCTAACTTTTAGTTTGGCTGCACTGCACCAAAATCAAATGGCCGCAGCTTTCCATAGAAATGTCATGGCAGCCTGCCGCAGGCCACACTTTATCATGTCAGCCAACCTCGTCAGGCAGTTGGCTGACATAGCAGGGTCGTTGCCTTGATTAAGCGCACCTGGGCCTTTCGGACTATAAAAGCTGTTCATTCGGTCTGTTCCCTCCTACAGCAGACGTCCACCCTACATCATTGCTTTTTAGGTTTTGCACCTTCAACACCTCTGCAGCACACCGGACACACATTCATGCTTGGCTTTCATTACTTACTTTGCTGACCTACACACTCCATAAATTCTGATTGTTTTAACTAAATCTTTTGTATGGACTCCGTACTTGTCACATTCACTGAGTCAGTTTGTGACAAAACCTAATAATATGTGGTGTAAATCTCAGTGAGTCAACATGTGGAGTGTGAGGATAAAGGTTGCTCATCATCATCGTTGGAATCAGGAAAAAGGCCTGTGACTCATTTAAGACACCGTAGTTTTGATAAGACAGAGGTGTTTCTGTTTAACCAAACGCATCACGTGCTGGAGAGTTTGGTGATAAATTAAAAATGATCCTTATAAAAAGCACAGCTTGTAGGACATTCATTTACTTAATAAGGAAGGAGGTGATGAGCAGTTTCACCTTCATTTAATTCAAACTCAGTACGTTTACATGCACAGTTAAGTCAAGCTACAGTAATGGCTTGACTAGGCCATTTAATTGGACTACTGTCCTTGTCTCAGTGTACAAGCTTTGGAGGGGAATCCATTTACTGACCAAAGTATGTCCGACTCCACTACAATAGGTGGCGATATGCCACTCAGCTTGTTAGTGTTGGTCCTTTTTCCAGTTGACCTATTACGTCACTGTTACAAGACACCTAACGTTATGCCTGACTCGTTACCTGACACTCCTAACACTGGTAACTGTAACCTTTAACTAAGCTTCGTTATTTCCCTGCGGTGTGCAGTTGGACTTGAACGTATGCCTCACGTACCTAATGTGTGTAGATCTCTGAGCTGTCTAGGGGGTAAATGGGTTACTCACCCTTCATCAGACCCGACCACTACTGTAGGCGGCCACCCCAGCCCGACGCTTCAGGCGTCCCCTCCGGTCGACGGCCAGGCTGGGCCAGCACAAGCAGCATTGTTGTGATTTCAGTTTATAGGGGGGGTTGAACGTGACCCCAGATCAGGTGAGGTGTGTAGTGGCGTTCCCAGATCGGTGGATTTTGATTTCTGAATGTCTGTCGGAATCTTCTGCAGAAATGTGGCGTGGCAGTCTGTCGGCGTCTCCAGCAGCCAGCCTTGACTCCAGTCAACCGCCGCCTTTTCAGGTGTGTGAGCTCCTAGGAAGGGGAGTTACCCGATACCCCAAGTGGAACATCAGCCTCTCCCTGCTTCCTATCTCCACCCCTAACCGTACACCTAGGCCTCCTAATTATGTGCCATAACAGTCACCGACTAAAAATGAGTATCATCCAGCTGTTCCGCCACTTTTTTGAACAGGATGTCATCCCATGCTTTCCTCTCATTCATGTATTTTGTGTGAACTGTTTCTCCTTGTCCGACCAAAAATGCACAGCTCTCTATGTTGGTTTCACCATGTTGTTACCGGCTTCTTCTTCTGTTATGCATTTAATGCTTCCAGATCAAAACCTGGGGCAAACTCAGTACAATTTCAATTGGACTAACATGTTAACATGTATTTTAAAAGTCTGGTTTTAGTCACATTAACACAATAAATCCTTTCATTTTCCATAACTGCTTATTCCATTAGGGGACGGGGTGTGCTGGAGCCTATCCCAGCCAACACTGGGCGAGAGGCAGGGTACACCCTGGACAGGTCACCAGACTATCACAGGGCAGACACATAGAGACAAACCATTCACACCTACGATCAAATTAGATTCACCAATTAACCTGCATGTCTTTGGACAGTGGGAGGAAGCTGGAGGGAAAACCCACGCTGACACAGGGAGAACATGCAAACTCTGCACAGAAAGGCCATTTGTGTTTGATTGACTGTACACATGCAGGAGTAATGTGACTCCCAATCACATTATCTGGGTGTTAGTCCGACTTAGATAAACTCAATTTTGCACGATTTCAGGTGGACTAACATGTTTACATATAATTTAAAAGTCCAGATTCAGTCAGACTAACACAATAAATCAATTTTCTCTGATGTCATGTAAACATACAGACCGACAAACTGTAATCATCCTGAGCTGATGACAAAACATCAACTGACCTCTCAGTGATCTGGACTGTGAGTTTTGCAAACGTTAAAATCATTCAATTTGAATGTATGGCCTAATACTGATCTGTTTTGGGTGGGATTTCTGTGAAACAATTTGGAAATCCCAGAACTGACCAGTTAGTCAGAAACTAAACCAGTGAGTCACTCCGCCAGCCAAGAAGTTTAGTATCCAGAGCTGAAACCAGGCCAGTCAGTCAGTCTGCCAGTTGGCCTGTAGGTGGCACATTAACCCAGTTCTTCACATCCACATCCCTCCTGCTTTGTGTGCAAAATGTTCTTTTCTGCTGTGCTGCTGTGATCCGCCCTACATCAGCTGCTACAGACAGAAACCCCATCCTCCCAATGTAGCACAGCAGACTTTTTATAAAAATGCAGCACAGGTTTTTTTTTATTTCTTTGTAGGATTATGCTGCAGTCCCCCTTCTCTGGGAAGTGGAGAGCATTTACACTCAGCAGAAATAGTTTCCATGTGGCAGACTCCCAACAAGGCTGTGATTATATCCCTAGAAGTGCAGAATGTATACAGTAAGGGCATGGATAAATAACAATAAATATACAGGCGATGTTTATTTACATGTATGGTTACACACAAGGGTGTAATTCAGCTTAATTCACCGAGTTGTGTTTGGTGTAGACCAGACTTCACACACATTTTTACCATTTTAACATAAATAAGCAGTGATTATTACTGCAAGAATAGATATTAGAAATAACTGAGCCATTGTAATGTATAGCCTAGTGTGCTGTTTAAAAAATATATGTTAAATCCCATATGATCACCAACTGGACCGTCTCAAATGAAAATATCATATTATATGGGCGTGTGCGTGTATTTAAAGGGCTGTATATAAATGCATGTGTACGGTCGGTATGGAGATTTCGAGCTCCTGTTACAAGAGCCCTTGGAGCTTGCCGAGAACTCACGTGAACCGGGGCTGACTCGCGCTCTGATTGGCCGCCGCGCCTGCACGTGTACCGGCGAATCCCCGTCCGTTATGTAACGTGCAGAGCATGAGAGGAGAGCTACAAGAGGCGGAGGATGAGGAGGGAGGGCTGCGGTATCTGAGTGGGGCAGCTTGGAGTTCATTCATCCCAGTGCACAGCCAGTTCACCCAATTACTATGTATTTATTTATTTATGCATGATATCAGTTTTGTTTTGACGGAAGTTTTTGCTGTTTTTTTTTGTTTGTTTTATTTCAGGTTTTTATTTTTGCACAGAAATAAATGTGCAAAAATAAAATATGAGCACTTAAAATGTGTCTATGGCATGCAACTAATTTCACAACAATTATGAATATGCATACAGTAGCCTACACAAGAGTGAGTTTGCATTAAACTGAACTTAAAGTGCAGTAATGTCCACTGTTCTGCTTTAACACCAGGCCTGTAGATGACAGTTTGAGATAGTCTGTACGGTTGTAGTAGTAATAGTAGGCTCGTAGTGAGAGGAGGAGGAGGGGGAGGAGGAGTTGGGGACAGATGGATGGATGGTGAAACACCCCTGCAAGAGTTGGAATTGGAGGACAACGTGGCTCTGAAAGCATTCAGCCTGTCTATCTGCCCGCCTGTCTGTCTGCCATAACACTACAGACAGGGAGAGTCAAACACACTGTAATCTCACTGTTCCTAACATGCCATAAAAATACCACACCGGCTTACTGAACCACATCCCCCACACATGGCTGTGAAAGTTTATCTTTTGTGTGACTAATCATTAATGCATCTAAATAGGCGGAGCAGCCCCCGAATGCATCGCTTATTTGGTTGTTTATTCTGAATGTAGTCTTAAAATGATGATTAAAACAGTTTCAAATTGCTTTCGCTCCGTTTTGCGGCGCCCCGAGGCAGGACAGACAGACAGGCAGGCAGGCAGACAGGCAGTAAGACACCCGGCATCTCCTCACAATCCACGTGTGTTTCTGTCCTAACTTTTACCCGCCACCATTTTCCTGGAATCCCAGCCTGAGCGGTATCACTCCGCGGGGGAGGCAACATAGACCCAGACTTCAGTGCGAAATTACCGGAAACGCCGCATTTTTCGGTGTTTCCGCCTGGACTCGTTCAAAACAGGGACCGACTGAGGATATATAGGCGATATGCTCGGTTGCCGTTAACGACATTTCGTCGGTTTGTACGTTTTGGCGCGATTTTGATCGTGGCGGAAGCACACCGGCGGGTGGCGGACATATAAACCAAGCGACCCCGACGGCCACACCTACTCTGTCTGCCCGTAGCGGAGGAGGAACCTGACAGGGGATAAACACCATGCTGCCCTGTTGTAACTTTAATTTTACACGCAGAAAATCTCACTCGAGTTGATAACTCAAGTTCTTGCTCTCCCTGTGGACTTTACTCGGATATTTCATCCACTTTTCTTAGTGTTGAATTTCCCGTGAGGACAGTTGAAGGTAAGACAGCTGCATGCCGGTGAATTGAGGTTAAGATAACTTGCACACACAGACACAGGGCGTTTAAAGTCAGCAAAGTCATGGCTGCGTGTTGAGTTGTGCTTTTGTGCGTGTATTGGTTGTAATTTTGCATTTCGTGTGGTTTAAAGTGGTGAATTGAAGAATAAAGAACACCGGTTTCACGTGGGGACCCAGCGTTGCTCAACCCATGCCGGGTTTAAATGACCCGTGCATCGGGTTAACCTTTGGATTTTTAACAGACTTCCTTTGTGCTCTTATTGCCCCCGGAAACACTGAATTTGCGCAGACACACGGCTTGTTGCATGCTTGGTGTAAATTTCGAAATGTGATTTTATATTTGTGTACACGGTGTTCAGTTTTAATAGTAACTCAGTGTGGTGCAAGAGCGTGCAGTCCATGCGACCTAACAGGAGAGCTTCACTGAACCTCCATTCAAAACCGCATTAGGAATTTCACATTTTTTACATGCTTCATTTTGTGTACTCTCTATGCACAGTCTATGCTCAGTCGTTGCTAGTGCAAGATAATGGCATGCATTCGTCTGCGATTAACAGTCATATAGTGTGAAGATAAATGTGGAAATGTCATTTAAAACACTATTAATGACTCATTTCTACTGTCGTGTCGCGGCGCAGACTGGTCTGTGTTGAAGTGTTAGCTCGGGTTTCCCAGGCTGTGATGGTAAAGAAAGGCAGCCTTTAACTCCCAGAGTGTCTGCACCGCACACACTGCTGCTTTGTTCTCCGACACTGCCTGCTATACATGCACATACCATGAGACCCCATAGAAATCTCACAGGATTTTCCATTTCAGTTCCACTTCCAATTATGTGTAATCAGAGGATTGGTTGCTTTGGTTTTTTAACAGCATTTTTAAAGTTTTTCTTCATTATGATGGTTGGTTTACACATGGCAGCAGAAAGCCAGCATGTCCTGACTGGGTTGTGTTATCATACAAGATTCTTGGGGCTTTTTTAAAAGATAATTACCGAGGCTTTGTGTGGAGTAAAGTAGTATTTAAAAGAAGGTGAGAGTGTCTTGATTCTCTGCAGGGAGGCTGTGGGTCATGCATGTGAAACAGAAGCAGAGGTTTTACGTGTTGAGTAACAAAAAGAAGGACTAACAAAAGCCACCCAGGCTCTTTTTATTTCTTAAGGTTTTGTTTTCCGTGTCAGCCAGGCTCCACTTACTCCAGTTTTTATTAACTTTCTGAGAAGAAAAACGTGAATTGTGGAAAGAGGTGTAAAGTTTCTGCCCCTGTGTCTCCCAGCTGTTCCTATGATGTCATGGGGAGGGGAAGTTTTTTTAGGTGATTTACGGCCTCCCCTGGGGAGCAGTGGGGCGGGGCTACAGTGATGTAAACACAGATAAAAGATGCCTCACTACCGGCTGGGGTCTCAGTTTGGAGAAACTGGCCTAAACTTTCACTACAACACGTGTTGGTGCTGCTGGGATTTACGGCGTACTGACACAGAGCTGCTTTAAACACACTACTGGTTCAGCTTCTCTGGACTTAAACTTCACTACCTCTCTGATTTTTATTCTTTTTTCCTGGTTTTTGTTATTTTCTCCAGATTCTACAAGCAAACATGTTGCAAAGCTTCTCTCAGTCGCAGGACTGGCTTTACTCGGAGCCGCTGCTGTTTGACGATGAGTTCTGCCAAAGTTTGATGAAGGACCTCCAGTCGCTGCCGACACCCCCCCAGTCCCCACCGATGAAGAGCGGGCTGGGTGGCACTAAGCCCCTGTCCAAGGAGGACCAGCTGAGTTATGTATCAGACATTCTGCTGGAGGACCATGACATGCAGCTCAACTGGAACTACGATTTCTTCCACTCCGATGCTGCTGAGAAGGAAGGCGAGCCCAGCCAGCCCTGCTCCCCTCTGGAGGAGGGTGGCGAGGACTGCCTGTGGCAGTGCCTGGCAGGGGACAAGAGCCTGGAGGAGAAGCTGGTTTCCTCGATGCTCGGCTCCAGCCCGCTGCTGTCCGACATCAACACCAGCATCTTTGAAGAGATCGCCGGCTCCACGCTGGACTGCCAGAATCTGATGGACACTCAGGAGCCCAGCGAGGCCACATCAGACTACGGCTCAACAGGTGGCGAGCTGTCTACATATTCATCTAGTGACTCTGGTGAGTTCAGACCTCCTCTTACATTCATGATTTTCTTTCATATGAAAGCTAAGCCGTAATATTTGCACTTGTCGTGAGCGTTCAATCAGCGATTCCTTTAGAATCTTGTTTTTAATGAAATGCTGCCTTTTTGATTATTGTCAGTGTTTCCATTCTGATACTTTAATCTCATTCCTGCCTTGTCATTGTGCAGCTTATCAGTATAAACACTCCTCGCCCCGAACAGCCTCGCTGACATTTCATTGATAATTCACAGTTAATGTTTAGTGGCACTGAGCCCAAAATTGTTCTTTGCACTCGGCTTATCTGGATGCCAGCCGCCCACCTGAAATCCGCAGGAGCCTTTATGACTCGAGGATGTTGTTTCAGTGTGGGCGGGGTTTTAGCCGTTGACTGACATGAGTAGATGAGAGGTTTTAGGAGAGATAATTGACTGGGAGGGTGTGTGTATGTGTGTGAGTGACTCATGCTCAGCAAGCACAGTTGCGGCTCCATCCATTAACTCTTAATGAGTCATTTCACCGACTCAAGCCCTCTGGCATCCGTGGCTATGAACCCAAGAGGAAGCGGCAGATATTGCGGCATTTATTGAATTTACTTTCAAGGAAAACTCATTGAGAAAAATATGTTTTTAGTAAAAAGTGACTTTTTTTAAGTATTTGACACAATGTAGCTACCTATTCATTTTAACTGTAAATAGCTTAAGTTCCACGTGATATACTTAATTGTACATTCCAGAGCATCAAAGTTTAACAACTGTTTATACATTCAACTGTTGCTGTAATCTTGAGCGGCCTTCACTCAGCGACAGAGTTAGGGTTTGTAAACAGTTGTAAGCTTCTGTACGTTTATGGCTGTTTACAGTGGGACAGATTTTCACTACTGACTGGCGTGTGTGCGCGCCAAGCACACGTTGGTGTGCTGTGTACACTATCTACACTCTTGTTGTTGGTGTCAGCGTTACTCTGAAATGTCGTCACGCCATCACAGGGTAGATGAACTTACCACAAGGGTCAGAAAATGAGGTTGTGCCAGAGAGTCCATCTAACCCTTCTCCACTTTCTTTTCTCTCTGACAGAGGAGGAGATTGACGTGGTGACTGTGGTGCGCTGTCCCTCCAGCCCCTCCCCTCGGCCCCCTTTGGCTGACCTGTCTGTCCGTCAGCAGAAGCAGGAAGAGGAGCAGCGAGCTCTCCAACGTCATCACTTTGAGATCCAGCTGCAACACAACTACGCTGCACCGTGTCCCGCCTCACCGCCAGTTTCATCCTCCTCCTCATCCAACAAGCGATCACGAGGGAGCGATGGCTCATCACGGTACCATCACTCATCTCGCAGCTCTTCATCATCGTCATCATCATCATCCTCATCGCGGTACCACCACCACCATTCGTCGCGGAATTCTACAGAGACCGAAGATGAGGAGGAGAGGCGGCGGACACACAACGTGATGGAGCGGCAGCGGCGCAACGAGTTGAAGAATTGCTTCGTGCGCCTCCGCGACAACGTGCCCGAGCTGTCACACAATGACAAGGCATCCAAGGTGGTGATCCTGAAGAAGGCCAGAGACTGCATCTACGGCCTGGAGGACGAAGGCCATAGACTGCAATCCAAGAGGGACAAACTAAGAGCAAAACAGGAAGAGCTGAAAGCGAGGCTGGAGCAGCTTCGCAGCTAATGGTCCAGGACCGAACTATGGGCTGCATTTTTAGCTGTGTAGAGACAATGCGGGTGGGGGGGTAAGGGTGGATAAGGGAAGAGACTTTGTACAAAGACAGAGGGTTAGGTGGGGAGAAAGGATGGCGTGTCATGCTGAAAAGAGTGCACAAAGATTTGACATTTCAAGGACTTGATGGTAACAATAGCTCTGAACTGTAAAGAGTCACACATGCAACTGTTGCCATGGACAAACACGACACACTCATTGCCTCAGAACTGATCATTCTCATGCCTTGACTGCTGACTGTTGTAGAGAGTAGGATGTTTTTTAAAACGAGGATGGAGCGAGCAGATTTTTTTATTTTTTAGCTTGGCTGAATGCACACTGAAAGACAAGGACAGTATATTTTTGTTATCGTTTGTTTTTTAATTTCATTCCATTTGGGAATCTTAAGTCTTGGGGATGCCAAATGGCACATGTGAAATTGATGCGAGGCAGAGTGCCTGTTGAGTCAAATAACTTGGAGCCCCATCAGCTCAGTAGTTGAATGAAACTTGAATATTGTTTTCAGGATGTCTTATAGCCATACTAACCAGTGATCCCTCCACTCTGACAGGTGGTTGATGGTGGCTTCGAAGTTATTTGGGCAGCTGCACTTCTGTCAATTCCAGTTAAATTCCAAATCTGATATTATGAAATTTGTCTTGGTCAGGAAAAAAGGTTCTTCAGTGTGCTTTCAGTCCTGTTTGGCCTCAGGCGGACCCTTGGGCCCAGCACCACTCTGTTAATCAGGTTAATGTGTGTCAATGACAGTACTGTATAGACCAGGTTTGATACTGTACACATAACAATGCTCGGCCTCGGTTCAGTTCACCACCACCTCAGTCACTTCAGAGTGTGTGTGTGTGTGTGCGCGCGTTTTCTGGAGTTGTGAAATTGGAAATTACTTTGTGTATTTAAGTATTTGTCATTAACTAACTCAAAGGTAGCCATATTAAAGCATTCAGGTTGTGAGGAGACTGAGCTGCAAAGTGAACTGAACCATGGGCCGTGCTGTCGTAGCAAATCAGCCAAAGTCGGGACGGAAAACCAATGCATAACATTTGATATTTGCATGTCGGAAATGGAGCGACAGACCGATGGTGTCCTGATGTTATTTAAAGGTTCTAGTTGGAGGAAGCTGCAACCGCAGTAATACTGTGATCTTTAGTTCCATAGCTTGGAGAGCAGCCGTTTGCTAAGTGTAAATTAAGGAAAACGGTCCACATATTTATTATTGGACGACCATTGATCTCGTGGAAATTGTTTAAATGTCAGTGATTTATTTGCCAGTGGCCCTCTTTGGTCAAACGTTCTTCATCACATTATGAGGATGACCCTGAAGATGCTGTAATTAAGTGACCGATTGATCATGACCTTAAGCCTGTGATGACTAAATGTGTTGTCAGTTTTAACATAAGATTTGAGCCATGTACATGTTATATGAATGAGGGCCACTGACCAACATTCCCATTTTTTTCAAAGATGGACGGCCTCGCTGGAGCCATTTTGTGCCCAATAAAAGATATATTTTATTACACGGACACAAAATGGCAGCTGGAGAGAGCCGTGACGCCAAGTAATATTTTAAGAAAGTAAAAGAATACTGTGCATGTTCACCAGGATCCTGTTATATCCATTTACTACAGGGTGTTTTGTTGAACTTGTACTTTGGGCTGTATCTGAAGTTTGAGATATCAATAATGGGCATACATGTTTAATTGAATGCTATTTTACTCTAAATATCAATTTATTGTAAATGTTATCCATTTATGTGCTGTTTGACACGGATAAGCAAATGTTCTCCATTTGCACATTTCAGTACAAATGTCTTAAGTGCATCCTGTTTCGTATTACGAGTTCTTCCTCCTTCAGACTGAGTGTACTTGAACAGACCTTGGTTGGTAGGAATAATGAGATTTGAGGTTTTTTGGTGTTTTTAAACCTGTTCTGCCTTGAAATGAATTCTGTTCAGGTCTTCTTGTTTCCTGTTTGATTATGTGGCTGTCTGGTTAAAACCTCATCTCCTTCAAACACAAGCAGAGGCTTCCTGATTTTTCTTCCAAACGTCTCCCAGTTGATTTTTTTTTTTTTCTCCTTGTGTGAAGCCTCCCAGCCATGATGAACCACCTTCTGAAGTCAAGAGGTTTTAACCAGACAGCAGGGATGATTTTTGTTCTTAGCATGATAAAACCTACCTCCACCTGACTGCAGTCTGGCCTGTAATGTTTTGAGTTTTTTTCTTTCTGGTTAAAATATTGTACAGATTTTTTTTAAATGTAAATATTTTTGTTATTGTATCATAAATTATTTTAGTCTTTTTTTTCCTCCTTTGTTCATTTTGAATTTGAATTTAAAAGAAATGTTATTCTTTACCAAGCAGCACTTTTTTTAATATTGATGTAATTAAATAATGAATGAGAGTTGGGAAGTCTGTGTGGTTTTATTGCATGCGCGCACACACACACACACACACACACGCACACACACAAACACACTCAGAGCTGTAGAGTAAAAGAGATACACAAGGGAAGGCAGGGACATTTTGCATGTTTCCATATATTTTAATTGTTAGATGTGAATCCTGTATTCGTCCCACAGCAGGGAAATTTGCAACATTACAGCAATCGGAATTTATATTACTGCACGTATCAAATGCAGATATTTCAGTTAATATATACAGATACTGCACACGAGTGATGATTGTCCACAGTTTTAGTACGTGTGTGAGGTCTACTCAGAGCAGTGTTGGATGTAAAGTCTGACAGCAACAGGAAGGATATAAGAATATTGAATAACACACTGAAGCATATCCATGGAGCTCTGATTACAGCTGAGTTACAATTTTCTTAAAATGAAAAGGGAACAATAAATATGAAGTTGTCTCATTTCACATCAGTCCCACAGTTATACTTGTCTTAATATGTGAGCAGTAAATATTCAAAAGGATCAACTGAGAAAACAAACCTAAACTGTTTAGTTGGATGTCACTGTTCTTATTGATGAAGGTTAATCAACTACAGACCCTGTTGATTGTTGATGACACTGCACAAACTCAGAGGAGCTCCTGCATCTCTGCAATGCAATCAGTCTTGTCATTCACACTAAAGAATGATGAATCGTTGGTCAGTGACGTTTCTGTAACATCATATTGAGCTTACATAGCCCACCTACATATAAGCAGGATGCTCAATCAATGCAGCAAAATGAATATTTTGTCTTAATGCAGGGGTAGGCAACCTGTTGCTCTGGAGCCACATGCGGCTCTCTCGCCCTTCTTCAATTGAGAACCTCCGGGTGGGGGTTTCTGTGGGTACTCCGGCTTCCTTCCGCAATCAGGTTAACTGGTGACTCTAAATTGTCCATAGGTGTGAATGTGAGCGTGAATGGTTGTCTGTTTCTATAGCCCCTTTTACACTGCCAGATTTTTGGCGAATGTTGGGCCGTTTTGCAGGCAAGCTGTGAGCGTTTAGACACAGAGCCGGAGAGTTTTCCACCTCGTAGGGTAGACATATTGGCGGAACCTTTTTGGTTTAAACAGAACGAGGCGGCCTTCCGCAATGGGAGGAGCTGTTGATGACGCCGCACGTGCGACCCACTGGCGGTGGATAAACAGGAAACAGCTGATAGCAGGAATTAGCAGCTAGTAGCAAGAGGGAAACACAAACCTGACAGACACTGTAAAGATGAGCAACTGGGGAGACAAGGAATTGCGCGCCCTCCTTGTCCTCGCAAACGAAGAGGCCATTAACTGTCAGATGACGGGGACAGTGAAGGACGGGCTGACTTACGAGAGAATTGCCGAAGGACTGACCAGCCGCGGCTTCCCTCCCATGTCACTGTTTACGTCACACACTGAGCTACATGTTTTGTTACTTGCTCACGTCCCCCATTGCCCCGAAAAAGGCGCATTCTGTATGAACAAAGCAGGTAGGCGGCATTTTGCTGCACTCCCTGATTTTGTTTTTATACTGCCAATGCTGAAAGAAGACTGATTGGGCTTTCCTGCAAATTTGCACAATTCCTATTTAAAAAGGGCTACTATTTGGTGTCTGCTGCATTGGTGACCAGATCATTCCTAGCATAGCTCCTCCCAACTCTAGTCTGAGGGCTAATCAGCAGATCAAATGAAAACATTTGCGTGGACAGGGCCTTTAAAGTGATATTTTCTCCTGTCCGTACTGGCTGTGAAGGTTTTTCTTCCCTCTGCAACTCAGCTGTAATGGTACAGGTCAATGATAAAATTTTGGAAAGCAAAACGAACTTTGGCACCGTGCTGAGAAGCAGCCGGGACAGGAAATTGAATGGATAGAACTATAAGCACAAACTGTGGGAGGTAGCGAGGCTTTGTAAATTATCCAGCGTCTTTATACTTTACTGTCATTAACCCCTCTCTCTCTGTCCTTGCTCACTGCAGCCAAGCAGCATTCCTCTTTCTCTGCTGCTTGTAATGTTTTGCTGTGCAGTTATATAAGCACGGATAAGAAAAATCAATATATCCTGATATTCTGACAGAGAGGTCAATCCCGTGCCCCCAGCTGGCAGGACACTGGAGAACCAAAATTTCAAAATTTAGTCACTATACCATGAGAGTTCCACTATGCCTGTTGTGCGCAAAAATGCTCACCATAACACACCTGTCACCCTCAGCAGCCCCTCCCAGGTGTAGAGATATGGGAATGTTTTCTCAGGGCAAAGTGTGAGGCAGCAGGTAGAAGTTGTGCAACCTGAGCTCAGTCCATGTGTTGCAATGTGCATGTGGTGCAGGTGGACATGTGCCAGTCAGGTGTGTGTGTGTGTGTGTGTGTGTTTTACTCTCCAGAGTTTCTATGTTATCTTGTTCCTGTGCAGCGTGGGTGTTTCTTTTAAATTCACTTCTGGAAAACGTTCAACAGCACAGGTTCAACAGCCTGAATGTTCAAATATTTTCTTCATTCGCTGCTGATTTTAACCTTAAAAAAGCTGAACTGTTCAGACCTCAGAGTTCTATAGAGGAGTCATAACTTCAGCAATAACTTACAATTGTGATAATACATTTGTGTAGAGTGGCATTTATTAAAACATGGGTTTAAAGTTCTTTACTTTTACAAGGTAAACTGAAAAGGAAATATTGATTTGTTGGCTTTTGGGTCAGAGGAGTCACATCTGATAATGATTACTATTCATATACTGGAGATTTTAAAAAAGCAGAAATAGGTTCCAAAACACGTTGGGTCCGGATTAATGAACTCCCAGTCTGCTCTCTGCAACCCTATATACCTTAAACCTTACTGGGGCAGCTGTGGCTCAAAGGTAGAGTTGGTCGTCAACTAATCGGAAGATTGGTGGTTTGATCACCTGCTCCTCCAGCTCGTTGAAGTACCTTTGAGCAAGATACTGAACCCCAAATTGTGGGGTACAACTTGTGTGAGTGAATGGTTACTGAGTAGCAGGTGGCACCTTGTGTGAATGGGCGAATGTGACATGTAGTTTGCTTTGAGCTTTGAGTAGTCAGAAGACTAGAAAAGCGCTATACAAGTGCAGTCTATTTACCATTTACGTATACTCATGTTACTTTCAGTAACAGTTCGACCTTTTCGTCGGCCCAATCAAAAGCCCTTTTTAAATAGGTATTGTGCAAATTTGCAGGAAAGCCCAATCAGTCTTTTTTCAGCACTGGCAGTATAAAAACAAAATCGGGGAGTGCAGCAAAATGCCGCCTGCCTACTTTTGTTTATACAGAATGTGCCTTTTTCGGGGCAATGGGGGGCGTGAGCAAGTAACAAATCGTGTAGCTCAGCGTGTGACGTAAACAGTGACGTGGGAGAGAAGCCGCGGCTGGTCAGTCCTTGTAAGTCAGCTCGTCCTTCACCGTCCCCGTCATCTGACAGTTAATGGCCTCTTCATTTGCGAGGACAAGGCTCCTCCCACAAGTCATCAACAGCCCCTCCCGTGGCGGACAGCCGCCTCGGTCTTTTTAAACTAAAAGGGTTCTGCTAATATGTCTACCCTACGAGGTGGAAAATTGGGCACCTTGGATCAACTCGCCAATTTGGCTCTGTGTGTCTAAACGCTCGCAGCTTGCCGGCAAAACGGCCCAACATTTGCGGAAAATCTGGCAGTGTAAAAGGGGCTAGAGAAAACTCTGGTCTTACTTTTTACCAAACAATCAAACAACCCCACAGCAGACAATCTGCTTCCTGTGTACATCGGCATGCACATGCCCAGTGTACATCAATTGTTTTTGTTTTAAAATGCTGTTTTAGAATTAAACCATACAAATGTGAATATAATCTTAATGTCAGACCACTTTTACCAACTCATTCACTCCTTTTCACTTTAATTCCAAGACATATGAGCAACGTTACTGAGTCTGTAATCATCTTTCATTCATGTAAAAGCAGTCAGAATTAATGTTAAAGGGTTAAACAGGGAAAAAGATGAATAAAAAACATGTTGGAAATGTCCTTTAAATGGAGACTTGACAGGTTGACAAGTGCTGTATTTTGGAATTAAACGTTTTAAATGTTCACAAAGGAACAGAAAAGTAGAAAAGGACAGTTGTTGTTTGTGTGGATGGAGGTTAGGATGAGTTTATTTTAGGGTCTGGGAAAGAATGTCAGTCAGCAAAGTGTTACACAGTAATATAACGATAACTGTGAAGTGTGCGTGTGTGTGTGTGTGTGTGTGTGTGTGTGTAGAGCTATGTAGGTCAAGGCAAGAAAGATGTGACTGTCAGGTGCGTCAGATAGCAGCTAACAGATCGGGTCAGATGCCATAAAAGCCTTTTCATCAGTGAGTGACAGATTAGGTTTGTTGTTTTATGAAAGAGTGCAGGGAGAGGCCTGATAGTACATGTCCTAAATACACAAACATACACGCATTATCTCAGCGTGTGTTTTCCTACACACTCTATTAAAAACATGTAGTTGTTGGAAGGAGGTGAAGAGGTGGAGCTCTGATAAAACCTGGCATCAGTGGCAGGCGTTCATCCAACATGTTTTCGTTTCCAGGTGGTCAAATACTGACACTTTGTCAGACATGGATTTTTTTCAGCCGATACCTATACAATAACCGATAATTTCACATTTTGGTATTTAAAAAGAAGTTAATAACCTGTAGGTTGTGCATGCTTGAGGGTAAGAAAGGCTAAGATGTAGTGAGCAAAGGTGGATGATTTAATATTCCGTAGCTCTGACATTATCACATTTTGTTTTCAGTTATCAAAAAACTTTATAAACATATTTTGTTTTTTACAGAGCACTTTGCCTAAGAAGGCATGTCAACATGTTATACACAAATATTCAAAACAGAAAGTAAAGTTCCTCTGCTTCCCCGCCGAGACACTAGGAGACTACTGCTGAGCCGATGCTGCTGTGTTAGCTTATGCTAACCGGGCAGACACTGATCATTTGTCAATAGAAAAGCAGCCCCGAAGACGTTCCTTGCTAAACTAGTGGGAAGTCAGGCTGTCGGGATCAGACACTCGGTGCAATCGTGTTGTCGTCCGCTGAAACTGTTAAAGACGTTCACACAGACGGCGACATGTTTTGTTCTCTAGTAAGTCTGCCACGCTCTCCGTGTTATCTGGCAGCTTGTAAACCAACTCCAAACGGTAGCGCCACCCACTGTGTCAAGGTGTGTATGTAGATGCTGCTCTTATCAGTCAGTGAGAGCAACTTGGCTTTGTATTCATTCATTCATTCATTCATTCATTCATTTTCTGTAACCACTTGTCCTGTTAGGGGACGCAGGGGCTGGAGCCTATCCCAGCTGACACTGGGCGAGAGGCAGGGTTCACCCTGGACAGGTCACCAGACTATCACAGGGCTGACACATAGAGACAGACTACCATTCACACTCACATTCACACCTACGTACAATTCAGAGTCACCAGTTAACTTGCATGTCTTTGGACTGTGGGAGGAAGCTGTGGGAGGAAGCTGGAGTACCCAGAAAAAACCCACGCTGACACAGGGAGAACATGCAAACTCTGCACAGAAGGGCTTCCCCAACCCTCTTGTTGTTAGGCTGCAATACTAACCACTGCAGCACCGTTCTGCTTCATATAATGGGCTCTATTTATCGGTTATAATTTAAAATTACGTAATGTTGCGTCAAAACAACATTGACTTTTGGTTTCAAACAGGACAGGAACTGTGGTCTCCTGGATGAAAGTCCTGTTTTGTTTGACCCATCCACCTACCCTTCTCCCGCTTTATGTGAACTTTCTCACTCTTTGAACCACATCAGTTGCTCTCAGCGTCAAGTATTGCAGAGAATGGTTTTACTTTGGAGTTGAAAGACTGATGTATCTCATGAACACACTGAAGGGTGCCTTTAGCATCGGTATCGCACATCAAGGGCCGTGACAAAGCATTTTTATTTGACAACCTGGGAACGAGAACGGGCTGGTTCATCTGTGTTTACATTTCTTATTTACAGGCTATTCGTTTTTACCCTTACTGCTTCTTCCCATGCTGCCTTAGTATAACTGAGTCATACAAGTTTATGTTAGTCAGAGGTGAGAAATGTCTGACTGACCAACATTGCCATTTACCCCCCCCCCCTCCAATATGAGTCAGCCACACTGTTGCACTGGGTTGCATGATCCTTCATCACCATAAACACACACACTGTAGTTTATTTTGACTCAGTGCCACACACACCATCCTGCTGCCACAAACACTCCCTACAGCAACTAATGTGGATCAATCCGGATCAATAGTCCCCATATGTTCATTGTTTGCGAGAAACTACAGTTATTTTAAGGAAATACTGAGACATATGTCATAACCAGTGGGCTAATCAATAGACTAGAGCGATAAATGGCTTCACTTTCTTTTTGTCTTGATGCTTTTTTCTGCCGTGATAACTTTATTGGAACTTATGGTAAGTGACATAAGTTGAGCATGACTGCCGCTTTCTATGAAAGAGGAAACTAAAAACCTTTTCCAAAGCCACAGGGCAGTGGAGTGGAGGGTGGAGTGTCACTTTTAATTCAAACTATAACAGACCAAGCCTAGTGTGTGTATATTTGTGTGTGTGTGTGTGTGGGCGTTGTACAGTAGCTGACTGTGTTTGCTTCTCATGTGGTTCAGTGACCCAAATATTCTGACTCATTCATTCTGATCCGCCACATCACGACTTAAAGGGAGAGAGAGAGAATGGAGAGATGGAAAAAGAATTCAAGAGAGAGGAAACAAATGAGACAGAGGTGAGGAAAAATGGAGAGGATGGAGAGGGAAAAAAAGTAAGGAACAGAGAAAATGAAGAGTGAGAGATAGAAAAAAAAGCAATGAGGCTAAAGTTCATCCCTTTTTTATTTTTCCTACAGTGCAGGAAATAATGACAGAGCTCAGAGAGACGGTTATAACACAGCTCGGTCCAAACCACATTATGAATACAGACACTGAGCCACAATACAACACACACACACACACACACACACATACACACACACAAGTCATAAATGGAAAAATGGCTCTGAAGCATTCCTGCAGGAATGCAGCTGTAGTGAGCTGCGTTAACAGCAGTTACGTTAGATTCCAGTGAGTTGTGGCAAAAAATGAATGTGTCCAAATTTGTCAAAATGTCCCTATAAACCACTCAAACCAGTACACTGACATAATTAAAATCTCCATGGACCACCAGTACGCTCAATACGTTCCAGACCATCAAATTTCAGACGCAATATGACAAAATATGGCTACAAACATAGGATAAAATTGCTGCTAGCTGTTGGCATTTAGCTTCACGTCGCTACGTAAATGCAGATGTTTAACAGAAATGATCCACAATATGGCAAAACACACACTTTTGTGTGTGCAGTTAGCGCTTATTTGTATTCACACCATGTCAGCAGAATAAAAAGGGAAAAAAAAAACGTGTTGGTTTTGGAGCAAATTGATTTCCCCAACTGCTAGTCCTGACAAATGGAAGATAGCCTACATTACTCTACATACAAACAATGTAGAGCTCCCTCCTGATTAGCTGAATTGACCATATCATTACTATTTACAGCCATTTTTCCACCTCTTTGTTTATGCTGTTATAGTAGCAGTATATTTATAGAGTATATATATATGTACATCTGTGACTCCACATTGCAACTTCGAGGCTGACATGAGTAATTTTGCCCATTTAGCTGCTAATAATTAGCCATCTCTGCAATAACCCTGCATAGCTAAACAAATGCAGGTAGAACATGCCAAAGATCTGAACAGCTAACCATGCTCACACCTTGAGAAATGTTTGCATTGTACAAAATATTTGCGACATTTGAAGCAGCAAACTTATTGAACAGTTGCGCTGGCATTGGAAACATCTTTGTCTTGTAAATGCCATTTTTCTGATGTGAGTCATATCTAAAAGATACAACATAAAACAGTAAAATTGGTGATCTGGCAACCCTATCAGGTGCAAGATTTTGTTATGCCCACAATGTCCCAAACAGTAAAAATTGGGTCTGAATATACTCAGTGTTCCAATTTTAAGTAATCACAGCACAGTTAAAAATCAAACAATTTTGTTGTTACTTACTTTGAAAAGTTTGGAAAAAAAAAATAATCACGTGCTGACAATAGTGACGCCATGGAGTGCGCCCGCGGAGAGGCTCTTTGTCTGGGCAGTCTTGTGCTCATTCCTCATGAGGTAAAACCACTGCTTCAGGGATAAACATCTCAAATAAGCTGGACTGGTCTACTATGAAGCTGTGGTTTCATGAGCCAGTGATTTGAGTGAGTTTGTTTGAGTGTGTTTGGCACATTAAATGCAGTTCATATGACACTGATCCTTTTTTTTTTATTTTGAGGCAGTTGTAGCCTGTTGCAGTTTCATCTTGAGTCTCCTGATCCTTGTTTAGAGCTGATACATGGGCTTATGTAAGGTTTAACATTCTGGTATTTTTAACTTGCAATTACGTGACAGAGTATCTCAGATTATGTTGCAGAGTGATGCAAAAGTAATGCAACAAGCAGAGAATCAAATGTCAGAGTGAGGGGGCTGCCTTGGACAGACGCCTCCAGCAGCACGGGGTTTCGGAGTTCGGTGTTATGTTTGAGGGCACCTCGGCAGTGCCCGGGAGGCCAACTGGCACTCTCCAGCTACTAGTCCACAATGCATATTTGGTCTGGATAAGGACTTGAGCCAGTAACCCTTCGTTTCTCAACCCCAGTCCCTCTGGACTTTGCTATGGCTAGCCCAGAAATGACTTTCTCCAGGGAGTAATTCAGTAAAATAAGACATTACTCTTTTTAAAAGTAACAAGTAATATATAATATATTACTTTTATAGTAATTACACCATTTAATAGGTATATCTTAAGCCCTTTTAAAACAGGAATTGTGCAAATTTGCAGAAAAGCCCAATCAGTCTTTTTTCAGAATTGGCAGTATAAAAACAAAATCGGAGAGTGCAGCAAAATGCCGCCTACCTACTTTTGTTCATACAGAATGCGCCTTTGTCGGGGCAATGGGGGGTGTGAGCAAGTAACAAAATGTGTAGCTCAGCGTGTGACGTAAACAGTGATGTGGGAGGGAAGCCGCGGCTGGTCAGTCCTTCGGTGATTCTCTCATAAGTCAGCCCCTTCACCGTGCCCGTCATCTGACAGTTAATGGCCTCTTCATTTGCGAGGACAAGGAGGGCGCGCAATTCCTTGTCTCCACAGTTGCTCATCTTTACGGTGTCTTTCAGGTTTGTGTTTCCCTCTTGCTACTAGCTGTTCATTCCTGCTATCAGCTGTTTCCTGTTTATCCACCGCCAGTCGGTCGCACGTGTGGCGTCATCAACAGCTCCTCCCACAAGTCTTCAACAGCCCCTCCTGTGGCGGAAGGCCTTGTTCTTTTTAAATCAAATAGGTTCCGCCAATATGTCTACCCTACGAGGCGGAAAATTGGGCACCTTGGATCAACTCGCCAATCCGGCTCTGTGTGTCTAAATGCTCGCAGCTTGCTGGCAAAATGGCCCAACATTCGTGGAAAATCTGGCAGTGTAAAAGGGGCTATAGAGTATTGTCAAGCTGTAAAATGAGAGAGCAAACGTTCTCATTTCACAGCTAAACAGTACACTATAATGTTTCTGAAAGCATTTGAGGTGAGAAATAGGCAATGCAGTAACAGACTCTAGATTCATATTTGATCAGTGCTGCCCACTTTGGCATTTTGACCGCAATGTTTGACAGCAGAGTAACAGGATTATCTGTGTCATGTATACTACTGTCTGGATATAATGATGGTTTTAGCAAATATGTAAATTATTTTTTCTAAAAGTTACCAACAGTGACATTTGGTGAAGAATTTGTAACATGTGACTCATGTCACTCAAGTTCAAACCACTCACACAAACCTTTAAATTTGTTGTCAAGCTTCTGAGATTTCCTGTTGACCTTCAGGCTAAAATGATAAATGAGAGTCACTGTTATCTAAAATATTGATTTCCTCTCAATGAAGAGTGAGATAATGGATGCTCTGTGGAAAAAAAAAAAGCTTTTTCTGAGGGTTCAACTTTTCCTCTGAGTTGTTTCTGAACAACATTGTTACTGTATGAAAAATTCATGTGTGATAAAATCTCTCCACTTTATCATTCAAACAGTCAGTGAGAGGCAGCTGTTCTCAGTCATCGTCTTCATCATCATGTGTTCACGCTGAGATGTTAAATCTGCATTTAGCCTGGATGTGACTCAACAGCCGGTAAGTCTACTGTCCTTCTCGCTTGTTCCAAAGCTGACGCAGCTGCCCTACATTCCCCTCATCTGTAACCCATTACCCAGAACCCTTTGCTCTAGTGCCTGGCCAGGAGCTCCCTCAAGGGTTGCCAGCCAGCTCTGACGATGCATTTCCTGTTCGCACGTCACTGGCTATGAACGTCATGTTAAAATAATAAGGCTATTATATCAGAGCTCTGTCACAAGCACGAGATCCAGAGCCGGGCTGGCTGGCTGGCACTGTGTGTGCGCAGCCTGCGGCGATGCCAAGAAAGTGTAAATGTGTGCTTGTTCGTGTGTGTGTGTTTGTCTTTGTCTCTCTGTGTGCAGTCGCTCTTGTTAAACTAGTTTCACGTAGAGAAAATGTATGTAATTTGCTGCCAGCCTGTTCTGAGGTATAAAAGCTTCACACAAACTGCAGACAAGGAGCTTAATGTACAAAGACTCACTAACGATGCTTTTTCTAAAGAGGCTGTCTTGAAAAGTGAACTTTCTGAAGGTGCAGCACCAAATGTGAGAGAAAAGGTTTGATTTTGAGCACAACAGACACAGGCAAATGAACATAAAAGTAAAATAAAATCAGACAAAATATCACAAATATGATTCCTGCTGGATTAATATTCGATTGTTGCATTTGGCAGTTCTCATTTTAAATCAGTTTCAACAGAGAGCAGACGGATACTAATTCTGCCTGTCATCATTATTACCTTCAGACGTGATGTGTAAGTGAACTGAGTGTATTGATCGTGCCCAGCTCTGTGCAGACGCTGTCTCTTAGAAGCGCTGTCTGATGAATGTCTGATTGATCACTTCACAATGACCAAGGGACAGTTTTTAGAGCTTCAGTTTTCATGTGTTACATGTCTTTGTATAAAATGTACCTTACACAATCACATCTTTAAATGGAACAATTCAGATTTTTCGAAGTGGTGTTGTATGTGATACTTATCCATCGTAAGGGTATTACACATAGTGGATGTTTGTCGACTCACCCCCAGTTTGGAGAAGTGGCAGGAGTGTTGACAAGGAAGCTAAAGCGTAGTTCACATTACACTATTTTCACCCTGATTTTGCGTCACAGAGACTATCGTAATCTTTTGAGTGTTCATAGCTGGCGACGTGTGTTTCTGTCAGCGGGAGTCTCGCCAACTGCATTACGACCTGTGTGTGCACACCACAAGATTTCACCACCGAGCCCTCACCGACAGAGCCCCAGATAATGCGGTGATGTCACCAAACTTGGAGACGACACATCGTAAAGGCATGGATATTCTTTCCAGTGTTGAATCAGATCTGCCTCCAGGGCCTGGGTCCAAACACAACGCGCTCCCCGTGATCCTGTGGACGCCACCATCGTTGTTGTTGCTTGCCGGCTTGTCGGTGTTGCCAGATTTGGGAGAGAAACAAGCAACCAGGGCTATGGAAACAAGCCCAAAAGAAGCGACTATCATTTAAATAACTTATTAGATGGATATATATATGTAGTGAAAGGTGACGTTTGTCCTCCTCTTATTTCTTCCGTCCTCCTGCGTGCTGATGTGGGACGTATCCCGCCTCCCATTGGCTGATGCTCTTTGTCAGTCATGTCACACTTCTCCAGTTTTCTAGCATGCCAGATATCCAGTCCCAGTCGCAGGCGAGGGGGCGACTTGCTCATAGGCTTGTTCACACATGAGGAGTCGTCGTAGCAGACTATCTGCTGACTCACCTCCGACCCAAGGTGGCTCTCAAGATCCTCTGCGACGTCAAAATCGCGGTGAAAATCGTGTAATGTGAACTAGGCTTAAGCAATGTCCTGCTATGGATGGGGGGCAGCGACAAAATGTATATTTGCAATCTAAAAAAAAAGTCTTGTCTAAAAGCATCTGTAAGAGTTTAAGTGTATGTTATATTGAGAGTATTTTCACTGCTTCACTTTTCCATCAGACTGCCCGTTGCAGTAGGGAAGCAGTTATTGGATTCAGTTCTCGATCTATGCTCTTGTGAAAGTCACCAGACTCCATTGAGAAAAACAGTAATTTTAGCTCACTGAAAACAAGAGCAGCTGGCCTACGACTGCCTCCATCAGTTAATTTATTTACATTATTTTGTGACTTTGTTAAATCTGCACAAGCCCTAATAAACACCAAAGCCACGAAATAACACAAACAAAAGGCAGCAGTAGGCCAGCAGCTCCTGTTTTCAGCAATGTTAAATTACTGTTTTTCTCAATGGAGTCTGGCCTCTAAGTTTCAGTTCCCCCTCAGAAATAATTGCCTGACAGTAAGGTATAAATATGTTCTAATATAGCATACACTTAAACTGATATTGATTTCATAGGTGTCTTGTTGCTGCTCCTATCTACAGCAGTACATTGCTTAGCTTCCTTGTCCGACTTCTGTCTGCTTCTCTAAAATGGGGGTGCGTTGACCACCATCTCCTGTGGATAATACACTGACTATGAATGTGTATCTCATACAACCCCCTTCAAAAAAATATTTTTTCTGATTCCAGTGAAGGGAGGTCTTAATGCTACAGCATACAACAACTTATCAGTGCCCCCGTGCATAAGGCCACATCCATTTTAAAATGGTTTTTCACAGTTTGTGTGGAAGAACTTGACTGGTCTGCACATCCTGACCTCAACTCCATCCAACACAAGCCAGACCTGACCATTCAACATCACTAATGCTAATGTTGCTGAATGGGAGCAAATCCCTGCTGCCAGGTGCAAAACTCTGGTTGAGATGCTGAAGCTGGAAGAGTGGAGGCTGTTGGAGCAACGCAATAATATCTTTGGTTTTGGAATGAATGGGGTGTCCACATAGTTTTGGCCATGTTGTGTACTTTAGTGTCCAGTTACACACTGAACAAGTTCAAATGAGAAATGTGAATCTCCCACTATTCCACATCAGCAACTACCCCCAGTGAAATAATGACCCTGCTCCTCCAGTGTCCTCAAATGACATGATGTCAAGGTGTTAATGTATTTTTGATACAATGCCTGAGAAGAAACACCTCAACCTGAGTTCACACTACACTTCTTGCTTTCTTGTAATCGCGACTCTTGGAGCCGTTGTGGTTTTCACACTACACAACTGACGGATGACAAGAGGTCACACACTGCGAGATCTTTCACCGGGAGGAATCCCCACTGTCTTGTCAGGTCGGGCAGGTGCTTACAAAATATCACAGGTTATCAATAACTTACAAAGAAGCTCTATGCTAAAGTCCACCTTCGACCTGCTCTTCACCACTCTCTGTCACTTTCTCTCTCCCTTGAAACACACACGCACACACACATACCTCGGAGTGTTGCAGCGCTCAGTCCTTGTCTCTATCCTCAACCTGTGTCTTGGCTTTCATTAAGTGAAGCTTGCCAACAAGGTCACCGGCTGGTCTGGATATGCAGCCTGCTAGATATCTGGGGTGCATCTGTAATGCAACAGCAAGCCTTTTGGCTTGAGCACAGATCTGTGAGCACAGAGCCAACGCCACTTCCCCTCTGATCTGGAGCGTTTACAGGGAAGCCCCAAAAACTGTCAGCAAGTGGAAAATCACAGCTAAAGTTTTGTAGTGTGAACTAGGCATTAAGGGGTGTTTGACTTTAGGGAACATGTCAGAGCCCCCAACTTTGACGTAATGTTATTAGCTGTGGGTCGTCGCTGCCTGCATGCCATGAATGGAGTTTGTGTGTGACAGTGTCACAGTGAGTTCCAGTGGCGTCGCCTGGCCTGGGCATCCGGGGCTTTAGCCCCGAACGTTTTTTCTTAAGCCCCGGATAATTCAACTTCAGAAGAAATAATGATAACTGTACATTAACGAGCCACTAAAGAAGTTGTAGTTTTCCATTTTCAGTGAATGCAACACAGGATGACGTCGAGACTGGTTAATCAGAGAGAGGGGTTGCATGAAGCATCCGTGTTTTATTGGCTGATAGCCTCGCGTCACCAGGCTCTTCCCGTATCTAAACCATTGGTGCGCTGGAGGGAGACGTTTTAGCAACAGCACGAAAGATCATGGATATAAGACGTTTTTTCAAAAACAAGGAGGCTGACTCGGCTGAGGCTCACGTCTCCGGGGAGCCCTTACCAGAAACAGGTAAATGAATAATTTAAATTCTGTTTATTCCTTCAAAATTATGTGAAATGTGTAGTGTTAGGGGGGCGTGCAGGCGGAGCTGCGGGACAGTCCTCCCCGGTGATAGACGCTCTTAGGCGGGCTGAAAGTCCCTGAAGGCTCGGTACGGCTGGCGACTTTTCCCACACACAAATTCAGTGATATTTTTCTCACATAAGTTACCAAAGATACCGCACACAACTACGTAACTGTTGTTATGTCCTTCTAACATTGCTGTGTGGGTTGAAGTGTTGGCCTTTTTCTTTTTATTGTGAGAACTGAGCTTTCACAATAAAACTCCCGAGGACTTCCGAAGGGCTGCCGAGCGCTGCCGAGCACCTCTATCTCATTTTGCCTGCATGTATACAGTTATTCATGTAGATATTTGTCAATGTTGTTATTGATTAGGCTACTCATATATTGTTGCAACATTTAAACTCTTTACTACCATCTCTTGTATTTCATAATTAAAACAATATAATTGAGCCCAGTGAGTGCCACTTTAGCAAGGAAGGAAAAATAAAATACCAAAAATTAAACTGACTCATGTAATGTGCATTTTTTGGGGAAAATATGGCTCCTGATATAGTCTGTAGGCATCATCACTCAACTTTTTCACATGGTCTGGTGTTAAAAAATAAAAGCAAACTAAAAATCGCAAATCATGTAACCTCTAACATTTTTTAAAAATTGAGGGGGAATATGACTTGGCTTCAGTCAAAATATTTACAAAATATTTATTTTTTTGGCTTTAATTCCTGTGTTATCTATAAGTGCATCATCCTGTTTCTATCAATATAATATAATTTTATTTTGACACATTTTGAAGTACATGTTGGCAGTATTTGGCTGTAGACAAGATGCAATAAGGCTCAAGAAAGCATAGAGCTTTTTTCCCAGGTAGGATCCCCTAGACTTCCCTATAAGGTTCTGGGCTCAGCCCCCAATGTTCTCAGTCCCAAGAAACGCCCCTGGTGAGTTCATGTGTAAATGTGACAGACGCAGCGGCTGCAAGTTTTCACCTGATAGTTTAGAGGCTTGTTTACGCCTCCTGTTTGCCCTCATTCCAACTACACCCCTCCACCACCACCACCACCTTCTGCCTCACTGACCCAGCCCCACTGCACCTACAATGTGTGAAACTGGTCTCAGTGAAACTATTGACACATCATTAGGAAGCAGATAACTGTGTTTCTCACACATTCGTATTCTCTCTGCTGTGGTTCGGTGTTGTTGGATCATAGCTGGGAGGTGCAGGAGACTCCGCAGAGTCTGCTTCCTAAACCTCTGACATGAGTGAGTGGAACAACGTTCACACAGCTTGTTACACTTTAACACTTTAACACTTAATTCTGACAAAAATATTTGTCCTTATTTACAGAATATATAGTGAGAGTTTCAGATTGTGAGAATTATTTATGTACACCTGCAGACAGGTACCCTGGAAATCCAGAGTTCTCGCGAGAGCACAATTTGAATTTGCTCAGCGAGTCACTCTGGCAATCACTAATGATGCTCATTACCCATGCCGTTGGAGCCGAGCTGCAGAAATCACATCGGTGTATCTGATATAGGCGGGCCAGAGGCGAGCTAAACAGATGACGACAGCGCTGTGACGACGAAGTCCGGAATCAGTCAGTAAACATTGCAAGATGGCTACAGATGAACACCATTTGTTTGAAACGGCTTTGGCCGCTACAATGAACGAGTTAGACTTGGCTTTTTCTCTAAAAGAGGAACAGAAGACGGCGCTCGAGTCTTTCCTTTGCAAGAAGAACGTTTTTGCTGTTTTGCCGACCGGATACGGCAAGAGTCTAATCTACCAGTTAGCTCCGCTGGTAGCTAAGCTCTGGATACGTCACCCCGTGTATTGTTCTGATTGGTTGTAGTGTTATCCAATTGCGTGCAGTGATATTTTCAAATGCATGCTTGGTGCCGCCCCTCAAGTTGGGCCATTTGCATTACTTATGGCCAGACCCTAAATCTTTCTAGATTTGGGTCTGGATCTCCAGGCTAGCAGACAGGTGCATAGAAAAATAAAATTGTGCGAAAGACAAGTTGACTTTTTTCATTGTATCCTTGGTTAATAACAGGGCAGAATGCTGTATAATAAGTATTTTTTGGACATAGACCTGGGTCAGACATGGACCATATTCATATTTGATTAAAAAAAATAAAATTAGACAAAAAAAAATAGATATAAAAATCCATATAATACAAATTAGATTCCTGATTTGAACCCCAGGGTGGGGGAGCCCTTCTGTGCAGACTTTGCATGTTCTCCCTGTGTCAGCGTGGGTTTTCTCCAGGTACTCCAACTTCCTCCCACAGTCCAAAGACATGCAGGTTAATTGGTGACTCTAAATTGTCCATTGGTGTGAATGTGAGTGTGAATGGTTGTCTGTCTCTGTGCATCAGCCCTGTGATATTTTTTTAATTTTAATTTTATATACTTTATTAATCCCTTGAGGGGAAATTCAATTTTGCACTCTGTTTGTCAATTACACACAGGTCCAAACACACACACACACATGCACAAACTGGACCTATACATGCACTAGGTGGAGAGATGTCAGAGTGGGCTGTCCATGACAGGCGCTCCGAACGGTTGGGGGGTTCGGTGCCTTGCTCAGGGGCACCTCGGCAGTGCCCAGGAGGTGAACTGGCACCTCTCCAGCTACCAGTCCACGCTCCATATTTGGTCCGGACGGGGACTTGAATAGACGACCCACCGGTCCCCAACCCAAGTCCCTATGGACTTGGACCTGACCACGGTGAACCCTGCCTCACGGCTAGTGTCAGCTGGGGTAGGCTCCAGCTCTCCCGCAACTCCTAACAGGATAAGCTGTTATGGAAAATGAATGAATAAATGAGCACCAGATTTAAAATTACAAAGACCACAAAACCAGCTGTATTTTGGGAAAGATTGGTTTTTAAATGAGGTCTCAAAAGCTAACTTATTTCTAGTTTTTGTTGTTGTTGTTGTTGTTGTTGTTGTTGTTAGGCTGTCAGCAAATAATTTGTTGGGCTCAGGGAAACACAGATCTGTGTGGGTACATGAGACCCTAAAAAAGAGGGTGTATCATAGGGAGTACCACCAGTTAATCTACGACCTTCGCCTTGATGATGGCCATTTCAAGTACTGCGCTTATATGCTTCCACGCCTGCTGTTTTCAGTTGAGATGGTGGTCACAGTGGTTTGTTAAGTCATACAGCTTTGAGTATACAGCGACCACTGTCACCAGTTTCTCTTCCATTGTTTAACAATTGTAAACTTGTTGTTATGACCACCGATTGGACAATGAAAAAAAAGTGATGATGTTGGGCGCTTTTCCGCTCTGAGTTGAAGTTTTTTTCAGCCTAACATCAGAGCGCTCCAGCAGAAACGGCAGACGCCCATAGTGCAGAAACACGAGGTGCATAGCAACGCAAAAAAACAAGCAAAAAACTTAATTCTTATTCAAAACAATTACAAAAAGCTGCCTCTACCTGCTAAAATGCTTTCTGCATGATCGGGACCTCCCTTTTGATTTTCAAAGCATACTATAGGTTTGTAAATTAATAAATACATTGTGTTCCTACAACTTTACCACAAGCCCCTGAACACATCGTCAAGGAAGAGTTTCCAAATCAGCCTTATTTACATGATGTTCTCTGTCATAGATCACTGCACTTTCATGTCCGTGCAAGGTGATTCTCATAGTGTGAAGAAATGATTAGAGACCAACTGCAGTCTGAAAGATTGTGAAACCATCTGTATGACTAAAAACCCATGATCTTTCATGATATGTTAAGTGGATGGTTTGGTCTCATTTGGGTTGACACTATACTCCTCACTATGTGTTGCCACCATGGACGCTGGTAGCGGAGATTTGAGGGGTCTGACTAAAAACAGTGTCTTGGTATTATCGTTATCACCACACGTCCTTCCAGAGATTACACTGATAGTCAGAAAAAAATCATACAAACTCAGGTGTTTGAGGTCAGATTTCTGCTGACTTTGCACTTTGATCATGCTGATACTTCTATCTGCTTCTTCGCAGAATCAGGGTTACTGAGTGCATGTAAATGAGAGTGATGAGGGGAGGTCCCACCCTGTCACTTTGAGTGGAAAAACAAATGCAGAGTCTTGAAAATTCCCCCATGACATCTGACATGTTTCCTCCGTGGTTTGAAGAGAGAATGTGAGAGAGAGAGAGACACACACACAACAACAGCTTTAATTAGATTTAGATTCATTTTTAGATTTGTGGAGGATTTGGTGAAAGGTTCAGTCATGTAGTGGGCTTTTTTAATTACATCATAAGGAAGTCTGAAGGTTGCTTTGAAGTTTGGTTCAGAAAAACCAGAAACACTGTTGCCTTGTGTTTCATGCTCACACTGGTTTATTCAACACATTCTCACTCCCAACTTGTCAAACACCAACACCGCCAGTGCCCCTACGTGTTACACTATGATGCTCTAGTGGTGTTGAGGTATTTGATCCGGTGGGTGTACTACTAAGTAGATTGATAACTGATAACTGGGTATACTGTAAACAGCCATGTCACCGAGCTAGTTTGTTGTCTTTGTCATGTAGCTGTCTGTTTGTCACACACTCCACAGCAGGAAGCAGCACATCAAAATAAAACCTGTGTGCCTGAAATTCACTTGACTTAAAAAAAAAATAAAGTGTGTCTTGACACATTTGTGACCCACTTTTGGGCTGCGACCGACTAGCTGGGAACCACTGCTCTAGTGCCATCATGCTGCTCATATGTTAAGGCTTGGTATTGGTACTCGATATCTTTATCGTTATTGAGGGAGATAACCCAGCACCAAGTATTCACAAAACTTCTCCAGTCAAATGATACCTGCATTTGATTCTTTTGTACCCAGATCTGAAAAATGGCCATTTGTATGGTTTTGCTTGCAGCGAATCCACAAGCGTTCTTCAATTTAATACAAGATGTGATTAGCTCAATACTGCAGCAGCTACTACCCATACAGTCTGTGGTGTGATGAAGTCAAGCACAGTGTATTTGACATTGTATCTGACAAAGCTGGCAGTTAAGCAGGCTGAGATGCCACCAAAACATTCCAAAGTGTGACCATAAGCCTCTGACATGCTGTGGTGTCTGATGGCATTGTATGCAACTGAATGCTTTCATCCAAATGATGGATATCAAATGAAGTAGAAATAAAAGGTACCAAAGTGCTCTATTGGTATTGATACCACTTTAAGGGTACTGGTTTTGGTATTTGTAATGTAATTTTCTTAACACTACCCAGCCTTACCATTTGGTCGCTCAAAAACTGCCAGAAATGGTCAGCCCAGTCGCCAGAAGAAAATGTTGGCATTGTATATTTCTTCAAACTACAGATACGTTACATTTGCACATTTTATATGTGTCATAGCAATGTTACTGAAGTGACGTAGGACATAAGCTGACTTTGTCATTGGGAGGTAGAGGGGGGCGGTGGATGGTATGTCACCAGGATGCCAGCAAACAACAAAACGTGTGCAACATTTATTCTGGCGATTGGGTTGAAATAGTGTTACCACTGAACAATGAGAGCTTGAGAGAAGCTCAGACCCTGGCTTTTTCCTCACCCCTGCAGAGCTGACCAGTCACTCTGTGAATTTGCCGTGAACATTAGGTTTTGGAAATTTACCCAAACTGTTTACTATAGCCTTCCCAGTTCCGACGTTGGAAAGGTGTATGAGCAGAGTGCCCCCTTTACTGCTTCACTAATAATGCTGCAGGCTGAAATTAGAGCAGAGAAGGAGAATGAAACCCAGACTGGTGCTCACATAACAAAATGCTAACATCAGTGGTAACAGATGCTGCCTTGTAACATTTCTTTATCTGTGTGTACATGCAACAGTTGCTTGAGATGAGAAACAAGAGAGAGATTAGTGTTTGGGGGGAAATCCCTGCAGTGCATTAAAAGTGTGACTCACCACCATGAATCATCACAGCTCAGGGCAGGTGAAAGTAAAGACGAGAGGTTTATTTGTCCAGCAGACAGTGTCAGCTGACTGTGTGTTGGAACATTTCAACACTTGGATGCACATGAAAGACTTGTGGTTGAATCATCGGCACAAAGACACAATAGATATCAAATGCTGAGGGATAAATCCAGTGAGGGAGCTTTATATTCTGTTGCATGACAGCTCAAGGCCAAGTGAAATTTGAGGTTAATAAGCAGCTGATGAATACAGTCCCAAACAAAGTTGCTTTTCCCCTCCTGTTTGAGTAACATTTGCTAACAGTTACAGTGCCCAGTTCTAGAAATATACAAAGCCTTATATGTAATATAGAACTATTTAGTTGCGAGTTTAGTGGTAGCCACCATAAGCTCACAATGTAGGTGCGGACGCTTCCAGTTGCCTCTCTGTCAGCTCCACTAAATTTGTGCTGAATTGAGGCTCTTATGTCCATTTTGTAGGTGTTGGTGGTGCTTTTTGTGTTTGGCTTCAGATGGTGATGGTGTGTGACTAACTGGGATGTGGAAATCAACCTGTATTCTCTGTAAACTCTCCTCCTGTTGACTTCTAGCTAGCTGCTAGCTAGCCAGGCCAAGGGTTTCCAATGTAAGCATCAGCTAACATTGAGGAAAAGATGGAGAAGATATTCTGAACGGGTCCATGTCACTGGTCCAACAGCCCATTAGTCCGACGTCCCGTTGTTCCAATATGTGATTATACTAGGCTATACTGTATTTGTGTACCATAGAGGATCAGCACACGCAACAAAAGCAGGCTACTGGTCGAGATACAAGTGCCATAGAGAGAAGAGAATGAAACACCATAACCTCCTGTTATTAACTCTGGGGTCCGGGTTGTGTGGGGAGCTCTCCGCGGTGCTGAACGGCTCCTGGCGGGCGTATTTCTGCCTTGATGGTGCGCCGCGACCGGCTCTGGGTCAGCTGGGAAAGGCTTGAGGTGAAGCAGGCTCACGGCTTATGTGTTTGCCACTTTCTTTTTCATTTTAACCCACACCATGATCTTTTCCTGACCCTAACCAAGTGGTTTTTGTGCCTAAACCTAACCAGACCTTAACCACAGGGCATCATGATGATTTCGGAACAATGGGTATAATATGGTCGGAACAATGGGATGTCGGATCAATGGGCTGTCGGACCAATGGGCAGACCCCTTCTGAACTAGCATTCCGCCAGCTGTTGTACATTCATTTTTCATAACCACTTATCCTGTTGGGGGTGGCTGGTGGGCTGGAGCCTATCCCAGCTGACAGTGGGTGAGAGGTGGGTACATCTTGGACAGGTCGCCAGACTATAACATGGCCCAGACATAGACAGACAACCATTTGCGCTCACATTCACACCTACAGGCAATTGACCTATAGCTAAGTCCCGCCCTCAAACTCAATGAGCCAATCACAGTGCGTATAGCCATTCCCATACACTCGGACATTCTCTGCCTGGACGTTCATTGAAATGCATTACAGAAAGTCAGTTACGTTCGGTTTTATGAGCTTTTTCAGAGATTTGAAGTTTAAAAATGGTCAAACGGTGTGCATGGGGTACATGCAACTCCGACACAAGGTATCCTGAGAGGCTGGGCAACGAGGTGTATTTTTTACACTTTAAACCACATCTCAACCGAGAAAAGTGTCTCCTTTGGATAAAGTTGTGTGGTAACGTTAGACCACAACATCAACTCAACGTGAATAAGATTAACAATGATGTCTACATCTGTTCTAAGGTAAGTCAACATCGTGTTTGAGGCAACATATTGTCACTTTGCTGGAAAGAAATATAACGTTATCTTTAACATCTCTAGCTAACGTTAGCTAAAGTTAGCCTAACGTTAGCTCCTAGCTGCGTTGTTCATCATGTCACCTTGTTTGCTGGGAGTTCATTAGCCTGTTTTGTTCTAGTTTTGTACTTTGGTGATGGTACATCATTGTTAGCTGTTGTCCAAAGGGCTCTAGTTAAGCTAACGTTAACTTCTGGAGCTTAGCTTCATTAACTTATCTGTAATGGCAGAGATAACAAAGGTTGGCAAACGTTATGCTGAATGATTCAGTGTAAATACTGTAGCACCAAACTAACGGAGAGACACTCTTGGTAAAATGGTAAAAAGGTGGTAAAAAGGTAAGGTAGGGTAAGGTAAGGTAAGGTAAAAAGGCCGTTATCCTTTTCTCATATTCTGAGCCAAAAACCTTAACTTCAGTGGCACTTTAACTTGTTGTCTTTGATGGCGACGGCAACGAGATGCGGTTTACAAGCGTACACTGTGACCTGTAAATTTTGTCTTGTAATTTAAGCTTTTCATCGACCTTCTCAACAATAAAATGATGAATATGCGTAGTTTAGGCCCTTTTGGTTACTTCTCAATGACATCTGATTGTTAAGTCTCTAAAAATCATCAACTGCCTCCTGCGAAATGTCGTGTACTGTGACACCTGCCATAGCGCCGGTCACTGAATGTTGATATTTTGTCCGAGTGAGTGGAGGGGGGCGTGGCTTAGCCATAGGTCAATTAGAGTAACCACCACTCTGCACAGAAGTGACTGAACCTCCCATCCCAGGTTTGAACAAGGAACCCTCCTATTGTGAGGCAACAATGCCAACCACTGCACCACCATGCCACCTAGCTATTGTACAGGCATTTGAAAATTAACTGGACATTCTCCATGCTACATTAATTTCCAACAGAATATTAGAACCTATAACATCCTTTGATTAATCAAGGTTTCGCCAGTTCTTGAAAGGTGCCGTTTGACCAGGTGACTGTTATTCTCTGTGCTTATCATGCGGAGTGGAAGCCTCTTGCAAGAGAGGTACAAGAGGTGTGTGCTTTGCTGTGATGCAACATAACAGAGCTGTTGTAATCACATTTCACTGGAGTTGTACTTTGTATAATAACGTGACAAATAAATGATTGATTGATTGATGCTTGAGATTGATTTCAGATTTAATAGAGACCAGTGGGCTTGGAGCTGAGAGTCACAGACAGGAAGTCAGTGATACTTTTTTCCCACCAAAATTAGTGTTTCTAAGCAGGTTTTTTTAAACACGGGAAAACCACTTAAAATAGGTGATAGACTCCTTTCCAATTGCCAGTAGACTAGAGCCATGTACACGGCTCTGCAGCAGAGGAGTGTGGGTTTTTTTGTTGTTCTTTTTTACTGGTGTGTCACGTTCAATGTCACGGACAGGCCAGAAAACAGGTTAGCAAACTATGTAAAGCAGCATGGAGGCCAGTGAAAAATGTTTCGATTTGATTTCACTATCAAACTCAGTGCAAACTCATTTTGAACATGTCATTGCAACAAGCTGGTAAAGACGCTAAACTTAGTGTGTTCACCCAGGTGTTGTCTTTCCATTACTGCTGATTTGGAGCTGGAGCTGATAAATACCTGTGACTACTGCAGAGACATTTGGCCCGGGTGTGAAGCTGATTGAAACCAGATGATGGTGGGTTTTAGTGGGGTTTAAGTATTGAGAGGTTTTGGTCTTTTCATGGAATTTGTTGACAGTTAAAAATCTATTATGCAAGCCATATCCTTTAATGAATATTGTGGTTACTGTTAAACTCTCCAGTATGAGGGTGAGCCAACATGTCCTTGTGTACTCCTTCATGTGCTGCTGTTTGGTTTGAGCTGTTTACTCTGCACACAGCCAGCCTTAGCTGTCAAACACTATGGGAGCTTAAAAACTGAAGGAACATGCATGCGAAATGTTTCTGAAACAAGAGAAACTAAAGTCAAACATCTGTGTGCAGACAACAGGAATGTATCGCTCCTTTGGCAGCTTGTTTGGAGGTATTGAGCTCCTCTCTGAACACATCTGATTAGCACAGTAGCTAATGGCCCCTGAACATCAACAATAGCTCAGCAGCACAAACCCCCAGGCTCCTCATTCATTTCAATGAGAGCACTGTATTAGTGCGGCGGGGGTCCTCCGAGGGCGTTCCAGAGAAAACAAAGACAGAAAAAATGCAGGGTAGAAGAGCAGAGAGTAAGAGTTATAAAATGGGATTAGCTGCTGGTTTGGGTTTTCCACTGAAAATTCCCATTTCAGAGATTTTATTCAGTAATCTCTCCTCAGTGTTCCTCCACAGGAACACAGGAGTATTAATGATACTCTAGATTCATTTTCCGACAACTTTTTCCCCCCGTAGAAATCGTGTCAGTTTGGCATCCTAAGTGGCTCTAAACACTATGATACCCATGAGTCTCATCTGCTGTTGCCATGGAGAAAAAGTCAGTTAGTCAAGATGTTGTACCAAAAACATAGTTGCTGAATTAAGTCAAAACTAATTTGGAATCTGAAAGTGATCGGTCCTGTTTAAATTATGTTCCTATTTTCATGTTTATCTTTCATTTGTGTGCATTTCTTTTTAAAATGTTCACTTTTGGAATTATGCCACTTTTGCAATAATCTTTAAAACTCTAAAAACTGCACAGACCTTGTTGTGAGCAGTTTTATGAAGGAACCTTTTTCTTTCTACCGTACTACACCCACCAAGCGTTTCATAGCGCAGAAGGATAAGTACATCTACTCATGGATTAGAGGCTCCTGAATGTGACAGTACAAGATGTAAAGATTAATGGCATCCCCCTTAAGCCTAGTTCACATTACGCGATTTTGACGTCGCAGAGGATCTTGAGAGCCACCTTGGGTCGGAGTTGAGTCGGCAGATAGTCTGCCATGACGAGTCCTCACGTGTGAACAAGCCTACGAGCAAGTCACCCCCTCGTCTGAGGCTGGGACTGGATATCTGGCATGCTAGAAAACTGGAGAAGTGTGACACGACTGACAAAGAGCATCAGCCAATGAGAGACGGGATACGTCCCACGTCAGCACACAGGAGGACAGAAGAAATGTGAGGAGGACAAGCCACAGAGTTGCCACTTGCCAGGTCCGCTTATTAGCCGTGACTTTGGGCTTGTTTCTAAAGTGGAGTTGCTTATTTGGGCTTGTTCTCTAAACATCACCTTCCTCTCTATATATACCCATCTAATAAGTTATTTAAACGCATGATAGTATGTCAGACTGCAGTCGCTTCTTTTGGGCTTGTTTCCATAGCCCTGGTTGCTTGTTTCTCTCCCAAGATCTGGCAACACTGACAAGCTGGCAAGCAACAACAACAATGGCGGCGTCCACAGGATCACGGGGAGCGCGTTGTGTTTAGACCCAGGCCCTGGAGGCAGATCTGATTCAACACTGGGAAGAATATCCATGCCTTTATGTGTCATCTCACAAGTTAAAAAACGTCCGCATTATCTGGGGCTCTGTCGGCGAGGGCTCGGTAGAGAAATCTTGTTGTGTGCACACAGGTCATAACGCAGTTGGTGAGACTCCCACTGACAGAAACACACGTCACCAGGTATGAACATTCAAAAGATTACGATAGTCTCTGTGACGCAAAATCGGGGTGAAAATCGTGTAATGTGAACTAGCTGGGCTGTAATATTAGCTAGCTCAGTGGTTACATGCATGCTTCCTTCTGCACAGTGATACGGTTGGTGGGTGTAGTTTGGCTGTAGGAAACTAGTAACTACATGAAACTACTCACAGAAAGGTCTGTGGATTATCTTGAGTAACAAGGTCGTGATTTCTGGAGAGAGACATTGCTGTTGAGTTTTTTAATTTTTCATTGATTTATTTTTTTGCACTTTGAGCACCACAAGCCGAGTGCCATCTAGTTCCGTAAAACTGGAGAGAAGGTAAACATCTTTATGGCCAACATCTCCAACACTCGGCAACTCACACCAAAATACTCTAGATTCAAACGTAGCATTATAGGTAAGAGGAAATATATTAACTGTTGTTTTGGAGGTGAACTGTCCATTAAAGTGTTCTCAGAGAGTGAGTGGCTGCCTCCACAGCTGCTGCTCCTCCTGACTGATGAGGCCCGTTCGTGCACATCTGCTCCTCATTGGCCTGATTGGAGTCTCACCTTATAAAACAGCCTGTTCCATCTCCACGCTGTGTGCTGTCCTTACATTCAGCTCATCTGATCTGAACTGTGGTTGTGTTTTCTTGAGCAGTGTCATAATTTTCCCACGCCGTTTTAAGTCAGTGTTAAGTCTTACCTGGAAATATATATATAAGTGTGTTGAAACAAATCATGTGCATTTTACAGGTTCCTCCAAATGAAGCAAATGAATAATCTAGTTTTTATTTTGCCTTGGTGGTTTGAATGAATTATGATGGAGAGCTGTCTATTTTAACCTCCTCATTTTCCCCTGTCCTATGCCAAAGCTGTGTCATTCCTGTGGCCAAGCATATTTTAGAAGAACTGCTGGGGGTTAGCCACAAGGTAGACACCCTTACAAAAAGCTGTGGATGCCTCTATAAATGTCTAATCAGTTTCAGAGGACTCTGGCTGAATTGCTGACCTCTTGTGCAATGCTCTGGTTAACTTTCAAATTGTGATTATGATCAAATGGAAGCTCAAAAACCTGAAAGGAAAAATGGTCAGCACTTTGTGAAGCAGGAAAGAGATCATTTAGACCCGCCTTTTCTAAGAACAGTGAAAGTAGAGGCTTCATACATCAACAGGGACAGTCAGGAGGCTGAAAATGAAAGAGCTCCAGGCTGTAGCTAACGAGGTGCCTGCGGTGGCTTTCATCCCCTTCCCTCCCCTCGTTTACGGCGGTCTCACTGAGGTTCAGGCTCCAAGAAATGTTCAGATTTGAGGATTTTGCGCGAGTCAACCTGCCATATGACTGTAGCTGTTGCTCTTTACGTGCCTGTGTGGCTCCCTGCAGGTTATGAATCACTTTACGAGAATTTGAAAGCAACACAAGCATAAACCCACAAACTGGATGGTTTATCTTTCAAGTAATTTGAATATTTTAACCTGCAAACAACAAACTTAAATGATTGCTGATCATTTTCCTTTGTGTACCATGAGGGATTTGGGAAGATTTTCCTGCCTCCAAAGAATGTAGTGGAAATTAATTCGGAGTTTGATTGAAATAAAGAATCATTATTTTTGTTTGTTTGTTTACACTGTGGTGCAGGGATACTTTCACCCCTTTTCCACCAACAAGCAGCTGGTTCCCCTGTGGTTTCCGCACCTATTTTTCAACCATTCAGAGCATTTCAGTAAAGTTCCTATGTTAACAGAATGAGTTCAGGCTGAGTTAAGTGTTCACAAAATATATATGTAAATTAATAAAATAACCCATGTCCATTATTTTTCTCTGAACTAAAAAACACAACATAGAAATAAAAATCAAAATGACAAACATCCTCCTCATTCCCTGAAGTAGTTGTTGACAGCAGATGGGTGAATAAAAATGGGACAGGATTTCTCAGTTAGAGGAAGACAAATGTTTACTGGGAGGAGACGTGCTGCATTTCCAGGAAAATGTGTTGAACTTAACAAGTTGTTGTTGTTGTTGTTTCCAGGAGTTTGTCGGTCTTTCTGAGATATTTTGGCCTGAGGACAAGCTAATGGGGGATAGCTGAGGAGAAGTGTCACTGGAAAATAACCTTTTGAAAACAATTTGTTACTTCCATATCTTTAGTTTGTAGATTAATTTAATTTGTGTGTTTTATTTTATTTATTTTTTATTTATTTTTACATTTTTTTTTTTTTTTTTAAAATTGACTTTGAAAGATGAATTACTGTATTTATTTTTCTATAAATCTTCAACTGACTTAAATTTGGGATAAATTCCATCATGATTTATGAAGTAATTACATTTTATTTCAGTCTTTTCTCTTACTACATACTGTCACCATCAATTGTCTATACAGCACTAGATCCACATCCACATGAGCAAGACAGTTCAGCCTAACTTCTGATGCTAGTTCTGCTTTGGTATTTGTAAACATTATTCATTGCTCTTTCTGGCATCCCAGAACATCAACAGCCGACGCAGTCCATTTGCATTTCCCACTGTAAGCGAACCGCACCAAGGTTCACTTGCAAGTGAACAGAGGCCCCCAGTTTTCAAGCGGACCAGGGTTTGCTCATTTGGTCTGCACCAGAGTTCGAATGAGCGTTCACACTCCAGACAAACCAAATGTTTGCATTACGGTTCAGACTGGAATCATATGTGTCAATGTAGTCATGACTCCCATCTTGCCTAAAAAAAATGTACCCAATTCCTACAAAGTTTTCACCACATGTTTTATGAGTCTGGACAAACATGGACGTTATGCACAACCTGACTGGTTCGGTGGTAATTCTACTTTATTTGTGAACGTTTGTTGATTCAGCATCTCGTCTTCTGCTGTGAAACGGCAGTTGTACTATTTTAGACGAGAAGAAAATACAAGCCTTTTCTGAAAACAGGAAGACTTCACTGAGACCCCACACCACATCACACACACACACACACACACACACACACACACACACACACACACACACACACACACACACACACACACAACCTCCACCTCTCTTATTGTAAGACCTGATGTGCTGATGGGAACTCAAATACAGAACTGAAAGTGGGCTCCCTGTGTGTGTGTGTGTGTGTGTGTGTGTGTGTGTGTGTGTGTGTGTGTGTGAGGAAGTCAGCAGTGGGTGAGTACGCACTAACGGACAAGGAGGTTGGGGTCGTGTGTGAGTGTTAACGGTTCTTCCGACACCAACCTCCTCATTCATGTCAGTGGGAGGACTGTGTTAGTGCAGAGCGGGTATCACCGCAGATGCTTTGGAAGAAAAAACCACAGGGTTGGTCTGGTTCAACCTTTGCCACAACACAATGTAAACGTGACATGACTAGACATCCAGCAACCACACACTCTAGTAACATTTAACCAGACCACATCCCTTACAGTTTACAACAACATATTTATATACTTTTATTTACTTTGGGTCTGGCAGGAAAAACCAGTTGGGGCTCTTTTTCCTGGTTTTGTAAGGGCCTTGCTCTTGTTTCAGCATGACAATATCCTCCTGTGGACAGGGACAGGTACATAAAAGTTTCCAAGTTTGTTGTGACACAACTTCACTGGCCTGCACAGTGCCCTGAACTCAGCCCTCGCCAAAACCTTTGAGATGAACTGGAACACTGACTGATAATATGTCCACATTAAGCAGCACATTAAGAATGCAGTTTTTTCCTCCACCTAAGGGCAGCTTTATAGAAAGACGCCAGCTCTAGCCTACACCTGTGCAAATGGCCTATGCCACAGTGAGCATTTATAGTTTGCGGTGTGTGTTGCTCTGCAGTTACACCTCCAAATCACTGTTTTATGTGAAGTACTGTTGAGTTTTTAATTAAATAACATTTCAAACACATATTAAACTCGGCTTCATATATATATCATATTCACGATATCAACATAAGTACAAAATTCAGCGTCGTTATAACTTGCAGGATTCACACAACTTGGTGTTTCAGTCCTTGATCATATTTAAAATATATATTGGGGGAGGCACATCAATGTTCTAGTATGGTCAAAAGATAGAATAAATATATAGTGCTATGCTTCATATGCTTCGACAGGCAACCAAGCACCGTCATCAAAAATATTGATTCCCAAAGCTTTCAATTAACTTGTCAATCTACGTCCCAACTCTCACCTATTGTCATGAGCTCTGGGTAGTGACCGAAAGAATGAGGTCACAGACACAAGCAGCTGAAATTAGTTTCCTCAGTGGAGCGGCTGGGCTCAGCCTTAGAGATAGGGTAAGGAGCTCAGGCATCCAGAGAGAGCTTGAAGTAGAGCCGCTGATCCTTCACGTCAGAAGGGGTCAGTTGAGGTGGTTCGGCATCTGATCAGGATCCTCCTGGGCGCCTCCTGTTAGAGGTGTTCCAGGCATGTCCCACTGGTAGGAGGCCCCGGGGCAGACCCAGAACATGCTGGAGGGATTATATATCTCATCTAGCCTGGGAACAACCATTTCATTGTATATTGTATATATTACAACCATTTCATTGTATATTGTATATATTTCAGATTGTCTACTTTACTATTTTATTATTTATTTTATTTTATTGTCTACTTTAATATTTTATTTTATTTTATTTTAATGTCTACTTTAATATTTTATTTTATTTATTTCATTGTCTATTTTATTATTTTATTTATATCTTCATCTTTATCTCTTGTTTCCATTCATGCTGTATTTCTATTTCTACTTTGCACGGAGCATTGGAACAAAAACAATTTCCCCCCAGGATTAATAAAGTATTCTGAATCTGAATCTGAATCTGAACGCCTTGGGGAGAAGGACGTCTGGGTGCTCTGCTTGGCTTGCTGCCCCGAAACCCGGCCCTGGATAAGGGGATGAAAATGGATGGATAGATGGAAATATAATCATAAATAAATGTAATAAATTGCCATTATTATTGTTGCTACTGGTTTTAGTATTATGGTGTACTGCAGTTCTGTTTGAGGTTTGTCCAAGTGGTGTTGCTATACCACAGCAGAGACCACTGCTCAACTGCTGTGGGTACAATTAATGTTACACACTGTCCTGTCTCTGTTTCATTACTTTGAAATATATTACATTCTAGTTTTTCACTTTTTAATATGAGTGCTATGTAGACTATGTCACTGTCGATCGTTATAGTTTTTATAAAGTGTTAGTGTGTCATTGAAAACTATATTTAAAAAGTCATATCATAAAAAATGTCATCGTATTACAGAATATGTGACTGAGTTATAGTGTGTGCACTTTTCCTGTGTGGCCTTCAGTCATATGCTGGCACCCAATAATGGTACTCAGTCATCGAAACTTTGAGAACCCCTGATGTAAGATTTGTTTCAAAATGCTCGGAAATGGTCAGTTTCGCTGTTGATTTTCTGAAGAACTCTCCTGGGGGGAACTCCACCCTAAACCCCCTGAGGGTTGGGTTGCAGAGGGTGTAGGTTGAAAATAGCTAGAATGTTGAATAGGTGATCACGACCGTGTTTCAGTCTCTACAAAAACGACTGGAAATGCTAATGTTGGCACAAACTGTCATCATGCCAAAACAGTGTTTTACAACCTGGATAGCTTAATGTGAGGCTGTACTCTCAGAGCCAGACCTTATCACTTAACATCAGAGTAGGACCTCATTAATGCTCTTGTGGCTGAATAGGAGCAAATTCCTGCTGCCGTCCAGTTGTCACTGACTGCTGTTCAGAAACTTACTACACTTACGACTTTGTTAATAAAATAAAAAAACCTTCAGGTACCCAGCCATACCCTCCTTTTCTCCATAGATATTAAATCATTATATATAAACACTGAAACCCCACTCAGCCTCCGTCCAACATATCTTCAATAAACATCCAAACCCATCCAGACCTAACAGCCAAATCTTACAGTTGCTCCTCCTCACTCTCACCACAAATGATTTCATGTTCAGTAATCAGCACTATCTCCAGCTGAGTGGCTGTGCTTCCGGTACTTGGATGGCAACTTCGGCCTCTGGGACAACACGTGACAGGACTTGCAGACCTTCATGGACCTCTTAAACACACATCACCCAAAAATAAAACTTAACACCACTTACAAACACAAACAGTAGAGTTTCTGGATACATGTTTCTTCTTCCCATGACCAGTAAAACAAAAACTGGCCACCAAAATCTAGTTCAAAGACACAGACCACCATGCACTCCTACATAAAACCCATTACCACCCCAAGCAGACATACAGAGGTCTGATAAAATCCCAGCTGATACGCTCCCACAGAATCTGATTTCTAACCTATGTAATGGCAGCAACAGAACGTTTGCTGATTTTTCTTATATTAACTTTAAATTTATGGTTTAATAGGATTGAAGCATGGTTGTTGGGGATCAATAAAGTATTTCTGATTCTGATTCAACAGATGAATTTTAAATTGTACTTGTTTTAATTGTTGGCCTTTTACAAGTTCTCGAGTCCTCTATAATGATTTAATGGTAGTGCTCAAATACAGAGTTACTTAAAATGCCTATCCCTAGTATACATGCAGCAATGATCAGATTTGCCCTTACTGTGGAAATCATTGTGGAAACATTACTTACTTAGATATCTGACAATCATTTATCACGTGAATTATGTTGCATGGCTGCTCTTTGTTTGCTTTAAAGGTGTGTCTTGATTCACATTCACTTCACAGCATGCAGCTCTCATCATTGTGATGAGGTAAACCGTAAATTAGAGATGTTTAATACTTTTCTCCGGTGTCTTGGTGTTTGATAATCCTTCCAACAGGACCTTCTGGTTTATATCTGACCTTCTGTATCTACATCTTGTACCAACATGCCGACACCAAGTCTGACCATTGTGTTGTTTTGCTGGAGGGCTACTTATCGTCAGCCTCAATGTCCTTTAAATTGCTGCTCATTCCCAACTTTAAAGTGTGTGTGTGTGTGTGTGTGTGTGTGTGTGTGTGTGTGTGTGTGTGTACGTAACACTCCTCCCAATCAGCCAGCTTATCTTCACTTGTCTCCACTCGAACATGAAAGGCATTTGTTGAATATCAAACAACCTGACACCCGACTACACTAAAACCACCTCCTCCTCCTCCTCCTCCTCCTCCTCCTCCTCCTCCGCCTCACTTACATTCCAGTGGCAATTTAACTCCACTGCTTTTATTTGTCAACTGGAGTGACTCTGCAGGATGAAGTTTCACACATCAGTAATAATACATGGCAATATCCTGATTACTAAAAATAATGGGGGTGAAGTGAATAAGCCCCTTTACCACTTAACAAGAAAGCCACTATCACCCACTAACATCTGGCTTTTGGTTTTAGTAGTAAAGGATGCTATCGGCATTCAGCAAGCGGCAATTCATTCCAGGGACAAATGACTCTGCAGTAGTCATGGGTATTTATCAGCTTCTGCTTTCATCGGCAGCGATGTAAGTACAACACCGAGTTGTTCATCCGTCTCTGTTCAAGCAGTGCTTGAGCGTTGATCCAAATGTTTTGGCACTTTACATGACACACTAGTTAAAGACAAAAAGGCGTACTCATCTGCTAATAATACTAGTATGTCATCGGTTAATTACAATACAGAAGAGACTTGATGATCGCTAAATTAGATGGGGAAAAAAGTGGATATATCGATATCGGTTATCAGCAAATGAGTTGTTATTTATCGGCATTTCGGATATTAGCAAAAAATCCATTATCGTGCATCCCTACAGAGCACTCCATTATTTTTAATGGGTTTTCCCACATTTAAAAAAACCTGCACACACCTTTTCAAACCTATGGGAAAAAACTTTTTTGGACAGAAAACCTGACGAATACAGCAGTTCTTAAGCCCCATTCCCAGTTTGCAAAAAACCCACTAATACCCACTAACATCTGGCTTTTGTATTTCATAGGACAGGTTACATTCAGCAATCACACCAGGGTCAAATGACTCTGCAGTCGTCATGGGTATGTATCGGCTCCAACTTTGATCTGCAGTGATGGAAACAGTGGCGTGCACAGACTTTTTGAAGGGCAGGGTGAAAAGAAAAAAAAGGGCACATACAGCGTGTTCTGCCCACTGAAGAGGGCACTAAATTCCGCGTGTTTTCGAGGGCACTGTCGACATGTTTATATGTTTATACAAATGGCAACTTTTATAGCCTTAAAACAGACTAACTAGACAGACTACTCAAGTTAGTTTGTAGTTAGGATCAGCATCCACGAGAACTGTGTAGATTCAACGTTGGACTGTGAAGAACACACAGAGACATGGATGTATGAAAGAAATAAATCCCTGGGGGGGTCTGAGGGTCCTCCCCCCGAAAATTTTCAATTAAGTGGATGCCATTTCCTGCATTCTAGTGCATTTTAACACCATATTAGCACCAGATAATTCAAATTGGTTCTGTGAGATATAGTTCTGGCTCAATATAGATCAAAAAAGGGCCCAACATAAAAGTCATTGCAACAGTAATGTTTTTACCACCCAAGAAGGCAGTTTATCATGATTTAACCAGCTAAGAGGGCAGTTTAGTGTGTTTTTTGGCTCCAAAGAGGGCACTTTAGCCCGCGTTTTGGCTCCCAGGAGGTCACTTTAGCGCACCTTTTTCAACAATTGGACCATGAGGGGGGAGCGACTGCCCCCCTGCCCCCACCCCTGTGCACACCACTGGATGGAAACACAAAATCTGGGTGAACACACTAATTTTAGCCCCTTTACTACCACAGCATACCACTCATCTCCATCTGAGCAGAGAGGTAGCCAACGTAACATTTACACTGGAGCGATGCTGCTTTCTACTGTTTACTAACCTGTTTTCCGGTGTGTGTGTGTGTGTGTGTGTGTGTAACTGTACGTGACACAAGGTAAAAAGACAAAAAGGCGTATTTGTCGACTGCAGAGCCATATACACAGCTGTGGTCTACGGGCAATGGGAAAGCAGTCTGTCACCTATTTTTAGTGGGTTTTCCCACATTTAAAAAAACCTGCATTTATGTGTTGATTTGGGTGAAAAAGGGTATTATTTTGACCCTCAGTGGTGGGATAACGTGACCAGTGGTAACCATCGTATGAGCGCTGCAGTATGAACAGTTCGGTGCAGAGCAGCAGGAATTATCAAGCCATTTGAAAGGGTTCCTGTGTGTGTACAGTTGTTTAGTATTGTAGTAGTGGCTCCCTGTAAGTTTAAGGATTGATTTTAAATCAAATCATTAAACGGTTTAACTCGGTCTAACTCACTTTGAGCACTTTGATCAACTGTGGTTTTTAAATGAGCTTTATAGATGAATAAGATTGGATAAGAAAGTATGAAAGTATGGCACTCCCATTAACACACACACACACACACACACACACACACACACACACACACACACAAACTTATGGTATGTGTATACTTCTGACAGCAAGATGTATGGAGAACAGATGGACTCACACACAAACACAGATCACTTTTACTTTTACTGCTCCTCATGTTAGACTCTGTTTCTTTCTTTATTAAACTGTCATTTGTCAAATTTAAGACCGTTAAGGAGCTGCAGGACAGAGTGGGGCCTTTCATTTATGTGCTGGATTTAAAAGCGTACAAACATATTTAAAGTGCTAATTGTTAACTGTTTTCTTTTGTGTAGAACATCAGGGAATTGCCTTGCACAGTCTTAAGCAGTATTTTTTGTATGTGTATATGAGACACTCCTGTCGCACATGTTTGCAATGTCTTTGAACCCAGAAACAAGAAAGTGAATTTGTTGACAAAATTGCAAGGCCATGCAGATTTCAAAGGGACTGGCTGAACTGTGTTCATTAGTGTGATTGCAACATCCTGGAGGGGCTGCAAAATGTCCATTTGCTGAGGCTGCTGTCAACCCGCCACCTTTAGCGTCCTCACATTAGCTTACTTGTGATAGCATCTTGTTGTTAGCATCCTGCCATATGTCAAATACCAAATGGCTCCAGTTCATCTTCTGACAGCAGCAGTAACATCTTCAACAGTCGCTGAGTTGAGGGATGGCCGCACAGCTGCAACACACACACACACACACACACACAGAGTCACACATACACAAACAAAACAGTCACTGAGCAAAGATACATGTGAACACACATTTGACATATGATCGATAGATGAATATATGTCCTCGCGTGCAGAGCACACACACACTGTCCACAGCTGCACAGCAGAGAGCAACTGGATGTTTAACAGGCAAATCACACACTGAAACACACACACACACACACATGCACAACTGACACCAACACACACTAACCCACTTCAAAAAAGACAATGAGGCTTCACACACACTGAAGTAAACACACAGAAGACTTCTTAACTTGAGACTTAGATTAGCATGCATAGATAGATAGATAGATAGATAGATAGATAGATAGATAGATAGATAGATAGATAGATAGATATTTGACAGGCTGTGATTTGTGAGACAGACGCGGAGGACAGGTGAGGAGGTCACGGTTGTGACAGTGTGTTTGCACACAGCATGACAACAGGTGTGTGTTGGGTCAATCATCACACACAAACACACACACACACACGAGGATCCTTCTGTCTGACAGCAAGATGAATGGAGGTGACAGATGCACACATAACTTTTGCTTACAAAACATTGAGTGTGGATGTAAAAGAGGTGTGTGTGTGTGTGTGTGTGTGTGTGTGTGTGTGTGTGTGTGTGTGTGTGTGTGTGTGTGTGTATTTGACAGCGTAAGAAAAGAAGGAGAGGGGGAAAAAAGGAAAGTGAGAAGAGAGGAAAAAGCTGAGAAAAAAATAAATAAAAACTGTTTATTTTTCTTCGTTGTTTAAAATATATTGTTTTAACTTTTAAATTTAACATCACGGGGGATCTGTGTAATAACTTTTTTCAAGTTTTGATATAACTTAGATGTATTTTCCTACATTACTCCACTCAATACAGCAATCATCCATCTTCACACTGAGTTTATTCAAACTTCACAGCAATCTCATGATCAGTCTTTCTCCAGTCAATCTTTATCCAACCAGGGAATGGCAGCACTCATGTACAAACAGGGTTGCTATACATTGTGAATGGGACTTGTTTTGTGAAAGCTGCTTTTAGATAAGAATGTTGCTGCTTTAATCCTGATAGAGGCCAAACAGAGAAAACAATAGCTCACTGTGGACTTACTGCGGCCCGAGGACTTCCACTCCGACTTCTTCAGCCACAAGGACTGGCACTCCATCACACTGCAAACAGTGCTGGATGGCATCGTTGGGATGCACCACGCTACACACACACTGAGACTTTAAAATTATATTTTCTGTCTGCCAATTAGAATTTCCCCCTGCATCACAAAACAAAATATGTTTTCCTAGAAGGAGGTGATGCTGCATTCTTTTATTTTAAAATTCTGTTTTACAATGAAAATGTATTAGTGTGGATATGACCTGAGAGAGGGGTAGAGAAGGTGGAAGGTGGACTGTTGCATGCTAATCTGATTACTGAATATGCATGAATGAACACCTAATCTAGTGTGGAAACAGTGTCTGTCCAGAGCCACTTCACTGTCAGGACACTCTCAGGCCTCAGGGGTTCGGGGGTTGGGACAAGGGTTGGGATGGGGGTGGAGATTTGGGAGATTTAGGGCTAAAGGGGTGGGTTAGATGTTGAGGGGATGGGAGGGGGTCAACAGCTAATGATCTTAAATCCTTGACAGGTCAAAGGTCTTTTGAGGATCCACTTCCAGGACACAAAAGAGTCCTGTTCTTCCTCTGAGCTGGAAAGGTCTATTCAGCGACAGATCACCGACCTTCGACCCCCAAAACCTCCTGCGGAGATGCAGTTTCTGCCTCCGACTTATGTTTTTCAGTCATTTTCCATGCTGGTGTCATGTGGAAAAGGCTATTAGCTTTTCAAAAGCTGCAACAGAGGAGTGAAAAACTTGAAATCTTTGATGAGCTGGCCAATCAGACACTTGATCACGGCAATTTGCAACAGATAATGACCATTTTAGGAGAATTATCAGGCCCCTGCTTCCTGAAAGCATCCAAATGCTAAAATGGTGATAGAATCACTCTTATGAACCTTGTTACCATGTGCTTAAAAAGTGTTTCCTCCCATCCCCTTCATTTCTTACGCATCTTGTCTTTTCTTTCTATTTCTGAAAGTATTTGTTGAAACATTCTTAAAAAACAATGTTAACCTCTTACATTAATTCTCAACCAGTAAGATTTGTATTGTCTGAATTCTGCAAATAAATCGACAAAACAAATTCTCAAGCTTCTCAAGGACAGTTTCAAGAATTTTTCAGTCAGAAACATGAGTGCTTATTAAAAGTGTCTCATGTGAGTTCCTGAATGTATAAAATCCTGCATTGTTCACATCCATGTCTTTACTATTCTTCTTCCTCGTAGCTTTGATGGTGTATTACAGTGTTTCTTTGCATACTACTGCCTCAAATTGTAGATCAACAATAATAATACTTATAATAATTATGATAACAATAAAAATAGCATGAAATTGATGGCAGAACTGCATATCGCATTGCCTGCATGCTTGTGTGGTGTGAGGGTAGTCCAGTACATTTGTGCAAACCACAAATATGTTACATTTGTACGTTTCATACAAATCATATCAACGTTTCTAAAGTTACGTAATATGTGATCTGACTTTGCCATCAGGAGGTTGAGGGGATGGTAGGTGGTCTGTCACCAAAGCGAGATGTCTGCCAAGCTTCATGCAACTCTTCAAGACCAACAAATGGGAAAACCGTTTTGTTTTTTTTCATAGCTGTGTTTCCAGTGGCTTTGTAGGCATCAAACATGGGTCTTTTCTAGCAACCCATCACTGTATTTCCTGCTGGGATAGTGCCACAAAAAGCAATTGCTTTTTACAAAAACACATGTTTCCAGCTGGGATTGTGACACCAAAAGCAGGTATTTTAACCCAAAACATGATCTTTTCCTAAATATAAATAAGTGTTTTATGTGCCTTAACCAACCACACATAAACCACATCAAAGTTTCAAGTCAAGTAATGTCAAGTAAAAGTTTATTTATAAAGAACATTTAAAAAACAACCTCAGTTGTCCAAAGTGCTGCACAGTTACTAAGATACAATATAAATAATCAAGCACAAATATAGTAATAAAATAAAACAGTAATAAGAAATCAATTTAGAACAAAGTTAGAATAAAAGAGAAAGTAAGAAAGAAAGAGTCGAGAATACTCACCTAGCGTGGATTGAAGAGAAAAGATGGGTTTTTAGCAGATTTTCAACACATCCACTAAATAATATTGTGCTAATGTAATGTATCCATGGTTTACAGTGCCAACCTTTATTCCAGCCATTGGGTTGGCGAGGGACCTCAAAAAAACCTCCCACAGTGGTAATGGTGGTCCAAAACTCCATAGCGTGCCTTTAAAATGTGTAGTTTACCTTGTCAGTATACACACCTATATAGTTCCTATCATTTCCTGAAACACTGTAAATAGAAATGGATATATCCACTGTTTTTTAGTCATATTACAGATTCTGAAGGAGAGTTTTTTCCACATTATCAGTCACATTTTTTTTGTTTACTTCAGATGTGAGAATTAGAAATAGTGTATCCACCCACTCTGACATTTTTCCACATGTTAATTGCAGAGTTAGTTTCATATCTGATTTTCACACACGGGGGGCAGTTCAGAGGTTCACAGAGAAAATGGGAAACTGGTATTCATATGGAAACCAACAGGTGTCCATAAACAAATGACTGAGAATTCAGAGTAAAATTTTCCCACCAAGCTTTTTACTCCAGATTGCTGTTTTATTAACATTTTTAGAGAACAGAAAGGACAGTGGTGAATTTCCCAGCAAAGCAATGGAAGGAAATGCTAAAAAGAAGCATTATGAAAATCTCAAGAGATTTGCAGACTTCTCCCAAAGTTAATCATTTTAATGAGATATGTGTTTCCTGTTTGCTTACACCATATTGCATTTTCTTATCTTAAATCATTTTCTATTTATTTGGTCTTTGATTGAGTGGAGACGTGTCGCATCAACTATGCTGCAAATAAACAAGAAGCGAAGCAAGAAACTGCAGCAATCTTTTCCTTCTCTGTGCTGAAAAAAAAAAAAATTTTCACCTCAAATAAGCGTAGCATTTATTCACCACATGTTGATGGTTATTTCCTCAACTTCTGGCATCAGTATTCAGTTTTTAATACAGAAATTCAACATGTACACAAAAAACAATGATAAAGTGATTATAAGTTGACAGAATCTCATCCTCCTGCCAGTGACTCTGTCCCGATGATCAGTATTGTTCCAGGAGAAACTGGCAGCCATTATTTGGATTAATGTTAATGTTGAAATGTTGCCTGAACAAAGTGTCTGTTTTTATAAGTTATTGATTATATATTAAAGTAACTGTCTAACCTTTTTGGTTCTTTCAGTCAGGATGGAGGAAACTGACAAGAAAAAGTGCACACCCACATACACTCCATATGGACATTCCTCTTGTCCCACGTTTTGTTGGAGATTCTCCTGACCTTTTGTCACTGGTGTGTGTGTGTGTGTGTGTGTGTGTGTGTGTGTGTGTGTAGAAATTCCACATCACACTATAAAATTACAGGGGCAACTTTGAGGACTGAGGGGATCGTGTTTGTGTGTGTTCGACTCTTTGCCAGCTGCCTATAAAATTATAGGGGCCGCCTGTGGGTTTTATAGAAATGTACAGTGTGTGTGTGTGTGTGTGTGTGTGTGTGTGTGTGTGTGACTGTGTGTATAAATGTTCTCTAACAGCCTGTAAAGTTACAGGGTGAACAATGGACTGTGCCCACACATATACTGTGTGTGTGTATGTGTGTTTAACAAGAAATAGACAAAAGGCTATTTCAGACAGAGAAAAAAGACACAAAAATCCAATAAGGAACATGATGAGAGACAAATGTTTGCAACATATGTTGTACATATGGTTAATTTGCAGGTTACATTGAACATGTTAGCATGTTAGGAGGGCTGTTTTAGCATGTTAATGTTGAGTTGAGGGAACTTTATTGTGCATGCACAAATGGATGGATTACTGAACAGGCCTATCGGGCACAAGCCCAGGGGCTCAAACTGTCAGGGACTCCCCCCCACCCCCCCACCCCCCCCTTTGCCTTCACCTGCAAAATGTCTCTCAAATTACTGTAACATATACCTAACACAAAAATATTCAAAATAACCACATAGACATGCAAAACATAAATAAAAAATAGTCTGTGTGTCTTACTCATACATAGGAGCTGTGGTGGGGCCTTTTGCATTTCTGTGCCCAGGGGGCCATTGTCTCATAATCCACCCATGCATGTATGTCCCTTCAGTGAAAGTTCAATTCAATGGTGGAGAATCCTGCTGAGAAAATTGCTATTCCAGCATTGGCAAGAACTTCCTACACAGCAAAGCAGCACAAAAACTGAAGACAGACACATCAAAAAAGAGACTCTAAAAGGCAATATATGAAATAAAATATGTGTCAGTGTTAAAATGTTTCAGAGATCGAAAAAAAAATGTTGCAAATACTTAGGCCTTTGGGCCCTAGGCGTTTTTGGGGTATTTTTACTGCCTTTAGTTTTAAGCTCATATCACAGTCATTATAAAGGCTACATACACATGTATATATCTATATATCTTGTTATTTTCAGGACAATCTGGGCTAACCAGATTTGCCATCATTCCATGTCCTTCTATGTGCCTGTATTTTATATTAATTTTTATATCAATGAAAAAAACAAATCCATGTAACTAAATTCTTACATTTTTACATGTATCTCACCATAGCAAGTTGGAAGAAGACATATTTTGCCATATATGAAAAAGGGGAGACTCTCTGGAATCTGGCAATATAAGAACCATGATGGTGGGACATTCTGTCACTTCACAGCTGTCCGAAACGTGGTTTGTGCCAGGTGGACATGATTGCCAGTATTTTTTCATTATTGCAAGAAATTCCATTGACTCATTCACAAGTCTCAAATGTGTTTTATCTGAAAGAAACATGCAATATTTACATCTAAGATAATAGAAAAATAGTCAACCAAGTGCAATGATATCCTCCAAGATAATATTTGTTTTTCAGTTTCAGTTATATATTGGGGGGGCATTTTGGGCATTGGTGGGGGGGCACGTGTTCCCCTCAATGTATATGGTGACTATGGCCCTGTCATGCATGCATAATTAGGCTACAGTTGTCTGGGTGCGCAAAGGTGAAGTGGCTGGTCTTGTCATACAAAGTTTGATGGAGTGTCAACTGGACAATATGGAGATATTTGCATCTTGAAAGCCGGACTACAAATGTGGATAGACAGGGAGAAACACACGCAAGCCTAAGACGTGGTAAGATACGATATTCCTCACTATATGAAGTGACTGATAACAAGATCTGTATAATGGATTGTAAAGAAATTTGTCAGGTTTTTATTTTGTAGACAATCAATCTGTATTTATAGCGTGATGGGATGACAGCACAATGATGTGTGTGGTATCACTGGAAAGCTCTGCTCCTGCGCTTTCATGTGATATACGTGGCATTTCTGTGCGAGCCTGCGTTCACAAGTAATCCATCCAAGAGTAATGTGTGTGCAAAGCTGTATGAAAGCTCTGTTATACATCATTTTAGTGTAACTTTATCTTTTTTTTTCGCTGTGAAAACATTGGACTACCGACAAGTGCTTGGCCTTCTCGGAAAGCCACAGTTCCGCTCTTTCACATGATATGTGTGGCTTCTCGCTATGATGCACGGTCGTGGAGAAAATCCACAGAGAAGAACAGGTATGAATTTGGACGCACTATGCGTCGGGTTAAGCCTTCTGCTAACTAGAGCCAAAGGCCCATGGTTGCTGCTTCAACTTTAGCTAGAGCCTCCAATCACAGTGTGTCCTCCGCCTCACTCCCCACTGCTACAGACCACCTCACTGGGAGGAGAGCAGCATCTCTGGAGAAAGTCCGGCCAGCGCAAACCCTAGCTCTGGGGGACTGAACAGCCTAAATTTCAACAAACTTTCTCTTGCTGCCATCACAAGTAGTGTTGTGCCAAACAGTGCAGCCACTGGCCACCAGCCTGCTGTGACAGCTGGCACTGAGGGCTGAATTAGAGTACAGCCGCTCACTGAACACCTATATCCTGAGCTGCTGCCTGATTTCCTCACGGCAATGCCATCCACAGTGGCAGGGAGTGAAGTGGAGGGACCATGAGGTGGCTAACATCTAATTATTGTCTCATTTGTAGTCTGAACAGCGAGAGTGAGGCAAGGAGGGCCTGAGTGATTGCACTGCAGGCAACTCTACAATGAAATATATTTTTAAAAAGGGTGTGCATATGGCCATGGTCATCTGGTTGGAGTGAGAGCTATAGGAACTCTTGAACTCAGCCTCCAGTTACAGTTGAGGTGGTGACAGCAGAAAAATGCAGCTCATCTGGCAAAGAAGTTGAATCAGGCTCAAATTTTATCACAATCCTGGGACATCCATGCTGCATTCTCAACAATGTACTAAAAGATTATTGTGTAATTCCAACAGCAAACCCTTACTGTTTGTCTCATGATTGTTGAGACAATAGATAAAATACTTATCCCTGTGATAACTTTCCAGAGCAGTAATATTATTAACTTCTGTGCAGTGTTCTGATGTCTGACCCAAACTCATAGATATATTTCTCAACCGTCTCTGGGTTGGATTCATCAAATTTGGAATATGAGAATATTTCTAGAAAAAATACACTCACATAAAATGCTTTACAGACAGATTGAATTGATATAGCGTCTGTCAATTTTAATACAGCACCTTGTGGGCCACACACACATACACACACACACATACCACACTGACCCCACTTCAGAGAAAACAAGCTGGCATGTTTTTTTCTCAGAAGTAAAAATCCAACATGTGTGCTACTTCTCTTTCCAAGAAGCAGCCATATTTTCCTGGTATATGCCCCATTCCCTAAACCCCCCACCACTCATAACCACAGTCTGCTGCAGAATGGGATTTCCAATGTGTTTTTGTGTTTTGGGGTAAGGTATAGAGAGAGGGCAAGGGGGCTTTATAATTTAGAGGGGCCCAAACTGTTCAGAGGAACTCCCTTTTGGCTCTGTATTGTTGAGTGTGTTTTGAGGTCGGACCTTGAAAGCGTCTTGACTGGTAATCAGCAGTTTTTAAGATGATCAAACAGCCTCCATTATGATGGAGGACAATGGGGCTGACAGGAGAGGCTGAGGGGGGGCAGAGCAAGAAGAGATGACAATAGATTTCCTCTTTCTTTCCCTCCTCACGTGTTCTTTCCTTTTCCCCTTTTATTATTCATACTTTTAGTCTCTCTTCTACTGAGCTGTTCACCAAATCCACACAAACACACATTTCTTATTAGCGTTACTCGCTGTAACCTCCGCAAGAAAACAGTGTTTTGAGATTTTAAAGATATAGAATAAAAATAATGTTTCTATACACTGCAGTAACCTGGTTACAATGCATCTGCATGTGTTGCAGTTTTATTCTACTTGCCACTTTGTTCTTCCCGTCTTTAAAATTACATCACCTGCATGTTGCGGCCGTTCACATTTCTCATCAGGTCTGTGCTGCCATTATATAACCGTGTAGGTTTGTGGAGGCATGTGTGAGTTTGTAAATGCTGGATGAAATATATTCTCTTTAGATAAGTTTGGGAAGTATCAGAAAAGCAAGGTTGCACATGTGTTCTTAAAGAATCTGACCTCAAATGTAGAGGGAACAGCTGGTTGTTCATATAGGGGATGAATTAACAGGCTGGCAGGCTAGCACAGCAAACAGCACAGGCTATCTTAGCTGAAAGCAGACTGTATAAATAATCGATGTAGCTACCATGACATCACCCATTGGTTTGTGGACTCCCATTTTGAGACCTCAAGTTCACCATTTTGGATTTTTGGAGCCAGAAGTTGCTATTTTTGGGCGGAGAGTTGAGCTAACGCTAGCAACTAGCTTTGTTAACATGGTGCATTTACAGCTATGGTTAACTGTGATAATGGTGATGCTAATGCTAGTTTTTGCTAGTGAAATAGAGGCTGAAAACCATTAAAACAAAATGTACTTACTAGACAAACTGAACAACTGACTCCCAGGAGGGTTTTATAACACAACTAAATGCTAAACACAGTTGTTATTGTTAATTTTACAATTAACTGTCATGAACTGAAAACACATTGAAATTGCAATAATTGCAGCTACATCGTCACAATTCGTGCATAACTCCAAGCCTTAATTACATTTAAACGGGTGAATTATATAAAAATTCACCCCTGAACAGCTGCCATGAACGGGAATATTAGCTATAGAGACCAAAAATTTCTCTCTCATTTATTTATTTGTTGTTTTTTTTTAAATTTTCTTTGTACCAGGTTACAAACATGTTTATTCCTGCTGTAAAGTTGGATATATCAACATGGGGGTCCATGGGGATCAACCATGGGGAGCCAGCCTCAAGTGGCCATTTGAGGAATTGCAGGAATTGCAGGAATTGTTTTTGATGCTTTTGCATTGGTTTCCTTTTTCAGCCCCAGAGTTTGCCACTTGGGGAAAACGACTAGCCTGGCTTTGTCCAGAGTTTTAAAAAAAATATTCTAATTAACACCTCTTAATTTTATGAAATAACACGTTGTATCTTGTTTGTATAATCTATATACAAACTTTATAATGTAAGTTGCCCCAAAACATTCCGGCATATAACTTGTTTTTTTACTAACTTTATTTTTACTAACTTTATTTTAATAACTTTATTTTTCTCATATAGTTGTCAGTGGCTCTGTCAGGACTCTGGACTCATCGTGCTGCTGCAGGACACTGCTGCACCATGGGAAAGAAACATTGTTAAACAGTGCAAAGTGGAGGATAAGGTTCTTACTATAAATACAGAGCTGGAGGAAGTGTCATGCTTTGCAGTAAAATGTTCACAGTATGGTTAAAATCTAATCATCAGAACAGTGAGTAAAGAAGTCAGTCAGACCACCTGTTACACCCTCTCTGCTCCAGTAGCCAGAAAACAAGAACTCTTCCAAGAAACACACTCACACACTGTACAGAGTGTTTGCGCCTGCATTTTAAGTGTGCAGCAGCATGTGAGGACAGAGCGGGGGGCGAGTTAAGTGTTTCCCCTGCAGCCAATAAAGCTGAGGGGACCTTCGCTCTCTCAGCCAACAGCTTTTGAGGAAGCTCTGCTGTTGGCCAATGGGGTGCTGAGGAGGGAAAGCTGATCCACGTGGAGTTGTACAGATCCCAAAACAGAAAAGAACAGAAGATACTGGGAGCAGGAAGAAAGAAAGAACAAGAAATACTGGGAAGTGAAAGAGAGAAAGAAAAAAAGGAGGGAAGGAGTGAAACAAAAAGTGCAAAATACACATGAGGAAAAGGACATTCAAGGTAAAACTTTAGGAAAAGGACAGAAGGGGACAGACAAATCTTGAAAGGAAGAAAGCAAGATAGCCAAAACAGTAGAGAAAGCAGTAAAGAAATTAAGTTGTGTGTATTATTGTTTATTTTCTTTGTCAGTTCTTCACAAGCAGCCTTGGGATCAAATGACATAAAACAACAAACCTTTAAAAATATTCCCTTATTCTGTATTTGTACTTACATTTATAGCTTTTTCAGGTATTACAAAATCAAAACAATGCTGTCGAAACAACAACAGGCATGATTTTGTTCTAATGAACAATATTTCAGCAGCAGAAGAACATGCGTTTCTTTTTTGTTTCTTTCACAATGGAAACAAAACCTCTTAAACCCTGCAATTTGTACTCTTATTCCTCTGTCAGATTAGAGGCTCTCATGTCACACACACACACATGCACACAAGTCACAGTTCAAGATGAGTGTGTTTTAAAGATCCTTCTGTAGGAATTTTAGGATAAAACTACAAAAAATGAACCCAATAATGATGCAGTTGCTGTGCGTGAGTACTTGTACTTGCTACATCGTGAGGACCAAAACACATTTTTAACCAACACAATGAGAACATTTTTGGAAAGTGAGGACATTTTCACTGGTCCTCACTTCTTTAACGGCCTGTTAAGGGTTTAAAGGCCTAGACACACCAAAGTGACTTCAGAGAACTAGTAGCGGCATAGGCCCCCTGCTGCATCGCCTCACAATTGTACATGAACACACTACAAATACTACAGTCGCCTGTCAACGTTCTGCACCTGTGTGAGAGGAAATACCTCTCCACACCAGCAGAAGATGGTAGTCTGTAATCATCATTCAAAAGGGGAAACGGGAAGGCCGCCATGATGCTAGTTAGCCACTTAGCACATTAACAACACAATTCAATGTTGAAAGAACAGAGCGTATTTACCATATGCCAGTAAACAAGTTTGCAAACCATCATGACACATTTCAGCTAATGTGGTCAATGCCTAAAGAAAAATAATCTTACTTTATGTAATAAGTTTGTTTAAACTTCACTCCCTCTTGACTTTAGCTGTTTGTTTGCTTTCCTGGCCTTCATTTCTCTTCTCCTGTGCTGAGCTGAACTACCAATCAGAGTGATTTCACTCACTGATGGGCTCTGCTGTCTCAAACACTGATTTAACATGAATCCACCAAAATTTAAAGCTGACAGTAGGGAAAGAGGGCCAGAAAGTGACAATGAAGGCCAACGATTTGGGACACACTGCAAATACAGAGTGACAGATGCTCATCAACGGCCCAATACTGACCAACGACAGACTGTCAGCTTGGTGTGTCAGATTTGGTTTTAAGGTCTAGGGTGAAATTAGGTTTAGGTTAGGGTTAGGGTTAGGCATTTAGTTGTGATAGTGAAAGTTAGGGTAGGCGCTATATTATTTCAACAAGGGTCCCCTCTCTCTCTCTTTTTCTGTGTGTGTGTGTGTGTGTGTGTGTGTGTGTGTGTGTGATGAATCAGCATGACTCAGCTGTTAATATTCACACTGTAGAGGAAGTCCTTCCTGTCAGAACTCCAGTAAAGCGTGTTTGTTTCTTAAAACAAACACTTCCGTGTCAGATTTCCTTCATCTAACAGTTGTACAAGTGACAGATGTTCTCACAGTAAACTGTGAATTGGTTCAGCAGACTTTTACGCTCACTGACCAGCCTTGATGACCCTTAGGTTACAGCAGTGGAGGCTAATTTCAAGAATTTAGGTATTTATTCCCAGGGAACTCACTGGGAGAATAAAATTATGAATGGCCCTGGGCTTTTCCCTCTAGGTTGCCCTGGATCAGAGGTGTCCTGCCCAGTATCACTGGCTTTTATAGTACTCCTTAGGGTGAAAACCCCCCTCATAAGCCAAGCAAATGGCCCTGAATAATCCATGATGTATCCGTCAGTCTGGCTGTTGATGAGTGATTACTCTGGTCCTCTACAGTATGTTCAGGGCTCAGAGTATCCATCCTTCCAGAGGTTATTGAGTCTTGTTGGATTGAATTTCCTCATGCATAAGAAATAATATTGTAAAACGTCTTATGATTTTGCTCAGTACATTAGCCGCAATTTGAGACAGAATTTCATCAGCCAAGTCGCCAGAGGAAAATGTTGACATGAACGTTTCTGCCTTTCATGGATGTGTTACATTTGTAAAAATCATATGTTTCATATCAACGTCTCTAAAGTGACATAATATATGAGTTCACTTTGTCATCTGGAGATGGAGGGCATGGTGCATTGTGTGACACCCAGGTGAGATGTCTGCCAAGCTGCAGACTGATCAAGACCAACAAACCAACATACATTTTCCAATGACTACCTATGGTGCTACGTACTGGGGTTCTGGAGAAAAGCACCGGACTGTTACAGACCCATTCACACCTGTAGGTTGTGTGCTGTTTAGAGTTTCCAGCACATATCAATAAATGTTCTGCTAAATGTTTCTGTATAATCATCCTGATACAGATACCACACACACACACACACATACACACCCCTGTTCATTCATACAGAAACTATGTAAACTGTTTCTTTCTTCTTCTTTTTTTCTCACCTTCAAACCTCAAACTTCCAAACTGTCCTGCAGCGGTTTCTCAAACCATGGCTCTACAGGTCTGTTACTGGAGGGTCTGAACACACCCAGCAGCAACAGCAACACAACGGGTTCCTGGGGAAAAACAGGTTAACCAAAAAAAAAATGTGTAACAAGTTCCCATGGCTAAGCGTGCACTGCTGCACCCCATGATGTTTCCGTTCATCTCTTCGCACCCTTCTGCTTCTTCATTATGCACCTGCCTACCACTAAAAACCCCACTGTGAACCCTGTGATGCATACACGACCAAGATATCAGAAATCTGTGTAACTCAAAGGGGGACTCCCACTAATTTTACGCATCAAAGCCAGATTACTAGTCATGGGGAGTCTAGTCAGTCGGTGAAACAACAGCATGTCTTCTGTGGAGGATTTTCTGAAGAAATGACTCAAGTGACAGATTTGGGTTTGGAAATCACACATTTGTAACAGCAAGTGCTACAAACTGAAGGTGTAAAGCGTGAAGGATGTGGGTGTTTATCAGGCAGGGAGGGGCTTATGAAAAGATGTTGTCACATTGCATTATGGGAAAGGTAAGTCCCAGTGTTTTTGGACCCGAACAAGGGACAAAAAGTCTTTGCTGCTTTGACTTTGACAATACTATATTACTAGTATTAACTTTTTTATAGAACGCTTTTCATACAAGAGATGTAGCTCGATATGCATATAGAACACATTAAAACAAACGTCAAAAGGACAACAAAATTAGACGACAAAAAATAGTAGATTATAAAGTACATAAGTCAAGGTAAAAAGAAAGACACCAGTAAAAGCAATAAAAATGAGTTAATAAAATAATAAGAAGAAGAACATTAAAAGCCAAACTAAATAAATACGTTTTTAGCTGTTGTGATGCCATAATTTTGGAGCATAGTTAACAAAAGCTGCACTGCCGATTTTCCCGTACATATAATTTGTATCCACAAACCCAGCAGTAATAGATCTTAGAGCTCGTGAAGGATTACAAAAAGGACAGAGAGTCTAATATGTAGGCCGGTCTGAAACCATTTAGACCCTTAAAGGTATACCATGCAGGATTCTCGGTAACTGTTTGTAAGTACGTTTGCCAGCGAAAGTGAGAGTAAAAGCAAAACTCAGATTCACTCTCGTTTGGCATTTCGCCTTGCAGTATCTTTCAAAATAAACACACTACATCAATACAACACTGCAAATTGATGTTTGTTTCCTTCAACAACAAACACACTTGTTTACGTTTGGCCAACACACGCACATGGTTGGCCTCATATCATGCTGATGTGAAAGGACGCCTTTTTCCATCGGTGTCTGTAGCTAGAAGTCACTGCCCAAGCGCTGGTAGTTGATGACTTCAGAGTGAGACCGGGTTGGTTTTTCAAACGGTCTGTTCCCCCTTGTAGTCAGCATAGACTGCTGCTGAAGGATGCATTGCTGTTGTTGGCACATTTGTTGATTTGAGGAAAATATGCAAAGCAAATAATGACATGATTGTTTGATTAGTAACTGTAATGTGATTTGTGAATTTAGAAACAGTAATGTGTTGCAGTACTGCATTACTGACAAATGTAGTGGGATTACTGGAACATGTTAACCCCAACATTGTCAACAATGAACCACCAACCCTACGATTAACTCCCTGCTCTGCCAACTGAGCTCCAACCTTTAATGTCTTCTTATGATGTGCAGTATTTTCATTTTTGTTTTATTTCAATTTTAATCAGAAGAAATTGTTTCATGGCCGAACAGTCCTGTTTATTTTTGTGCCCAAAGCAATCCTGCATCATGCACGATTGCTGTAGATACAGTTTACAGAAAGCAGTAGGAAAATTGCCTGTTGCTGCCTTCGGGGTCTAAACGTCACCCACCACAAAATATACAAACTGAAAGGTCCTTTAAATGGAAATAAATGGAGCTGAACACCTAAAAGCCCACTTCAGAATCAGTTTAACCTTTGCTGTGAGCCAGCAGTCAGTCTCCTGTAAACACTGAGGGGTTTGCCACTTTGGAGAGACCACTGATGGTTCATTTTCTCCATCTTTCAGCAGCGAGGCTGCGAGCTGAAACTGAAAAACCCGACTTACTCCTGAACTGACGGTGTGTGGTTTTCTTCACTTGGTCTGTGAGTCACTGAATGAGCCCAACAGGCTTGAAAATATAGCGGGGGAACTTTCTCTGCGCTGTGCACTCACAGTGTACATGGATACTGGGTGAGGGTGTGCGTGTGTGGTAAAGCGTATAGAAACAGATGAAGTGTGTGTGTGTCAGTGTGTTTTCTGGTTCACTAGGTTTCAGTCGTCCTCTGTGGAAGTCCACTAAGCTCTGTACAGCCCCTCCAGCGTCATCACCTTACCTGCTTGAGACGTTTCTTCCATAACAGACACTAAACTGAAAACATGCACACACACACACACACACACACACACACACACACACACAAGCTCAATCAATAGATCAGTTGCAGATCGCAGGCTTAGTTCTTAAAACATTTATCTGAGCCGCTGTTGCTCTTGAGTCAGAAATACTGCAATTTAATTGATCCAGATCATCTTCAGTAAGCAGCGCATTGCACAAAAAGACAAATTAAAAAGGAGCACTCTGTGATTTTGCAACAAAAACCTTGTGTGGGTTATTTATCACTTAGTTTTGAATTGTGTTAACTCAAATACACTTGGAATTGACAATGAGCCTTTGAGTGAAGTGCTGAACCTGCCTCAGGGTTGCAGCATTCTGGCTGACCTTTGACCCCTCTGAGCAAGAGTGAATGGAGAAACGTTAAAAGTCAAGTTCAGATTCCTGTGTGCAGTGGCCCTAAACATAGTTTTTCTAAAACTTAAAGAAGGAAACTGATTCAAAAGTGCTGTTAAAATCAAAAAAAGTAGCCCTCACTTACATCCATTCATTTATTATGTCGAAGAGTCAGCGAGGTAGTTAACCTGGACATATTTTTCCTCTTACCTGTAAATACCTGGCTGTCAGCAGTTTCATGTAGAAACTATTTTCTCTCAAACCTGCCAACCATATCATCGCGCAGAAGGAGTTGCTCATCTACTGCTAGCTCACCTAGCACCACTGAGCTAGCTAACATTACAGCTCAGTCGAGGAGGACGTTATTAATGTTTACATACCACGCTGCCACAGGCCCCTCGTCCTCATTTCTTTTGTACGGTGATGCAGTTGGCAGGTGTAGTTCGGTAAAACAAAATATTTCCTCCATGAAACCTTATCTCGAGTAATTGCATCATGATTTCTGGAAAGAGACATTGCTGTTTAGTTTTTTTGTGGGCTTTTTGAGCACCACAAGCAAAGGGCCATCTGGTCCCATTATACTGGAGAGAAGGCAGACGTCTCTACGGCCAATATCTCAAACACTCGGTACTCTGCACAAAAAACAATTGATAAATAGCATTACAGTTAAAACTTTAGGGTGAACTGTCCCTTTACATCAACTGGGTTTTTTCCTACACATCTTAATCTGTTTTTTTTTTCTGGATGCCAAAGCCAAGATGATTTAAATAAATAAATAAATAAGCACAACACTGAATCTGTGGACAGTAATACCAACTCAGGCCAACAATAAGCCTTTTCAGCCATAGCTTTATTAAGTGTTTAAAATGTTCGCTTTCTCTTTCCAAGAATTATAAGTGGATAAGTTGCATATCACCAAGCAGGTGCTGAAAGGTGCTGTATAAATGAGGGTCATTCATGACTTTGTAATGTGAACACCTCCTGCAGCTAATACGTAGCCTTTCACTGTGAAGCAGCTGCAGAAAATGTTGGCTTGTGTGTGGTTGTGAATGATAAGACTTCCGGGAATGTTGGCTTTGCATTGTTACTTGTTTGTCTGTCTCAAAATCTAGCTTCAAAGTCCTACTTGGCTCAGAAATGTTTTTTTCCCCCGTTTTGACCCTCAGAATGATTTATGTGCCGAGTCTGACACTAGAAGGCTGTTGTCACGTTCATCTGCTGAGGGAGGAAGGTTTCTGTGCACTCACACTGAATCTCAGTTGAAGACATGTGCATACAAGCAGGATTTGCTAGTTTGAACCAAAAGTGGTTCAGTATGCAACTCACATAACTGTGATGTGAATACTGTTAGCCTTCAGCGAGAACACACGTTTTTAGTAGGAGTCATAATGTGGTCTAGCAGTTAAATATTTCTAATTAACAATATCTGCATATTTATAGATTGTTTTTTAAGAATTTGCAAGTCATAAATTGTATTTTTGTAGAAAACATGCCAGGTAGTGTTATTCCATTACAGGAGTAGTGGTCAGTGTCTTAAAATGAAGAATTTAACAATGAAGCTACTATGTACCATCTGCTATGTGTTTTTGATGGGAACATGGAGCCGCAGGGTCAAATACACAATGCATAGTAGAGGGTGGGAGATAGGAGTGTCCCCTCATCCACGTTTGTCCCCTCATCCACTGGCAACACTGACAGGTCACTAAAAACATCCACATTTGGTGACAGAAACACAGCTGGAAATGCAGTTACAGGTCACCCATGTTTGGTAGCACAAAAACTGCTGGAAAAGCAGTGACACAATGCTGAAAGCACCCATATGTAGTGACACAAACACTGCTGGAAGTGCAGTGATGGGTCACTTAAAACACCCACGTTTGGTGGCACAAAAGCTGCTTGAAACGCGGTGAGGCATCACTAAAAAATCCCATATTTGGTGGCAAAAAAGCTGCTGGAAAAACAGCAACAGGTTGCTAAAAACACCCGTGTTTAGTGGTATGAACACCACTGGAAACACAGGACGGGGTCACTAAAAAACACACACTGTGGACACAAAATCCACTGGAGATGTAGCAACAGGTTTCTAAGAAAAATACTTACTTTCGGTAGCACAAATGCTGCTGGAAATGCAGCTTTAGGTCACTAAAAAACACCTACATTCGGTGGCACAAATACTGCTGGAAACACAGTGAGGCATTGCTAAAAAATCCCATGTTTGATGGCACAAAAGCTGCTGGAAAAACAGCAACAGGTTGCTAAAAACACCCACATTTAGTGGAACAAACACCTCTGGAAACACAGCAACAGGTCACTAAAAAACACACACTGTGGACACAAAATCCACTGGAGATGTAGCAACAGGTCACTAAAAACACACACACTGTGGGCACAAAATCCACTGGAAATGCAGCTTTAGGTCACTAAAAAAACCACCTACATTTGGTGGCACAAATGCTGCTGGAAACACAGTGAGAAATTGCTAAAAAAAAATCCCATGTTTGATGGCACATAAGCTGCTGGAAAAGCAGCAACAGGACGCTAAAAAAAATCACAAAAGCACAAATTCTGCTGGAAATGCAGCAACAGGTTACTAAAAAATACCCACATTTAGTGGCACAAAAGCCAGTGGAAATACAGCAACAGGTCAATGAAAACACTCATATTCATTGGCACAAACATCAGTGGAAATGCAGCGATGGGTCACTAAAAAACATCCACGTTTGGTGGAACAAACACTGCTAGAAACACAGTGACATGTTGCTAAAAAAACATGTTTGATGGCACAAAAGCTGCTGGAAATGCGGCAACAGGATGCTAAAAAACATTCTCATTCAGTGGCACAAAAGCCACCATAAATGTGACAGGTCACTAAAAAACACTTGTGTTTGGTTCCACAAACACTGCTGGAAATGTAGTGATCATTTAGGTAATTTAGGTCACTAAAAAACAATTGTTGTTTGTTGGGTCTAATAAAGATGTGCTCCATTAAGAAACTCAGTGAAGTCTTCTCAAATTCTAAAAGACACATACAGAACAAATTCATACAAGCATCATTAACAGTCAGTTTAGGTATTAAGTATAATGTAACAAAGCTGATGACCTCAGCAGTGAATGTGGGTTAATGAGGATATCATTGTGTTTTTTATCCTTATCCTTTACTCCTGCTGAAGTTGAACTGCTGTGTTTAGGCTGAACAGATGTATGACGAGAACAGTCGCTGATAGAGAAACACATTCCCATTGTCTTCAGATTGGTTTTAAGTAGCATTTAGGCAGATTATCTTGTTTTCCCTTTCTGTAAAAACTTTCTGCTGTATGCAACAGATGGGCTTTTTCCTGCAGCAACAGAAACAGCTGGTGGTTTGAATGAACGTTTCAGTGATTTTATCTAGGAAACAATACAACAAAATAAATCCTGTAAATCTTCTTAAAGCAAATCCTTCCTGTGTTTCTTTGTTTTTTCTGGATGTTGTTTTGTTTCTGCTTATTTGTTGCTGTTTTGGAAAATCTTTTGTAAATTCAGTTTATTGACAGATGGTTCAGATCAGTTGCAGCAATTTTGCTATGTACACGCCCCCTGCAACACACACACACACACACACACACACACATACATATTGTTCTGACTGACCACTCTGCAGGGGGGGAAATACTTCCTCCTTCACCACCCCCTTCACGCTCACATTATCTTCCTCTCTGATGACTCAACACACGCTTTCATTTTTTTCTCAAATGCCCACAAGCTCTGGAAACACCTCTGGCCTCTGCAGACCTCAATAACTGTAGCTATTTTTACCGTCAGAGTGAAATTTCAGCTGCTTGTACTTTTGTGTCATTTTAACTATTTAACTTAAAAAACCCCAAACAAATTAGACGAATCTTACATCAACATCGAAGTAAATTACAGCTCTGCAGGATCTATGGGAAAATTTGTGAACATCCCAAATCCCCAGTTACATGGTCTGCATGGGCTGCTCCAATTTTTAAAGAGTATTGAAACATTTTAATATTTATTATATATGCAATGATTCTGCACTGCATTGTGTTTTATTTTTAAAACTCCAGCAACACTTTTTGTATACAAAAAACTTTATTGTTGCATTTCGTCTTGTTGCTTTCACTCCCAGATTATTTGTTGTCTAGCGAAAGTTCAGTCAGGAAGACAACACTTTTTCATGCTTAGGCTTTTTTTCCGACCCCTGCCATTCATTCCAGGCAAGCATGCTCACTCTCTCTCTCTATATCTCTATAGCTGTCAGTGTTCAGGGCTGTCAGTTGAGTCATCAGCTGTTCTACAGCTGAACCACAATCAACCAACAGCACAGTGATGAACCTTCTCTGTCAGCCTATCATCCTACTGTTCCTTATTTTAAATACGGTTCTTTTTCTGTCTGCATACCATTCATGCTGCAGCCGTGCGTATCTTCAACCTCCCCATCGTGGCCTAGACTTCCTGGATTCAGCCTCGTTTGCCTCATCAGTCATCAACCACCACCACCTCCACCAGTGTCTGGACTCTTTGGGGGGATTTATCTTGCTGCCTATCACAAAAATCTCACTCTGGTGTCTAAGCACCAAAGATTTTTGTTCAATCTTATCAGCACAAATCATCTGTTAACCTGTACACTCATCCTCCGTATTAATCTTTATGTCGGTCTTCTGGCTCTCCTGACTGAACTGTTGCTGGAGTTCTACCTCTTCAGACTTTTAATCTTCTCCACCTTGGAAGTGGGTGACTTTTTCCAACTTGCAACTTCTTTTCAAAATCTTCTGAATGGAGCCAGCTCAGGTGTAAATTACTGTTGCAACGTGTCATCACGTCTTTTTATAACCAGACCTGTCTCTACCTCATCACCTATTCTGTTTGTAGTTTTCATGAACAAAATCTCAATGTGCAACCAAAGGAGGAAGAGTGTATCTTTGCCTTTCACAGATTTCGTGTCAGGTTCTGCTGTAAACAAAACATTACATCCAATCAAAGCCTAACCAAACCTCAACCTCTGCAACGGAGTCACATAAGAAAACTGGGATAGTCATAATACTGCTTGTGAATATGGTCCATTTCATGAGAACTGCATCGGGACAACACGTTGGGTCCAATATGAGTATGCATCCACTGAGCAACTGGAATGAATGGGTAGCCAGCTTGGAACACGGTATCCACTTCTCATAATGCATCGATGCAGCAAACGCTACAACAGCAAATAAACTTGGATCCATTTGTAATGTTCATGTTCAAAGCCAAGAAATTGATGTGATGAGGAGGCAAGTAGATCCCTTGTAAGTACATGTTAATGCATCATGATTACTAGTAAACATGTCGTACTTTTTATCCGTGCTAGTGAAGACCATCCATCAATCACTTATCCTAAGCTTCGTTATTGGGGCAGCAGGCTGAGCAAAGTATTCCAGACTTTCCTCTCCTTTCCAGCTCCTCCTGAGGGGCCCTAAGGTGTTCCCAGGCCAAGTGAGATATGTAATCCCTCCAATGTGTTCTGGGTCTGCCCCGAGGCCTCCTACCAGTTGGACGTACCAAGAACACCTTTAATGGGGGGCATCCTAATCAGATGCCAAAACCACCTCAGCTGACCCATTTCGACATGAAGGGGCAGAGGCTCTACTCTGAGCTCCCTTCAGATGTCTGAGCTCCCTACTCTATCTCTAAAGCTGAGCCCAGCCACCCATCTGACGAAACTCATTTCGGGTGCCTGTATCCGCAACTTCTTTCGGTCACTACCCAGAGCTCATGACCATAGGTTGGGTTGGGAAGTAGATGGACCAGTAAATCAAAGACTTTGCCTTCTGGCTCAGCTCCCTCTTCACCACGACGGTCCGGCACAGCCATGCATCACTGCGCCAAACCTCTGATCCATCTGATGCTCCATTCTACCCTCACTCGTGAACAAGACCCCAAAATACTTGAACTCCCTCGCTTGGGGCAGTAACTCATTCACAACCCGGAGTGAAGACCTTTATATATATTAGAATGAAACAACGTACGAGTTTTAACAACGAAGATGAACTATGGAGAAATGTGTGAGTAATGTCAAAGATGTAGAATGGTGCCGTGTGATGAGAATGCAAAGTGTTAACATCGATCACACCAATCATGTTTGGTAATTATAATACTTTATTTATTGTAACAGGAGCAGATAGATGTTTATAGTGAATACCTCATTATACTATATGTACATCATATATCACAAAAACACAGAGCGCTATTTATATCGTCTTTGCGCTACATTTAATCTTCAACGGTTGCATTTCTTGGCCGCTGATCAGACAGATTAACTGTAAACAACAATATTCATGTGGGGTTAAAGGGGATCTTTTATGCTGTGACGACAAATACAACCTTTGTGTTCTGCAAAACACCCACTTCCTCATCTGCATGTTTTTCATGGGTTCAAGTTTGGGTTTTTTTGACGCAATATTTTTTTTCCCCTGGAGGGTAACTGAGCATGTCTGGTGACTGGTTCACAGTCACGGCAACTCCATATTTACACCTGAGGTTTCAGCCTCGACCTCAGGTTTGTGAGAAGAACTTACAAGGAAATCTTTTCGTATTGGAATGATTTTATCTTTCATTTCCAAATCATTATCAAAGTGTTTTGAATGCACACTAGATTGTAGTGGATGCCTATTAGTGGGGAACCCTTAAAAAAGGCCTGCAATAAATTAGAATACTACTTTGTAAATTATTTTGAATTCAGTCATATTTCCAAAATCATTTACCCTAACAATTTTGCATGTTTCTGAGTAAAAACCAGTTTTCCCACCACCACTTTAATCCACCTGTATTGGAAAAATCAACATCATAAAAGAAAACAAATAGCCCTGTTTCCCAACCCATACTTGGAAAAAATTGCCATCCTTCAGAGACATTCGCAGAAGGGAGGAGGAGGAGGAGGTGAGAGAATGAACACAGGAAACCACAAACAACAACATACCTGTGTGAGTTCAGAAAGGAGGCAAAAATAGATAAAAGAGGATGAGAAAATGAATATAGAGATATATGTTTGACACAATATTCTTAGATTGCTATTGGTTTTGCTTCTGCTTTCCATGCGCTAATTAAGCAATATCACACAAAAGGCAGTGCCACAGATCAAGTGCTGAAGATAATCACAGACTTTGAGTGTTGCTTTTATACAGCAGTTCTACAAGTGTCATTTAGTAACAGTAAAAAGTGACAACAGGTTATGATATGTCTGTTTATCTAATGATTTATTTGACTCCGCCAACACAAATAGCTGCACATCTAGACTGGGACTGGACTGTGTGCCAACCAAACATTTATCGGTTTGGGATGCAGAGATCCAAAATGTGTTTCTTCTTCTTTGAACTAGGACGTACACAAAGTAATACCCCTTCTGTCTGCTGTGAGCGGTGTTGACGGACACAACTTGTTTCTGTAACAAGACTTGAATCAGTGCTGTGTGGTAATCTATCCCCTCCTGGGAAGAAAGAGTCACCTCCTTGATGCCTTAAGGGACACGTCAGTAATTCCATTAACGCACAGTTGTGTCGCCTTTTCCTGTAAAACTGCATCAGAGAACGGGTGACCAGCTGCAGGGTGGCAGATAAGAAGCTGCAATGGCCCATCTTTGCCCTCTCCGCCATCAGACCATCCAGAAACGTAAGGCTTTTCCACTGGGGGGGTTGACATGGAAAGAGCAGAGCAGGTGGTGAGGTCATCACTGCCAACTTTCCCATTAAAAAAACAGCAGCTGACAGTTTGTCGCTGTGTTTAATTTCTCTTATCAGCCCATTAAATGACTGTTATATATGAGGCTTATAACCACAGATGAGTCAGAAGGGGCCTGCTACACTTGCAAGTAGGTTCAGAAGACGTTTTGAGCCCATTCAATGGACAAGTTCATTGGGTTTCACTTTCTCCCTCCTTAGGTTTAGGCACCAAAATGACGTGGTTAGGCTTAGAAAAAGATCACTGTTGGGTATAAATATCCGTGTCACTTGGGACTTGAACCTGTCATGCATGGACTTTCTTGCACATAGGAGAAAGTCCAATGAAAGCCTGTTCTGGCTGAAAGTTTATGGCCTGATAACGACTTTCTCAACCTAATAGAAGGTGTGGCAGACCCTTACTAACCCATATCTATGATGCTTATCACCACTAATCAATGGCCTGATAGCAGCCACATTAACTGTTGTTTTTAACCAGCGGGAGATTAATTATTCTATACACCCTTTAAATGCCATTTTATTAGATTGCCTGGAGGGGACAGGGAGTGCGAGAGATTGTAATTTGCTTCAAGTAGAGATGAGGGTTCCTCCAATGCAATGGGGCAATAGATCGCTCTCATATGCCCATCACTGCCCCCTCTAACAACTCACTTGAATCACAAGGAAGTCATTCCATTATTTTATAAGCTGTTGTGGATCACCTCTCTCACTGAGTGACAAACACGTCAGTGTGGCCCGGGACACATCAGCAAACACACTTCTGAAAGATGATGGCCATATGTGTCCCAGACCACCTTCAAATGTAGTCTGAGTGATCGGATCTCAAGACGCATTGAGGACTCATTGGGTGCATTCACACCTGTACTTAGAGCTTAGATCACCCAAGCTGAATTTTGGGATAGGTACGCCTGGTTGTAACCACTGAAATTAAAAAAAGAAAAGAGAAAGGACTGATCTTTGCACAGTGTTCCCAATAAAAATCCAGTTATCCCATTTGTTCCCAAAGAAAGACATTTAAAGATGCTCTGCTTTGCTATATCCACGCTCTACAGTAATGACCATGTGTGTGTTTAACTGCAGTTCTGTGTGTCCATGCCCTCAGCTTATCTCTTTATCAGACTCTCTCAAACAAAAATAGATGGAACATTTCCTGGCGTAACCTGGTTTACTATTATGTGACTCATTCCGCTACAGCCGAAACACTTTGTCTCATCGACACTGATACCGCTATCTTCACAAGTGTGAGAGCTCAGTCATTCAGAAACTAAATGTGAAATGCTCTTGTCTCAAGGTTGCTATTAAAACTAGGACCTGAAAGTACTCAGAGACTGAGTTTAAAAGGTTTCACAGGGGCTGGATCTCAGGAAATGCACTTTCACTTCCTTCCTCGTACCTCTCCTGGCTCAGATACAATTATTACGTTATCTAAGCAAATGCTTGCTCTGACCTTTATTTTGTACTTCTGTGGGCACTTTACTCACAAGAAACTACTGCTTCCTCTGTTTTTCACTCAGTGAGAACAGGCAAAACTAAACATAGCTGGTCAGAAAGCAAGTATTTCACCCCAACTCCCACACTTTACATTCCCTCCCCAGAGTTATTTGAAAACCATTAAAAGGATAATAAATGCACCCTGGACTTTTTCTGTAATGAGCAGGTTTTCAGACTCAAAAAAGGAGAAAATAAGGGTTTTTACTCAGCAGGAAAGAATGAACTGATGTAAAATGTAAAATAGGATAATAAGAAAAGGATGGTGGCCAACAGCTTACCTCATAACTACACTAAAATAAATAGAGTGGAATAAAGTTGGATTCAATAACTGTAGATTTAAATGTATCCAGGGATGTCATTGTTTCCACCGATATGTTATATTACAGCAGACAGTGTTTACTGAACCTCTATTTTGGGTTATTGTCAACAAATCCCAATAGATAACTCAATTTCTCAGTATTTTCCAATCCATCTGTGGCTCTAAGTCCCGAAACCAGTCATTGGAACAAATATCAGCAATGTACTACATTTCTGCAAACCACAGATTTGTGCAGATATTTTGAGCCAGAAATGTTGAAACTTTACGTTTTTTTATGTTTCGATGATGCTGTGGTTAACAAGTGTTGAAGTTTGGCACAAAAACCACACGTTTTGGTTTAAAACGCTCAGTTTTGGTGCCACATTGGCACTGGAAATTCTGCCCATGTCTTGCCAACAACAGCAGCTTGGCAGCTGTCTCACCCGATTTTCACACCATCCACCACCACTTCCTCTTCCCCTGCTGACAAACTCAGCTCATACACATTAGAACTACATCTCTTCATATGACTGAAAGCTTCAAAACGGCTACTAAACTGACCTGAGGTTGTTTTCTCAACTACTTATTCATCAACAATTACCATGTGATGAGCTAAATGGACCGAATTGTTCTAGTGTGCAGAACTTGCTTTTCACTTGGTGTACCATAAATACCCATCTGAATGGGAAGCAGAGGTTAATGACGACTCTCTTTAGTTTCTTTTTACTGTGAGGCTGAAAGCAGCCGCTAAAGGTCTTTGTGTGTTTGAGTCATTAAGTCTCCCAGAATGAGCCGAGAGTCGATAGGCCGAGTCAGAAAGTGACTGTGTGTCGGTGGACTGAGTTTAATCATTGGCAGCATTTGTCTGACTTAGAACTGGAGAACATTTATTCTGAAAGTCACGGTGGTCTCTGTTGGAGGTGTTATACAGCCCACTTCATCTGTCAGCCAATCAGATTCCTCTCAGTGCGTCAGCTTGGTGACCGATTGGTTAGTCAATAACTTGAATGTGAAAAATGCAATTTAAAAAAAAATAAGTGAATATACTTTATTTTGAACATTTAAAAAAAAATCCTAAAATAATATACAATGCAAATGTTAAAATGAAATAAATAAAATAAAATAAAACAGTAACAGATTTCCAATAACCAACATAAATCAACATTTTATGTCCAAAAATGAGTAGGGAAGAAGTTCTACTAACCCAATACACAAGCAGTCTCATAAACCAACTTTCCAACCCAGCGTCCATCCCAACAACTAAACCATTCTGTTCATACTCTTCATATACACAATTATAAAACACTACCCAAAATTTAAAAAAAAAAAAAGAAAAACCCAGTAACAACAATATCACCATTAGTGTGCTTTACATTCCCGGTTCTCAGTTGTGTGCCTTGCAAAAAATATGTTTTGTACATCTTTTAATCTTTTTGATTTCTTCCTCCAGTCTGTTCCACAAAAGCGCACCACAAATATAGATACACATACTATTAAAGCCTCAGTGTGTAAAAATGGTGAGTATCAGTGACATCAGCGGTCAAAATCAAGATTACAACGCTCACTTGCACTCACTCACTCACCCCTCCCGTCGGGTAAGTGACAGTGGCATTGTAGGACAAAAAGCCTTGCGCACTGTGCATTAGCACAGTGATGCTAAAATAACACGTTTTATGTGATAGTCACGGCACAGTGTGGCAAATATAGGTTGGTACGATTATAATATATGCGTTTCCAGAGTGTTCTTCCACAGGACGTAGGGAGAAGATGAAGAGGGAGAGGAGGAAGACCAGGGAGAGGAAGGGGGCGAGGGGGTAGAGGTGGTGCAGGAACGGCCAGGAGAAGAGGTGTGTCTCGGCTACCCAGAAGAAAGAGGAGGAGGAGAGGGCGGCAGCCTTCGCTAGGGTGACCATATTTTGATTTCCAAAAAAGAGGACACTCGGCTGGCCACGACATAGCCTACTTAAATGATACTCGCAGTTTACTCAAAGATGCTTTATCATTTTAATATATTTAAAGTTTATAATGTATGGATAGAAAATTCAGTTATATCACAAAATAATATCTCTCAAAGACAGAAATTCGGATAGGCCCCTATAGATAGCGGACACACATACACACACTAGAGTGTGGCAATCCGAGCCCAGTGCTATAAATTGTGTTCTGGCTCGGGTTGGATTCGGTCAGCTTCCAGTGAAAATGTAGTGTAAAAATAAATTAAATCCTATTGTCTGTCCTGTTTATTGCTTGGGCACTGTTATTTACGTGACAACACCTGAACACAACACACACAGACACACATTGGCTGTTTGTTTCTACCTCTCTCCTCTCTGGAAGTCTCGGACCTCCAGCCACCCGCTTCCACCTTGATTAAACGCTGAAAATAAAATTAACGAGGGAGACAGGTTTTTCCTATTTTATCTTACTTTGTTATATTTCTCCCTCTCCTCCCACCTCCCACTCCCGTTTCAAACACGGAGGTCTCCCTCTCCGCAGCTGAGCACCCAAAGCGCACGCCCAGCCTGTTAAATAGCCTGTAACCATAACAACTGTGTGACACAAACTCAGTGCTTTGGTCATCAAATAATGTCGGGCTCGGTTTGGGTTCGGACAGAAATACGCGGCCCGTGCCACACCCTGACACACACACACACACACACACACAAACACACGGAAAACCGGACATTATCATCAGTTTATAAAAAATCCCTGGACGCCCCGGACGGGACGTGAAAAGTGGACATGTCTGGGCAAAAGAGGATGTTTGGTCAGCCTAGCCTTCGCAGCAGCGCGAGAGGAATCAACAGATTAGGCTGAAGGCTAGGCTAACCATTTAGCTGTAGCTCTGGGATAATGTTAGCCAAGGCTAGGATAATGTTAGCATGTAAACGTAGCCGTCACTCGAACTTAGACGAGAGGGAAAAGTAGTTTCAAACATGAAGCCAAAATGATTTTAAAATATCAGATTGAATTAACTGTCTAGCAGAAAGCAGGCAACCTCCGCATCCCTAGTGAAATCCCTCTCCTTAGGGAGTTCTTTTCACCGACGTTGACTTGCATTTTGTCCCGTCCTCGCTTATCTGATCTTTTTCTTTTATTTGGTAGCATGGTTTCCCTCTTACGGGGCAAAACACACGTGTGGTCCTCTATTTAAAGTGTGACAGCATCACAGAAGTACAAAGCAGGTTCACGCAGAAGCGCCCCGGATTGATCTTCACCTTAACCGTCTCCAGTGACGGCAAGTTCAACGCAAGAGGGCAGCCTCCAGCAGACCACGCTCTGCCTGTGTGTGTATATATATAAAGAAATCATTCTAAGCATATGAAAAAGCTTCCATTTGTATGTGAATTGCATTACACTTTAGTAAATATATATTTATGAAAGCAATGATATTTGCTAATAAACAACCACGTAAATTACACATTGTAACTTTAAGTTTGGTGCAGGTCCGACATTCTTTCAGATTCAGGTTTCCTCTTAAGTTAGGGTGCTTTCACACCTGCCGTGTTTGGTTCGGTTCAATTGAACTCAAGTTCGTTTGCCCCCTAAGTGTGGTTCGTTTGGACAGGTGTGAACACAATAATTGCACTTGGATGCGCACCAAAACAACCAGACCAAGACCTTCCTGAAGAGGTGGTCTCGGTCTGGTTACAAATGAACTGGACGTTACTGTTCCGACCTGGATGTGAACCAACTGCAGTCACATGACACATTGTTTGGGTTAAACATGAGCATGTTACAGTCCTGGAGGATTATTAATGTGCACCTCCTCCTGTACTGCCTTAATATGCACATTCAGCACATCCAATGCATCAAAACATTGTTTTCTAGTTGGAGCCGCGCCTCGTTTTCAAACTGTATGGTTTGACTAAAATGAACAATGACAGCAATATAGTCCACGATGAGCAGCGCTAAAATCAACCTGCGTAGTTGTCCCTCCATTGTGACATTACAAAGTGTCACATTTATCTTGCAAGTGTACTCTTCTTCAACGTTTGCTTTACTTCCTGGATTTTTCCCACATGGAAGTTCTGACCAATCAAGAGCAGCTTTCTCACACAAGGCATTTGATCTGGTCCTCTTGTAAATGCTGCCGTGAGAACACCAACCAACTCTAGGCAATTATACAACTTTGTGACAAAATGAGTCCCTGATTCAGACCAAAGCAAGACAACTCTACATCTGAAAGCACCCTAAGAATCCCCCTCTCTCTCCAAGAACAGTTTGGTTCTTGTCAAATCTGATTATTTCTTTCTCTGATTTTAGTGAAAATTGTAACAGTGAATGTCAAATTCCTAAACTTTGTAATTCTTGAGATAATAAAGCTTTACTGACCCCTTTGAAGAAATACAGTACAGAATAAAAAACAGAGGACAAAAGTGATTCATTTTCTCCTTTTTCCATCCAGATTTTTACAACTGATTTGGGACTTTGAACCACTGTTGAACCTATTTACAACTCTTCTATATATATTTGATCACACACAATGGAGGAGTAGAGTTTTCTTTTGTTCTCTGTGAAAACAAAGATTGGTAAAACCCCTTCAAACTGTAACGCAGCTCATTTGCTCCACAAACAAAATTTATTTAAATTAGCCAATGATTGCCAGATAACACCCCCATCGCCACCCCCTGAAATGCAAATTGTAAGCACTTCTACATAAGTGCAGTCCATTTACATCTTTGATCCACCAACTTCCTCTGTTAATGTTATTTGTCCATCACTGAAGCTGTAATCTCTGCTGTCTACACAACCTCTGTTGTTTCCACGTCCTGTCTGTCATTTAAAACCGAAACGGTCCTGGACTCGTGAGAAATGGTGTTTGTTGAATGTTGCTAAAAATAAAAGTATTACAGCAGTAAATGTATTCTTAATGTATGAACCCTGTCTGGAGTTAACTGCAAATTCTGGATTTCTGCTAATTTATTTTATTACAAGTGATGATGTAATTTCAAATTAGGTTTCCTTACTTAACAAGCAGGTCGGGGCAAAAAATCATTATGGGAAATGAAGGAAACTAACTACACGAGACAGGTTGAGAAAAGTGGACACACCCAAAAGTACATTACTGCTCTTGTGTTGAACAGTGATTGTTGTTGATGCTTCCTTTTAGTCTCTGCATCAGTTTCTGTGTATCTGAAGCAGGTGTGCAGAACAGTACTGATGACAGTAATTCCTGATCTGATTGTGAACTGGTTTAACTGAAAAGAGGACTGTGTAAACAGAGCCTCCTCCCCCCGCCCCCCTGCAGCCCCCTCGCAGCCCACGCCTCCTGTCAACGCTGTCAGCAGATAAGCGATACCAGAGATAAGCGTTGCCCTGACAGGAATGTTCTCTAACGTCTCAGTTGCCTCATAGCTCAGATGCAAAAAGCTTGATGGTTGCCTTGGGTCGACTCCCACTCACATGCAAATGCCATTCAAATATTGATCCTGCGGCAACAGGGAATTTGACTACCCACCTTCTTGAGCAATTTCAAGGAACTTTGGTGTGTCTTTCTAGCAGCGACCGAACGTGTTGAGACATCACTGAGAGGTGGCTGTAAGGACCCACAAGAGGGTTGATGCAGGTTTTCTGACTGACTTTCAAAAGCAGTTCGGAGCAACAACCTGACGAACCTGTTAAGGTTCCACGAAACACTGTTAACCATTAAAGCCACCATAACTGATTTATTAGAACAATGTGTACTTACAGAGATTTATCACCTGAGTCTGCAGCTCCCTCAGCTTTACAGAGCTTTAAAATGAGTTTCGGCTCATGTTTATCCATCGGACCACAACTCTATTGTTTTGGTTTACTCTCATAGTGTTGTTTTCAGCCACATCAGGCAGCTGTTTGCAAAAAGCTTTGATAACTGCACTGCACACTACCTGCTCAGCACCAAACAGCAGACAGACACAGTTAATTATTTTTCCCACTGGACAAAAAACACACTAACATTTGGCTTTTGTCTTTAGTGGGAAAGGTTACAATTGGTATGCATTCCCAGGACAAATGACTCTGCCATTGTCACGGGTATTGGCTTCAATCGGCAGTGACAGAAATACGAAACCCAGGTAGACGCACTAATTTTCACCCATTTTTCAGTGCAATACAAAATACCACCCATCTCCATCTAAGCAGCACATCTTAACATTCTAAAAAACTAGTCTGCACCGAGTTTGAAAGAGAGACTGAAAAAGTAACAGACATAAAAAACAAGTAACCACCGTAACGTTTTCATTGGCCTAAGTGCTGCTGTCTTCTGTTTACCAATCTGTTTTCTGGCACATTCGTGACACCGCACGTGACACACCAGCAAAAAACAGGAAGGCATTCTGGTCTTCTGCCAATGGGAAAGGAATCGATCGCATATTTTTATGGGATTTTCCCATGTTTAAAAAACTTGCATACATGCTAATATGGGTGGAAATGGGTATTAGAGACTAGCTGGTGAATAAAGTGGAACATTAAGCAGCTAAAGAGACAAATATTTCTCTCAGGAGTTAATAGAAACCAAAGCCGACCTAAAAGAGAGACATTTTTCACATTGTCACAAAGAACCCGGTCTCACTCCAAACTTGTCAAATACCGATGCCTGGCAAATGACCAGTTGGCATTGGACAGTGATGCACAGAAGCTCCCTTTAGTAGCAACATGAGCTGCCCTGAGTGCCATTTTATAACACTACCCCTGTATGAAGAGAGAGAAAGTCTGCATAGGGCAGGTGGGAGGGGAGGTGGATGTCTCAGACAAAGTCCAGACTGTCAAACCAGGAGCCAGCCGTTTGTTTCAACACAAAAAGTCAATAGAATTATTTTAATGACTATGTAGTGTGCTAGTATGTGTGGCATACTATGCTAGTGGCATGTCAGATGATGTTATATAATGTTAGTAACATGATGTTTTTATCTGAACCTACCTGTGTGCTTTTGTTCTCCAAACCTAAGGAGGTAAACCTAAAACCATTGTTTTCCAACCGACATTCTAAGTTTAGTTTGGACTGTATGCGTAAACGTGCACAAACTGAACATTTCCTGCAAAAACAGGAGGTATAATTTGAATAGAGACGATGTATTTAGCATACATTTACATGCCATCCCTTAACGTCCAAAACTGACGTAGGAGGGTACTTAGCACATCATATTTTGATGTTACAGGCCACTGACCGAGCATCTGTGTATGACGGGTTGGGAAAGAGAGTTTGTCGACACAAACATGTCGACTACTGACTGATCATGTTGTTCAGTAACCTCTGGACGAGTAAATAAGAAACTGTCTTCTATCAAGTTCAACACGTCATCTTGAAAGGTGTGGATGTTATTAAGTGTAAGTACAAAATTAACTTTATATGTGGATGCTGTTATTGTGCAGTTAATTCTTCAAAATCAAGACACCATGTTTCTCATGGTCTCGACTTCACACCACATGGAAACATTTGTTTTTTTTCTTCATTATGTTGTTGGTATGTATGCTTTTAAGGTCATGAATGAACTGCAGATCACAGTTACAAAAATGTTATCATCCCTTTTTATAAAGGAGGCTCCAGAATGTTTTTTGAAGGATGTGTTAAAGTTTTTCAGCATTGCATTGTTGTATTTGCAAATAAAATCTTTATCTGCAAAGTAGCTTGAGCAGTTGTTAAATAAATGCACCAGAGTGATTCCTCTGGTTGTTTATTCCTGAAAACCCACGAGGAAGAATAAAAAGCAATGTTTGGCAGAGCATTGTAATGAAGATTAGTTCATAAAGAAACTTTTCAGGATGTGATCCACGTGTGAACGCAGGAGAAGCTTTGAGAAACTTGATAAATCTTTCTAAGTCTTTCATGTTTTCCCATGAACATTAAATGCACAGAATTTCCAGAAACTCTTGATCTTAACTGATGGTTTTATCGTCTGTTTTTTAGCTCCCTCAGGATCTCTCTTGCTAAACCTCAAGTTTTCTGAGTGTGCTGTCGTCTGCTGGGTGACGCCCTGTGGGCAAGTTTACAGGAATGCAAATCTTATTCAAATATTCCATTCAAGAATGTGAGATTAGTTATTGTTGAATGCTGCTGAAGGCTGTCTGTCATTAAGTGTAATTAACGATAACTGTGAGCCTTTAAAAGAAAGGAAAAGACAACATCTGGAGGCGAAAAGGTCACTGCAGTGGAAAATTTTACACTATGGTCCATTTGTTTTTCACTTTGATCACTGACCTTTTCAGAAAACACCTTCAGCTGAGCAGCTGTGACTGCCACACATTTGAAGTGTGGACAGGAAGGTTTCACTCAGAGGATAAAGTGGGTGTGAGGTGACGGTGTGGAAGTTTACCAGGTGGTTTTACAACTTGATGATGCATTTGCAACTCAAAGAGAGGGAACAAAAACTCATTCAGCCTTTTATGTTTTTAATACTGAAAGCAGATTTTTAGCAACATATTTCTGTAGTTTTCGGCTACATGCTAAAGTTGGAAGCACAGAAACCATCTTGGTTCCAGTGTACTATGAAACAATAATCCCTTAAAAACTTTTAATTAATCCTTAATTTACAGCAGAGAGTAAAGTTTTTATGGTAAACAGACAAACAAATTGGGTAAATCTTAAGGGGTATATGTGACTTTCACTTAAAGGGATACTTTACTTATTTTTGACCAAGTCTGTGTCACTGTGGTGTGGGGAATGGGTGCAGCTGAATGGTTTTGAGGTTCTCCCTGTGCTGCCACCAACCAGAGCTCACCACACATCCAGCAGCCAAAATCAGCAGGATGCCACTAAACACTGAAACAATATGTACAGAATGCACAAATGTAACATATATTTTTGGTTTACAGGAACATACAATGCCAACATTTTGTTCTGGTGACTGGGCAGAGAGAACAACTGTCATATCATGGAGGGGGTTGTGACAGCCCTCCTGTGTCAGCAGGGTTTTTCCCTCGGTCTGTCTATTCTCTGCTATCTTGCAGATCCTGGTAAGCGGAGCTAATTAGTGCAACTGGGAGCACCTGGCCAGTCTCCCAGGTGCAGCTTATTTAAGACCTGGCTGTTCAGTCAGCTTCCTCTCTCCCTTCATCTAGCACCATGCTCTGGTTTAGTTGGCTTTGGCCTGGTTCATTGTGTAATACCGTGCGTCTCCTGTTTTTTTCACATTATGAACCGGGTCATGAGACTCTACTGTCACAACGCATCTCCAAACAGGTGGCACGGTGGGGCAGTTGTTGGCATTTGTCGTCTCACAGCAAGAGGGTTCCTGATTCAAACCCGGGGTGGCGGGGGTCGAACCCCAGCATGGGGTTTGCATGTTCTCCCCATGTCAGCGTGGGTTTTCTCCAGGTACTCCAGCTTCCTCCCACAGTCCAAAGACATGCAGGTTAAATGGTGACTCTAAATTGTCTGTGAGTGTGAATGGTTCTCTGTCTCTAGCCCCTTTTACACTGCCAGATTTTTGGTGAATGTTGGGCCGTTTTGCCGGCAAGCTGCGAACATTTATACACTCAGAGCCGGATTGGCGAGTTGATCCGAGGTGCCCAATTTTCCACCTTGTAGGGTAGACATATTGAGGGAACCCTTTTAGTTTAAAAAGAACGAGGTGGCCTTCCGCAACGGGAGGGGCTGTTGATGACGTCGCACGTGTGAGCCACTGGTGGTGGATAAACAGGAAACAGCTGATAGCAGGAATGAGCAGCTAGTAGCAAGAGGGAAACACAAACCTGACAGACACTGTAAAGATAAGCAAATGGGGAGACAAGGAATCGCGTGCCCTCCTTGTCCTCGCAAACGAAGAGGCCGACTTACGAGAGAATCGCCGAAGGACTGACTAGCCCACGTCACTGTTTACGTCACACGCTGAGCTACACGTTTTGTTACTTGCTCACGCCCCCCATTGCCCCGAAAAAGGCACATTCTGTATAAACAAAAGTAGGTAGGCGGCATTTTGCCACACTCCCCAATTTTGTTTTTATACTGCCAATGCTGAGAAAAGACTGATTGGGCTTTCCTGCAAATTTGCACAATTCCTGTCTAAAAAGGGCTATTATGTCAGCCCTGTGATAGTCTGGTGACCTGTCAAGGGTGTACCCCGCCTCCCTGTGACCCTCAATAGGATAAGCAGTCACAGAAAATGAAGTGAAATGAAATGCTCAAACAATGCTTTGTATGATATGCTTCAAATCACAGCACACAAATGACATCGTCTACTTAACATTGAGTTACACACTTAATGTAAAGTTATGCAGGTTAGGTTTAAGAAAAGACACATATTGAGGATGTACCTTAGAAATGACTTAAAGTTCACTCTAAGTCTACATGGTTCTGAACACCAGCTTCCTGGGGAAAGTCTTGGGGGAAAGTCCTTACCGTTTGTACCATCTGCCACCCCAACCTCCCTCCTCACACGACTGCTTCCTTCTTAATTCTTTACTACCATCAGCATATTGGTTATGTGACTGAGCCTTTACAAAGGGTTATACACAAATTACAGGCTCATGATTATGTGGGATACTATTCATAGGAAAAGGTACAAACAGGGCATGAGAACATCTTGAATATCAACATCTTGTCCGCACTGATGGCACAGATCTGTAATTCATTAACATCACAGATCACTCATGTGAGTAAGAAGAGCCAGAGTCAATAACTATGCTGCTGGTCAGAAACCAAAGTATTAAACAAACTGACCTGTTTAGAACTGGATAAAATGTCAGTAGTATTCATCCACTGGGGAGCATAAATGTCTGTACTAACTTTGATGGCAATTCCTCCACTATTTGCCGAGATATTTTGGGCTTGGAAAAGCAACACTGCTACTGTGGCATGAACCCTGATTCACTGACTTCTGCTACCAAATGTATAAAGTATGAGAGTTTAGCAGCTGTGGCAGCAGACCAGCTGCCTGTGGTTCAGACAGTAACACAGTGTACTGACACACAGCCAGGAGGAGGTTATATAACATCACACACTCTTTCTAGGAACCCATACAACACTCACATGTCTGCGTCCCGACTACTGAGTCCTGATCCCTCTAATAACTTTCCAGGGAGTGTGTATTTTTGGCAGCATCTGATTTCACTGTTGAAAAGAAATATTGGTGATGCAGAACTTGAAGCTCAATTGCTCATGAAAACTTTTGTAGGACTTGGTGAAAAGTTTTTCTGTCATCTGTAAAACCAGATTTACTCCTCATGCTACGTCCCAGAGCTCTGCAGGACTTGACATGCTTCTCCTCAAAAATGTAACAACAGATTTAGGTTTCACAGATACTGCATAAAGACCAAGAGAACTGTGATTGGTCAGCTTTTGTTACTTGTGTTTTTCCAATACCTGTAAAGACTGTTCATAGTGAGAACAGCACAGAGTAAACTGACAAAAAGCTTGGTAACCTAACACATTTCGGTTACAGCAGGTACATGTTATATTTTATGATTTAACAAAGAAATTTCCAGAATGCATTCTCAAGCACTGCTTGGACAAAGTGAATTAACTATTAGCAGCTAATTAACAATTAGTTTTGGTATGAAATTATTGGAAAACAGTCTGAGGTCACCCACACTGTTCTGTTTTGTAGTTGTTGTGTACACCACAAATGTTTTTTGGAGCAGTTCTTTCTTGCATCTAACAAAATGTCAAACCAGGTGAACTCTGTATTTATAAATGAACTGCAGCTGTCGGAGGAATCTGCAAGTGATTCTGCAGCCTCAGTACTGGCTTGTAAAAATCTCTCTCTGTTCTTTTTTCATTTGGGGTATCACAGTCAGTACTGCTTGAAGGATGCATCAAGATCCCTATGCCTTCAGACGACGGATTAAAAATCACCATTCTAGAAATGTTTGCGTTACTTAAAGAAGCATTTCACCAACTTTACACATTCAAGTCTCTTTTCAGGTCTTTGGAAGTACTGCTGCATATGTAGAAGAAGTTATGTGATGTCCTTTTTTCCATAGAGCTGCAGGGATGATGTTTCTGCCAACCAGGAAGTTAGCGTCACACTGGTACCCTTGATAAAAAAAAAACAAAACAATGGGGGTTTTGGATTATTGCAGAAGATAAGCTCTGTGGTAAAAAAAAAATCAACTTTATCATACTTAACACATTTTGTTGAGCAAGATAATCTTTACTTTTATATAATCTTTACAGCAGTAAAAAGCTTCAGCTTTACTCAGAGCATTGTGATGATGCTCTTTAGTCTTATTTAGCCACTTGTTAGCAACTGTTTAAGACATGTAAAGGCTTCAAAATTTTCATTTCTGACTGATGTATTTTATGTCGTAGAACAAAACTTGAGAGTCTCTTGAGCTTGTGTTAACCACAGATCTTATTTCTGACATCTAACCAAAAACCCATTGACTCTGAGATGAAGGGACTGAGAGTGCTAAAATGCTAACTTATTTCTGGTTCAAAGACTCACTCCTGCACTACTCTATAGGGAGCTGCATGATGTGTGATATTCTGTCTATTGTATGTTAATGTGTTTGTGTCCACTTCCTGTTTTATTTTGAAATGTGTTCTCATTGTGTTTAGTGTTCCTTTTACTTCCTGAGTTTTCCCGCCTTTGTTAATCACCTCATGTGTTTCACTTGTGTCTTGCTCCACTCACCTGTGTGTAGTTAGTAATCAACCCTTGTGTTTTTAAAGCCCAGTGTTTCCCACATTCAGTTGCCAGATTGTCATTGTCACTCTAGTGTGTTCATGCTTTCCAGCCTTTTCTTTCTGTTTGATTTCCTGTTTTTTGACTCTGCTTGGATTCATGGGCTTTGATTTTTGTGCGATTTCCCTGAATGAACTTTTCTGCCTTTGCTAACTGCCTTCACGTGTTTGATCCCTGACCTCCTAAATAAAGATTTAGATTTTATAAACTGTTCTTGGCGTTAGGTGTTCTTCTCTGCAACAGAGTCCCAGCTTTGTACTAGATGATACTATGATGTTGCCATAGTACAAGTAATGCTGGTAAAATGTTTTGTTTGGGTCTAAAGACTAGATGTTTAAAAAAGGAAATTAATCTATGGTTATAGCGTTAAAAAGAAATGAGTTTACCTGACTTCTGTAGCCCACTGCTCATCCCTTCTTGATGCTAGCTCCTCGAGGCTACATTAGCTACTACGATCATAACACATCCAAATTTCTGACCAGACTGTTGGTGGTCGAGTTGTATTGTGGGTAAGAAAATGTTGAATAAAAAAACACAGCAGGAATACCTCTGGATCTGTTGCATCCATTTTGATCCTTTTGTCTTTTAGCTGCCCATCATTCAGTCTGACAGGTAGTGCAATGCTAAATCAGTGGTGTACTCTTAAACACCTGATGCTTAAGCATGAATACCCCAAAACCGTGCATGGGAGAATGAAGCGTTCAGTATAATAACGTCCTACCTGGTAAAGCAGAACATCAGTCAATTGAATCTCTCTGAACAATAAATCATTCTGAGCGGTGACATTATCTGTTCCTGATCTCAGACGACTACAGGAGTATTAAATACTAGTCATGGGTCATAAATGCTACCTGGTAATTACAGATTATGGTAATTCTCCGACTGCTGCAATAAGACTTTCTATGAAACCCTAGAAAGTCATGAGTAAAATATCTCAACAGCTATTGGACAGATTAAAGGCCCAACCACACCAAACCAACATCTAATCAATGGTTGTGACGAAGGCCGATTAAAGGTTAAGTTGCCTAACGTTACCTGTGTACAGCCAAAAAATTAAACTTGAACACACCACAAAGACTACAGCCAGCAACCAACTAGCACATACATTCTGCACAAGTGCGAGAAGAAAAACTCTCCATACCAAGCTTTTGTGAGATGCTGTTTTTCATGCAATGACACAAAAACAGAGACTGAAAAGGAGACTTGTAAAGAAAAAAAGGAGGGGAAAAGGCACAAAGTTACCATAGTGCTCATTCTCGGAAGGCACTTAAAAAACACAAGCTGCTGCTTTGTGGGGGAACAATTTGTGTTATCATGAAGTAAATACCAGGAATTATACAGTTTTTCTCTTTTTGCATGGACGTTGGAAGTTTTGTCTCCATTTTACTCGTCAGGATTTTATGTCCTCTGTGGCAGCAAAACATTACATGAGCTGTAAGCAGCTCCCACAGGTTAAACTCAGTGTACTAAACACTGTTAAGGCTCTAAATGTTCACAATAAACAGACTAATAGCCCAGAATTATTAAGGCTATAAAAATCCCATAATGCAACACTCTTTCTGTAGTTTAACATACATGTAGTGGCCGATACTTGCTCCTTTCAAAGGTAAAATTCAAACATAATATGCAGAAAAAAAATACAGTCTTATGAGGGCAATACAGTATTTGCATTTAGCAAGTTTCCACTAAATGTCACTTTGGATAAACATTAAGCTAATTTGGTTGGTTCTTTATTAGGCTTGAAACAATACGTCTATTTCATGTAATTCCCTAGAATCTAATCAAGTTTACACAGAAAGAAAGTGACGCTTACAGACCCAAACTTGGCATCTGCTGTGCCAACTCCTCACACTTTCTGTTTGGATGGGCTCACAGCCAGAGGACATGCACACACAAGCACTCACACACACGCGTACAGACGCTTTACACAGCGAACTGTTGCTCAACAGGCTGTAACAGAAAAGTCTTTGAGTTGCCTGTGTGTGTGTGTGTGTGTGTGTGTGTGTGTGTGTGTGTGTGTGTGTGTGTGCACGCTTGCCAGCTTCGGGGAACTACAAGTTTCAGTTCCTCAGTGAAAATAATTGTGGCCAGTCATGTTTAGGAGGTCAAAGATCGGAAGTCCCAGAGTCTTGGTAGGCAACCTGCAGCTCTAAAGGCCCTGACACGCCAAGCCAATTCGGAACCGTTGGCCTTCGTTGGTGTTAGCTGGCTTTTTTTCTTCCCATTCATCATGTTGATTCAGTGTCAGCGACAGTAATGCCCATGAGGGAATGAAGTCATTCTGATTGGCAGTTCAGCTCAGCACACGAGGAGAGGAATGGAAGTGAGGAATGTAAACAAAGAGCTAAAGTCTAGAGGAATAAGAGGAACTTATTTTTCTTTATATGTTGAGCTCTTCAGCAGAAAAATTTCGTTGATGGTTTGTGTTTTTTTTCACTAGAGCAAGGTTAATATACTTTGTTCTTTCATCATTGGATTCTGTTGTTAATGTGCGAACTGGCTAACTACCGTCAACATGGTCTTCCAGTTTCCCTTTTTGAATGAAGATTACAGAATACCAGTGTCTGCTGGTGTGGAGGGGTATGCCCTTTCATGCAGGCGCAGTACATATGTGCTTGTTGGCCATTGGCTTGGTGTGTTCGCGTGCAACTTTTTGGCCAAGACACAGCAACATGAAGCAACACAGCAGGGGGCTTTTGTAGCTGCTACTTCTTTGACATCGGTATGGTGTGTTTGGGCATTGAAGTCACATGCGTACTTTTTGCCCCCCTCCAGTGTTTTTTTCAACAATTTTATTTTCATTTATCATAGTTGTAGGCCTAAAGTGAGAGTCCATAGTGAAGCTAGCTATGTATTCCAAATCTATAAAACGAAAAGAAAAAATAGAGTTTAATAGTGTGTAAACAAATTTGTTTGCTTTAACCAATGCATACAAATAAGGTTTGAGGTTTCTCTATTAGAACACAAGGGTACATTTGTTGTGCAGATGGATGCAGATGTTGAGTCTTTTTGGACAAGAGGGATCTTCTAAATTAATGTAAAGTAATAAAATTCTCATTCTTATTTTGACCTTAACTTACAGTCGCCAACAATCACAGTTTTGCCCAAATTTGTCTGCAATAAAATCATTACTGAGATGTTGAAGACGGTTTCTCCAAGTCTACTGTGATGGATTATCTTGCTCAGTATAAGTTGTATTATTTTTATATATATATGTATATATTTGTACAGGATTAAAAAACAGCAAATGACTTCATCAGAAGTAAAATGAAAGAGTAAACCTGCACTGTTGACACTGCCTTCACGCTGTTATCCATACAGGACGCACAGAGTGATGTCCACTGTGGTCACAACAGGCTCCACTTCCTTGATGTAGAAAACAAACAAACCCAAAGCAAAGAGTGAAAGATCAGCTCCCACTATTTACCTGAACACTGTTTACCTGAGCAGACCGCATGATCCGCAATGTCTTCCTGGAACAGCTCAGACCATGTCCCTGGAATTACCTGTAAATATGTAAACACACACACACGCCTGTCACACAGGTTTGAACCTTTGACCTCCCAGTCAAGTATGAGGGGCAACATCACTGACCAGTGCTGGAAATCAACTGAGTACATTTACTCAAGTACTGCATTTAAGTACAACCTTGAGGTACTTGTACTTTACTTGAGTATTACACTAATTTAAAAGTCTACTCCACTACATTTCAGAGGCTGATATTGTACTTTTTACTCCACTACATTCATTTGATATGTCTGCTTACCTTGCAGATTCAGACTGATAAATCAACAAATGATGATGTATTGTTATCGATAACAAAGATTTTATTAATCCCTATGTGCAATTCACAAGCATCCCAGCAGTATGTACACTTAAGGGAAAAATAAGCCCAACATTTACCAACTGCAGCATTAATGCATCAATAATTATTAGGGATGTGTCAACTGTGAAACTCAAAAGACTGGGGAAGTTGTGGAATGATCAAATACACCTGCTTGGAACAGTCAGTTGCTAACAGGTGATAGTATAACGACTGGGTATGAAAGGGGCATCCCCAAAAGGTTCACTCTGTCAAAAGCAAGAATGGCTGCTTTGTGAAAAATTGCTTGGACAAATAGTCCAACAGTTTAAGAACAATGTTTCTCAAAGCACAGTTCCAAGGAATTCAGGGATTTCACCATCTACAATCCATTATATCATTAGATGATTCAGAGAATCCAGAGAATTCTCTGCATGGAAGGGGCAAAGCTGGAAAGCAAAACTGAATGAATCTCAACTTCGACCCCTCAGACTGCACTGCATTAAAAACTGATATGATTATTTGAAGGATATCATTAGGTGGGCTCAGATACAGTTTTGAAAACCAGTGTCGGTAAACATAGTTTGTCGCTGCATCTACAAATGCAAGTTAAGAGCTATATATCAACACCATCCAGAAATGCAGATGACTTTTCTGGACCACAGTTCATCCGAGATGGAGTGACACAAAGTGGAAAAGTGTGCGGTGGTCTGACGAGTCCACATTTCAAAATGTTCTTGGACATCATGGATGTTGTGTCCTCTGAGCTAAAGAGGATATGGACCATCCAGGTTGTTACCAGCGCAAAGTTAAAAAGCCAGCATCCTGCACATCTGTGACGGCACCATCAATGCTGAAAGGTCATTACAGTTTTTGGAGCAACATATGCTGCCATCCAAACAATGTTTTTTTCAGGGACATTCCTGCTTATTCCAGCAAGACAATAAAACACATTCTGCACGTGTTACAACAGCTTGGCTTTGTGGCAAAAGAGTGCAAGTAATAGACTGGCCTGTCTGCAGTCTAGTCCAGACCTGTCTCCCATTAAACATGTGTGGCCCATTATGAAGTGCAAAATTAGCAAAGGAGACCCCAGACTGTTGAGCAACTTAAGTTGTATATCAAGCAAGAATGGGAAACAATTTAACTTTCAACCCTTCAACAATAAATGTCATCAGTTTCCAAACACTTCCTGAGTGTCGTTGAAAGAAAAGGTGATGTATTTGTAAAAAATAAAAATTTTTTTATCAGTTTGAACATAAAATATCTTGTCTCCCTGTTCAATAGAATATAGGGGCACCTGTATCAAGCCCTTTTTAAATAGGAATTGTGCAAATTTGCAGGAAAGCCCAATCAGTCTTTTTTCAGCATTGGCAGTATAAAACAAAATCGGGGAGTGCAGCAAAATGCCGCCTGCCTACTTTTGTTTATACAGAATGTGCCTTTTTCGGGGCAATGAGGGGCGTGAGCAAGTAACAAAACGTGCAGCTCAGCGTGTGACGTAAACAGTGACGTGGGAGGGAAGCTGCGGCTGGTCAGTCCTTCGGCGATTCTCTCGTAAGTCGGCCCGTCCTTCACCGTTCCCGGCATTTGATGGTTAATGGCCTCTTCATTTGCGAGGACAAGGAGGGCGCCCAATTCCTTGTCTCCCCAGTTGCTCATCTTTACAGTGTCTGTCAGGTTTGTGTTTCCCTCTTGCTACTAGATGCTCATTCCTGCTATCAACTGTTTCCTGTTAGTTCACTGCCAGTGGGCCTCCCACAAGTCTTCAACAGCCCCTCCTGTGGTGGAAAGGTGCCTTGTTCTTTTTAAACCAAAAAGGTTCCACCAATATGTTTACCTCTATGCAGCGGAAAATTGGGCACCTTGGATCAACTTGCCAATCCAGCTCTGTGTGTCTAAACCCTTGCAGCTTGCCAGCAAAACGGCCCAACATTGGCCGAAAATCTAGCAGTGTAAAAGGGGCTATAGTCCCTGTCTTGCTGGAAGGGGCTATAGTCTCATGCCCTTGTTGGCCTGTTGCTGTAACACAACAGAAAAAGAGAGACCACTGCCACTGGTGAATGTCATCCTACATACCAATAGGCAAGTGTTACCAAAGCAAATATTGTCAGATGCCGATGTTCGGCAGATAAATTCGTGCATCCCTAATAATTAAAATTCAGTGATATAACATACATTATTGTGAATGGGCCACTCTGCTAAATGAGTGCTTTTACATTTTGTATTTTAAGCATATTTTAATGCTACTACTTTTGTCTTTTTTATTAACTAAATTAATCAATGCAGGATTTTTACAATAACAGAGTATTTTTACACTGTGGTACAAATTAAGTGAAAGATCTGAGTAGGTTTTCCACTACTGACGCTGATAACACACACACTCAATAAACAAGCAGAGTCCTGAAAGGTTTTAGTGTGATCAGCAGTCTCTGTAGTGTGTGTGTGTGTGTGTGTGTGTGTGTGTGTGTGTGTGTGTGTGTGTGTGTGTGTGTGTGTGTGTGTGTAATCATCCATTTAACAGGCCATTTCCACAGAGCGGATGTATTTACATACATGGCCTCAGTAAAATAAACACACACACTCTCTCACACAGCAGTTAGCTGTCTCTGCTAATAGCTAGCAGGCTGACAGGGATGATGTAGTGCTGAAATCATTTACATGATAATAATCTGGCTGTTTGGTCTGCTGCATGTTTTTGCTTCACACACATGTTTACACACTCTCTCAAGGAGTTTCCTTTTCCATTTGGTGTGTTTGAGCATGCCCTTTGGCAGAATTACAAACAGGGAGTTTTACTTGCACAGTATGAACTTGACCTTTGAGTCACTCCAGGCAAAACTGTGAGTGTTTTTAACTGTGGTGTAAACACTTTCGTCCGAGCTGCAGCTACATTATTTCATCACAGTGAATGTAAAACGCCTTAATAAACCTAAACGGTCCAGGTCAAAGGTCATCAAACACAGGCAATTTTCAAACGTTAGGAAATTAATCCATAAAGCAGCGTTTTCAAATGTATACACATTATTATTTTGGCCTGTATGTCTTATGGGCATTTATTGAACGTGTAGTCATTCACAGTTTCTTCTTTTACCTACTGATATGATCACACTCATTCAAAACTTTTTTCAGCTGCTTTGAGCAAACAAATACCAACAGGGAATACATACGAAGCCATTCAGTTGACAGCACAAGTCTACCTCTCTCTCTCTGCCTCTTAGTTACACTAAATGGCCAGAAGTATGTGGACAGGGATGTTCTCAAAGTTTTCTGTCTCTGCCCTTTATTCATGGTTTGAACTTGGCTCTTTAGCTCCAGAGAAGGGAAATGTTATTGTTACAACAGCACAATAGTGTGCTTCCCAATTTACTGGCAGTTTGAGGAACAACCTTTCCTGTTTCATCATGACAGTGCCGCCAAGCACAAACATCCCAAATGTTGACATTGTATATTCCCGCAAACCACGGATACATTATTTGTATGTTATTGTGCAGCAGTTAGGTTGAAACTTTACGTTTCTTTATGTTGCAACAGCGCCGTGGTTAATGTGTGGTTGTGTTTAGGCACGATAATCAGTTGATTATGGTAACGCAGAGATCATTTGGCTTAAAATACCTGCTTTTGGCGGCACAACCCGACTGAAAAAGCAGCGATGTCTCTGTAAAAAGCAATCACTTTTCATGGCACTATCCTGGCTGGAAACACAGCGATGTGTCAGTGATAGACAATCAATTTTTGTAGCATTATTTCAGCTGGAAATGCAGCAATGTGTTGTTAAAAGAACAACCAGTTTTTGTGGCACAATCCAAGTTGGAAACACAGTGATGTCCCAAAAAAAACCAATCACTTTTTGTGGCACTGTCCCAGCTGGAAAAGCAGTGATGTCTTGATAAAAAACAACCACTTTTTGTGCCACTAGCCTGGCTAGAAACAAACCAGCCATTGGGAAGGGGGGCACTTTCTGTGTACGCCTGATGCCAGTCCCAAGCCTGGATGAATGGTGAGGGTTGCGTCAGGAAGGGCATCCAAATTGTGCCAAAACAATGATGTGGAAATCTACCATACTGGATCGGTCAAGGCCCTGGTTGACGACAACCGCCTTCGGTGCTGTTGAAAAGCGGGGTGCCAGTGGAAGACCATCAAGGGAGGCAGGTGATCCACTGTGGCAACCCCTAAAGGGAGCAGCCGAAAGACAAGAAGAAGAAGAAGATCCTAGCTAGAAACACAACGATGTCTGGGTAAAAAACAGCCTCTTTTTTGGGGCACTATCCCCGCTAACCAATCGCTTTTTGTCGTGCTATTCTCGTGGTAAATGCAGCGATGTCTCGTTAAGAAACAGCTGCTGTTTGAGGCACTATCCCAGCTGGAAACATAGCAGTTAGCTGCTAAAAAACAATTGATTTTGTTTTGTTTTTGTTGTTGGGGATGGACCTTTGGGATGAACTGGAACACTGACTGTCAGCCAGATCTTATTACCCAACATCAGTGCTGCACCTTATTAAGGCTCTTGTGGAGGAACGGGAGCAACAGCCAGCAGCCAGGTTCAACATCTGGTGGAAAACCTGAAACCAAAAGAGGGACAGCTGTTACAGCAGCAGGTTAATGCCCATGGCTTTGGAATGACATGTTCAACCTTCACGTAGGCAGGAATGTTCTGGTGTCCATTTACCTTGGCCATATGTTGCATCTCATTCCCCTCTGTTGTTCTCATTTCTACTCTCTCTGACACACACACACACACACACACACACACACACACACACACACACACACACACACAGTGTAACTCCACAGGGTTGTACAGTACAACTAAAAACAGGAAGTTGCTCACATCCCACAACACATTCCACATCCCACACACATACACACACACACACAGACACACAAAACGGAAAGAGTCGGGGGGGATGGACAGACAAGAGAAAAAAGGAAACACCAAACCACCCGTTTAACGCTCAGCGCTCAGGAATGAATGGAATACCATTTGTGTCACTCAGTGCTCACACTTCATTGGCTGACAGGAATCCGAGGGTGGGAGGAATGCCGTGATTGGCTGGAGAAGAAAGCTGGGGCCGTTTGAATTGGACGAGGTTCAAGGCGCTGCGTAATTTAATATCAGACTGACTAACAGGCTGCTTCCTCTTGACTTGCCAGTGATAAAAAAAAAGAGATTTACTTACGGGAAGGCTGGTAAACCGGATCCACCCTCTGTGTTTTTTGCATTCATTCATTCATTCATTGGAGGCAAAGTGGGCTTACAACACACTGAGTCATCGGATATTGGCAAGATAAGTCAAATTTTACTAACCACAATACAAGGAAGGTGCAAGTGGGCTTTGTGTTCAAGCTGAGGTCAGAAAAGAGACTGCAGGAAAGAAAAATAAATGGATAAGAAAAGTGATGAAATATATTTGGACTCAGTTGGCTCTATGTGTGTTTGTTTTATGATGTGGATAAAGACATCAGTGGATGAATAAATAACAATAAATGAATAACATGAAAAGGAGACGATTGAAAGCAGAAGAAAAGTAAAAAAAATTAGGCAAAAAGAAAGAAATAAGAAAATTAGGTAACGAGCAAAAGATGGGAAAGGAAAAAAGGGAGAAGCAGAAAAAAGATATACAAAGCAAAAACACAGGAAAGAGGAGGGGAGAAATGATGTTAGGATTGCATTACATTCAGAAACGATGACAAAAAAGAGCATGTAGGAGTAAAGGAAATGAAAGCAAACAAGTAGGAAAGGAAGAAAAAATAATAGAAAAGGAGACATGAAAAGAAGAGGAAATAGAGACAGAAGGGAGATTACAAGAGTAAGAGAGAGGAGAGACAAAAGGATGGACAGTGGGAAGAACAAACGGAGAGGACAGGATGATAGAAAAAGACCAAAAAGAGGAGATTAAAAAGGCAGCATAAAGAAACAACACTCCTAAAAGGGATTAGGAAAAATAAAAGAGTGAGGAAAAAGAACAAGCAAGAGTAAAAGAAAGGAAAGTGAGCTTGTGGTAAAGAGAAAAAAGGAAAGGTAAAGAAGTAAGAAATGGGAAAACATCATCAACAAAAGGGAAAGAAGACATGAAGAGAAGAGGAAATAGGGACGGAGAGGATTTTGGACATAGGAGATGAGGAAGAGGAGGGCAGACAGAGGTTGAGAAGAGAGGATGGACAGTGGGAAAGAAGAAAGAGGAGAGGATAATAAAAAGAGGAAAAGAGAGGATGTAGGACAGGATGTAGAAAGAAACAAGGAAATAAAAAAAGGAGGGAAAGATTTGACAAGGAAAGGGAGCAGAATTTCATTGAGTGTGCAGGAGAGGAGGGGAAAGGACATAATTACCAACCTGCTCTCGCTCCCAGGTCATCGAATACTCAAGTCACTCATTTATTTCTATTTTGCACTTGCTTTGTTCAACAGTTACTCTAATAAAGTAAGCATTAGGCTACCTACCAAGCCTTTCAGTACAGTTAAAAAAAAAATGTGATTAAAAACCCTGGATATCTGGATTTGGTAATCTTGAAAAATTTGTATCTGGATTAGGGTGATCCCAACACATTCTCACTCCGACCTTGTCACATACCGATGTTTGGTAAATGGACTTTCAATGTCAAGGTATGACATGCTCTGGTTGTTGATGTTTGGGATGCTGTGTCAACTTCTGCCTGTTACATCTATCGTCTGTTTCAAAAATACATTTCTGTTTACATGGATAATGCACAAAATGAACCTGTTACGTTGGTACAACACTGCAAATTGACGTTGTTGCCCTTCAACAACAAACGCACTAGTATCATTTCGCCAACAATCGCATTGTTTGATTTAGGCAACAAAGTATGTGGTTGGGTTTAGGAAAAAAGAACAGGGTTTTTCTTTATAGTCTTAGGGGGAGAGAACACCAGCCTCCCAGGTGAAAAGCAGTGGTTGTTTGACCCATACACCACATCTCCCACCCGCCCTTTTCAGACTTCTGCCGTCTTAACTTTCATTGCTGCCCGACCACGTATCATGCTGACATGAAGGGACAACATTTTTGTTGGTGTCTGCCGCTGGAAGTCACTGACCGAGCGCTGGTATTCGACAACTTCAGAGTGAGACTGGGTTGGTGATCCAGTTCAGTGTTGCTTTGAAAAACTGGCACAAAACTAAGAGACAGCTGATTGTCAACAGCAAATGAGAATGATGATTTTGGAAAATTTTGGAACATTTTTTTTTTAACAACTGGGACCTGGATGAAAGTTCGGTTTTGTTTGACCCATTAACCTCCCTTCCCTCCTGCCCAGTGCCTCGACTTTCCCATTCTTTATATCACGTCAGATGCTGTCTGTGTCAAGTATCGCTATTGATGGGTTTACATCACATTACAATGCTGGTGCATCTTATACAGATGCTTCCATATCATATGCCGAGGGGCATGACATATAATAAATAATGTTACTCTTAACATAACACAAGTTAAAATTTTAAGTTGGAAAAACTTAAAATTAAGTCAAGTCTCCTAAATCAAAAAATGAGTTTTCTTAACTTTTTCTCATTACAGTGCTGTGGGACATAATTGCCTTTAATACTGTGTTTGTGTGAGCAGCAGCTAGTTTACCTCCTTCTTTGCTGACGTTCTAAAAAAAAAAAAAAATCAACATTTTCCACACACCGTGTTAGTTGTGTTATTTTTATTGCTGTAAAGCACGTGCACAGTTATGAGCTGTATCATTAGCGCAGCCTGACCTCCTGACCTCTGTTTTAAATCCCAAAACACACACATACATACACAGCAGGTCATGACCTTTATGTCAGCAAAGGTCACTGAGGGTCATCGTGGATCAGAAGGTGATGAGATTTACAAACAAAGACAGATTTAAGAGAGAACAAAAAGAGAGAGGAAGAGAAAGAAAAACTTTACTATGAATGTAAAACTGAACTAGAAAAAAGAGAGCAAACTGATCTAATAATCAGGTTAGTAAAATCAATTTATCATGTACTCAGCGGACATATATGGTCAGTTTCATGTCGAGTCTATTTAAGTTAAAAGCAGGTCTACACAACAAGATCGACAAGATGACAAGCTTCAGACGACAGGCTTTTACTGCAAACCGACACACAGCCAACATGTCTTCTGCTTCTTTAACCTTACTGTGTTGCGGGAAAACACTCGCATCATGCTGGCATTGCTTGTTTGGTTGCAGTTGATCATAAATCGACATGACAGGAGTAAAACAAAACAGTCAAAGTTAATAGCTGAGATCTGGGTACACATCCGACAGTCAAACAGCTGATCGCTGCACAAGCTACAGGTACATTTTTAACACTCTCCCCTCGATATTTAGAACATGTGCAATTGTCTGTCTCAACAAAACCTGAAAGTAGCAGTGCACATTTACACCATGAAATTAAAGAAAAGGCACAAATTGGTGCATTAAAATTCACCAGATTGCAGGAAATGAGGTGTTTGATGTTCAAAATTTTCTGGTGGACCCCCAAACCTCTCAATTTCATGTTTCTCCCCGGTAAAAATTAACACATTAAGTTACAAAAATGAACAGATACAGGATGTATTTTATTAGACAACGAGTAATCCCATTGGATCAGTGACTTAAGAAACACTTTTCTAAAACAGTTAAGTGTTTAATTTGAACTGAGAGGAGGTCCTTTTGTATTAGTCTGCCTTCTTGACCTCTCCTGATACTTTCTCTACAGATGTATACAGTTTTATGCGTGTGCAAATAAAAAAAATCAAAAATAAATAAATCAAAAATAAATAAATCATTTTAACATCTGGTAAAGAAGCAGTTTTTTCTTGTTACTGTGTAACTGCTAAAAAAATATTGAGTTGAATCGTGGGACAGGTTGTAAGCAGTAAATTTAAAAAAGGAAAAGACCGAAAGAAAAGAAATGGTTAATCTTCAGCAGCAGAGCATTCCCAGTTTAAACCCAGTTCTCCCATTGACTCCCACACAGAGATACTAAGCGATGACTCAGCTTGACTCATGTATCCCCAATCCCCAATCAAAGGTAATGGCTGAGATTTGGGCACATGTCAGTGTCCTTGTGTGGGAATAAATGAGAGAGCCGGGTTTAAACTGGGAATGCTCTGCTGCTGAATGTCATGTTCAAGATATTTAGGGCGATGTGTGTCCTGCATCCCTTCCTGAAATCTACACCTGTGAACAATTTGATTGTCTAAGAGATGACTCAGCATGACTCATGTATCCCCAATCCTCCATCAAAGGTAATAATACAACATGAAAGTTGCAGAGGACTTTTATTTTGCCAAAATTAAAGACATTAAAGACATTTACACCAGAAACTGATGCAGAATGGGCACATATTGGTGCATTAAAATTCCCCAGAATACAGGACATTAGGTGTTTGATGCTCAGAATTATTTTGCAGACGACCCTCTGTTTTATATACGTGTCCTCTGTAACAATTAACAAATTCAGTTGCAAAAATGAACAGATAAAGGATGACAAGGATTAGAGAAGTGACCCTATTGAATCAAAGACTGAAGCATTTCAGGAATGTTTCCTCAGTGTTTCATTTGAATTTGAACATCTGGTGAAGAAGCAGCTTTTTGTCTTGTTAATGTGTAACAGTTTAAAAGTTTTAAATGATTAAACTGAATCCTGGAACAGTAAAGTTCAGCTGAATCTAAAAAAGAAAAAGACAGACAGACAGAAAGAAAAGAAATGATTAATCCTCAGCAGCCAAGCATCCCCAGTTCAAACCTTTCACTCTTTTCCACACAAAGACACTAAGAGATGCTCTGATGTCCATCCTCTAAAGCAGTGACTGTGTGTGTGTGTGTTCATTCGTGCTTGTGTGGGCAGATCTTTAACTCTCTGTTGACCTCTGTGTGTCTGTGGCTGCAGTCTGCAAAGAGACACTCCTCCACCAACATGGCCCATATCAGGTTATCCATCAATACATCCCAGAACATACAACACATCTTCATAAGCTTTGATTAGCAACAGCATCTGTCTCTGTAAACTCCCAAAACGAAACAGGAAATTTAAAACACTGGACGCCTGAAATAACTCTGACTCTACTGATTTTGTAGCCCCTCCCACCGCTCTGTCTACCTCATTCATTTTTCTCACACTCATCCATTCATCCTCTCTGTCTGTGTCAGACCAAACACTGGAACAACAAACCGGGGGAAGTCTCATTCATCTGCTGGACTAATGTTTACACAGCATGTTCTGTCTCTCTCTGTGGCTTCACTTATTCCATCACTCTCTCCCTCTGTGTTTTTCTTAGACTGCTGTTTTTCCACACAGGGTGTAATGGTACTGTATGAGGGGTTAATGGGGTGTGCATGTGTGTGTCGAGAAAGGGGGGAGGTCATCATAAAGCAGCAACACACACACACACTGATGAGGGCCTCTAACTACCATCTCTGAAACAGTTAAAAATCACTTTAATATCTTTAAAAGTAAAATTAAGAGTTAATGGGTTTAAATATATGCTTTCATTGTTCCGTAGAGGCCTGCTGAGGATGTCACATGGAGGTTTATCAATCTAACTTGATGTCTGCACAGGCTTCATCAAAACATTCTCACTCCAACCTCTTCACATACTGACATTTAGCTATGGATTTTCCATGTTGAGATATGACGTGCAAGTTACCCTGGGCGTATCAACTTCAGCCTGTTAGATGCATAATCTGTTTTTCAAATACACTTCTGTTTTCACAGGAAATGTAGTTTCAAACAAATTTACTACATCATGTTTTTCCTACGACAACAAACACACATGGCTACATTTTGCCAACATACACACTTGGCTGGATTCATAAAAAAAGAACAGGGTTCATCTTTACAAACATATGGGAAGAAACCACAGGCCTCCCGGGTGAAAGTCAGTGGTTCTTAGACCCATCCACCACCAATCCCGCCCACCCTACATGGACTTCTGCCACCTTAACTTTGATTGTTGTCCTGCCACGTTTCCCCCTGATATGGTCTCATTTCATGCTGACGTGAAAGGACAACTTTTTCTGTTGTGTCTGACGCCCGAAGTCACTTACCAAGAGCCGGTTTTCAGCTCTTTTGGATTGAGACTGGATTGGCTTCGTAGTGAAAGTTGCACATCAGCAGCTTCAGTCCTCCATCAGTTTCTGCTCAGGATGCATTCAGGCACAGATTAAAGAATAGGTTACCTGTGTTTTGGCAGCACCCAGAAACCAACACACAAGTAAGATGGAAGAAAATAGACTCATTTCATTCAGCTTTTATTTATGTTCAAATAAGAGCAGGGGTTTTTTTTTGTTTTTGTTTTGCATGACCGCCAACATTGAGAAAAACATTTGGGGCCCAATTTAAACAATCAATAGAGCATGGTTTATAATGGATATCAAGGCGTGTCCAACTCCACTTTGCTAGTTAAATGGCAAATAATCTTGGCACAGCGTAAGGTGCCAGGGGCAAAGGGGTTGTATTTAGTCCCTTAAGTGTCATCTCCCATTCCCTTTAAAAGCCAGGTACATCTGCAGCTGGCACACCGCCATTTACATGGGATTTGGCATATTGGCGTACAGAGCAGTTTTCACCTTTTGGATAGGATCTATTTACCAATGAAACTACATTGTCAATTCTTTGTGTACTTTTCTGAGCTTTAAGGCTGATTCATAGCCTACGCCATTATGAGCATTTATAGGCTAGGACATGTACGGTAGTGTGAATGCGTCGCTCTGCAATCACGCTGCCAAAACAGTAGTTGGTGATGGCATTTCTGTGTAGCTATGTTCAGTGTCTGTGAAGTGCAATAAAGTTTGATTGAATCAGCTAACACACCTGAAACACACAAAAACATGGCGTAATAGAGTCCGCCAGAAATGAGTCCTAAAACCCACAAATGAGTTAGCATTTTAGAGCTTCTCGTTCCCTTGTCTCAAAGTCAACGTGTTATTTAATGGGTTTTTGGTTGTGAGCCTCACATAAGGTCTGTGGTTAACACCAGCTTTTTTGTTCTGTGACATAAAGTACATCTGGAAATACCCCACTGTGAATCTTGAAGCTTCTAAGTGCCTTAAAGATGGCGGTTGCTAGCAAGTGGCTAGATGAGACTACAGAACATCATCACCCCGAGCTGCGCTAAACACAGCTTTACAGTCTTGTTGTGGTGGTGACCTTATGTGATGCGCCCATAGTGTTGTCTGTTTATAGCCTAATGTGAGCTTTTTACTTTTGGCAGTTGCATTCAGACTTCAGTAATCATTGTCATGTTCCACTGTTTGTTAAGTATTTTATTTTCTCCCTCATGTTTCATGTCTTGTCTTCCTGTTTTATTTTGTGATCACTCACCGCTGTCTCTGTTCCAGGTTCCTATCTGCCCTGCCCCCTCCCCGTCTGTGTGCATCTGATCCCTGATTGTGTCTCCCGCACCTGTGTCTAATCACTCCCCATCAGCCCTGCATATATTCCCTCGTGTGTCTTGTCTCGTTACCAGTTCGTCGATGCTCTCTGCTCACGTTCCAGCGTTTCTCTCAGTCATACTCATAGTGTGTTTGATCCTTGCCTGTTTTTTGACCTTGCCTTTTTGCCTCACGTCTTGGATACCTCTGCCTGGTTTGTACTGCTTCCTTGTGTATTTACCGCTGCCTGGAATAAATCCTGTTTTACTGTGTGAAACCGGTCTGAGTCGTGCATTTGAGTCCTGCCTTTTCTGTGCCAAAGTTCATGACAATCATGGAAATAGTGTTCATTTTTGAAGATCATCTTGCTGAACAGAACATGTAAAATTCATAAACATTTGATTGCCACAGAGCTTATTTTTGGCAGTATTCCACATTACAATGGAAAAATCCCACCTCCATAGGCTTTATGACGAGGGAACCAGAGCATTGCTAACTTCCGCATCGGCCTACAGAAAAACGTTGTCCCTGGAGGACTCTATAGCAACAATATTAAACTACAGTACAAAATTCAACTCCATTAAACTCACATGGTCTCACAGACAAAGCAATTGTCACATGCTAATGTTATTAGCATAAGCTTAAGACATTTTACATTGCATAAATTAGCCTAGCAGCTAGCAGACCCTTCCTCTGATCATATTAAGCCAGGATAAATCATACATTAATGCTATTTTGTAGGGGCTTTATCATCTTCACAATTTATTGTTTTTAATCTGAGAAATAAAGTCAGTAAAAGCTTCATAATCTCTGAAGGAAATGGTTTTCAGTTTGCAAAAATAACATCACAGGTCTGTGTCGCTGTGACATGTACTTACATTTCTGAGCCTGTGCTGTAGGTACGGTGTTGACTGAACAAAGAAGAATAAACCATGCTTAACCCATCTTGTGGTAACTAATGCCTCTGTGGATAGGGCTTAAGCCTGATTTACAGGTAACACTCTGCAGGTTGACTCACATTTACTCGCTGGGTCAGCATATCCTGGCAACTGTATGCTGACTTAATTTTTCCATGTTGTACAGTGTGTGCTGTGGGTGTCTGCAACAGCCCTAGATCCGGCTTCAGCAGGGCCTGCTGGGTGTGTTTCCCCATGTCTCTCTGTTGTCTTGCAGGTCCCTGGTAGGAGGAGTTAATAAGTGCAACTGGGAGCACCTGGCTAGTCTCCCATGGGCAGCTTATTTAGGATCTGGCTGTTGCAGTCACCTTGCTTTCTCTTCCTTCATCCGGCTCTATGTTCTTGTTTGGTTGGCAACAGCCTTGTTTGTATTTTGAGTTTTACATTATACAACACCATACATTCATCACTCACTCAGTCATGCCTCTGCTGACAGTGACAACACTGATACACACACCTCATGACTTTAATGAAACTGTGTTTCTCCGGTCTTTTTTCATGGCTCATGAGCCGAGTCATGCAGTGTCACATGATGAGTGTCAATTAATGATGTCACCGGTGTGTGTTGCACTCTCTACAGTGGATTTGTTCCGCTGATGCACACAGTGTAGGAGCTGATTTATAGCTCAGGGCAGGATTTACCTGGTGATGTGTTATTTAAGTTGTCATTATGTAGCCATAAAGGTTTTTAGAAACATGTCCCATTGTTTTTTTTTTCTTCTGAGGCTTCTTTTCACATCTTCTATGTGGTTGAAAATTGTAGCCGTTACATATTTGAAAAAAATGTTATTTACTGGTTTCCTGTTGTTGAGAAAGCTCCACCTTTATATCAAGAACAATATGATCTCAAATCAAACCCACACATCCTCTCTAACCCCTCTCTTCTTCTTTACTTCTTTTTTAACCCTCAGCCCTCCCTTCGTGTTATTTTGACAACACTTTGACAGCTGAGCGTGGAGCCAGTCTGTTACTGGGTCTTTTTTCACGCTGTGGATATCAGATTTGAAATGTCTTCCTCTCACCCTGGAACCCTCTGCTCATTAAATCAAGCTCGTGTGAAAGGTGCCGGGAGCCTATGATGGGTGGGAGGGGTGAGGGGGGCACCTGTGAGCCATTTGTGGGGCCTGACCCCTCATTTTGAGAACCCACAAACGCACACACCCCACACCCACAGTAATGCAACACCTCTGGGAAATAGATGAGTTGAGCTGTACTTTGAATGTTGGAGGTCTTCAGTGTCTGTCATCTTCACTGGCAGATGATGAAGTGACCAGTGCAAATGAGATGAAACGGGTGTTTTATGGGGATGCGAGAGTGAGAACAAATGTTCTTCTTCTTGTTATTACGTTATCAGCTTGCTATTGTAAATATGTTAAAATACAATAATCTTTACAGTGTTAGAATTTCAGAATTAAGTATCATTATCAAAAGAATAAGCAGAGAGCAAATGTGAACTTCAGCAGATTTAGATTTATACTTGTCAGAGCCTATGTACTGTGAGCATTTATACTTGTGCAGTGGTGTGTCTGCGTCACTCTGCAGTTACACCTCCACTGTAAAGTGCTGTAAAGTTTAGTTGATTCAAAACACACTTTAAACACACATTAAACACATATTAAACATGACTTTATAGCGACAATTTCAAACACAAGTACACAAATCAGCTTCGCTATAACTCGCAGCATTCACAGACAAACACTTGTCTTTATCTGGACACATTTTCCCCACAAATACAACATGCTAATGTTATTAGCACAAGCCTATGGCATTTTACATTGTATAAATTAGCATAACACCTAGCGGACTTTTCCTCTACTCATTTACAGCCAGGGACAACAGCAACATTTAACAAAAGTAACGTTACAAAATTCAGCTCCGTTACAGCTCACAAGGTTCACCGACAAAACAACTGTTTTACACTAAACACATTTTCCAAACAAATATAACATGCTAACGTTATTAGCACAAGTCTATGGCATTTGACATTGTATAAATTAGCCTAGCGACTAGCGGAGATTTCCTCTGCTCATATAAAGCCAGGATAAATCACACACAAGACTTAACATGCTATTTTTGTGGAGGCTTTATTGTCTTCACAATTTATTGTTACTTGCCTGTGAAATTAAAGTAAATAAAAGCTTCGTTTCCACTGAGGGAAATGGTTTCAGCTTACAAAAATAGACAGGAAGTCTGTGTCGCCGCGACGTGTAGTTACGTTTCTGGGGAGGTGCACGTCAGCCTACGCTGTAGGTACGGTGTCGATTTGATGCAGAAGTATAAATTCTGCATCAGCCTACTTTTTAGAGTGTCTTTCTGTCATTTGTTTGGTGAGCACCACAAATTAAATACTGGTTACTGACTGGGTACTGACAGCATAAGTTGGGTATCTTAAAACTTCAGCATATACGTAGCATACACTTAAACAGAACCGATACTACCGGGGGTAAGTGGGAAAATGTTTTTCATGATACCAGTGAAATGACTCTCAAAGCATACCATTCCTCCTCTGGTGTTTTCCTCTCCCACTGCTGCCTCCAGAGGATTCCCACGCCTTCTTAGAAATGGCTGAATGGAATTCCTCAAGCAGCTTTTCTCCCTCTCCTTTACTCCTTTTTCCTTTTTTTCTGACTGTAAAAGAAGACTGCAGGCCTCTATTCATTCTCCATGCCTCTCTTTCATCTCCCTCTTGCTTTCTCCCACTTTCTCTTTCTTACTCTTTTTCTTTGTCTCCTGCTCCCGCTCTCTGAACAATTTGTCTCACTCTCCCAGCTCTGCTCTGCTCTGCTCTTTCTTTCTGTCTTTCTTGCTTTTGTTTCTCAGATGATGCTATCTGCAGTAAGACAGACCCATTCTGAAGCCATGCCGTCTTTCTGTAAGATTTCAAAGCATGTTTGTTTCTTGTTGGCTGACTTTGACAGGAAGTTGTGGTAACCATGGATACAGAGCAGCATCTGTTTTTCAGCGGTCTGCGGTCCCATACGTACTCACAAATCAGCTGTGTCTTTTTAACGTGCTCTGTGATGTCTTTGCGCCGCCACAAGACAGCAGGCTGCAAGGAAGTTTCCTGTCAGAGAGGAAGTGGACAGAGTTAATGTCATACTTCTAGGAAAAAAAAAAAGAAATCTGTCACATTTATCACAACAAAGAGGCGACTGAAAACAGGTTACACACCAGCTGTCTTCATATGTATTTCAGTTAAAGCTTAATATATTTGCAAGTCTGTTATTTTATCGTGTCTGCACAGGTGTTTTTATTTTTGTCAGCACCTCTTGCTGACAGCTTCCTGCTTCATGCATGCATGTCCTATGCTAAAGTATCTGATGCTGAGCAGAGTACAAAGCATACTGTTTCAGTCTATAAGGTTACTTAATGTACAGCAGGGAGGAGCAGAAGAAATAAAACAAGCTTTATCAACAAACCTGCCCAATGTAAATAAAGATTAACTGGACAAAACTCAGCGAGATATATTTCTTTAAGCCTGCCTTCAGTCATCTGTCAACTCAGGTGAAAGGGAATGAAGGCACTCCCTCTGTTTATATAGGTAGGTATTATCTGCCTGTCATTTACCCATAGGGCCGTTCAGCTGTACAGTATATTTACAGTCTGAGGTAATACAGTAGATGTACTTGTGCTGTCAGTGGACGGAGATGGGAGGAATTAAGCCGCTCACACATGATCAGTAAAACTACTATGTGCTGACTGTGCCATTGTTTTCTTATGGGAAAAGTGGTGGCGCCCAAAACAGTTGAGGGGTGTCAAGGGTTGTCTATCAGGGAGGGATTTCTTGGTTAAATGTGCAATATGTAATTTTCTGCTGCTAGGGTCTCAAACCAAAACAGTAACAGAAGACGGGGTTGGATGACGTCACGAAGTAGAGTGGGATCATGGGAGTTGTAGTCATATAACAGATACAGAGCTGACGTTCCTCACTCCGTGAATTTACCAGCATCAGCTCAGCATTATAGAAACCTATCGTTAGATGTTGTGGTTAGCCAGCCTCCGCTGCAATACATTGGTGGAAATTATTAATATTTTGATAACATCAGCCAGATGTTTGCTTACCTGTCTAGTAGAACACACACGAGGTCAGCGTCAAATTGTAGTCCTAGATTTTCACAAAGCTCTCTCCATCTCGGAAAGGCCACACCAATATTTATCCTTGATTTAGCTCTCTTCTTATCCCAAATTCTTCTGGGATCGCTTTGTTGACCCATACATTTCCATTTTACCAGCTTGTTTACCGGGACAGCTTCGGTGTCAGAAGGTGCAGCAACCGTCAGTGCATAATCATGATCCATGACGAGTTAGCTTAGCTTAGCAACAGTAACGTTCATTCTCTGACGTCTCATCCGGTCTGCTTCTTCTTCTTCTCCTTCATTTAATGTCTATGGTAACTGGAGTTACGTTGCCATTACGACCTAATGACACGGTCCGTAACTTATATTAATATTCATATTTATCTGGGTTTGAAAAATTGTTGGAAACATTTCTGATAATGAAAGTACACAACTAAACAAAATATACAATATTGGTTTCGTCGTTTTTTTAGACATTTTTATGTGGAAAAACTACATATTATACCTTTTAAGGTTACGATAAAAAAAAGTCATGGTTTGGGTTCAGATAAATAGATTTCTGTCGGAAAGGACTTCCTGCAAAAAAGCATACAGCACACACTTTGTCCTGTATTTGGGTCCAACCAGGCGGAAACGCTACCCTTGGTGTGGCAAGATCAAATTATTTTAACTCTGACTTATTTTGCTGCTGACCTTTCAAAGCACATCCAATGAGATTACAGCTGTATGTGATGTAGCCAGAAGCAAAACTAAAAAGATACTACAATTTTGCCAGGAAAGTGATGCATTGTGAAGCGTTAGCAGTCGGATGAGGCTACCAGGATTGTGAATTTAGCTTAGCTGTTCACGTTAGCTATGCCAGGCAGACAGTGACGAGGCTATGCTTGGTATCACAAGTATCTGGTCTGAATGGCAGTTGCCAGGCTTTCTTTTGAAATGAACTCAAATGCATCATATACAGAATGGTCTTCTTCTTCTTTGAGGTTTATCTTGTGCTAAATGGTCTGTGACAGCAGCTGTTGTTGTTGCAATGCCTAGATGACACATACCTGTGCTGCGATTTGCCTCCACAAGTGTCTGCAGATGTTCTGCGCCTACCTAGCAGTGGGCAAAGAGTAAATTTCTTATCATGTGAGGGCAGCGTCAGAGTTGGGAACAACACGTTCTCACTGCAACCCCATTACATATCGATATGTATATATATATATATAGATAGATAGATAGATAGATAGATAGATAGATAGATAGATAGATAGATAGATAAACCAAACATATAGATGTTTGGTCATAGACTTGCCAGGTCGACATATGACATGCAAGTTTGGTGTGTTGCTTGTTGACGTTCTGGGACGCCGTGTCAAGTTCTGCTTATTACATTTTTGTGTGTTGTCAAAATACACCTCCGTTTTCACAGGAAATGTACAGTTTGTATACAGTCCCTTCCAAAATAAAAGCACTACATCAGTACAACACCATGAATTTGATGTGTTTTTTGAGCCAAAACAATGGCTTATTAATTATCTCTGAATGCATCAGCAAATTATTTATTAACCATCAATAAAGCTATCAGTTACAACATTCAAAGGTTTTTAAAAAAGCTGCCTTATGTGGAGCTGCACTACTTTAAAAAGATGATGTTCTTCTCTCGTTTGTTCATCACTTTGTTTTTTCATAAAACTCACACCTGACACACACCCAAACCACAACACACACAGGCGCACACACGCACACACCTACACACACACACACAATCCCATGGGAATCAGTCTGTGGGCGTGTTTGACTTGGCACGGTGTCTGATCTAATACACACGGATCAGGTGTGTGTGTGTGTGTTTGTGGTGACGTGGAGATGAGAGAACTCGGAAGCTGCTTCACACTGATGCCAAAACTTTTACAACACCTGCATTTGTTTTTGTATTTGTTCAGAATTTCATCACCTTTGTTTCTGTTTTTGATCTGAAAGTTCTGTTTTTGGTTTACCAGCTGACATTATCACACCACCGATCAATAACACCTTTCACACACACACGCAGACACACACCCTGACTTCCTGTTACCTCTGAAAATGTGTCAAATTATTAGAACAAAACAATCAAAGTGGCAGTTCAGCATCTCAGGCACACCTTTCTCTCAGGCTACAGAGAAATTCTGTCTCTTTTGTCAGGATTCACATTATGACCCTAACCTTTAACGGCTATAGTTTAAAGCATTTAGTTGGAACCCCAGTGTTAATCAAAATGTCACTTCCTTGTGCTGTTTAGATGATAATTTAGGTGGAAATGTCAATTTTGGTTGGATTTGTAGATTTTGACATTTAGTTTGCCGCCTCGTTCTGTTTAAACTAAAAAGGTTCTGGCAATATGACTACCCTATGAGGCGGAAAATCGGGCACCTCGGATCAACTCACCATTCCGCCTCTGTGTGTCTAAACGCTCGCAGCTGGCCGGCAAAACGGCCCAACATTCGCGGAAATTCTGGCAGTGTAAAAGGGGCTAAAGGCTGTAGACCTACCTTAATGGAGCTCTGTGTGAACATATGAGTTGTCTACACACAGTTCTCATCATGGAAGTGGCTAGCACATAGCTTTGCTAACCCCCATAAACAACACTAAACAACAGTTGTGACAGAGCTAACCAAGTGGAACTGGAGAGTTGGCACCAGGCTTCCGCAAAGATACCATCTCAATATCAGTAATACCTGATGTATGCGTGTAGTGCAAAGCAGCAGTGATGAACTGGCCAGCCACACAACTAATACTCCTTTTCAACTGTCATGGGCTGTTTGGTTGGCTTGGTTTGGTTTGGTTTGGTCTGGGCCATCAGCCCAGCACAGCAGGGATTTGTATTTTCATTAGAACCTTCTTGAAGGTGTGTCTTTAACTAATGACGGCTTTTCTTGGGTGATAACATTTAAAAGCAGTGGGTTTATCTACGACTTAAGCCCCCCATTATTTTTGCTATCATTATCGTGTTTTTCCACAGCAGGGCAGGTGAAAGAAGTTTACCTGTTGAAGGTGAGCTGTTTGCAGAGGTGCAGTAAGAGCCTGTTGTCTGCAGCTCTTCATCAACATCTCACTGTGGCTGTTTCTGATTTTACTCTTCCTCCCTGCCGTATTAGGCTTGCCTTTATTGAAGAAAAGCCGTTAACAAAGTTTCGCTAGGGTCTCGCAACACGCACAGCTTGTTTGAGGGGGAGAAGCTGGGTCTTCAGGGATTGGCTGTGGTTGGTGAGATGTCACTGCTACCCACTTGAGGGCAGGTGGCCCAGCATCTGGACCAACTAGAAGGTCCATCTCTGGCATGGCTCGGCGTGGCAGACACTGCAGCAGCACATGAAAACTCATAAGGAAATGCAAATCCACATGACGTGACTTGACTTGGTACAGCCAAATGTCAAAGTGGAAAAGGCCCATAACATATATGTGCATGCACTGACAGTTTACATCTTACAGTTTTTACTTCTGTTTGTGTATGTTAAACTTTTTTTTAACAAAGAAAGTTAAAGAAAACTTATCAGACCTTTTACTTGACAGTCTGAGAGTCTCACAAAATCAAAAACTTGAAGTAAATGCCCTTGAATTTTGGCTTTTGCTGTACAGTGCAGACACTTTGGTAACCTGTACTGTACATAGAGTTACTGATTGATAATCTATGATGAGCAGTGTATGATTGAGAAATGATGCATGTAGCAGGATGGATTATTTTTCATAACTGTGCAGATAAGAAACATTAAAGTAATCAGCAGCTTTTTGCATTTCCAGAGCCTGCTATTGATTTGTGTTTTGTTGCAATACATTCATGAGTTGTCATGACCTTTGTCAAACAAAATATCAGTTTACCAGAATCTGCAACAGCTGAAACCAGCAGCCTTCCAGCTATCAGGATTCATTTAGACCAGCAATGGTGATGCTTCCTCTTGAGCTGTGATGTCCAATAAGAAATGACCAGATCAGATTATCTTGTCAGTTAAAGTCATGGTTTCAGCGGCTTCTGAGAAACACTGCCGCTGTGACCGAGCTTCAAAGAGTTGCTGACTAATGAAATTATGATCAGTTGTCATCAGTGAACTGAAGCTGCTAAACAAAAAAGGGACTTTTTGTTCTCACAGACCAACTGTTAGATGCATTCTGCTGCTGGTGATTTACACAACCGTTTTATAGGAAGAAGTCTTATCTGTCGCTCTGAACCTGCTGTTGCAACAGTGTCTCTCTCTCCTGTGCACACACACAGACACACACACGCACACACACATATTTTATTTCTTTTCTTTGGTAGAAAGTTTTTTCTTTAGTAAAGAAAGTGTGTGTGTGTGTGTGTGTGTGTGTGTGTGTGTGTGTGTGTGTGTGTGTTTCACTGATTGAGTGATACCTCTGTCGTATGTCGACCTGGCTCTGTAAATACCGTCCTGCCCTCTCTCATTGTTCAGCATGGGAAAGTATTTCAGCGTAGGAGTGAATCACACTGTCAGCTTCTCTGGTATTCAGAGAGTGAGGAACAAGTTCAACCTTTTCTGCTCAAAATGTTTTCTCAGTTTTGGATACCTCTGTGGTTAGTCACTCTGACTGAAGTCCCTCAATCTTCTTTAGTAAGGCCTTACTCATTTGATAATGCCACCTCATGTTTTATTAATCTTTCAGACAACTGACTGGTCCCTCAGACAATTTCTGTGTCATTTCTTTTTTGTTTGTTTGTTTGTTTTCAATGGTGTGTTACATTCGACATCACAGACAGGCCAGAAAACAGGTTAATAAACAGCAGAAAGCAGCATAGAGGCCAGCTTCTTTTTATATATCTCCACTTATTCAGTCTCTCTTTCAAACTTGGTGCAGACTAAATCGGAATAATTTTCAAGCACTACTTTAGCAGAGATGGACAGTATTCTGTGGTGACCCAATCGGAGCCAGAGCTGATAAATACCCATGACTACTGCAGAGTAATTTAACCCAGGTGTGAATGCTGATAACCTTTCCAAATACATACAAAAGTCAGATGTTAGTAAATGTTTTTTGTGCAGTGGGAAATGTGGCTTTAGTCTCTCAGAGATTAGCTGAGTAGACCCTCACACAATTAACTAGTCCACTCAGCATTTCACTAGTCCCTCTAACATTTGATTAGTCCCCCTTATGGTCTGTTCATCGCAGCACGAGATACCGTTGCGTGGGCCTGCGTAGATGGTGCATGAGCTATAAGCGTACACAGAGACATTTATGCTCAAAGCTTTGTTCATTGCAATATTCTCTGTAACACCAGGCAGTGGGAAAACAAAACATTCTTGGATAATTCGAATTTGCACTGCACGGGAATCTGGCCATAATGAACAGAGCACTTTGAATCGCCAATCGGACCAATCAGATCAGTCTATCTGACAGAGGCGTGCTCTGGGCGGGCGTAACATGATGACGACAGCGCTGTGCCGTAGGAGTCAAAAAGTAAACAGCCAAGATGGCAGCTGCCGAGGGACCACATCCATTCAATTTAGCTTTGGAAGAAACGCTAAGCCAACTACACTTATCTTTTTCTTTGAGAGAGGAACAGAAGACTGCTCTAGAAGCCTTCGTTTCCAGGAAGGACGTTATTGCTGTTTTGCCGACGGGATACGGCACAAGCATAAGATATCAGTTAGCCCCACTGGTCGGCAAACAAATGGGGCTTAGTGCTAAGCCGCTGGTGGTCGTAATATCACCACTAATCGCCTTCATGGATGACCAAATTAAAGAGGCTGCCAAATTAGGCATTTCTGCTGGTGTATAGGTGTGCACGATGAAGGAAAAATAAGAAGAGGCGAATGCCAACTCGTCTTCAGCACTCCTGAATCCTGGCTACTCCAGAAGACTTATCGTGAAATGCTGGCTAGCAGGACGTTCCAAGACAATCTTTTGGGGATTGTCGTAGATGAAGTCCATCTCATTTATAAATGGTAAGAGCCATCTGGTAAACTTACTCTAATGAAATAGTAAGCTATTTGACATGTAGCTACAAGTAACAGGACAAATGTATCTAGCTGTAGCCTGCCTTGTGTTATGAAGCCCACACAACTGACTATGATTAATGGAGCGTCCTCTCCTATGTTGTTCCCAAGTTGTGATTACAGTTTGATCGGGCCTAGTTGTTTTGTGAGGATCAATACGTTGTCACAATGGTTATGTTATAACTTTGCGATTTTATCTGACATTTCTACCAGGGGAAAAGCTGTGACGCTCTGCATATGTCACCTTGTTTTTTGCTGTGATTGGCCATTGTATTATCCAACTGTGTGTGGCAGCATTTGAAATGCCTCAGTTAGTGCTGCCCCTTGGGTAGGAAGGGTCTATCGGTGAGGGCCAGACTCAAAATCTTTCTAGATCTGAGTCTGGATTTCCAGGCTAAGGCTACCTGGCAATGGTAGTAAACACCAGTGTACCGGCAAACATTGCATTTGTGCACTGTAGTTGAAATATAGCCATGAGGAATTCTATGTAAGATTGTGTTGTATGTGTGGAGAGAGAACAACATGACGCAAGGATGAATCACTTGTGTATTTCTGATATGGAGTTTGGTGGGAGCAAATTCAGCGTGTGTGTGTGTGTGTGTGTGTGTGTGTGTGTGTGTGTGTGTGTGTGTGTGAGAACTCCTCGGGGGAGTGTATCAGTTTTAAAGGTGTCAGTCAGGAATGGAATACACAGGCGTGGAAGTATCCCACGATCCTCTTGGAGCAAGAATCAATTTCACAACCCCAGCGATTATGTTACTCTTATACACCCACACACCCACACCCACACCCACACACACACACACACACACACACACAAATACACACTTACACTCACACATATAATTATATACGCCTTTCCCCAACATTCAATGACACATCGATAATATAATGTTCTCTTTCTTTCACCTCTTTCCTTCCCATTCCTCCTCTCTTTCCACCTCACTTCACTTTCTCCCAATGTTTCTCTCTGTGCCCTGTTCAAATGTACAGTTTGCACATAAATTCTCTCCTGTACATCTGTATAACAGGCAAGAACCTGCATGTGGGGTGTACACACACCGTTAATCTCCTCAGGCTTTACTGTACGGCTTTATTGGTGCTTTCATGCGAGGAATGCCTTTGATTCATCATTTGAAACATTGCACAACTTTATGCTCAGCAGTACAGTGAAGAACTGTAACTCCACAGACTTCAAACAGCGCCAGCATATGAGGACATGTTTCAGCCTTCGGCACACACACACACACACACACACACACACACACACACACACACACACACACACACACAACCAATCAATCCATCAGTCAATTGAGCTTTCAGTTGTAATGACTATTTACATTAGAAAGGGAGAAGGATTGCAAATTAGAAAGAAGGCATTTAGGTTACAAATATGATCATAATTCAATATTTTGACAGTTCCTGGAAAATTTTGTCACCAAGATTTAGAAAATATGAATCAAAATATGTTATGCAATTGTACTTGTCACACCAGGTGATTGTTTAACGTTTAAAAGCTCTCATATTCAGTTATATTTTTGCTTTCAGGATGCTCACATGTCTAAAAGTTGTATATAAATGTCATACAGGAAGGCACTAGGAAAGCAGTTCAAAACACAGGAAACAGATTAACAGAGGAGCACTGCTCTCCAGTCACCTTGATGCATCCTGTTCTACATATCTACCAAGTTTAGTAAAAATCCATATGGCGGTTAGGCCTAGATAAGAAATGAGCTCTCTAGCGCCCCCATTTTGTTTGATGGGGTCAATAATGGAGGGGTCCCCTCAGATTATGTGTGGTCATATGCCTACAAAGTTGCGTGGTGATGGGTGAAACCCTTGATGATACACCTTTATGTGATGAGCCACGCCCTCCGCAATATTCATTGCCTTATAGAAGCTCAGTTTTAGTAAGTTTTCCAACTTTTGCCAAGAGGGAACTTTAGATATTGGTCCCTAGATTATGTTCACCCAGTTTCATGCAGATCGCTCAAACTTCACCTCATGAGGAGAGGCATCTCTGTGCAAAGTTTCATGTCTCTACGACATACAGGGCATGAGATATGTACATTCAAAGTTTGTAATTTCAGTCAGTTGCTATAGCGCCCCCCTTTGGCCAATTGATATAATATTGCTTCATTCACATCCTCCCTTGACCCTCTACCGTTGTGCCAAATTTCACATGGATTAACCAAGTCAGTGAGGAGAAAAACATGGAACAGACACACCCACACACAGACAGAGTTTTCGTCATTATATAGTAAAAAAGAAAAGATTTGCAGACATCTGTTTTTCCATGAAGTGGTCACAGAGATTGTGTTTTGAGTTCCCACCTCCCCTAAGAAGTCATTGATTCTCTAGTGAAGCTTTGGGGCCTGAGCATAACAGAAAGTTATGGACATGTGTTGTGGATGTGCGGACCCTTTTAAAACTTGGCATGGGGGTGTTTCACAGACACTGGCCCAGCAGGGATGTCAGTGTTGATCTGCCTGTTCCCTTCATTGACAACGGAAGCCAGAGTTTTCTCAGCTGGATGAGAAAGTAAGAGGTTGCCGTCGGAGCAACAGTGGGAGGCGGTGGTGGTGACTACAGTTGTGAAATATGGCTTTCCGCTATGGGACAGTCTTTCTGATGCAGTCAGATGAGATAATGCTGCTGGGTAGAGACAGTTAATGGACTGCTTCAGGGCCAGCATTTCCAACATGTTTACATCCCAACTCGTCAAATATCTCTGTTTGATCAGTAGACTTTCACATGTACATATTACACATTAAGTATCCTGGGTGTGTTATCTGCATTGTGTCTTTTCAAAATACACTTCCGTGTTAACAGGACATGTGCAGGTTCTGTTCATGAGATGCAGTCTTTTTTAAATTGCAGAGGGAGAAGTTTCTGTGCTTCCTGGTCCACCTGGACCAGCTGACCTGTGGTTTTCTGTGTACCTGGCCTTTGCTTTTTGCTTCAGGAGGCTCCCAATCAACTAAATCCTCCTTTGCAATCAGTGGCACCTGATCCACATATAAAAGGCCCTTCCTCCATCTCCCTCAGTGTCTTTCTGCAGGAGTATTCGATTCGAGGAATTCGATTATCCAGCTTTGTATCTTCCTTCATGTTGCTCCCCTTGAGCCAAGGCTGTAACATTAGGGTGCTTGTCCAAGATCACAATTGCATATTTTCAGTAGCTTTGTTCCTTAAAGCAGAACTGTCTCAATTAGGGAGCCACTGTACAAAAATCCCATTGGAGTTTCTGCAAAGAGACTGTGTGTAGTTATAGCCAACACAGAAAAGTCTGTCAAAAGGAGAAGAAACAGGTTTAGAGACAGGCATTGTGGAAGCCCAAGCAACAATCACTTAAATAATAGAATACCTTGCTGCTATGGTACAGACTGCTTAAAGATTCAAACTGAAATCACAGCAAAGATGGGCGCATGCTCAAGCAGCGACCAGAATCAAGTTGGGGTTGATATGAAAGAGGCACAGTGTGCTGCAGCAATGCAATATAGCCTCATCCAATGGCTCCAGTCTGTGTCATGCTCATCTGAACAAACAGACATCCTTCAATATAGCTCAATACAGCGGTCCATGCCAATCCGTATATTCCCTGGTCATCAAATACCGACACTTTCCCAGTCAACATTTGTACATATGTGGGGCCCATATGGGTCATAAATGGATGGAAAATGGGCCCCATGTGGGACTGTCCACAGGTTCCACATTGGCCCTATGCCAATTTCCCACATGGGTGGATTTACCTAAGTGGACCCGAGATAAGATGCCCATTTTGGACCCATACCCACTTCCTACCCAGGTACCCATAGCATAACCTATGTGGGGCCTACTTGATTAAATCCAGCCATGAGGGCAATTGGCATGGAGCCATTATGGAACCCATGGACAATCCCATACGGGACCCATTTTTAGCCCATTTACTACCCACATGGGCTCCACATACAAATGTTGGCTGGGTTGTCATCCCCCTGGGCTTCTCATAGCAAAACAAAAAGCACCCTATAGCGAATGTAACACACAACTGTCTCCTGGGCGAAAAACACTGTAATACATGGTTAAGGTTGTCAAAAGGTTGGGGTTAGGTTGAGGTAACAAAACTGCTTGGATAGGTTTAGAAAAAACATGTTTTGGGTTAAAATAAGTATATTAACGTGATGAAATATGTCACATAAATGACGTTAAATATGTCATGAACCTACGTGATGTTACCTTAAAACAACATTGGCTTTAGGTTTAACACAGGAAACGAAAAGCAGTCTCCTCGGTGAAAGTGTTTGCTCAACCCAGCCAACCCTTCCAACCCACCCAATGCAGAGTTTCTCACTCTTTATAGTACATCAGCTGCTCTCAGTGTCTAATATTGCCACAGAGGGGTTTATATTGGAAAGCCCAGAGGATCTCGCCAAAGGGTGCTTTCTGCATTGGTATCACACGTCAAGGGTGCATGACAAAGCGCTGGTATATGATGACGTGCGAATGACAATGGGCTGTCTACACAGACTGACAAACAGTCTACATCCAAAATGTCTCTTTCATTTTTATGTTGATGAGCTTCAACTCAAGAAAAAGGTTTCGTCTGCTCTTTGTTGTATTTTCCCTGTGGTACCAAACTATGACCACAAAAGTGAGGTAAAGCATGCCATGGATTTCATGTAACTCTACACCTCTAAGTCTTTAACCTTTGTTATTGTTAAAATTTGCATACGTGCCTAATTAAATACCCAATTATCTAAGATTAATATGGATAGGAAAGCCCAGAAACATGTTTTAGCTTTATAGAAAGAACAATGAAAGAAACCTGTTACTTAGAAAATAAACACAGTCGGATATAAATTTTGATTTGAAACCAGTTTTAAATCCTGGAGTTAACATAATCTCATTTATGCTAAATGACCTTTGAATGGAAAGACCTGCTGTATCTGTCAGCCTTACACACACACACACACACACACACACACACACACACACACACACGCCCTAACGGATGCCTGATCTTCTTGCTGCCTTATATGGCAATTCCTGTGACACTGCACTGATACACGTGAGGGTTTTAAAACCGTTTCTCTTGGCCACAAGATCATGTTACAGTGCGTATATACACACACACACACACACACACACACACACACACACACATTGACAAGCAGGGCGCACACATAACAGCTGCTGCAAGCCAAGACACTTCTCTGGGAAAAGGGAGGGCGAGACAAGAAGAAGACAAGAATGAGGGAAGTAGCTATGCACGGAGAGAAGGAAGGGACAGAGGAAGGGAGCTGGAGCAGGGAGGAAGGAAAGAATGTAGGTAGAGAAAAGGATAGTGGCGGAGTATTAACTTCATTTTCTGGAGGGTAAATTTGCCACCTTTTATGTGGATATCCAGTCAATGCTGATGGTAAATGTAGTCAACTGAAGCAATACATTCCTGTGTGTGCTGTATTGACAGGGAAAGCTGAGTTCGCAGCTTCAAAATTTGTTGTTCTTCCTGCATCTCGCACCTTCATTTGACATGACAGTGATGTAGCGCACATGACAAGAGGTTTGCTCATATGGCTCTCTGACATGAGGCCCTTTCTGGCAGAAAGTGCTTGTATTGCAAACTAGCTATGTTTCCAATGAAAATGGCATCCCAAAATATGAGTGCAGAGGATGTTACAGAAGTTTTGGCCAACTCAGATATTCAGCCATATTTATTCGAGCCAGGGGATACAGCCAAAGAAATGCAGTGGATGGAAGTCAGCTCTGCCATGTAAGAGGATATGGCTGGTGGGGACCCTCCAGAACATGAGCTGGTGGTGCCTTCACTTAAATTGCCCTGCGATGAGAACAGAAGCTTAATCTTTCTGCTGCAATGAATTTCAGCATCAGCAGTTTTTGTTTGATGCTGCTGCAGACACCAACCCAGAAAGAGTGTGTTACCGTGCATCAAAGTTTTACTCCTCACATGGACAGAGGTATGCCTGAGACCTTCTTCAGGACCCCAAAGATAAGCTGGGAAAAGACAACCAAGACCTGTAGGGCCGAGAGGGCAGATGACCACAGATGACCATCCCGGCACTTCAAAGTGCTCCCAACGCTACAAGTAAAAACCCTGCATTCAAAATCTTACTGAAGTAAAAGTATCCAAGTATTACCAGTTAAAAGTACTTAAAGTATCAAAGTACAAAGTGCAGTACAATGTGCCACGCTGTCAGTGTTTTCCTATTCTATCTGATGGTTTTGAATCAATATTTCTGCTGTATTAATGTGTATGTCGCATTTTACTGCTGTAGATTTTTAAGGTTGTTGGGTAGTTTAATTTACAACAATGCATCATATTCTATAAAATCATCATATGTTTGTAGCATCACTTTTCTGTGAGCACAACGTATTTCTTAAAATGTCAGCTTTTCATGGTGTCAGAAGACAACATATCCTCATACAATGGTCCATATAATATCGAACGTATTAGTGCTCCATAAATGACATTACATAATTAGATACATACTTAGATATGGTAGCCTGAGTGTCAGACTGAAGCTCCCAGAACCTTCAGTCTGACATCGCCTCCATTGAAGGCGAGGGGGGGAATTAGATTTTTCCCTAACCAATCAGTAGAGATCAACGACTCACCCAGAATCTGACGTCATTAGTATCCATGCCTCGGGGGTGCCAAAAACAAGCGAGCATTGCCCGTTTAAAATGTCTCCGTCGTCGTGCACACCCAGCTGCATCGCCATTAAATCCAGTTTAGCAGTTCCTTAATTTGGTCCTTCATTAACGCCAGTAGTGGCAAGATAGCATCGTTAATGTGGTCTGTAGGCTCTGTAGCGGTCACCATTGTTTCTATCCTCACCAGTTACCCACCAGCGCACAGCTTGATATCAGTGTGGCGCTGATTGGCTAATCGCTAGACCCGCCCCTACCCCCAGCATTCATTGGTCCTTCCATCGTTTGGACGAGATAAATCGCAAATTCATTGCCATATGCCAGACCAGTAATGCAAGCCTACTCAGTTGAGTGGGCGGGGTCTATGGTCTGGAACCAGGCTATAGATATGGCCTAGGAAAAGAAACGTGGTGACGGCATACCTTTAAAATAACCCAAAGTTCACTTGGTTTCACATAGTTCTGAACATCTGTCTCCTGGAGGAAAGTCCTATGTCCCTTGACCAATCCACCACCCCAACCTGCTTCCTTACACAGACTTTTGCTCTTTTTAGGCTACTACTTCCTTCTGTGCTCCTGTCAGCGTATTGGACACTTGACTGCAGCATTCCTGATTACGTCGGATATATCTAACTACTGGCTTATGATCACCAGGGTTATATACAAATTGTGGTGCATTACTGTGCGTAGGTATATATGTATGAACAATGTATGACAGTAGTCTGCAGAAAAACAGCCCTGAATTCAGCTTTGTGACGTTGCATTTTCAAGCTGTTTCAAGAGGTTTTTTAAAGGGTTTTTTTAGCTGACAAAGTAGGAGAATTTTCCCAACGCATAAAGGAACACTCATTATAAACAATCAACATCATCACATCTGAAGATACTCAGCTTTCACTAGACAGGAAGGAGAAAAACTGTCACCTGAACAGTAACTAAAGCTGTCAGACAAATGTAGTGCAGTAAAAACTATAATATTTACCTCTGAGATATAGTGGAGGCGAATTATCAAGTTACATAAAGTGGAAATAGATCAAGTGCAAGTACCTCGAATCTGTGCTTCAGTACAGTACTTGAGTAAAGGTACTTATTTACATTCCACTGATGAAAAAGGGAGGAGATAAGAGAAGAGGAGACAGAGGAAAGTATGAGAGTTGTTATACTAAAGGGCAGAAGAGGGAAAATAAATAAAGGATGGAAAGTACAGTATCTGGACAGAAGGTGTAACAGATTTATGGATGGAGGGACGAAGACGATGACGGAGCGATGCAGACACTGTAAAAAACAGAGCAGCTGGAGGTCGAGAGGCTTAAGGCTTTACACAGCAACACTGACAGTTTTACAGGAAGAGCATGCTGCAGCAGGAAATCATAAACACTGTCACACATGCTGCAGAGACACCACCTCACAGACTGCAGTGAGAGCAAAAGACCTCCAGTGTGGTGTGACAAAAAAATGTCCATCAGTTTTAATACAGGTGTTCATGCTGACAGTGAGTGTCTGAGGGTAAAGCTACTTTTGCTTAAAACAGAGCAAAATTATTTTATCATGATGCTTCTTTTGCTTGTGTTGAAGGAATAGTTCACACAAGAACAAAATACGTTCTATATCGTACTCACCTCCTGAGGCTCTCTATGAAAACATTTCTTATTGAATGGTGTCAAGGAGAGCAGAGCATGAAAAGTAAGGCATATCAGTGCAAACAGATTTGATTGAGAATGAATGAAAGACATCAGATAAGGTTTTAAAGTGGTTAGGAACCACTACTTTCGCTCAGGTATTTTCAGATTATTCTGCAGTGAATAAGACACTTGGATGTTGTCATATTGTTGTCACGCACCAGAGTACACTTGCGTCATCATCTGTGTGACATGTTTTGTTGGGCTTCAGTCTAGGAAAGAACACTATTGACGGACACTACTCTTGGTGACCATCATCAGCAGGGAGCGTTACAGCAGAAAGACGCATTCACACTGGCGCTATTTCGTCCGCTTTAAACAAACCCTGGTCCACTTTCACAGATAGTTCAGTTCGTTTGGAGTGGTGTGAACGCTCATTCGAGCACTAGTGCGGACCAAACGAGCGAACCCTGGTCCGCTTGAAAACTGGGGGTCTCAGTTCACTTGCAAGTGAACCCTGGTGCAGTTCGCTTTTAGTGGGAAATGGAAAAGAACTACCCACCGAACCAAAGAGAGGAAGTGAACCAAAGAGAGGAAGTGACGCAGAGCGCAGTGCATTTTGGGTAGAAAAAAAACCAAAGTCAACAGCTTGAACCGGCAGAAGCAGAGGAAAAAGAAAATGTCTCAGCAGACGTGGAGTAGTGAGGAGGTGCAGGCGCCGGTGGCTACCCACAATGGATTTCTGGTTTCGGTCCTGGCCAATGGATGAGTCAGGTTTTTTTCTTCCTGGTCAGTAGTGGCTTTGGGCAATACCACCCCCAAATGAGCAGCTGTTGTAACTGCGTGACGTTGTCCAGGCGGTTTGGTTCGCTTTTAAAAGTGCAGCGTGAAAGTGAACCAAACCAAAAGTCCCCCGGACTATGCTGGTGTGAATGCACCCTAAGTGGTAGCTGTAGACTGTAGTAGTCTAGTATAGCTTGTTTTAGCTCATAGTTTTTCGTTTACTAGCCTGCAAATTCTGCTTTCATCATCCAGCCCAATCGACATATGCACATTATTATATAGCTGCTACATTGAAACTTTACATTTCAACAATGCTGTGATTAACATGTGGTTGGGTTTAGGCACAAACACCATTTGGTTATAGTTAGGCAGTCAGCTCACCAAGGTGTCACGCCATCCACTGTCTCCTCTACCTCCAGATGGCAAAGTCAGCTCATGTGTTACAACACTTTAGAAATAAATTTTAAGGTGGTGTACATGTCACAAAAATATTATGATACTTAAATACCATGTCAGATACTTAGAGATTTTTACTCAAGTAATATTCTAATAGGTGACTATCCTCTACTTCTAGTCATTTTCTGGTAAGATATCTGTAATTTTACTCAACTATGTCTTTCAGGTACTTCATCCACTACTGCTTTTTATTCCGCTACATTTATTTAATAACTTATGTTACTTTGCAGATTGACATTATTTACACAAAACATTCATAAATAAATAAATTATGCTATTGTGGATAAAGCTACAGCAGTATAAAAAGTAATTAAAACGTGCCACACCTTTTCCAGCTACAGCATTCAAGTGATGAACAAATTAGTTGTACTTAGTTGTGTATCATAATTATAATTATAATATGAACTGAAATGGGCTATGCTGCATGATGTGTGCTTTTACTTTTGGTACTTTAAGTATTTTGTGATACTATTACTTTTCACATACTTTTACTTAAGTAACATCTTGAATGCAGGACTTAAACTTTTACACATTATTTTTACACTGTGGTGTTGTACTTACTGTGAATGAAAGATCAGAGTACTTTTTCCGACACGAGGGTTTTTGCTTTCTTTCTTTTAATTTGATGTATGTTTTTTTCTAATATAGTGCACTAAATTAGTAACAAATAAAAGTTACAATTATCCTCAGACTGTCAAGTTTATTTGAAAGCGGCTATAAAAGGAAAATATCCTGCAGTAAATCACCACAGTGTCTGTTTGGAGTTTGTGGCTACGCAATCATTGCATGATTTTCTTACATTTGTGCACATGATTCAAAAAGTTTTTTTAGCTGTGACTGTTTCTGCATGCTGATCAGTCATGGATTTTGTCAATTATCTCTGGATTATTTTGATATCACATTTACTTCAAGCTCAGTTGTAAAATAAACTCTTTTATGGCCTTCCCAAACACACTAGACACACACACATGACACACTAGAACTGCACTTCCTTTCTGGCTTGTTAGGCAAGTCAAGGCAAGTTTATTTGTATAGCACAATTCAACACAAGGTAATTCAAAGTGCTTTACAGAGACATTAAAAGCAACAAGACACAATTTAAAACAATACAAACAGTCAGTTAAAAAGGGAAATAGAAATTGAGAATGATAGTGATAATAATAAAATACAGCAACATAAAATAAAAACAGGCTCAATACATTGAACAGTCAGGATAAGAAAAGAAGTAGAATAATAAAAGGCATAAATCAGCAGTGTGTAGTTAAAAAGTACGGGCAGTAGAATACAGCAGGTAAGTATTTAATCTAAGAGTACGCTTCAGTAAACAATAGTGTTTTTAGCCCTGATTTAAAGGAGCTGACAGTTTGAGCAGACCTCAGATCTACAGGAAGTTTGTTCCACAGGTGAGGAGCATAATAACTGAATGCTGCCTCACCTTGCTTGGTTCTTGTTCTTGGAACACACAACAAACCTGTTCCAGATGACCTCGGGGGTCTGGATGCTTCGTAGGGAACCAGTAGATCAAACATGTATTTTGGTCCGAGACCATTTAGGGCTTTGTAGACCAGCAGTAAGATTTTAAAGTCTATTCTTTGACTCACAGGAAGCCAGTGTAACGATTTAATGACCGGTGTAATATGGTTCAGTTTCCTGGTGTTTGTAAGGACTCTGGCGGCAGCGTTCTGAATCAGCTGCAGCTGTCTGATTGATTTTTTTGTTAAGGCCTGTGAATAAGCCATTGCAATAATCCAACCAACTAAAAATGAATGCATGAATAAGTTTTTCCATGTCTTGTTTAGACAGAAACCCCTTAATTCTAGCTATATTTTTCAGGTGGTAATAGGCAGATTTAGTAATAAACTTTAAATGGCTGCTGAGGTTCAGGTCTGAGTCAATAATAACACCAAGACATTGTTAACATTGTTTCTCAGTGTAAAAACACATTCAGTATAATTTAAAGAATGTGTGAGACAAGTTGTAACACACGTTCAGCTAGATATGTGTTAAAGATGGTTTGAATGGGGGATGGTGGACATATGGGGGTGTTAAAAGTACCAGGAAGTAGCACCACTGTAATAGTTACTGTAAAATGTCCTGAAAAAATTAACTGTTAACTGTTTAACTCTTCCTCATTCCAGCACTGACTGTTACTGTGAATCTACCATTCACTCCTTCTTTATGAAGCTTGAGAGCAGCGTCACACAAGAAGAAACTGGAGAATGTGACTGGTTCATTGTGAATCTGTCTGACTCAGATGAGGGCTTTTGATGGTGTAGTAAGATAAAGTCAAATGTTTTTCTTTGATTATCAATGGTGATGGATAGGCAACCTGGAGGGGAGCTGTACTGCGTCTGATTCATCGGTTGTTTGTCTTGTATTAACATCTGTTTCATCTGTGGAAATCATTTAAATATTCATAAATTATACAAACATTGACTTTGACTACAGTTCAGCGTTTAACACCATAGTTTCCTCCAGGCTGGTCACAAAGCTCAAGGAGCTGGGATTAAACACCTCACTGTGCATGTGGATCCTTGACCTCCCGAAAGCCAGACCCCAGGTGGTGAGAGTGGACGGACACACCTCCATCTCCACCTCCAAAACTGCACTGTTCTGAGTTTATAATTTACACTACTCTAACAACACATTCTCACTCCGACCGTGTGACATATCAACGTTTGGCTTTGGACCTTCCACATCCAGATATGCTGTAAAAGGTACCCTGGATACGTTGGCTGTTGACATTCTGGGATGCCATGTCAAGTTATTGCTGTTACATGCATTGTCTTCTTTCAAAATACACCTCTGTTTTCATGGGAAATTTACCATTTACATACAGTCGCTTTCAAAATAAACGCACTACGTCAGTACAACAACGCATTTATCGCATTACGCAGTTATCATTCTGTTTCACCATGTTGTAGTTTTACAATTTTTACTTCTGTCTCTTCTGTACAAATGACATTTATTGCATGTTTGTCCATCCATTTCTTACCTGAACCTAATTTTCTGAATTGACTTGACCTGGAGCACATGGCCCCTGAACCCCCCAGCACACACCTTGGTTAGATGAATAAAAACATTGGAAAATGTTCTTATTTTTCCCAGAAATAGTCCTTCCGTGATATTCTAGGTATTTAACGATCAGGGAGAGTACACAGAGCCAAAGAGAAGGGAGGGGGGGGAGTGGAGTGAAAGACAGAGAGAAATAGGACGATGAATGTGGCAGAGGAGTAAACAGTGCTCCCTGCTCATCAATCATTGTATTAATGTCAAAAACAGCTAAGCTTGCAACACTCGCATTCGCACACACACACACAAATACACATACATGCACAGAGCAGATCAATGAGCTCAGTGACTGCAGTATGTGTACACAAACATGCTCACATTCAGACACGTAAAGGATCTAAACACATAAAGACACACGCAGGAATACACACCATCTAACTCTTTACACTCATTTATTCACACAGAATAGACACACACTCCTGACTGGTCTACACATGTGTCATCTCAGCTGCTTTCAGCTCCTGTGTGGCAGCTCGGAGGAATGTCAGAGTCAGCAGCAGCACTGAAACAGCAACACATTCAACTGACAGTAGTTAATTTGAATGTGTTGTACAATAATCGTTCAATCATGGTAATGGCGAGTATTTTCTATCTATCTTTATGTCTGTATCAGGTTTGTCCAGATGTAATGTCATCTTGCATGCAAATTGTCTTCTGACTTATACTATGAGGTGTTAAAACAGTAGAAACCCGATGGTCAGTGCTCACAAACAGCACTCATACCTGAGGTTCTCATTTCATCAAATTTGCAAACATTCAAGCTGCAATTTGCAGCATGAGTTAATTTCCTCTCACAATCACTCTGACATGTTTCACTAATGACAGCACATGCCAGCAGCCCACCCAGTTTGCAAATGTCATAGTCTGTTTATACCTGGAATTAACATACATTTCAGTGGAAGTCGAGACACATTGCCTTTCACACCTCTGTCAATAATGCATCTCCAGCTGACCACTTGTGCTCAGATTGTGTTAATGCAAACGTCACTTACACTAGAAGGTCAGTGGGCCCTGCACAGAGTTATTACGTCCACATTCTTGTTAGCATGCTCGCTAGTCACGTTAGCACTTGTGTCAGTACAGTTGGAGATATCACTGTCATTAATACACTGTCACCAAAACAACCCTCACATCCTGCAGTGATGATGTAGTCCTTATTGGGGATTAGCATTTGCACCACAAAAGATATATGGTCAAATGTGTCCCAGACCACCTCAGCAAGCGGTTTGAGTGAGTGGATCATAACTCATCTTGGTGGTTGTCCACCTATGACTGGATCACTGGAGACACATGTTAACATGTGCTGTAAACAGGGCCTCTCTCATTCATGAAATTTGACACCGCCACCACCATTTGCATTGTGTGTAAGCTGTGCTCACAAAATGCTTCTGCAGTCCACACAGTTATCGCACTACAGGGCCTCTAGTTCAGGAACCAGAAGAGGCGTGACCGGCATGACGTTTGAAACAACAGCATGAGCCTCTAGTGTGACATATTGCACATGCATCAGCAGCACTTTCTATACAATAACGATGGCAATAACAATCATTTACAGGCCCTGTTATATGGCTGCTGATCTTGTCCTCATCATTCTTCTCTCAATTCGCAGACATTTCCAGCAGCTATTCCTCTTCTTTTGGTTAGCCACTAACTGCTAGTAGCTGCTTTTCAAATCTCCTGTGGTGGGTCACACACATAACACGTCAAAACCTCACACTCGGCCCAAACATAATCCCATCCTGCCTGCTATCCTGTATCCTATACAGACACTGTTTCTGTGTTGTTACTAGCCTACCGCATGTGGCCTCTTAATGGCAAGACAACTCTGTCCCCCGTTCTACGATTGTACCTTATACAAAATGGCCAGGTGGCATAACAGCGCAATATTCCCACTTTGAACAGGCGATGTAAGGGCTACGATGTCAAAGATCTTCTGTCACTTAATACTGTGAAGTCCTTCAAATTAAACGTCTCCAGAGTTACACGTAAAAGCGTTTTCTGATCTGACACCTCTTTGTCTGTGCCTCCCAAAAATGTTACAAACAAACAAAATAAATCAGTTTTATGATGTGACAACACCATGGTTAAGGTTTGCTTAGATTTAGGCACAAAATTGACTTGGTTTGGTTTAGGGAAGACTGTTTGGGATTAAAATAAATACTCATCTAATCTTGGGTAAAATACTGACTTGGGTTAAAATGATTACTTTGTTTTCTCCTTTGTTTCCATCATGAATACAGCACTCCCTTAATCACGAGGCTTTGTCACTTGGATGTAAACATTTGTCGCTTAGGGGGACTTTCTTAAATGACCAGTGCTGTCGTTCTTCTTTTCGAGGACAGTCTCGGATAGGAATACAGTGAGAGGAATCATGCATATCAAATCTGTCCTGTGTTTCTCACAGCAGGGGGGTGTTGGAATCTAGACCACCACAGGACATGCCAGGACATGCCCAGTGTGAGATGAGAGAGAGACAGAGAGAGTCTCATGTTAATCAGGTTTATATTGAACTGAAGAGAGAAAGACAGAGAGAGAGGGATCAGTACAACCCGGTACCAGAGGACGCAGCTGCTGATGTTTTTGCACTACATTTCATTTTAATCTGGTTTTTCTTGTGTTCAAATTTCTACTTTTTAATGTAGCTCCAATGAAGTCAAGTCAAGTCAGGATTTATTTCTAGAGCACATTTAAAATGACGGCAGTTGACCAAAGTGTTGCATATAGGCGGGTACAGAGTTGAAACAACATCAGTAATAAAAATAGAATAGATGTAGAAAACAACGATAAGAAAACAGAGCAAACAGCACAAACATTAAAAAAGCAATTTAAAAAAAAAAAACGAGCCTTGAGATAATCGTGCTCAGGCTGAATGATACACCAGGTGGAAGAGAAAGGTTTTTAAGGAAGGATTTGAAAGTCTCTAGGGACTGGGAAGATCGAATGTGAAGGGGGAGGCTGTTCCAGAGCCTGGGGGCAGCCGTTGCGAACGCTCTGTCACCTTGAGACTTTAGTCTGGTTTTTGGCACCACCTGTAGTTGGTCCGAAGACCTTAAGGTTCTAGTTGGGGTGTGGCGCAAAAGGAGCTCAGAGAGGTACAGAGGGGCCAGACCATTGAGGGCTTTAAAAACAATTAGAAGAAGTTTAAAATCAATATGAAAACAGACCAGGAGTCAGTGGAGGGAGGCTAAAACTGGCCTGATGTGGTCACGCTTTTTCTTGCCTGTGAGGAGGCGAGCAGCAGCGTTCTGGACGAGCTGTAGACGGCTGAGGGAGGACTGATCCACGCCAACATAAAGGGAGTTACAATGGTCTAATCTGGTGGTTATGAAGGCATGGATCACCCTTTCAAAGTCTGCAGCTGAGAAATAGGGCTTGGTTTTGGCCAGAAGAGGTAGCTGGAAAAAGCTAGTTTTGACAACAGCACTGATCTGTTTGTCAAATTTGAATTGGCTATCAAAAACCACCCCGAGATTCTTTACAGAGGAACAAATGTTGGGGTTCAGGGGGCCCAGGAAATCTGCGGAGCTGCGTGGGGACATGTGGCCTCCAATTAGGATAACCTCTGTCTTGGACTCATTAAGATTTAAGAAATTAGAGCTCAACCAAGATTTGACATCACTCAAACAGTCCAGTAGAGGTTGCATTGCATCCTTGCTTAAAGACCTTAGTGGCAGGTAAATCTAGACGTCGTCAGCATAACAATGGAATGAAATCTTGTGCTTTCTAAAAACATCACCAAGGGGCAGCATATACAACAAGAAAAGAACAGGGCCCAAGATGGAGCCTTGGGGGACTCCGCAGGTCAGTGGGGCTGCAGCAGAAGAAAAGTGACCTGACCACACAGAAAAAGTCCGATCTGTCAGATAAGACCTGAACCAGCTAAGGGCGGAGCCTGTAATGCCCACGGACTGCTCGAGGTGGTGTAGCAGGATCACGGATCAACTGTATCGAAGGCAGCTGACAGGTCTAAAAGCATCAGGATGACAGAGTTACCTGAGTCGGCAGCTAAAATCATTAAAGACTCTCAGCAGGGCAGTTTCATTGCTGTGTCTAGGTTTGAAGCCAGACTGGAACTTTTCATGAATGTTGTGCTGGGCTAAAAAAAGACTGCAATTGGTTATTTACTGCTCTCTCTAGAACCTAGAGAGGGGAGCTGAGATATTGGCCTAAAGTTTGAGAGGATGGAGGGATCCAGAATTTTCTTTTTGATTAAAGGTTTCACCACAGCATGAAACTGCATCAGACTTCCTAGTGAATTTCAAACAAAGCAGATTTGGAACATTTAAAGTAAAGCTTTAGGGTGCAAAGATTGCACAAGGCCTAAAGAATTTATGTCCTGTTAGTGCAGCTCCAAGAGGCTGTGTTGCTCCTCACGTCAACAAAACAATCGTAACTTAAGCTTCACTTCCTCACTTGTTAGAGGTCAGTGCACTGATGGAGCTAAAACACTGAAAATATGTAGGAACCACACATCCATACATCTGTTTTCTTTCCTATGCATATTTCTTTTGCAGCACATTTCCATTTTTGCATCCTTGTTGTGCATGTTTTAATGTTTTCTTTAACATTCCTACCTTGGCTCTTGAAGTGTGATTTTCCTCTAATGATGTTGGAGGCTATGTTTATTGCTCTTTCTTTTGGTCAGCTTTGAAAATATCCCCGAGCCACAAACCTTCTGTGAACTCTGCAGATTTGTTTAAACAGACGAGCTTCTAGTCAAGTTTCCACGTTGTGTTCTCGTGATTTACTGTTTTTTTAAACTGTTTTAAGACTTTAAAGTAGAGCTGCAGAAAAAAAGCTTTTTTTTATCTCTTCCATTATTGAATATCTTTGGACTGATAGTCTGACAAAACAAGACATTTGATGGCTCCGCCTGTGTTTTCTGATGTTTTATGGACCGAATAATTAATGGAGAAAATAACTGGCTGATTAATTGATGATGAAACTGTGCGACAAGGGTAATAATTATTGTTACAATGATGGCAGAGAGGAAACAGACATGTCTGGACATGAACTGAGCCGAGCACGGAGAGAAAGAGAGAGCCCCCCCCCCCCACTTTGTTATGAGAGAGAGTGAAAGAGGGGGGTAATCAGAGAGCGAGACGAAAAAAACCCTCCTCATTGTCTCCGGCTGACACATCCCATTAAGCTGTCTAATATGTCAACTTTTATTTCTGTTCTGTAACACAAACACGCACACAAAGAAATAGAGACACAATCGAGCGTCAGGCTGAACGATCGAGAACAAAAGAAGTCAGCAGTTCTGTTTCACTGACCCCACATCGCTCTGAACTGACCCTCCTCTGTCTCTCCCTGTCTTTGTGTGTGTGTGTGTGTGTGTGTGTGTGTCACAACAGGTTACAGCCATGGAAACACACACAGGAAAAAGGAAATCACTTATTTTAACCATCTGTTGGTCAGATTGTAGGAAGGAAGAGCTTCATTAGGACTGAAAACTGACTTACTATAAGGATAAATGCTCCATGATATACAGGTCAAAGGTCATGACCTGTGTTTATATTTAGACATGTAGGGACTTTGAAAGGCTGCACAAAGGCATCAAATCTCCTGCCAAGGGTTCACCTTGATCATTATGTCAGGTTCCATTGTATTGTTTGTTCCTCTGACTCACTTCTTCATCACTTGCGTGGAAAAGTCGTCAGTACAGAAACCTGGATCACTGTGTTTATATGACACAGTGACTCAGTTTCTTTACAAGTGACCCAGCTTGCAGTTCAAAACCAACGCTGAGGCAAAAACATTAATAGGATATTTTAAAATGTGATCATTTGCTACACACTTTTCCAGAATAATCTATAAATATGAAAGCTCCTGAGAGCTTTCTCATGCACTGTATCCCTGAAATCAGGGGTGTATATAGACAGTGCAGGCAGTGGGAGTTGGTCCATCAGTGTTTCTTTTTGATTTTTCTCTTGTGAAAAAGTCAGTAGAAATCTATAGAAAAAAATGATGTGTTAATAGTCAAGTCTGTATTTGATCATGTGACGATACTATAAAATATAGCATGGCTCGTTTGATGTAAAATCTGGCACAAGGGCCCATTATAGTAGAGTGCACTGGGGCCCAACCTAACAACCATACCATAGGCTGTACAAATTTTAGGGATATAAAGCATTTGAAGACACTCCTGGGAATGACACACAATCACAATAGGCAAAAATACCAGTGTAAGCATTGGTGGATCATTTCTATTTCAGAGTTCAAAGGGTTATACAAAATTTGGCCAACAAAAACAAACCAAGTGATGCCCTTGTGTATTTAAGACAAGCTTAGGGAATCTCCGGGAACACCACAGTTACAGTCTTAATCCAGCTGGTGTGCTGCAGCTGGTTCTCCAGGAACAGACAGCCTGGGAGCTGTGCAGTTCGCTGTTGGATTTACAGAGTCAAAGATAAAGTTATTGGAGGGTAAAACAACAAGTTTCTGGCTCGTTGCTAAGGGTTGGCAAGCTATCAGCTATCACAACTGTGTCTCCTCCATTTCAAAAGTGCAGCTTCAGGCTACCAGTAAGCTATGCTGTGTCGTCTCTTGAGTTTTGTTTAATGTTTCTTCAGACTTGTGCAAGTAGGTGGGGGTGAAGAGGAAAAAAAGGGAGAATCTCATGTTGGCGAAAATGTTGGTGACATATTTATTTAAACAAACATGCACGTAAACACAATAGGCAATATTTAGGTCAGACAAATATTCAAGAATTGAGGTTTATTTAAGTTTAAATGTGAGCTATAATTACAGCATTCACAAGGGACTGTTCATTATTTATGATAGGGGAAGGGGTGGTGCGAAAAGGGGAGGCATGTCAAATCATTTTTGAAGCACTGGGGAGGGACTCATGATTTTTTTCATGATTATTTTTGGCTTAGGGGAGGGGCATACAAATTTAAATGGCTGTGTTTTGTATTTATATTACAGCCGATTTATTTCTGAAAGACAACTTGCCAGAAACTGTAAAAAAAAAAAAAAAAACAGAAATCATCATTTCATTCATAAATTTTTTGATGGTTCTTGAACACATTATCTGGGACAAATGCTTCTGTCAGAAACAAACATAACCTTGAAATTTCATTAAAATCACTTTGTCAATCGTCTCACTTAAAATAAACCATCTGCACTGACTAACCAGCATGCACAACAAAAGGAAAAATCACAAGTGTTTTTTCAAGTCCAGGATTTTGTTTTGAACTTTTAACTTTCAAACATCAAATGGTAAGTTTTAAAAATCTAATAACTCATTTATGGAGGAGGGAGGGTCATGAGTTTTCTGCCAGTCACTCAGGGAGGTTCAAGAAAAGTATTTGTACTTTTGGGGAAGGTCAAAAAACAAAAACAAGTCACACCCCAGTCACCCCTCTCCTCTGATAAATAAAGAACAGCCCCTAATTTCCCCAAGATGTCAAATTGTTTCCATACATTTTGAGATATTCTGCATGCATGCTGTAATAGCCTACATAAGGTTTCTTTAAAGCGTATTTAACCCAAAGGGTCTCTGCACACTTAAAACATACATTTCAGTCACCTTTAGGCTTACAAACTGTGGTTTGATTGATCTGTCCACATCAATAAAAGTGCTGGCAGTGGTAACCGCTTGTTAATATTATTTTGACAGTACATCATATTTAAGACAAATGAGAAGGACACTCTCATTGTGCTCTTTTCCGAACACCCAACCACACTCACCTGCACACCTGCTCCCACTTTCCTCATCAGCTCCTCAGTATATCTGCAGAATTCTTCTTTTGTGCCATCAAAGCTACAGCAGTCCAGGCTTTTGTTTTTGTCCTCTTATCCATCTGCTTTTTTTTTTTTACTCCTGCTTTGAAAACACAAAGCCCTTTTGCTAAAATAAATGAAATAGCCTTCAAAAACAGGCCTGTCTCTATCAGAATTTAGCTCACCGCAGTTGATTTTCAGACCTCTTGATTTGTCTTTTTTCAACAAACCAGAACTGTTTTAACACAACTTTGAGTTTCGTGTCCATTAAAATGCAGAAAAAGTTCCAACTCAAATGTTTTTTTGGTTATAATCCAAGACTTATGCTTTCTTGTGTGTGATCTGACCCCCATTAAACCTCTCTGAACTGATCCATCAGTGTAAATCTCTTTCGTCACCAAACTGTAAAGTTCCGGCTGTTTTTCCACAGCCGGCTGGTGTCTGAGCTTTAATCTGCAGCCAAAGAAACAAAGCATGGTTACTGTTAAGAGCTGACACACAGCCAGCCAGTGGAAGTCAAATATAGGATGACTATTGCATGTGTCACTCATTCACAAATATACAGTCACACTGAAACCAGCTCTCAAAAACACTCATTGTGAAACCAGTTCTGCAGTGCTGATACTCCCAATAAACTCACCACTTTCCACTCTGAATCAGAGCCACAGACTGCTGCTGACATTGTACATGCACAGCAGTCCTGAAAGCTGGATGACCGATGGTCAACCACAAGGAGAAAGTGAGGTTTTTAGAGATGGAGGCAGCAAGTAAGATGCATTAACACTCTACCTTTTGTTTAACCATGACAACGTCCTGTGGTCTCATGACAAAGAAATGAAAATTGTGTGAAATGTAGATTTTATCTGACTGGTCAAATTGATCCTGAGGAGGGAGATGAGCTGTCAGGAAATAATCTAGTACATACTAGATGTGATAGAGATGAAACTCACACGAAGGGTTGCGACATACATGAAATCTGGCCCTGTTTCTCATGGCTATTGTTCCAGTGACAGGGAATCTTAATGCTGCAGCATACAATGCTATTTTAGATGATAGTGTTCTTCCAGCTGTGTGGTAACGGTTTCCTGTTTCCTTCTCTGTTTCAGTCTCCCTGCACAAAGCCAGCTCCGTAAACAAATGTGTTCCCCAGAACTTGACTGGCCTGCACGGAACTCTGATGTCAGCCCCATCCAAAAACTTGGATGAACAAGAACGCGACTGTGAGCCCAACCCTCTCACCCAACATTAGTGTCGGACCTCACTAATACAAATGTGGCTGAGTGAGAAGAAATTCCTGATTTCAGGCACCAATATCTTACAAGAAGCATGAAATCAGGAGAGTGGTTGCTGTTAAAGCAGCAAATTGATACCCATGGTTTTGGAATCACATGTTCAACTTCGAGAATTGTAATGTTTAGATGTCCACATATTTTTGGCATAATTTTATTTTCGACACAACTTGCAGCTATGCATTAAAGCAACACTCACCTTTCTGGAAATTTTACACTTTTCTTTGTTTAAGTTAAAATGCTATTAATAAGCTGATGGCACACTAAAATGTAAGTGAATTCCACCAGAAATAAAAACTCATCATTATACCATTCTCATATGGTTCTAAGAAAACTCCGACCAATCATTGCATTCGGACCGAATTATTGGCCAAGCGTCCTGTCTGTCTTCCCCACGTGGAGGCCTCCATGGTAACATCCCCCCCGCCCCCGACCGACAGGAAGAGTGAGTCTGTGAGACAAGTAACAGGGACGATTGTGGATATAAACTTTTCTCCGTAACAATGGCAGACAAATGCGGACCGCCGCTTCCACCTCCAGTCACTCCAACAGGGAAATCGGTTGGCAAAAGAAAGAATATTGCAGAAAAAGCTAACACGAAGAGAGAACTCGATGCTGTAAGAGCCAAAACTCGGGTCAATATCGGCTCTGCTTCAGAGCAATGACAACGACTGATGCAGCTTCATCCTGAGCTAAAAAGGGACGAGATGGTCGCAGAGTTTCTGCTGGACAGGTATTTTTAGTTTGCCTCTAATGTAACATAGGCTATAAAATTATTTATGACTCCTCTGAGAAGAGATACATGTATAAAGTTTCCCAAATTGGATTAGATTAAAAATGAAGACAAAACTTCAATGAAAATTCATACCATTTTTTTCTAGCAAAATCGGCTGAATCGACAGACTGTGCGGTGGCTGCCACCTAACTGCCAAACCACCACCTTTTTAGCAGCAGTGCATGCTGATAACCACGAGTGTGATTAAAGTTCTGCCCTGAATCACCATTATGTAGCCGACATGCTGGAGAGCAGTCAATCTGAGCAGTAGCTTTTGAATCTGCTTGACTTTTGCTGCGTGGGAATATTTGATAAAGTACTCGTACTCGTACTCGTCGTCCTCCGCTTATCCGGGTCCGGGTCGCGGGACTTTGATAAAGTGATGATTAAATTAGATAGTCTGAGTTAACTCTCACAACTCTCAAACTTGAGTGTCACCATCATGTAGAGAGCTGAATCTGGGCATCAGACTTCAGAGTCAAAAAGCTCTTGAGCAAGATGTTTAACATCACAACTCCCACAGTGGAGTTCTCATTGTGAATGTAACTAGATGAATGGAGGGCTTGGCTGAGAAACAACACATAAAGAACACATAGATTAGTCACTAGACCAAGAACACTACACCATCACCACAACCTCCACGCTACCTCTGACTGACAATAGCACTGTTGTTAATGTTTTACACCATTGCATAATAAAAGTCACCAGAACAGTGTGCAGTGTGTGTGTGTGTGTGTGTGTGTGTGTGTGTGTGTGTGTGTGTGTGTGTGTGTGGATCAGTTCCCAGAAATGGAAACTGGTATTAAACCTTTTCCAGACTCCTGCAGGCTGCATCAGCAATGACACATAGTCTGAAGGATTTCTTATTTAACATGAAAGAGAAATATTAAAAACTGATGCAATAAATGATCATATAGGTTAATCGTTTGGTCTTGTCTGTATTACTGTGATGTAAAGTCAGAATTGGATAATCTTCCTTTAGTGCCACTATGTATGTGGTGAAAATTAAAGTTTTGTATATTGTAGTATTATATGTGGAATACATAAATCTGCATGTGCGATTTGAAGGGACGACCAGCCAAGGCAGTAATGAATGAAGGAATGGACGAATAAATGAACTGACTAAATTTACATATAACCTTTCATGCACAGAATGTAAACACAAAAAGTGCTTCACTATTTAGCATCAACAACAAAACCACCAAAACACCAGTCTGCCAAACAACCCAACAAAGTTTCACTCCAAAGTCGTCAAAATCTGGAGCTTGGGCAGTGACTTCTGGCGTCAGACACCGACGAAAAAAGCTATCCTTTAACGTCAGCATAACACGCGGACAGTTGTCATTATACTTTAACAGCAGCAGGCAGTGTCCAGGAAACACGTAGGGACAAGAACCAGAGTCAAGGCAGCTAAAGTCTGAATGGGGTGGGTGGGAGGGGTGGTGGATGGGTCCAACAAACACCGACTTCCACCTAGGAAAGCCGTGTTTGCATACCATAATCATAAAGCCAAACCCTGTTCTTTTTTTCACAAACCCAACCACATGCGTTAGTTGTCGAAGGTGAAAAAAAAAGTCAATTTGTGTTGTAGTGCTTTTATTTTGAAAGAGACTGTATGTAAACTGTAAATTTCCTGTGTAAACAGAAGTGCATTTTGAAAGAAGACAATGCATGTAACAGGCAGAACTTGACACAGCAACCAACAACCCAGGGTACCTTGCACATTGTATCTGGACATGGAAATTCCATGACCAAACGTCAGTATGTCACGAGGTTGGAGTGAGAATGTGTTGAATTAAAAAGAGAGAAAATCAATGAAAATGTAGTCATTAACTTATTTAATCCATCTGGCACCAGACGTCAATATGACGTCAGAACAACTTTGGACTCCTTAATTGTGATGAAAACTGGGTTGACGATATTTTAAATGTCTAATGACATTAGAATTTTACGTTGTGTGGGCATTAACATTGGAAAGTTTTGCAGATGTTGGGTTTTGCTCTCCATACCTTATGACTAAATGTTGTTATTGCACATCAAAATTACGTTGGCATTAGATGCTGTCCTGATGTTTAATTTCGGATACTCAATATCTGCAACCAAATATCAACATCTAGCCTACATGTAAACTCCAACCAGGGACAAGAGTTGAAAATTAGCAATAGCAGTAAACTCTAGTTTAGTCCCATACTCTGTATTGAAAATAAAATGGAGATAAAAATAAACAAATAAAATAACGACCTTGGTGGGCAGCTGGGAAGCTATTTACAGCTGATAATCAGGATTAAAAGTCTATGTAATGACTGTCAGCCTGTAAACAAATCATTACACAAACAGAGGACACAAAAACTATCACAGCTAATCAAATATTGTTATTTCATCAGCAGATATATTGTAAGTGTCAATTTAAATTTTATTATGTATGAGGCAGTAATGCGGTAAACAGCTGCTCTATTACCTGACAAACATTTTAAAAATCATATGACATGTTTTTTCAGGTGTCAAAGAACTTTACTGACATCAGTAATAGTCATAATACTGCACAGTAGGAGCACACACAATTAAAATATGTATTAGTGGGTCAGTAATTGTATAAGGAGTGATAAGTGATCCAAGGTCATTTTTTTATTAGTTTGAAACTAATAAAACTTACTTGGAAAGGGAGCAGGATTTCCGGTTCTTGATTGATTTGTTATTCAAACATGGAGAGTCATAAAGTTGCAACAACACAGGAATAAATTATTACACAATCAGTCTGTTAAATTCTTTTAATGATTCACTGTTTATACACACCCACCTTAACAAATATGGAAATCCACATTAAATCCACTATTGCACACGTAGTTCTGTTGGCAGTTAATCATTTTACAACCATGCTCATTTTCCCGCCTGACAAGAAGCAACAGGAAGTACTTATTTGGACAATGTGCAGTGCAGAGTGTGTGTGTGTGTGTGTGTGTGTGTGTGTGTGTGTGTGTGTGTGTGTGTGTGTGTGTGTGTGTGTGTGTGTGAAGACCAACACACTGACAGCCAAGTTATCCAACTTTATATGTAAGTTGTGAAAGGTTTCATTTAAAGTATCGTCACCATCTTCACATAAAGATCCATGAACAGGAAAATTGCCCAAGCTTCATTCATGTTTTGTGTTGAGCTGCATAATGAGTTTTACAAACTCAATAAAAAATCATTTTCTTTTGGGACTATTACAACATTCTGCTTTATTTGTATCCAGTTTCTACACCTCTGAGCTGCTGCCCACGTCTTTCAGTGACTCAAGCAGGTTTTACAGCAATTTTCGTCTGATGGAAAAACAATTAAGCCAATCCACAGCTCTGTAGGTGGGATTAAGAATGGAACGAAACAAAAAATACCACAAAACCGACATCTAGCATGAATTAGATCGACACAGCAGTTTGTTGTAAATTGACATGAAAAAGCCACAGCCTGTGAATTCAACTCTGTCTTCTTGAAATTATATCGATATGTTACTTATTGTTTTACATTATTACATTGTGGTGACAACCTAATCTCTGCCTGGATTATGTTCAGAGACAATGTTCCTGTGAGTTAATGAAACATAATATTTATGTACGGTGAGGGTTTTGCAGGGAGGTGGTCGAGCTATGGCGGACATACAAAGTGCAGGTCTGTGGCACTAGAGTCCCGGGTTATAAAACCTAAACAGCCAATCAGAGTGATCTTTTTCACCGACTAGCTCCATCAATGATTCAACATGCTCAATCGGCCGAAAAGCCACAGACGGCGAAGGGCCGACGGTGCAGGATACATCGCAAAAACTAGGCCGACAGACGCTCACCGACGGCCCGACTTTGGTTGACGGCTGACTGTCGGCTTGGTGTATCGGGGCCTTTAGGTTTAGGCAACAAAAGCACTTTGCTTAGGGTCGGGGCAAGATCATGATTTCAGTTAAATATTAATAGAGAGGTAAGGATAAAAAAAATCAAAATAATGCCGTTGTTACTTCGAGTCAATTCCTCAGTCAGCCTTCCTGATAAGTGTAATCAAGGGTTGAACTGATGTTGCAGACATTTTTAATAGTTCCTACTGGCTCAATCCTTGATTCTAGTAATACAGGGGCACATGTTGCAGGAAGAAACTCTGACCCTGTTCCATGTAGCCCCAGGGGTGAAAGTAAGCTGGTACAGTCCTGTACTGCGTACCACTAAAAGATTCAGTGGCGGTATGCAGTACCAGGAGGACACCGACAGAGGCCACACTTTAGGCCAGGAAATAGATCTGCTAGCAATATGTGCAGTTTTAAACACCACTTTATCTGTTTATTAATTGCTTTTAACTCGTTCCGAATTGCTTCTGAACCGTCCGTGCTGTGTTTTGGTCCATGCTGGACGGATCCTTGCGAACATCTCCCTGTCTCCCCCAGCCCCTCCCCTGGGAGAGAGTCCGGTGGTCTCCTATGAGCCCAGCCTTCGAGACATGGAACACTCCATTAAATGTCTTTCAGTTCATCAAAAAATATCCCAATTAAAATCAGTAGCATAATAAGCAGATATTTTCCATGTTATTTTGTTTAATTTCAACAACACATAGAACAGCTTGAACAAGTTGCGTGTGAGCTAACGATCAGGGATTTCACTCTCAGCAGTACGTGACTGCGCATGCGCGTCTTCTTCCGAAACACAGCGGTTGGGGTGCTTTTGATTTATTGTACTGGGACGTTTGATTTTTCCACAACTGGAGCTCGGACGTCAAAAAACCTAAGTTTATTGCAGATGTTGATCAATGTTTTTTACAATGAAAAATAAGTAAAGAGAAAAAGAGAAAAATGACATGCATGGTTTTAAGTGTTCATTATGGTTTCATACATGCCAGCACCCTAAACATTAAAACAAATATTTTACTACACACATTGTGAAGTGTTTCTAATTTCTTTCTACTCCATATACAGTAAAATATTGAAATGTTTTTATTTGTTTGCTTTTGACTTTGCTAAAAATGCATGAAGCGAGGAGAGGTGAACAATATGAAGCAATGAAGGTTTTGGTAATAGTACTGGCAAGAATTTAAAACTACTTTCACCCCTGTGTAGCCCTGCTCCTATCTCAACTTCACAGGTTCACAAAGCTCTGTTGAGCCTAGACTGTCACTACTTTCAGGCAATGATTTAAAGTAATATGTATTTTATCTTCAAATACTCCTTTATATTTCCCGACCAAGCAAAACACCTCCACAACATTTTTTTCCTGTGAAACTTCAGTAAGTTTGCTAGGTGCGTGCACAGTGCTTTTTTATTCAACTTTATTGAGACATAATATGACAAGTTTACAAACCTAAGCTGTAGCTGTAAAACAGTTAATGTTTGCACATCATCCTGTGAGCAGTGATGATGGGATTTCACAAATATTTTATATAATTGATTATGATTCACTTAAAATAAATAGCAGTATAAGTAGTAAATAAAATTAGAAAGTAATATTTCATGCATTTTGTGACATTTTTGGCATTGAAATCATGTGACATGCGCTCTGTATGGAACACTGCTGAACCTCTGGTTTTACAAATCAGAGGTGGAGGTGTTGCTTAACCCACTTTTCTCAAAAACTACTGGACATCAGTGAAAGTGTAGAATGTGTTGTGGATGTTCCCCCAGAGAGTGAGCATACAAACATGCTTGTCTGACTCTTAACAGCAAAGGAATTCTCACTGACCTGAGTTAAAGGGCAAAAGGTGTTACCGTCATATATCGTAAGTGTTAAGGCATGGTGTGTGTGTGTGTGTGTGTGTGTGTGTGTGTGTGTGTGTGTGTGTGTATCTACATTAGAACCTAAAAAAGCTGGGAAACTTGCCAAACCAGCTGACATCCATACAGGTTTTGACACCTCCACACACATACTGTATGTATAAGTGCAGATGTATACTTAGGCAGCTGTGATACATGAGACTGCAATAAAAGTGACATGAACCCTGTGAACCGGGGACGTGAACTGTGTCCCAATCCTATACTACACTGTTAGACAAAGAGTCTGTGCTGTGTGCACAATGTAAAAGTGAATAAACACGGTTTACTCAAAGACTTCAGTATGCAAGTAAATAGATTTTTAAGTTTGCTGTGGAGGGTAAATAATACTGTACATAAAGAAAATATATGAGCTACTCATAGCTGCAAAAAATGAAATGCAAATGTTGGCGACCCGTCTCTTAGAGCCTCAATTCAAAAGAGGAAAAACGTCACAAAAAACTCCTATGAAATTTGTATATACTGTTTGGTGTCTGAAATGTAGGTATGTCTCTCACACACATTCAAGAAAAGACGGGTATAGTTACAGCATGTTGACACCACCACTTCAGAGAAATGTTTTTGAACTCAGTGGAAAGATAAGTAGGAAGGGCATGAAGGTGCTGCAAGCAGCAGGTGAAAAGAGTTAAAATTCTGAGTAGATACCACAGGGATCTTAACAAGTAACTACTGAATGACCAGGGCTCTGTAATCCTGCAAACTATGTTATTATGATCAGTTGTTTGTCTGTCTTCTGTTCGCCATCTGAGCACAACTGAATGAAATACATTCACTCCAGTTATTTACACTGTTTATACATTTACTCCAATTCTTTCTAATCCAACTATTGGCTATTGCAACTTTCCATACCGGACATATCAGGCCGAAGCATATCAGTGTTTGAACTGTAATACATGAGAGTGCAGTGTGTGGTAAAGTTGACGTGAACTCAGTGAACCTGAAACACTCTCTCACCGCACCATCTCTCTTGCATGTTTAAACTAGTGTGAAGCTGTGAAGACTCCCAGCAGGCTTTTCTCTTTCTACAGCACAGTTTCTTTTTGTTCAGTTATTAACGAAAACAAAGCAAACTACCACTGACACCAGAAAAGCCAAGTTCAACATTGAGAGCTGTTTTATGCCAGCCAGTAGCCCTTTTTAAATAGGAATTGTGCACATTTGCAGAAAAGCCCAATCAGTCTTCTTTCAGCACTGGCAGTATAAAAACAAAATCAGGGAGTGCAGCAAAATGCCACCTACCTACTTTTGTTCATACCGAATGGGGGGCGGGAGCAAGTAACAACACATGTACCTCAGCGTGTGACGTAAACAGCCTTGTTCCGAGGTCAGTCCTTCGGCAATTCTCTCGTAAGTTGGCCCTTCCTTCACTGTCCCTGCCATCTGACGGTTAATGGCCTCCTCATTTGCGAGGACAAGGAGGGCTACTAGCTGCTTGCTAATTCCTGCTACCAGCTGTTTCCTGTTTATCCACCACCAGTGGGTCGCACATGCGGCATCATCAACAGCTCCTCCCACAAGTCATCAACAGCCCCTCCCGTGGCGGAAGGGCGCCTCGTCCTTTTTAAACCAAAAAGGTTCCGCCAATATGTCTACCCCTTCGAGGCGGAAATTTCGCCAATCCAGCTCTGTGTGTCTAAACGCTTGCAGCTTGCCGGCAAAGCAACCCAACATTCGTCGAAAATCTGGCAGTGTAAAAGGGGCTAGAGTCTCCATCCAACACTTTCAACCCTGCCTCCTTAAAATTAAGTTTACTGTATATCAGCATGATATCTCATGACCGTGACCATAGCTCATAACCATAGGTGAGAGTTGGGATGTAGATGGACCAGTGAATCGAAAGCTCTCTCTTTACTTTAACAGTCTTGGACAGCATCACAAACCCGCCAATCCATCTCACTCTACATTCGACCCTCACTCATGAACGAGACACGGCAGTCAAAATGAATTTCCTCCAAAGGGTGTCCGGGCTCAGCCTTACTGTACGTGCACACCAAGAGCTGCAAAAGCTGCAAAGCAGCCGAGGTAGCCCAGGCAGTGCCACTGTCCAAAATATTTTTGGCAGCTCAAGTCGTTCAAGTTGGTGATGACGTCATACATTCAAACGTTCAATTGTGCTTGTCAATTTAAAGGAGCCGCAAATCAGGTTACTGGCTGGAGCACAGCGCCTTTGCCAGCTGCCCAGCCCCGAAAGCTATTCCTGGCTGCTATGTAGCCTATGTTATGCGATGGCTTGAAGTGAAACTGCCTTGAAGTGACTCATTTGTGCTAATCTATTTGCATTCTTCATATTTGCACAGACAAAACGGTCAGTAGACCACGAAATCATCACATTCACATGAAACAAGGGAGATTAGCATGCCAGGCGTTATATTAGCATGGATGTATTCACCCCTAGTTTAAAAATTCTTTCTCAGTATCAACTCACCGGGCAAACCAGCTACTCATGATACGGTTTCCCACGCCTGCTCCTTTTGATTTCAGTCCCTATATATAAACAGGCTCGAATCATAAAGGACTCGGCGTCCAGCTACAGCAGTGATTAGCCTCTCTCTTATTTTGAAGTAGGAACAAATGTGTGGTAGGAACTAAAGTTTCTGAGGATGTTCTCTGGGTTCCACACAAGCGATGGACATCTACTTTTCGATTGGTGGTTGGTCATTTGCAGCTGAAATGCGTCATAGCTAATTTGCACAAAGTTCACAACTCCCCAACTTTCATCTGAAGCTCTGGTCGGCAAAACGCGGACGCTTTGCAGCTTTGCAGCTTTTCAGCTTTTGCAGCCGTGGTCGCCGGTGCCCATTGAAAATGAATTGAATCAGTCGCCTTTACAGCTTTTGCAACTCTGGGTGTGCACGTACAGTTAGAGATAGGCTCTGAGTAAAGCCGCAGTTGAGGTGGTTCAACACATGTTCCGAGCACGTCTAACTGGTAGGAGGCCCATGCTGGAGGGGTTACATATCTCATCTGGCCTGAGAACGCCTCAGGATCCCCCCACTCTGAACAAGGGCAGTGATCTTGGTAAGCACAGGGTTTGTACTGGAGATGGTCTTTGCTACATGTGTTTAACAGAAAAGGAGAAGATATGGGAGCTTTTTTTAACTGCCTCATGATGTCTTCACCATCAACAATCTCTAATTGAAGGCAAAACATGCAGGACATGTTGGCCAATCACAGTTCTCGTCATCTTTGTTTGGACCGGACTAAAGTGGACAAACTAAGCGTCTGATCCTGTAGAGCATTTTATAGACAGATCACCTGAATTAACCTTTTTTGTTTGGTTGGTTGGTTTTTTGATGTTCTTGATCACTAAGGGATGAATCCCGATGATTATGATGACCCCCCTGACTTGTAGCACCACCATGTAGTGTACGAGTGCAGCACCTCCATGTCTCCTTTACTATAGTGCCACACTCAGGTCAGACCTGCTGGGCTTGCAGTGCTTTGTGTTGCTTCATCAGTCAGTCTGTCAGCTGGTGTGTTTCAGATCCACGTCAGCACTCTGGAGCTGCACTGTGAGTTAATGTGTAGCTGCTGTGTGGTGTGTGTGTGTGTGTGTGTGTGTGTGTGTGTGTGTGTGTGTGTGTGTGGGCGGTCAGGCGGGTGAGCAGGCGTGTATATCTGACGTACCTGACCAAGGTCATAGTGACTTGTGAGTATGTTTAACATGCTATCATGTTCTAACAGAGTGTACCTTTTTGGTGGAAACATTATGCTGTCTGGATCATGTTTTATTTAATCAAAATATTTTTAGTACTGTGACTCATGGTGACTGAGGGCTGGGACAGATCAGTATTCATCACAGTGACATTTCAGACAGAAATCAGCTCACGTTAGAGCCACATGATCAGTTCATTCACTTATGGGGACGAAGTAAATCTGCCAGATGTTTTGTACAGAGTTCAACTTTGGTGAAGTCTGACACACAAATTTGTGCTGTCAAGTTAAAAATGGAGGAAGGTGTCGTTTGACATGTGTTGCACCATCCACTTTTATGTAACTGTTCTGTCCAATGACATGAAGCACCAGTACAGTTTTGTCTCCTTTTTTGCCAAGAACAAAACAAAATTAGCCTCAGTCAGCAGTCGCTACATCACCTGTTAGTAGTCACTACACACCAGTGGCGGCTGCTGGTCTTTCAAACAGGGGAAGCTCACTTTAGGTTTACATCATAACATTTGTCATATTGTAGCGAGGCAGTGACTTACAAAAGGAACATTTAATTGAAGCCGTTTTTCAACCACACTCATGCCATAAAACCACAGCAACACACACCTCAGAGATTTTGAGATGGGTTTAACAGTGAAAATGAGCTCTATGGCTTATGGAAATAAGGAACTCCGGACCGCACTCTGTCAGAAGACTCTACTCACAAATACCCACATGGGACTGAGCTCGAAATGTGACGATGCCGGTGTGTATTTCCAAAGTGCTGTCAATCACAAAGAGGTTCAGCCTTTTAGACAATTCCTCCAATCATCATGCAGACACCGAGCATCCTCTCCCGCCTACCGCTCCATTAGGTCCCAGGGAAGCTGAGCCTCCCTGGAAGTGATGATTTTGTGACTTTTATCCAATGACCATCTCGCTTTGCTGCATGAAAAAAGCCTGCTCAACGCTGTCTCATCGGAATGCTTGGAGGCTCCACGTCTACCGTGCTGACACGAGAATGTATGACAGGGAGGGCACGTTTGAAAACTGGTGATAAACAGCTGATGTTTGAACATCATACATCACACGTTTAATGAAATGTAAATTCTTATTTTAATGTAAATTCAATAGTGTATATTTGACCATTTCTTCTATGAAATTTTAGGGGAAGTTCAGAATGCCTTGTTGTCTCAGTGCAATCACCCCTGCTACACGCCAACCTACTGTATTTGGCAAGGACATGTGAATGAATTTCACTGTCACATTTTTTGGTGTTGGAGGTGCTAGCTTGGTTAGCACGGTGCATTAAGGGGCTGTAGACATGCTGCATTTTTTTCACCTTCAAATTTATTGTTTTCAATGTAGCTGTGCAGCAGGCACACTTAAATGCCCCAACAGCTGCACCCTGAAAAATGTGTAAATTTAGTGGAGTTCCTCTTTAACTGGAAATGACCCAACATGTTCTCATCCCAAGTCATCACATATTATTGCTTTGACAGTGGATTTTCATGTCAATATGTCATATCCAAGGGGAAGCAAACAGTGGGCTACCAGGTGAAAGTCTGAGGTTTGCTGAAATCACCCCCAGTCCTATAGGGGCTTTTTCAGTACCATTTTAAACTGACGCTGTCCAGTGACCTATCACACCACCATGAGAGGGTTCTGTCCAGCCCTGTTACAAACTAACGCCGCTCGGTGGTGTATCATACTGATTATTAAGATTATTATTTTCTGACAAATTCAAGAGCTCATGAAAGTCATGAAAATATCTTTCCAGGTGGTTCAAGTGGAGAGAAAGCCAAGTAAAGATAATCTTTTGACAACACAGAGGTCCCTTTTGCCCTGTATCTATCAGTACATGCTTTTCTCTCACCATCACCCTTTTTTCCTGGTCGCTGTGCCACCCTGCAGCACCCTGCAGCACACTGAGTTAATGTCAATACTGTGTGAACTCTGCTAAACCGTGTTAAAATCTTTGATTATGATTACAGAAAGACTGTAGTCATGGTTGTGTATTTAAAAAGTAAACACTGCTGCTATGGGAGTAAATGTGATTTTTTTTCATTGTGGAAATTCTCAAAACAAAACTTACAAAAATGATGCATAATAGATAAAGCAACTAGATGATGTTATTACATGCAAATGACCTAATTTAGATTTAAAATATCAACTATAGCACTCTTTTAAAGGTGGGGTGTAACTCAATATATTTCCTTCAGCACTGCACTTCAGCACAATTTTGAGATTGTATTACCTTATTTGAGTATTTCCATTTTAGGAAAGTTTTCCTTGTCTGACATTAAAGACTGTGACAGCAAAATTTATTGACCCAACTAGAAGGAAAACTAAACTTCGGCCTTCAGGGTATTTCCCCAAATCCTGAAATCATCTGCTTGGGATGGAATAACCATAAAAAGGAAAAAAAACGTTTTTGTGATGCAAGATCCTGAAATATGTGAAACACCCTCCAAACCTCCAACTGTTACTCAACTTGATCCAGTCTTTTCCCAACCGCAACCTGAAAATGAGTTTCAAAACAGATGCAAAGCTGGCAGCAGAGTGTCTGCAGAGAGTCTAACTGCTGTTAAAGCTTTCTGTTTTTTAAACACTTAATTTGTCCAGTGATAAAATCAGACTGGAGTCTCTGTTGCCTGCAGCTGGTTGGTTGATTCTGAGGGAGGAGAGCCCAAATTGTCCAATACGATTGGGGATTTGAACCCGCAGCTCTACTGCTGGAGCAACACCTGGCATCCTTTGTTGCTATGGAGACAGTCCAAACCACAGGTAGTGGAGTCCTTGGACTCAATTTCCTGGATCCAGTTTAGCTTATTTTCTTTCTCTTGTTTTTATTTTTATTGAATATGGAACCCTTTTCAAAACCACAAAGTACTGCAGGCACTTAGTTTACTTTATCACCCTCCAGAGAAATGTTTTTTTTCCCTTTTTCTATTGTGTGTGTTCAGACATCTCTACACTCTGTGAAATTTTGGGGAAGAGGCACAGATGGATGAGCTGATGACGTGTCTGCTTGTTTCTTTGTTGTAGTTGTTTCTGTTATTCTATATTCACCGAACATTCCTAGCAAAACTGATACAGGCTGACACAGTGAGACCTTATTAGGCTCATCAAGATTAAAGTGTGTGTGTGTGTGTGTGTGTGTGTGTGTGTGTGTGTGTGTGTGTGTGTGTGTGTGTGTGTGTGTTGGGTGTTCTCTGTCACTGCTTGTTAATACCTACAAATAGTTATGCACTGTGACCCACGCAATCGTGAGCCGATGCACTACAGGCTGTCCTTCCTCATATTACAGGAGTGAGGGAGGAAGTCAGGTGACACAGTGTAAGGACCTACAAAGTCTGAGGAGGCAGATGGACGACATGGGGGAAAGATCAAACAAACACAGGACTTTGACACAGGAGACAAATCCAGTGTGAAACCAAAAGTCAGCGGACGAGCAGCCATTCAGCCGCTGGCTTTCAGTTCAACGCTCTGTTAACTTGAATGGGGATAAAATAATTTAATTTTGGGGCTCTTATAGACTTTCAGAATGTTACTGGACTGCATGGATTAAATCCTTACGGTGGAACGAGTCATTTCGTGGGGGTTATGATGCTCAAAAACTGAATCTACTGATTTATAGACGTCTCTTTCCCTATGAGTGTCTATGGGGAAAAAGTACTTTTGGGCCCAGTAGCATCACATGACAGACCCTGGAAATTGCAGTACCACTGTTCGGCCACTAAGAAAATTGGCTTCGAAGCCCAGGGCAATTCCTGGGGGCCTGGTCACATCCCATCATGTCATCACATTACATTAAGTGCATAACGTGTTGACGGCCAACTATAATCCTTCTTCTAAACCTAACCCAACCAGTAGTGTGTGCATGTGTAAATGAGTAGGCCTTTGTGTGCGTTAGATGTGCAAATATTTGCTGTAGCTCTCTTCACAACAACACAGACACAGGTCGGTTCTTTGAAACGGGCATTTGTTGCTTGGGCATGTCTTGTTTCTCTGCTGCATCCTCGCCTTTGTCACACCATCACGCCTTACGCCGTGAGAACTATATTCATGAATAAACATATCTCAATAAATTACGAGGCACGTGACATGAAAATCAAAGTAAACACAAAACGATGCTCAATGCTGACATGACACAAAAGGATATTTTACAAGTTCAATAAATACCTCGTTGGCAGCTTTTCGTGAAAAGAGGTTTAAAGTCCTTAAAAAGTCCTTCGAAAGTTTCTTGGAGGTTTCTTAAAGTCCCTTAACCATCTGCTTGAGCTTCAGACGTGAACAGAACTTGAATGAATAAAATAGCAGAGTCTAATGAGTCAACAATCAGTTCCACAATGAACTTGGAATTTTTCCGTGTGTTGATATTGCAATTTTGTGTGTGTGTGTGTGTGTGTGTGTGTGCGTGTGTGCATGTGATAATACATTCCTCTGTGTCACTCTTGAGTTATGCTTATCGTTGCTGCCCTTGCCATTTCACCTCTGACCTGCTGTCTGTTAATCGATCTGACATCAGCGCAGCAAACTACCAGCAGGCAACTGTTCCACAAAGTGGATTTAGTGGAAACTCTGGGTCAGTTACTGTGGTAACATGTGCTGTGATCCTCACCTGCTGAGTGTCTCCGATTCATCGTATCATATCATATCTGAGATTATGTGAATATTTCTGAGTGGAGATGATTGTGCTGCAGCTGAAAATGTCTTACAGCTGGAACAAATGTAGTTTGTAGGTCAGTTTTGGACGGACGGACAGATGGATACTTCTCAGGGGGAAATTTGCATGTCCCAGCAGAACACAACCACTTGGTGCAAAAGCAATGTCAAACACAAATATGCATGTATACTGTAGTGTGCAAATTCCAGAAAGCTGCATAAAGTCAGTGTCATTTAAAGGTAAATACGTATTTCTTCATTGATCCTGATGGGGAAATTTACATATTACCCAGCAGCTCCACCTTTACCAGCCGCAGCATGAAAGTGATTAACACATTGATGTATCAGCGTTGTTTGTAGGCCATTCAGGAGTTAGCGTCATTTTGGATCATTGCAGAAAATAAGCTCTGTGTCAAACAAAAGTTTATGATACTTACAGGTTTTGTTCAGCAAGATAATCTTCACAAATAAGATTTTCGTATGGGCACTCTTGGCTTAATTCTCTCAACTTTACTTCTTCTTCTTCTTCTTCTTCTTCTTCTTCTTCTTCTTCTTTTTCTTCTCAGTCTCATGCCCTTTTCTGGGGATTTGCAGGACATTTACCTATTTGCCAATGTTAGGGTTAACTGGCACATGGGATTCATCATTGTAGAACACAGGTGTGAACAGTTCTGACGTTTATGAACACATCATGAATGTGACGTAGACATTTCATGGGACATTTCTCAAAAACAAATTAAAGAAAAATTTAGGACGATATTGATAAATGAGGCCTATTGTTTGTTAAAACTGCTCCCTGGAACAGGCGAAAACTGTCCACATCAATGTTGATAATCGTTACAATGTGTTGATTACAACACACAATGTTTTGATGCTCTAACCGGGGTGTAGTTTTCACTGGGGTTTAGGGGTCATGTTTTTTCGGTGCCTCCTCAACATGACACCTGTTAATCATTAACTTTCACTCCCACAGCTGATCCTTCAACATGTTCAAAGTTAAACCTCTTGCAGCTCCGGTGTTTAAACTCAACCTTCTGAACTTCTTCTCTTGTCTCCTATCTGAAGTTGACCTTTGACCCTGTGCTGCTGAAGACTTCTTCCCGGAGTTGGAGCTTCCTCTTTGTGTTTTCTTCAGAAACATGAACCTCTCTCTTGCTTCACATTCTAACTTTACTTCCCCTTTTGTTCCTTTACTGATTTTTATTGCCAGACACTTCCTGCTTCAGATCAGACAAAACAGCAAAACCTGTGTGAATTTGTACAATGCACTTTTTTTTTTTTTTACATATAATCTATATCTATATATAATTTTTAAGGTGGACTAATTAAATTGAAAATTTTTACTTTTTCTTCTGCACCATCAATGTGCCAGTGCAAGTTATGGTTAGCGGCTTCTCTACACTTTTAGCTTTGGTGAAGTCACACAGTTACAGTCGAATACTGAGGTACAAACCAATATTTATGTTTATCCCTCAAAATTACCTATAACATATTTTAAAAGACTATTTAAAAAGATAAGAGGAATTCCTCTGTGTTCAACTGTCTTTAAAGGTGCAATGTGTGATAGCCATAGAATGTATAAAATTATGTGACGTCACCCATTGGTTTGCAGACTGCTAATCTGTAGCCTCAAAACAGCCATTACCATCTTGTCTTTTTTCTTTTTCTGCTTTTGTTTTTTGAGCTAGAAGTGAACATATTTGGATGAGAGGGTAGAGCTGTGGAGGAGTAAGGAGAGGAGCTGACTAATCGACTGTAGCAATGCCTCATAGACAGCCTGTCACCCACCCTTAAATATGCAAGACTTTAAGCCTTAATAAAATGTAAACAGGTGAGTTATATAAAAATTCCTCCCCTGTACAGTTGTCATGCATCTTGAAAGTAGCTATAGAGGTTTTTTTGTTGTTTTGTTGTGCCCAGCTGTACATGTGTTTATTTCTGCTGTAAAACATTACAGCAGAAATAAACACAGGCCATATTAACATAGGGGTCTATGGGGACTGACCAAGCGAGCCTCAAGTGGCAGTTCGGGGAAGTGCAGCTTTTGGCAATTTGCTTTGACTTCATTTTTCAGCTCCAGAGGCTGCAGCTTGGAAATACCTGGCCACATGCTCCAAAGAAATAGAGGGCAGCATTTCACTGGGCTGCTACTGGAACCATATAATCTAAATTTACAGTCACCAGTTATTTAACAAAAAATCTTAACTCCTAACTAACAAGACTACGCAAAATTCAACCATGACACATGACCTTGGCCTTAGGGCTGAATATTAACACTTGCTTGAGTAAGTAACCTCTGCTAATTTTCAGTCAGGCTGTTCATAAACTGATTGGATGATTTCCTATGAAAAGTAATGCACCCAGATTCGTACATATCCCATGTAATCATGTGACCAATGCGCTGACAGGAGTAAACAAGGAAGTGGTCCTGAGCAGTCTTGTAAGGAGGCAGATGGTGGTGAATGGGTCAAAATAAACATGGACTTTTCCTCTGAACTGTCTACAGGAGACACGTCTTTGGAACGGTGTGAACGTCATTTAAAGGTACGTTCTCACCATGTTTCTTTTCCTAAACCTAACCATAGTAACTTTACTTGCTTAAAACTAACCTCTATACGTTTATGATAATTACGTAACTTTAAGTTTAGTACGTAATGTCATTCATGGGCTGTTATTTCACATGATATCATACAAACCGTTCTATAAGGACACATTGTTTAAGTACAGTAGATACTTCTGCAACACATTACATAGCAGGCTGATCTAATGCACTGTTTGTACGTTTTCCTGCAAAAAGAAATGCAGTTCATACATAGGAGGCAGGTTGGGGTGGTGGTTGGGTCACATAATACAGGACTGTCCAACAGAACTTCAGCCAGGTGACTGGTGTTCAGATCTGTGTGAACTCTGTCCTTTTAAGGTACATCGTCACCATGTTTTTTCTCCCTTAATCTAACCTACATACCTTTGCGTTAAGTACATAACGTCATTTTCAGCGCACTATTTAATAGGATATCATACCATGTTGTATGAGGATACATTGTAAATAGATGTCTTTGACACACAGGGCCGCCCCTCCCTAAACGCAGAACACGCACTGTGCGTAGGGCCTCATCTTCCATGGGGGGCCACATTTTGCGCGAGGGGACGCATTTGCGCATATGCGCAATCGATGCGCACATGCGCTACCATGAGGCGCACGTAGAATCAGCTCGAGGAAGGAGAGAAGAGACCTGACCGCCCATGCGTCGCTGCAATGATTGACAGCACTCAACATCTGAACAATCAGAGGGGTGCGCCGGCAGGCACTTGCAGAGCTGCAGCAGGTGAAGAGTTGTCGACGTGTCATCCAAAAGAGCCTCAGGAGTATGTGCAGGGACGGGAGGTCGGATGCTCCCAGAGAGGGGAGAGGGAGAAATATAGCTAAATAAGATGAAAATAGAAAAGAATGTCTCTGTATTTTATTTCTGTTTTCAGTGTTTAATTAAGGTGGGAGAGGCGGAGGGCTGAGGGAGATCGGATGCCTCCAGAGAGGGGAGAGGGAGAAATATAACAAAATAAGATTAAATAGGAAAAACCTGTCTCCCTCTTTTATTTTATTTTCAGTGTTTAATCAAGGGTGGGGGATTGAGGTGGTGGAAGTTATTTTCTTTTGATGAGTAATTGATGGCTATTTGTGACTCAGATTTGTTTATTTATTTATTTCAGTTTTAAGTTATTTTTATTTAATATTTATTTATTTATTTCAGGTTGAATTTTTTATTTTATTTGACTCATACAGCCAAACTACTGTATCTACAGTACATTTGTTATTGCCAGTAAAGGTTGTCAAGTTAAATGGCAAGTTGTTGTACGGTCATTTTGTACCTATGATACATATGATACATTTGGGATGGGGCCTCCAAATAAAATTTCGCTTAGGGCCCCAATTTGGTTAGGGGCAGCCCTGTTGACACAACATCAGCAGCGTTACTTCTTCACATTTTGTTGATTGTTTATTTTGCATGTGTTAAACAGAAAATCTAGCTATATCTTACACATTGTACCTGCTACCTAAAAATGTGACTTATTTGAAATGTTGGTGAATAGTTTGTTTGAACTTGGCTGATAAGTTATGAAAATGTAAAACCAGTTGAGGGTATTAAGTTGAATCAACAGCTGTTCAGTCCCACCGACAGGCATTACAGTACACTTTTCTTTCCATTTACATTTTGTCTGTTTCAGCTGCTGTGGGTGTCACTGCATACCAGAGCTAGAAGCAAAGTATACACCAGAAATAAATACATTTTTATATTTACTTCACTGTGACTGCTGAGGACCATAACCAAAGTTTAGACCTCAACTTTTGTTCACTGTACTGAAACTTTTGGTTATATAATGTTGTTTCATAACAATATGACTTTAATGACTTAAAGAAGATTCACATGTCAGAGAGCAAATATACCTTCCTCCCACACTCAGAGTGGGTCACCAGGGAGTGTGTCACACACACTCCCTGGTGACCCACTCTGAGTAACCTCAGGTGTATTTGCTCACCAACATGTGAATCCTATTTAGGTTACTTTACACACACAAACTCATTCAGGTTTATGTAAAGCAGCCCAGCAGAGTGTGTAACACCCCAGCATCGGTTAAACTTTAAGGGTGTGCTCCAGGGCATGCATGTGTGTTGTGTGAGCGTTTGCATGTACGTTAGTGTGTGTGTGTGTGTGTGTGTGTGTGTGGGGGGGGGGGTTTCAGGTTGCAGCCTACTTCCAGCTGAGGTGTGACTTAGACTTCACATGTCAGACAGCATTTTCTGAGAAACGCTGCCGGACAGATTTAACCCTCTCTAGGGTTACACAAAACGAAAAGTTATTGATGGCGCCCACCAGACTAAATGAAAAAACAATCCTAAAATACAGAAATGTAAAAACACCACATCATCAGATTCGGAAAAGTAAAATAAAATCATGAAAGAGACAGGGGAAGAAAAAGTACACTATATGTCTTTCTGTCAGTACCTTTACTTTGACGCCACGTCACCCACAGTTTTGTGTGTGTGTGTGTGTGTGTGTGTGTGTGTGTGTGTGTGTGTAAAGGTGAAAGTGAGTGACAGTACATGAACATGAACATGTGAGCTCAACAACATGTGTCAGTGCGCTGCTGAGGACACACAAGGTGGTGTCATTTTACAAGGTCACACACACACACACACACACACACACACACACACACTATGCTGCTTCCATGTCACAGTTCTGCTCCTACTACTGTATACATTCTTGGATTTGAGTATAAAAGTAATGATTAGTTTTTAAGTATATTCAAAATTTTATATTTACTTTTACATCTTTCGAAAGTGAAGTAGTTCTGATTACTTGTATATGAGCTGCTTTTGTCACTGGAAGGTCGAGGGGATGGTAGATTTCATGTCACCAAGGCAACACAGCTGCCAAGCTGCAGACCACTGTTGGAGACCAAAAAACTACAAATGCGGTTGTACTTTATAGCGAGTCATCACTGTGTCTCCAGTGGAGATGTTGCACCAAAACCAGGTATTTTAAGCCAAAACATAATCTTTTCCTAGTCATAAGCAAATTGTTTTTATAGCCTCAACCTAAACACAGGCTAACCTCAGCATTAACATAAAGTTTTAACATATCCACTACATAGTAAAGTGCAAATTTTTTATATCTGTGGTTTGCAGAAACATACGATGCCAACATTAATTCTGGTGATTAGGCTGAAATTGAACTCTGTTTTTAGCCTCATTGTAGCCTGTAGCTCTAACTGCCTCTCTGTACACCGCGTTCACGTGTGTGCGCTTGTGCGAGATCATGAGATATGGGCACCATGTTCATGTGTGTTCAAGTGCTTTCGTTGGTCTCATGCGCAAGCGCGCACACGTGAACACGGTATACAGAGAGGCAGTTAGAGCTACAGGCTACAGTGAGGCTAAAAACAGAGTTCAAATTACATTTTTCCAAACAACGTTTTCGTGGCGGGGCTTCAGGACACTTGGATCACTACAGACGAGCAGTATGGAGATATTTTGTGGTTTCAGTGATGTGTTTTTGGACGTTTGAATCTGGGGCGCCGTAAGCCTCCATTAGGTGGAGTTGTGTTGCTACCCACTCTCCCCTTGGATCTCAATCTCCGCAAGTGTTGTGAGGACTCTAAAACTTCACCTGAGCTTATGGGTGAGTAGATAATGGGTGAATTTTCATTTTTGGGTGCACTATCCCTTTAAGGCCCACAGTTAAACATATTTAAGGGCAGGGCAATTTGAGTGAGGGGCTGTCTGCAAGGCCTCACTACAGTCTATTAAACAGATCCACCCCTCACTCCTTCACAGCGCCAGCCTCTCGCCCAAATATGGTCACTTCTGGCTTAAAAAAAACAAGATGGTGACAGCCAAAATGCCAAGCTTGAGGCTTCAAAACAATAGTCTGGATGTCACAGTAGCTATGTCCATTACTTACACAGTCCATGTTGTTGATCTGTAAGACACGCAAACGTTTGGTGGAAAAGGAATAAATGATACAAAAAAACAAACACTGTAAATTTACACAGTGATAGGCGCAGTTTAGAGAGGCAGCCTTCGTGTTTTTAAAAACATTTAAACAGGTAAATTACAGTGGTCATGGACAAGGACATAGCTTTAGAGGCCAAAACTGTTGGAAACATGTTTATTTTGCTGTAAAATCAGGCATTTAAACATGGGGGTCTATGGGGATTGACTTGCTTTTAGAGCCAGCCTCAAGTGGCCATTTGAGGAACTGCAATTTTGGGGAATTTTCGCGTTAGCTTAATTTTTTAGCCACTTGTGTGGCACCTGCACGTCAGCAGCTGCAGCACCAACATTAGCTGACTTTTGCATTTTCTGTGCTGCTCCTCTCTTAAAATATTAAAATAAATTTTATATTATAGAGAAACTGACAATAATCAGTATGTTTTTTTGGGGGGTAAAGAGGATTATCATGTTGTCAGGGGGTCCTAAGGTGTCTCTCTGACATCCTTCCCAATATTTTGAGCACTATAAAATTAATAAGAACATGCAGAGTACTGGAGGGTCCAGATGTGAAAAGAAAAGGTAACTGTCCCTCAGCTTCACTACAGCAATGTAAATTTTATAATCTTTTCATAAGAGGAAAAGTTGCACTTCCCTGCACTGCAAAAAACAACAATATCTGTATTTCCCCAAGAACAGTTGTCATTACGTTTTCTTTTTTTTCCTAACAAATTTAAAAATCCATCTGTAGTGCAGCCTGAGAGAAGTGACAACATCTTCCTTCATACTCAGCCTCATGTATTGTTGTTGTTTAGACAGTGTTGACCAAACTGAGTGTGTGACTTCACCCGTCTGCTGAGTTGTCCTTTAAACATCCTGACCTGAACTGACCGCGCGTGTGTGTACAGCAGTATTTGGACACGTGCTGCTGAAGTAACACCTTCACTCTCACACACTCACATTCACACCCTCTCACACATGTAAAGCATCTCGCCCCCTCAAAGTTTTATTTGACGGTGAAACTCAAGCATTTTTTTTAAAGGAAAATGAACACACACACACACACACACACACACACACACACACACACACACACACAGGGAGGCAGTTTCAGTGAATACCAGAAGCATGTTCACATTTGTGAATGAAAGACTTTCTGTCTCCTTCCGTCTCTGGAACTTATTCTTGGCAGAACTCCAGAAACTGCTCAGTGGCGGGAAAACACATACGTACTGTAAAAAGTGACGAGTGTGAACTGTAATTTTTGTCCTGTCTTTGTTTGTGTGGATCAGGGTTTGAGCCATGATCACGATGGTCGGAACTGGACAAACAACCTTCAAAGCTAAAATCAAAGCTGAACAGCTAAAAACAACTCACACTGAGAAGGCCTTCACCTCAGATAAATACACAGGCTAATGAATAAATAATGATAACTCTCATAAAGATTAGCAGGTCAGCTGACGGACAAAATGTCAACATGCAGGGGCAGAGGTTTAAGTCCTCTAAACTGTTTATGCTTGGTTTTATTGACAGGCTTATGGCATAGTCCTATAGCCTAGTCAATTGTTGCTTTCAGAATAAGTTTGGCAACTTATAAATGCCATTATTTGGCATGTCAATAGAACTTTAAATGCTTGAAGACTTAATTTTATTCATTTTTTTGTCTATATTTTATGATGTTACTAAAGACAGATACAAGACAAACGTGTTTAAGATCAGTTTGTTTTTCAAAAAAAACAAAAAGAGCAAAAAAAGGCAGATTATTATAAATATAGAACATAACTTAGAAAACTAATTATTACATATTACGATACAAACAAACCCAAAATATCTACCATCTTTTCAGATTATTGAATTCTTGTATATGCCCCTACACAAGGTGAAAACATTGTAATCTGGCTCAAAACTACTAGCTGTGTGACATTTTTTACAGTGTGTGACCACATACATACACACACACACACACACACACTCTTCTGTGTTTCCCTGCTGTTCCCTGGGCCCCTCCCTCCTTGGCTCCTGATTGGCCGCCGAAGTTTGGCGGGCTTTTCTCCTCCTTGTGACTACTACTGCTGCTGCAGTCATCGAGGCAACACACAGGAACAAAAGTTCAAGCAGGGTGGTTGCCCAGGCGACGCATCCCCGAACACCCAACCTGCTCTGTAAACAGGCAGCCGGCTCAAGGCCAAGAGGCTGAAACGGGCAGAACAGAAACAGTTTCACAGCTGGACGAGTTCTGTTGGAGTCCACCGAACAAAACCGACCAGGACTCTGAGAAGAAGATGAAACTGAATGTTTTTATAAAATGAATGTTTTTATTCTCGAGAACAGGCGTGTTCTCTTCTTAAAACACACGGACAGTTCTGTCTGTATGTGTCAGTATAACAGGTGTGTTATTCTGACACTGTAATAATAAACAGTTACAACTCACTGTATAAAAATGCATCATGTATTAAAGTGAGACTATGCAACTGTTAAAAAAGGTAAGACCTTTGAGTGATAAAAACACACCCTTGTGTTCAGTTGAATACAATGAGGGGTTTAGAGTTACAGCCTTACTTGACCTGGTATGGCCAGTAATGTGGCTACTGTTATCAAACCTAAAGTAGCCTATATAGTGTTACTGACATTAATGAGTCAGTTTGTTTTTATGACTTTTCTCTACTCGTGCTACTTTGTTATAATTTGTTTTAGCATTTACCATCATCTGTAGTTATCACGTGTGGCGTCAGTGGCTGCAAAGTTAAATCAGTTTGCACTAAACACCCTAAAAGGATTTGAGAGAAATCGATTTGTTAAACATTTATTAACAATTTTTATTTTTACCTTGTGGTACTGATTATTAAAAGTATTTTCCTGTTTCTGTGGAAATCATGCCAAGCACTGGTTGTCACTCGCATTGCATCAGAGGACATCTGCATAATGTTAAACCTTTCTTAATTTTCCCTGTTGTGTTACTGGGCACTTTTAAAATCTCCGTAGCTCAGCAGGCAGCACCAGGCTGCAACACCAGTTCACATTCTCAACCACAATCAATAGCAGCCTGTCCCAGTCCCAGTTTTTGAGTCTGTATGTGTGAAAAGCCAGAAAGAGTCCATAACCACACCAGAGACTCTGTGAGGCTGTACAAAGGCGCTGGCACCTTTGAGCTGAATGCTAGCATGCCCATCACGGCAACGCTAACATGGATAAAAATTAAGTTTCAAAGTTTGTTTATTATCTTTTTAAAATGTAAAGATAGTAGCAGTTGGTGTCATGTTCGCAGTGACAACATGGGGATGTTTAGCCAGTGTCACGTGTACCATGCTCACCATTTTAGTTTTGTATGTTGGCATGACATTTGCTAATTACCAATGAACACAAAGTACAGCTGCAAATAGCCATGACCACTGCTATGTTTGCCCTGAAAATGGCTCTGGATGAAAGTTCAGTTCAGCCACAGTACTTAAAATGTGTATGTATTGGTATTCACACCAGTATCGTATCACGCAAAGTTATCAGGCTCCAAAACCCTGCTATGCCAAATTCCACTTTACAAAAGTGCAACTCAATTTTTCTATATTTAAATGGTGAGTCTGTGAAATACGACAGACAGCTTGTCAAGCTGCAGCATCATTATGTGAGCAGGTTATTTTAGAAGTAGGTCAGTTACGTGGTCATCTATGTTACCATTACTTGGTAACAGAGTGTGCACATGTATAAATATCTTGACCTTGTAAAAACACATATCTAATATCACACACCTCATAAGTCTAACTGCTCAGAGAAGGAGAAGTTAGCTCATTCATTCATACGTACCTATATCATTATAATTATCATGATTACCTCCGCCAAGGAGGTTATGTTTTCGCCGGTGTCTGTTTGTCTGTTTGTCTGCAAAATAACTCAAAAAGTTCTGAATGGATTTAGGTGAAATTTTCAGGAAATTTTGGTGATGATCAGTTGAAGAGAAGTGGATAAAATAATAAAATGGCGGGAAATCCGAGCTGCTTGGCGGAGGTCTGCGCTCTCCGAGTGCTCTAGTTATTTACAGGATAGGATTTGCACTAGAAATCAAAATGCAAAAGCAGAAATAACCTCGCTATTCACTTCTTGAGCCTTTTAACAGATGTGGAAAATGCAGAAACTCAAAACAGTTTCAGACTTGGTGTGTAAGCATTACTGACAAAATATGTATAATAAAATATTTTTGTAACATAATTCCAAATGAAAATAATTGACTTGGTTTGCAAAGGTCATGAAACACTCTTTTCCCTATGTGCCTGGCCCTCTGAACTTTTATACCATCAAAAAGAACAGCTCTTCCGGGATGTTGCAATGTCACAGTCGCAAGAATGGATGTTGATTCAACCAGAGCCCATGAATTCTGCAATTCTGCATATGTGACCAATCATCGTAGTTTCACACAAGTCACCAAACTCCTTTCCTTGTTTCTGGATGTGAAGATGCAGACGTGCAACATGAAAGTCTCATATTTACCTACAAAAACAACTGCTGAAGGAAATGCAAGACAATTCTCTGATGTTCTACACGGATGTGGGGGTAAACTGTTTTGCACAATGTGCAACGTTGTGGTGGAACACAAATGGCATCAACTGACAAACATATATCTAAATCAAAACAGTGCATTTTTATTCTCACTGGAACAAGCTGAATTATACCAAAAACAAAAATGACAATTTGTGCAATTTTCACCTGCTCCCACAATTTCAGTGCAAAAAACATGTCTAAATTTATCACAACAACTCTTGCAATTTTTTAGAAAAAGCATTTCCCAACAGCAATCCCAAAAACAACATGCAAAATCCTGGAGGGAGTGATTTTTGTTTTTTAAATGGTGTTATATTTTAATTCAGTGTAGAAAAAGTACATTTAAAGGCTCAGGCTTTGGGGGGTTTTTTGTTTGTTTTTTTACTTTCCTCTCCTGTCTGTAGCTGTCAGTCTCAAACGCTTTGGTTGCTACTGAAAAGATGTTCTTAAGAGTCAGTTTTATTTATAAAGCACTTATCGCAAATCACGATTTGCCTCAGAGGGTTTTACAGCATAAGACATCTGTCCTTGGACCCTCACAGCGATTAAGGAGGAGGACTTTAATGGGTGGAGGAAACCCCTAAAATCAAATCCTAAATCTTAAAAACAATTCACAATTTTTTTAATATTTATTTTTTTAAATGCCCAGTAACTTCCTGAAATAGCTGGCCACTGTACTTTTTAGCAAACAGTTCTCAAACAGACAGAAATAGCCCATCTGTTGGGGACTATTTTCAGTTGAATCTACATTTGGTGATCCAGTGAGTATTTGTGGCAGCAGCTCAGTGTGTGATTACAGTGTGTTCATGTTAGTAAAGTAATATGCCCAGGGCAACCAAGTGGCTCACTGATGTTCTTTAATAGTTTGTGGACAACAATGGAGCTCTATGGCATAGAGTATTAAGAAACATCAGGCTCAGGAGATACCTCATGGTCCAGTTAATCAGAAGTATAAATGTCTTCAGCTGAAGATGTTAGGATTATTTCCAATGTTCAGGAACAGTGAGAATCACTTACTGGCTTTTCTTTTTCCAGCCTTTTCTGCACAGAACTGGGTTTCTATTAAAGGGGCTTCGTTAATCTCAAATTTAATCTCACTGGCTGAGTAATCATGGAAATTCTGCGCTGGGACTGAATTTAGTAACAACTGCTGCTGCTGCCAAGCCTTTGAGTTCTCGTACTCTGTTGGTTTTATTTAACTGAATCTGATATCAAAAAGGCAGCTGGTCATCAAGTTTGTTCTGGTTTCAAACCCGATCAGCAGCTGGACAGGATGAGCATACATGTAGTCACCCTGTGGTTCTGAGAGATACACACAACAAAAGGAATATCAGTGTCAGATCAGCGAGAGCAAACAGACTGAGGTGAAACTTGGCAGAAAGTTTGGAACAGAATGACGTCTGTTTACTGGACGGATCAGAGGTTTTTGTTTTCAGCCAACAGATCAGAGCGAACATGATGACGAGAGAGAGGAGAGACAGTTTGGAGAGAGTTCACGTCAAACTGCAATCTTTGAGGACCTCTAGTGGTCAGAAGAAATACAACAGTTCTCACATGGTAACCAGTTAAACATCACCTGAGGTCACTGAAACTTGTTCTTTGTCTGTTATTTATTCTATTTTTCTTTGTGTCTCTCATTTAGTAATTTCTGTTTCCTTCTGTGTCTTTATATAAGATGACGACATGTCCTACACGCTCAGTAAGAAACCCAGAAACACACTTTCCAACTTACATGAGCCCAAGTATGAGCAGTGTATTCACATTGATCGCTTGTCAATTTGTGTGTGTGTGTGTGTGTGTGTACAACAGGGTCAGGATCAGCAGTGTGTGTCTGTTTTTTTTTTGTGTGTGTGTGTTTGCAGAGCATCGTCCGCCACATGGCGCCGCGGCAACATGAGACAAATCGTCTCCATGGTGAAGGGTTGTAACGCTCTCCGCGGGCATGACTGGTCCAGAGGGCAGGTTTGGCGGGAAGTGTGTTTGTGTGCGTGTGTGTGTGTGTGTGTGTGTGAGAGAGAGAGAGAGAGAGAGAGAGAGGAAGCACAAAAGAAAGGCTGTGTTTTTGTATAGATAATGAATGAAAGAAAATCTGTTCTTTCGTGTGTGTTTGAGAAACTAACTTTGTGTGTGTGTGAGTGTGTGTGTGTGTGTGTGTGTGTGTGTGTGCATGTAATGTAATCAGAGAATGATCTCATCAAAGAGAAAATCAACGATTCTTTGTTCCTGTGTAATGTAATGCAAATGTCACAAGGTCAAAGGTCATTCATTTATTTAGATTCTTTTTTGTATCAAGGAAATCTGCGCACATGTACCTACATCTGCTTCTCGAGCAGAAGTATGAATACCACAAGCAAAATATATCAAAAGTAGAAGTACTTCTGCAGAATAATGTAACCATTTCATATGATTTTAATGATTCCGCGAGCCAGATAATGGTTTAAGAAGATGGCTTAAAAATTGAGGGAGGCTGATCTCATTATATATTTGTAAATCATTTAAAGTTGTGACAATATGTGAACGGTACCGTGTACGAGCAGACGGATGCTCTTTTTTTCCCCCTTCATCATCCCTCTGTTATCTCTGGGAGTCTCGGAGGCTGTGGCCTTCTACATCCTTTAACCTGCCGCTGTTTGGTTTTAGATAACAGGTGGGTCGAGCTCAAAGAGTTTGATCTTCATATTATCAGTTAACCTTTAATGTGACTCACCTGCACTCACTTTGTTCCTGCCGCTGCTGCTGCTGTTGCTGCTGCTGTGTAATCAGGAGTCACAGTGGCTCTCAGGCTCACTGTTTGTTTGTGTTTTATAGAGGAACCGCTGTAGTAAGTGTGTGTGTGTGTGTGTGTGTGTGTGTGTGTGTGTGTGTGTGTCTCAGACATTGCAAGAACAAAAATGCCATAAAATATCTACATAATATCATTTATGAACTGTTGAATGTTTAAATTTCCCTCCAGCATTCTGAGGTGCTGATGTTAGCTCTTGTTGCTGTATGGAGTTTTGTCAACTGGCAGACTGGAAAAACTACACACCTGCTGCTACAGTGAATAGTTAAAGAAACATATGAGTGCTCACATGATGTATACAGAACTTTACAAGAAAATAATTATGTTCTTTTTTTCTTTATGACATCAGTTTTACCAAGTAATTTGTAGCTCACATTTTAGTGACTTAACCTTAATAACAAACTTATTTTAACTTATTTTAAAGCCAAACCGTGATGTTTTTTTTTTTAAACCTAACTATGTAGTTTTGGTAGAACTGTGACCATTACCCAGGAGTTTAAAGCTAAGACCATCAATGGTCACACAAGCTATTCTGTCACCCATGGGTAGGAAATGCTCCTGCGGATCGTATTCAGAGGTATGAACGCACTACTGCTGTGGTTGTGTGGGTTGGATGACTTATTGTTTTAAGTTGTATAATGTCCTACAGCTGACTCACTACATCAGCATGATGATCATGACTTTTTTATGGACATAATATATTAAATTTTTTAACCAAAGCTTATACTATGACATTTTTAGAACAGACTATACTACAATATTTTGATGACATATAATAATAATAATAATAATAATGTCATCAAAATTACATTGTATAGTATACCATAATAATTGTTATAGTGTAGTATATCAGAAGAAAGGGTATAGTCATAGAATAGTATGTCATAAAAATGTGATAGTATGTGATGAATGAATGTCATTTTAAAGTCATTAAAAAAAATCATATAAGAATGTCATCGTATACTATGAAGTCAAAAATCATGAAAAAACATCATAGTATAATATGTCGTCAAAAATCATGAAAAAACGTCATAATATAGTATGTCGTCAAAAATCATGAAGAACGTCATAGTATAATATGTTGTCAAAAATCTTGAAAAAAAGTCATAGTATAATATGTCGTCAAAAATCATGAAAAAACGTCATAATATAGTATGTCGTCAAAAATCATGAAGAACGTCATAGTATATGTTGTCAAAAATCATGAAAAAAGGTCATAATATAGTATGTCGTCAAAAATCATGAAAAAACATCATAATATAGTATGTCGTCAAAAATCATGAAGAACGTCATAGTATAGTATCTCGTCAAAAATTATGAAAAAAGTCATAGTATAATATGTCGTCAAAAATCTTGAAAAAAAGTCATAGTATAATATGTCGTCAAAAATCATGAAAAAAGTCATAGTATAATATGTCGTCAAAAATCATGAAAAAACATCATAATATAGTATCTCGTCAAAAATTATGAAAAAAGTCTTAGTATAGTATGTCGTCAAAAATTATTAAAAAAGTCATAGTATAGTATGTCGTCAAAAATCTTGAAAAAAAGTCATAGTATAATATGTCGTCAAAAATCTTGAAAAAAAGTCATAGTATAGTATGTCGTCAAAAATCATGAAAAAAAGTCATTGTATAGTATGTTGTCAAAAATCATGAAAAAAGTCATAGTATGTCGTCAAAAATCTTGAAAAAAGTCATAGTATAATATGTCGTCAAAAATCTTGAAAAAAAGTCATAGTATAGTATGTCGTCAAAAATCATGAAAAAAGTCATAGTATAATATGTCGTCAAAAATCTTGAAAAAAGTCATAGTATAATATGTCGTCAAAAATCATGAAAAAAGTCATAGTATAATATGTCGTCAAAAATCTTGAAAAAAGTCATAGTATAGTATGCCGTCAAAAATCTTGAAAAAAGTCTTAGTATAGTATGTCGTCAACAATCATGGAAAAACATCATAGCATAGTATGTTTTGAAAAATGATGAAAAAATGTCATAGTGTGGTTTCCAAAAATATATGCATATGTATATGTGGGGCCTGGACCTTAATGTGCATATGTATGGTATTTTTAAATCCATGGGAGACAGTCATTGAAGAGTTCTATCAGTGAGCAATGACATGACATTTTTTACAATATTCTGTGCTATGACATTTTTATGACACACTGTACAATTTCACTTTATTGCATATGCTACCATGACAATTTTCTTTCCATATGTGTGATGACCCTTAGTATCCACTAGGGGTCCTTGCATCCATGCACTGCTGTTTCTGACTGTGTGTTTCAGGTGCTGAATGGAAGGTCGTCGGCTGGTTGACCTTCACTTCCGCCCGATGTACCTCACTCCTTAGGCAGTTGTTATCTCTTCCTTGCAGACGCAGCTGTGTTTTTGAAAGCTTTAAAACAAGAGTCCAAAAACCAGTGGGTGATGTCATGGTGGCTACATTCATTATTTCATACAGTCTGTGGTGACAGCATCTTTCCTGTTCAGTCACAAGGCTGATTGCAGCTGCAGACTGAAATGAACTGTGCCGAATCATGATGATAATGTCCTGTGTACGGTCTGTGAGGCAGATCTGATGAAACTCATCTGTGAGATCACAAACACACAATGTCCCTCTCTCTCTGTTCCTGACACTGATTCATCATTTTGAGGTAAGCGGACAAAAATAGCACAGTGACACTTTCTATGTGTGTGTGTGTTTTCCAATAAAAAACACTCAGCTGTGTCACGACAAATTAGGTATGAAACCTCCTGGTGACATCACAATGATGCAGAACCAGAGGGAAAATTCTAGATGATGACTATCATAAAAGACACACACACACACACACACACACTTTTTTTTTTTAATCCTAAGAGGAAGCATTAAGAATTTTATCTGGACAAGCACAGTAAAACCTCATTTCAGTCTTGACAATAAACACTTTGGTTTAATATTTGTTTTTATGTCTTAAAAAAATTATTCAACCCCTAATATACATAAAAATACACATTAAAATGTTTCACACACATATTTTATTCTGCACTTCAAAAGAAGCTACAAACAATCACGGCAGGTTACAGAAAAAATCCTATCAAGGAGATTAAATGTTAGAAACAAAGGAAATTACACAGAATAAAAACAAAATCTCTCACACTGCCTCAACAATAAAGAACAATATAAACTAGAAAACACAAGTTACTCCAACTGCAATATTTTTTTATATGCTGATAAGAAAATTACTCAATTATATTAAACAACATTTCACTGATGACACTCACAAACTGGTAAATAGCAGGTAAATAAAATAATTCCCAGTACTGTAGGCCCAGAGTGTTAAACATCTGTGCATCTCCACTCCTTATGACACAGTGGAAACCCTCCTCAAAAAAAGAGAACACATGCAAAATGACACAACACAAGCAAATGAAAAAAAACATGCAAAATAAGATAAATTGGTAGCTTTGTCCCATGTTTGTCTCACATATTTTTCCTGTCTCCTGGTTGCCTATTAATTTACAGTCAAATAAAATAAAATCACATTTCATAAATTTACACAGCACTTCCCTTTAAGGAATTGGTTGTTGTTTGTACGACCTAATAATTATCATAATAATCATCATAGTCATCAGAATCGTTACTGTTGTCATCGCTATTATCCTCCTCCTCCTCCTCCTCCTCCTCCTGCTCCTCCTCCCCCTCCTCCTCTTCCTCCTCCTCCTCCTCATCCTCCTCATCCGGTAAAATCTTAATTGGGAGTTCATCACTATTGCAAAAGTATGGAAACAGCTTCTCAGTGAAAGTGTGTGTGAAGGTGTGTATCACTGTGTCAGTATCAGCATCAAAGAATGACAGCTCTCCTTCATCCCAGTCCAGATTAACTCTGATCCTCTGAGGCCTCTTTTTCACTTGGAGAACAACTGGATAGGCTGACGGGGAGAAGGCTCTAAATTTACGATTAGAAAGTCCTACTCTCCACAGTCCGGACCGTATCCTCCCTTTCCTCTGGACAGACTCTTTTACTGCACCCAGAAACCAGCAAGTACTGTCTCCAACCTCAACATCCCAGCTGTGAGTCCCTGAGTTAAAGCCCTCAGAGCCCAGGACAATACGAAAGTTTTCAAACCTCTCTGGGTTGTCAGGAAGCTGCTGTTTCTCTCCACATCTCACACTGGTCAGATCTTTAGTCAGGATGAGCTCTGGATGAGCAGTGTTTGGATCCAGAATCACAGGAGTGGAGGAGACCATGTCCTTCACCTTGTTCCAGATGTTGAAGGTCAGGTTGCCCAGATGTTTGGCCTGGTCTATCAGAGCTCCTGAGGGCAGCTGTGGATCATCCAGCAGGGGGCGCTGCTGGACTCTTTCCACTGCAGCCTTGTAGTTCTGCAGGAATGAGGCGTCTTCAGCTCTCAGCTCCTCCTCTGTGGCTCTGACTGTGTCTGAAAGAGTTGCTATCTCTCTGCTCAGAGCCTCAATCTTCTCCTTCATCCTCTGACTCTTCTGCTCCTCTTCATCCCTCAGAGCAGAGATCCTGGTTTCCTCTTCCTCTTGTAGAAACTGGTGAAGCTTCTGAAACTGCTCCTTAATCTGCTCCTCGGTGTGTACGGCCTGGACCTTAATGTGCTCTGCTGTTTGATCAAAGTTACTTTTAACTTTTCCAAACAGCTTCAGTTTCTCCCGTAAGGTCTTCAGGGATTCCTGCAGCTCCTCTTTGCGCTCCTGTGCAACTTCATTTATGGGTTTGAATCTATGGTTCTTGTGAGTTTTTGAATCCCTGCAGATGAGACACACCGGCCTCTGATGGTTCACACAAAAGAGTTTGAGTTTCTCAGAGTGCAGACTGCAGAGAGTTTCAGACCCTGCTGAACCTCTCTGAGCTCTCCCCTGTATGAAGGACTCACACAGGTTCCTCAGTACCAGGTTACAAGGTGGTTGACCCTTTGATGATCTTCTCTTACAAATTGGACACTCTCGAATTTGTTTTCCTCTCCACCATTTCTGCAGACAGTCTCTACAGAAGCTGTGGCTGCATGACAGGACGACAGGATCTTTAAAAATGTCCTGACAGACAGGACAGGAGAGATCCTCCTCTGATATGGAAGCCATTGTGTCTGTAAAAAGTTGGGGAAAAAAGCAGCCAACAGCACAATTCAGTCAGTCATGCTTTTAGTCTGTTAACTAGAACATTAACTGTTGTGCTCTTTTTTTGGTAGTGGTAAACTCACATTCAGCGTCAGCAGCAAGTAGCAGTATTCCAGTTTTCCCTCCAGTGAAGGTTTTGAGTTTTCGACAAAGGTAAATCTCTCTCTGTCTGTCTCAAAATGACACCAGTGATGTTACACTCGACCCAGTTTGCTCGACACAGTGTGTTCTTTTGAAACAGAAGTGTTCTGAGACAGTTTCGATTCCTGCTTCGGCACACCCACAATCACATGACTACTGAGAGCAGGCCTCATTACAGGCAGTCCTGAGGCTTTTTCAGGTCTTCCACTTAGATGTAGTTCTGACACACAGCCAGCAGATGTCACTCTTCTGACTGTATAAAACACTTCGAAGCAGCAGCTGTGTCAAAGTGGCTCACTGCTTCATGAAGCTTCAAGTTCACCATCACTAAATGACACGTTGTACTTCCTTGTTAGTTTCCGATGAGTCATGCACAGGGCGAAACTTTATTGGAGCTATTTTTGTAAATGATTAGCTATTAACTGCGACAGTCCAAAGTTCATCATTCTCGCAACTTATTTCTGCAGGTGAGTTGACGGCCCAAGACCACAGAATCACAACCTACCTGTTTTGTAGCATGTCATCCCCTTTTTGTGTCTTTGTTTTGTGTGTTTGGTGATGTGTAAAAGCTCCTGTTGAGTTTGATTGTAATTGTGCTGAACTTTGGATGCTGCTGAAGTGAAGTCATTCAGTTGTACATGTTCTGTTTAAACAAGTTGACGTTTATTTTGTTCATTCTTCCAAAGAAAGAACCACTCCGTTTGAAAGAAACTACGCTGACTGATCAAATACTTAAAGACAAAAATGTATAAGAACCATTCATTACTGTCTTTAATTTGTGTTACAGTGGCACTGATGATTTTTGTGAGGCTGCAACTCATTTTCAGCCAATGAAACAATCTGTATCTAAAAGACTGCGAGTCCCAGGGCCAAAAAACAAGCATGCGCCTTTTCCCACACATAAACTGGTATTTAAAAATGACCAATGTGTGATGAGACTGTGTGCACCTCATGCATTCTTCAGACCAGGCATACACAAAGTTTTATTAATATGGCTCGAAGTGCTGCAGAGCGGTTTGTGCACGAGTATAAACCAAGTCCTTAATCTTAAAACCCCACACGAGGGCTTTTCAACTTTTCAGTGTTTTTGTTTTGTGCGAAGGTCCATTACAGTTAACAGTCTTTGAGCATATTGCAATTCAAGTGGAAGGAGATAAAACAAGACTTCTGCATCTCCTCTTTACTTTGTTTTCAGGCTTTAGAAAATCTAGCTTGTGACATATGGGGTGCCATTTGTAAAGTGGCTCATGCTGAAAATAACAACATTTTGCCACATTTAGCTTCAAACAATGTTTAAAAAAGTGTTGTGAATGAACATCACCTTTTACCACATTTACAGCAATATTTGTTAACTTAGAAATATATTAAATAGTTAAATCTAAATATTAAATGTGGCACCTAAATGTTAAATCTAAATGCTAAATATAAATATAAATATAAATGTTAAATCTAAATGCTAAATATAAATCTAAATGTTAAATGTTAAATCTAAATGTTTTGGGTGAAACTAAATATTTAGCTAATATGCAAATTCACACTGCCGGTCACCGGAAGTACCAAAGTAAAAGCTCGAGATGGTCAGACTGTGTTTATAGAATCAAATAACGAATTAAAACCAACTTATCGGGGGAAATGAACACTTGAACATACATTAGCGTGATAATAACTACCTAAAATAACAAGAAACATGTTTGGAGAAATTTTATTTGATGTGTACTTTGAGTTGTTAGTGTCCCTTCGGGGGTAATCACCGGTAATCACCTTGTTGTTTACAAATACTTCCGGGTAGAAAACCAGCAGAGTTTAGCTACATATATATGAATATCTCACATTTTTCACGTCACTATATCGCCGTTCAAACTAATCTGGTGTTTGTAAAGTCTATAAACACAATGATTGAACAAACATTACTATCACGTTCTGAAATTAATAACATGGTTATCGTAGATTAGCGGGGCTAACCGTTAGCTGTTAGCCCCGTTAGCGGTGTCTGTAATGACTCGAACTCTAAACGGTCCATGAACAAAAACATTTTTTTCCAGCGGATGTCTTAGTTACAACATGACTGAGCTAACTGGAGTAGTGTCATGTCGTATCCGACAACGGGAGGCTTTTAACAGATGACGTCCTGATAGCTTTGCTGCTGCTGCTGCTGCAGCCACTGATGCTTTCTAGACATTGTGATTTCCCAAAACTGAATAAATACCACACATCGCAACACAAAACTGCTTTGCTAGCTCAATCATGTTGTAACTAAGACATCCGCTGGAAAAAAATATTTTTTTTACGGACCGTTTAAGAGTTAATGAGTCATTACAGACACCGCTAACGGGGCTAAGAGCTAACGGTTGTTAGCTTAGCTTAGGTTGTTAGTCCCTCCGATTTATTTAGATTTAACATTTATATTTATATTTAATATTTAGATTTAACATTTAACATTTAGGTGCCACATTTAATATTTAGATTTAACTATTTAATATATTTCTAAGTTAACAAATATTGCTGTAAATGTGGTAAAAGGTGACGTTAAAAAATTCACATACTTTTCATACTTTTTTAAACATTGTTTGAAGCTAAATTTGGCAAAATGTTGATGTTATTTTCAGCGTGAGACACTTTACAAACGGCACCCCATACTGACAGGACACTTTGACCAATCACAGTTCCTTTCAGAGAGAGAACTGTTCCTATTGGCTGTCCTACAAACGCAGATGTGCATGAACTTCCCCTCCATAAAAGCCTGATTCAATGGCGGAGAATCCTGCAGACAGTTTCTATTCCAGGATTGGCAACAACTGCCTAAACTGTAAAGCAACCCAGAAAAGGTTGACGCACTGAACAAAAAGCATGTGAAAAGGAGTTTGACAATATTCGCATTAAAACACGTCAATATCAGCGAAAGGTTTCAGAGATGGAGAGAAAACGTTGCTTGTAGTTTAACCTTCTGCTAACCGGAGCTAAAGGCTCACAGCTGCAGCTTCAAGTTCACCTTTATGTAGCTGATGAGAGCCTTGAATCACAGCATGTCCTCCAACTCACTCCCCACCACTACGGACCACCTTGCCACGAGACGAGCTGGCAGCAGATCTGTAGACGGACTCCCTGTCAGCAGCCGCAGCCACCAGAATCCAGACAGAGCAAACCCCAGCTGCAGGGGACTGACAGCCCTGATTCCTCTCCAGAGCTGTAAACTTTCTGTTGCTGCTGTTACACAGGTGAAAACTAGCACTTCCACTGGTCACCAGTGCTGGGGGGGTTGCGCTTGCTGAATTCAAGCTGCTAAAGCTGCTGACCGAGGGTCCATCTCCTGAATTGCTGCCTGCTCTCCTCACAAGGAAGCAGTTTACAGTAGCTGAGAGTGAGGCGGAGGGGTTGTGAGGTGGCTAGCTCGCTACTTCTTGTTTCCTTTGTGGTCTGATGAACAGAGAGAGAGCAGGGCAAAGAGGCGCTGAAAGAACTGTACAAAAAAATAAGATGAAATAAATCAGTAAAAGTCACTGGGTTACTGAATGAGTGCATGTGCCTGGTATGGTTGGAGGGGCTCAGGACAGAGAGGGAAGAGCTGCAGGAGGACAGTCCATTTTCAAATTCTGTCAAATTGCAATTTTTTTTTAACACATGGCACCACTGGGGGAAAAAAAATCACACCCAAGTCCACTCGTGCTAAAAAGCTGTCCCACATGTTATGCTTTAAAAGCACATAAGATTTGGGATTTGGGAGCGGGTTGTTCATATTGATAGTTTTGGATTGTCTTAGAAGAGCATAGGATTAATGAGTATAAAATTTGAAAATGGGCATAGATCCCCTGTAGGTCGATGTTACAGTTTAAACTAAGTGTTTCATAAATACACATTTGGCAAAACCATTGATTTTACACGATTACTTTAATAACAATTACATTGCACTCACTGTCAAATTAACACCTTCCTTGATTCAAGAGGTTATGATTGTTTAAAAGCTGCTTACAGAAATATAAGTGATACAGTCGTATGAAAGGAGAAAACATGTAATGCAAGAATATAGTTTGTCACCAGGGGCTCCTTCCATGTGAACCAACAAGTCACTATTCATCTTAATATCTCTTCAGTGTCTTCCAACTTTACCCCTGTGCTGCAGTGATACAGCTTTTCACCTGTGGGTTCTTTTTATGTGGACTGTCAAGTTACTGCTGATTCTGAAATCTTTCCCACATATTTCACAGGTATACGGCTTCTCACCTGTGTGGATTCTCATGTGCTTTTTCAATGCGGACACCTCACTGAATCTTTTCCCGCAGGTCTTGCAAAGGTATGGCCTCTCACCTGTGTGGGTTCTCATGTGAACTTTCAAGTCACCATTACGTCTGAAAGCTCTCCCACATACTTTACAAGTAAATGGCCTTTCACCTGTGTGAGATTCTCATGTGCCTCTTCAGTACTGACAGCTCACAGAATCTGTTCCCACAGGTCTTGCAAAGGTACGGCTTCTCACCTGTGTGGATTCTCATGTGGATGTTCAAGCGACTATTGTGTCGGAATTCTTTTCCGCATATTTTGCAAGAATATGGCTTCTCACCTGTGTGTGTTGTCATGTGGACTATCAAGTGACTACTATAACGGAAATCTTTCCCACATGTTTTGCAAGAATATGGCTTATCACCTGTGTGGATTCTCAGGTGGATGTATAACTGGGACTTGTACTTGAAAGCTTTCCCGCAAGTGTCACATTTAAAAGACTTTTCACCTGTGTAAGTTTTACCGTGAATATTTGACATGGTAGAGTTACACACATTATTAGTGAGACTTTTGCTTTCATGTTGTCTTCGGTTTGATTGAAGCTCTGCGTTCCAAGTTGATCCCGAGTCTCCATGATGTCCTCCTTTCTGATATTGGCTCTCAGCTACATCAGAGTTGTGAGAGAGCAGCTGGTGCTCACTGGTTGGTATCACATAGCTTATAACTGGTATGTTGACTACAGACTCTTTCTCTGCTGCACTTTGAGTGTCATCATGAATGAAGTCCAGAGTCTGATCTTCACTCTGCTCACTTTCCTCATCAGCAGGAGTCAAAATAAAGCCATCAGTCTCCTGCTTCACTACAAGCTGCTCTCCCTCCTGACTGCTGCACACTTCCTCCTCTTCCTCTTTAATCTCTGGAGGCTCTGGCTCCTCTTGCTCCACACTGGACTTCCTCTCCTCAATACAGAGCTGCTGCTCAGGGACAACCTCCTCCTCCTTACACACATGTTGCTGTGGGAGCTCTGGAGGGACACACAACAAAAGGAATAGCATACTAATGTGACGGTAGAGCAGAAAAGCAGACATGCGAGCAAAATCTGAGGCCTAATATTATATATTTAAATATTTAGGGTTATGTATATAATCAAAAGTCTCTGCCCTGTGTTAATAAACTATCTAAGTTTCACCCACCTGTCCTGTGTGACTCTATTCCGGGTTTCCAAACGATATCCAACAGTCTGCGCTGACGATCGATCTCTTCCTCGTACTCGACGATGGTTCTTTTAAAAACTCCCAATATTTCTTCAGCAGCAGCAGTTAGTCGCTCGTTGACAAACTCTCTCAAAAACTCAACTGAAGACATTGTTGTCAAGTTATAAATGAAGTATTCATCTATGTGATAAATACACCATCGTCTCCCTGCTATTTCCGTACGCCCATTGAGCTAACGCAGCTAACGCTTGTACTGTTTACTTCCGCTATTTGTGTCACGCTGTTAAAGTTCCGGCAGTGGACGTCCGCTATTTTTTCTTTCTTTCCGCTCATCAACAGGTTGTTCGGGCAGCAGAATTATGCCTTATCCACATTTCTCTCCCCATAAAACACTACATACATAACCACAAATATTAAATCACTATGTCTGCAACGTTGGATTGACAGGAATATATATTTTTCTCCCGTTGTTAACAGAATAAATTAAAAGTCACAAATCCCAAACTAAATTAAAGAAATTCATCAGGGAATTGGGCATAATATTTATCCAAGCAACAAATTTCCATCCTTTTTTTCAACACTAAGTGAAAATTTTGTGAAAACAAAGATGAAAGAAACATTTATTTTACAATTGTCAGCACACATTTGGATTCTGGAAACACTGGGGAGTATTTTAACACACAAACTGGAAGCCATACAATGAAAACAAAAAGCAGAAAGTTCAGCAGACTGTCAACTTATTCATTTTACCAGGAAATTTCACAAACCATAAAGTCAAATTCTCCAGGCCTCACCCATCATTTAAACCCTTCGAGACTGAATTTAGAAAATACTTTGAGTCTGTCCAGATTACAAATAAGAAAGGTGCCCATATACTGTGGTTAGTATGCAACAGAATTTTTTAAAAAAAAAAAAAAAAAGTTAATTTATTATCTACTTTTTTGGTTATTTTAAATTGTTGTTTTATCTTTATTTATTCATTTATATATATATATATATATATATATATATATGTACGACATTTACCCTAAGTCCTGCTGACATGTTTACTGTATAATCCTAAAGAAAGTGGAATCATGCCTCTTTGTCATCAAAATTCAATGATGCCGATATGTTTTTTCTTTATCTTAATGTCACATGTTGTAAATGATAATTTACACAATTTAAAAAATCTGAGTATGAAACATCAAAGTACTCAAACACAATGGCTCCTGTCAGTGTCACTGAGGCTTTGATGTGTAAATAGCACTTTTGTGGCAGCTGGTCGAGGTGGAGCTGTTTCATTTTTTACCTGATGGACAGTTTAACAAGGCATCATGAGGGCGGCTGTGGCTCAGCGGTAGAGCAGGTTGTTCACTAATCAGATGATCAGAGGTTCTATCCCCGGCTCCTCCAGTGGAAGCATGTGGTACCATCCTTGAAGAAGATTCTGAACCCCCAGTGGCTGTTTCATCGGTGTGTGAGTGTGTTAAAAACTGAGTAGCAGGTGGAGCCTTGCACAGCAGCCTTGGCCACCAGTGTACGGTTGTGTGAAAGCGCAATTTGAGTGGTAGGAAGACTAGAAAGGTGCTATACAAGTGCAGGTCCATTTAATGAGCTCACTTTTAGTTTTCTACATAAAATCTTTAATAAGCAAAGTAACTTTAGCCGTCATATAAATGTTGTGGCCTTAAAAATACATTTGCCTGTAAAATGTAGTGAAGTAGAGCAATATGTGGCATAAAGCAAAGTAATCAATAAGACCTCAAAACTCTCTTTTTTTGGTTTTATTTAAAGTATTCAACACTTCATATCAATGTAAAATGTACTTGCATCTCTGTCATCTGAAGGCAATCAATATTGTACATACATACAGTACTCGAGTACATGTAGTTAGATTCCTCCACTGCAGACATGTTTGATCAATATGAAGCAGCTCCACTGATCAAACAGTATCAAATTATACTTTAACTTGACCTCCAGCAGTTGAGCTGTACAGTAACAGTAAAACACACCAAAACATGAGATCAGAAAACACCATTTTTTGCCCACAACCCTTTAGACACCCATCACTCTATTATTTAGGCTGACTCATTAAAAGCACCATGTAGTACATCAGGGGTCTTCAACTACATTTGTTCAAGGGCCAGAATTTTTCTGAGCAGACACTGTGTGCCAGGCTTTCAAATTATTACATATACAGTACAGGCCAAAAGTTTGGACACACCTTCTCATTCAATGCGTTTTCTTTATTTTCATGACTATTTACATTGTAGATTCTCACTGAAGGCATCAAAACTATGAATGAACACATGTGGAGTTATGTACTTAACAAAAAAAGGTGAAATAACTGAAAACATGTTTTATATTCTAGTTTCTTCAAAATAGCCACCTTTTGCTCTGATTACTGCTTTGCACACTCTTGGCATTCTCTCCATGAGCTTCAAGAGGTAGTCACCTGAAATGGTTTCCACTTCACAGGTGTGCCTTATCAGGGTTAATTAGTGGAATTTCTTGCTTTATCAATGGGGTTGGGACCATCAGTTGTGTTGTGCAGAAGTCAGGTTAATACACAGCCGACAGCCCTATTGGACAACTGTTAAAATTCATATTATGGCAAGAACCAATCAGCTAACTGAAGAAAAACGAGTGGCCATCATTACTTTAAGAAATGAAGGTCAGTCAGTCCGGAAAATTGCAAAAACTTTAAATGTGTCCCCAAGTGGAGTCGCAAAAACCATCAAGCGCTACAACAAAACTGCCACACATGAGGACCGACCCAGGAAAGGAAGACCAAAAGTCACCTCTGCTTCTGAGGATAAGTTCATCCGAGTCACCAGCCTCAGAAATCGCAAGTTAACAGCAGCTCAGATCAGAGACCAGATGAATGCCACACAGAGTTCTAGCAGCAGACCCATCTCTAGAACAACTGTTAAGAGGAGACTGCGCGAATCAGGCCTTCATGGTCAAATAGCTGCTAGGAAACCACTGCTAAGGAGAGGCAACAAGCAGAAGAGATTTGTTTGGGCCAAGAAACACAAGGAATGGACATTAGACCAGTGGAAATCTGTGCTTTGGTCTGATGAGTCCAAATTTGAGATCTTTGGTTCCAACTGCCGTGTCTTTGTGAGACGCAGAAAAGGTGAACGGATGGATTCCACATGCCTGGTTCCCACTGTGAAGCATGGAGGAGGAGGTGTGATGGTGTGGGGGTGTTTTGCTGGTGACACTGTTGGGGATTTATTCAAAATTGAAGGCACACTGAACCAGCATGGCTACCACAGCATCCTGCAGCGACATGCCATCCCATCCGGTTTGCCTTTAGTTGGACGATCATTTATTTTTCAACAGGACAATGACCCCAAACACACCTCCAGGCTGTGTAAGGGCTATTTGACCAAGAAGGAGAGTGATGGAGTGCTGCGGCAGATGACCTGGCCTCCACAGTCACCGGACCTGAACCCAATCGAGATGGTTTGGGGTGAGCTGGACCGCAGAGTGAAGGCAAAGGGGCCAACAAGTGCTAAACACCTCTGGGAACTCCTTCAAGACTGTTGGAAAACCATTTCAGGTGACTACCTCTTGAAGCTCATGGAGAGAATGCCAAGAGTGTGCAAAGCAGTAATCAGAGCAAAGGGTGGCTATTTTGAAGAAACTAGAATATAAAACATGTTTTCAGTTATTTCACCTTTTTTTGTTAAGTACATAACTCCACATGTGTTCATTCATAGTTTTGATGCCTTCAGTGAGAATCTACAATGTAAATAGTCATGAAAATAAAGAAAACACATTGAATGAGGTGTGTCCAAACTTTTGGCCTGTACTGTACATAGGCACCTGGTTATGTTTTAAAATGGCAGAGCAAACTTAAAAAGATACAGATCGAGGATGTTATGAGAGGCAAGATTGTTATTGTTATAACTGTTATATTCACAAAATATAAATAATGGTGCCTTATTATTTACTAAACAAACCAGCATTCTATAAGAATTAAAAACCCTGTCTTGAACAGACTTTAAGTTTGAATAGCCTACAGTGTGCTGATAAGACTTCTCCTGAATGCAGGACTTAGACTTAAAGGGAAATTTTGGTTTATTTCAACCCGTCTCCTATCATCCTAAATTTGTTTCAAGTGACTAGTGACATAAAAATAACAGTTAGCATGTTAGCTGTTAGCCTAGATACAGCCGGGGCACATAGTAGCGTCAGACCTGTTAAAACGTAAGTGAACAGGCAACCTTCAAGTGCAAAGTTAGTCCACTAAACAAGCTTTTTTTCCCACAAAGACCGCCTCATATCGTTAGGATAAATGTCAGAGAACATATAGAAAACGACATGTAAACGTGTTGTCTTACCTTACCGGTGTGCTGCCATGTTTGTTTACCATTTAGCTCTGCTTTCCAAAGCACGGCCGAAATATATCTCGCGAGCTCTAGATAAAGCCCAGCTGGATACTACTCCAGGTGGAGGTGTCTCGTCCTCGGTCACATCCAGACCTTGAAAATAAGGCTGCAACCGGTCCCATTCCTTGTAACAGAGGCATTCCTCTTCTGTGGGCACTGGGGCACAGCATTCACAGGTACACCACCAATCTCCAGAGCTACGCAGCCTTGCAGCAGCCATTCCTCCTCTCTCGTCCTCTACCTGTTGCGCCTCTCTCTATCCTCCTCCTCCATTCTTCAATTTCACGAAGCTCTTCGTCAGTGTATTCTGGCTCAAATAAATAAGGGCGGCCATCAAACTCTGCAAAGTCAAATTCCTCCTCCACAAAGTCGAAGTCTGGCAAAAAGTCAGCCATTATTCTATAAATCTTTCATAAAATAAATGAATGAACTTTTCAGGCTACTGTCCGGTTCTGCCTTCCAGCTGTTGCTGCTTGTTCTCGCGAGATTTCAGGCACTGTATGAGATCACTGCTTGTTCTCACGATATTTCGGCCGCGCTTTGGAAAGCAGAGCTAAATGGTAAACAAACATGGCAGCACACCGGTAAGGTAAGACAACACGTTTACATGTCGTTTTCTATATGTTCTCTGACATTTATCCTAACGATATGAGGCGGTCTTTGTGGAAAAAAAGCTTGTTTAGTGGACTAACTTTGCACTTGAAGGTTGCCCGTTCACTTACGTTTTAACAGGTCTGACGCTACTATGTACCCCTGCTGTATCTAGGCTAACAGCTAACATGCTAACTATTATTTTTAGGTCACTAGTCACTTGAAACAAATTTAGGATGATAGGAGATAGGTTGAAATAAACCAAAATTTCCCTTTAAGCTTTTGCTGCATGCTATTAATAGTGTCACCTGAGAGAAAAAGTTTTAAGTACTTCCTCTATACCTGCCAACATCAATACTACCAGTTAGTGGAAGGGTGAATAGAAAGCAAGGCAGTTTGCCTGGGGCCCCACCACACGAAATCTGCCCCTGAAAATAATGGTGAAAACACAGCAGCTGATGGAAGGAGAGACACGGAGCAATGCCTCCTTGTATTTATAAATAATTCCATCCAAAGTCTGACTGAAATTGTTTGTGTGTATGTTTGTGTATGTGGGAGAGACACAGAAAGAGTGGCAGAGAGAGGGGGAAAGAAAGTGGAAGTTGAACTACTGCATGCAATGTTTCTAAGGTTGACTTAATCAGGATGCTGCTTTGTCACTTTTTGACATTTGATATTTTTCTAGTAAGCTTACCGAACCTGACACATCACTATCGCTCATAATAAGCTGAGAGATGGATTCGTAAAGTCTACTCCTGACTCAAACGCTCAAATTTGGGGTTGGTAAATCAATCCTGATAAAATTATTTCCATTTAAATTGTTTTGTTCCTTCAATATAAGAAGTAAAAATACTAGATAACCTAAAAACTGTAACATATTTCTTTCCCTCCTTACATTTTCTGAATTAATTAATATTCTGCAGGCCAGGTGGAAAGCTCTGGTGGGCCAGATGTGGTCCGAGGGCCCCCAGTTGACGATCACTGCTGCGTAAAATCTTATATGCCTCAACAACTGAGACACATCTGTGTTTTTTTCTGCAGATCTTAAAAAGTTATGACTTCTCACCACTTCGGACTCTTCCCACATTTTATGCAAATAAATGGCTTCTCATTTGTGTGGATTCTAATATGCCTTTTCAATACAGATTACACTGACATCTTTTCACATGTGGGCTCTTCTCATGTGGGCCTTCAAGTGACTACTATGTCTGAAAGCTGTCCCACATGTTTTACAAATAAATGGCTTCTCACCCGTGTGGATTCTTATATGCCTCGTCAAGGAAGACATCTCGCAAAATCTTTTCCCGCAGGTCATGCAAAGGTACGGTCTTTCACCTGTGTGGGTTCTCATGTGGACATTGAAGTTACTTCTTCGTCTGAAAGCTTTCCCACATGTTGTGCATTCAAATGGCTTCTCACCTGTGTGGACTCTCATGTGGAGTTTCAAGTAACTGTTCTCTCTGAAACTTCTCCCACATGTTTTGCATATAAACGGATTTTCACCAGTGTGTGTTCTCATGTGTACTTTCAAGTCACGATTATATCTGAAATCTCTTCCACATATTTTACAAGGGTATGGCCTCTCACCTGTGTGGATTCTCATGTGTGTATATAAATGGCACTTAAACTTTAAAGCTTTCCCGCAAGTGTCACATTTGAAAGATTTTTTAGCTGTGTGAGTATTACAGTGAATCTCTGACACGGAAGAGTTGGGTACATTGTTACTGTGATTATTGCTTTCATGATGTCTTTTCTCTGCTTGAAGCTCTGTGTTTCTAGTTGATCCCGAGTCTCCATGCTGGTATTCTTCCTTATCTTGGCTCTCAGCTACATCATACGAGTTGTGACAGAGCAGCTGGCGCTCACTGGTTGGTATCACAGTGCTTATAACTGGCATTTTAAATACAGACTCTCTCTCTGCTGCACTCAGAGTGTCATCATGAATGAAGTCCAGAGTCTGATCTTCACTCTGCTCACTTTCCTCATCAGCAGGAGTCAACATAAAGCCATCAGTCTCCTGCTTCACTACAAGCTGCTCTCCCTCCTGACTGCTGCACACTTCCTCCTCTTCCTCTTTAATCTCTGGAGCCTCTGGCTCCTCTTGCTCCACACTGGACTTCCTCTCCTCAATACACAGCTGCTGCTCAGGGACAACCTCCTCCTCCTTACACACATGTTGCTGTGGGAGCTCTGGAGGGACACACAACAACACCAACAGCATACTAATCTCATGCTACAGCAAATATACACACATGCCAGTAAATTACTTCAATTAGCTTTCACACACCTGTCCTGTGTAACTTGATTTCAGGCTTCAAAACCATATCCAACAGTCTGCGCTGACGATCGATCTCTTCCTCGTACTCGACGATGCTTCTTTGAAAAACTCCCAATATTTCTTCAGCAGCAGCAGTTAGTCGCTCGTTGACAAATTCTCTCAAAGACTCAACTGAACACATTGTTGTCTAATTACAAATAAACTATTTCTTATCGAAAACTACACCATAACCCCCCAGCTACATCCATACATCTATTGAGCTAACGCTGCTAGCGCTTGTTTTGTTTACTTCCGCTGGATGTGTCACAGCGTTGAAGTTCCGGCAGTGAAAGTGAGCTATTTTTTTTCCTTCCGCTCATCAACGGGTTCTTACTTCTTCTTCTTCTAATTAGAACTATACACCTGTTTCTCCCGGTCCCACCAAAAACTAAAGTGACTAATTCTAAGATCTTAAATGACATTTATCCTTGTAATGAATTTCTTAGACAAATATTTAATTTTGAAAGAAATAATTGTAAATGTTGTGACCTTGATATTGAAACACTTGAACATGTATTTTTTGATTGCAATTGTATTAGAACTTTTTGGGGATTGTTTCAACACTAGACTTCTGAGAAGGACTCTCAAGCACCCATCTTAGATTTCAACACTATTAAAATTGGTGTTTTAATGCAGGACAAAAAAAAGGGATATGCTATATAACACTTTAATTATTATGGCTAAATACTTTATCCATAGATGCAGGCTTTCAAATGTCACACCACTGTTTTTAATTTTTATGAATGAGCTGTTTAATTTAAAAAACAATAACTTTGAAATCTCTGACTCTTTCCTTTCCTTCTATCTTAATTTATTTTATGTTATGTATTGATGTTATAATGTTGTTAACATGGTTTATACTGACTGTATATTAAGTTTTGCTTGGTGAAATATGCTACAGTTTGACTGGAACGTTTTAATCTGTTGACTTTGTTATGCCGGAATCTGTTAATAAAGATAAAATTTAAAAAAAAAATAAAAATAAAAATCGGCCATTGGACAGGACCATTGGCGGATCGCAAACAACTTCAAGGTGCATACCTCCACCCACTGTACATGAGTGTGTAACGTCATATCAATGTACCTTATGTCTTTAATTCTTCCCATTAACCCTGTGACATTTCAGAGAGTAAAAAGTGCCTTCCTGGTGACTCTTATCTCGTCTACTTCTCCCTCTGTTCCCAGTAACCCCATCAAATTCCACTCCCACCCTGCCTCGAGGACTTTATCAATCAATGTTTCCCTTTCCACCTCATACAAAGTGCAAAGCAGTAAGATACATTCCACATTTTCTTTACCCCACGGTTCTAACACCTTCTATTCCTTTGTAATATGTCTTTGTTATGACTGATTTTTGTATTTTGTGATATCCCTTTCCTTTCTGGTCTTCCTCCCACCTTTTTTGCCTTATCTCCATTCCTTTTGTCTGAATCACTGCTTTTCTTTCTCCTTTCCCAAGCGGACCTGGTGTTGTTATTGTACCAATAACTCTATAGATATCAGATAAGCTGGCTCACTGAATATTTTTTAAAAGAAAGCTAAAAACGTATCTGTTCACCTCAGCTTTTAACTAGCTCTGACTTTCCTAAAACAGGTCTGAAGCTCTTTCTCTTTACGCTTCACGCTGCTGAAACTCTTCCAAAATTTTGTATCTTACTTGATTTTATGATTTTACAATTCTATGATTTTAGGATGTTACGATTTTGACTCTTTATGATTTATTTCATCTTACGATTTCTTTAAGATTTATTGTTTTGAATCACTTAGCCCTTGTTCTAAACTGATTTTAAGTGTCCTTTTATGGTCATTATGTCTATTTTCATGTGAAGCAATTTGTGCTTATAATGTCTTTATTTTAAAAGACGTTGTTCTGCATTTCTTGTATTAAAGATGCTATATAAATACAGTTTATTGTTGTTATTATTGTTTCTTTTTGAAATGCCCCTTTGCTAGTTTGTCAGCACACTAATTCCCTTTCAGCCCCTCCTGTGCTGGCACCCAACAAAACTGTACATCTGTACCACCTCTGTGAAGTCTTAGTAAACTACGAAAGTACGCTTTCCAAAACAGCTAGAGTCTGTGCACACCATTGTTGTGGACTGCTCACTTTGTCAACGGATTCCAGAAGATTTATACCATCTACTTTGGTCTTGTTTCCACTTGCCTGTTGGTTTTATCTCCCAGTGTACTGATTTTGAATTTTCCCCTCCTTATGAAAATGTATTGGCTGGCATTTTTACTCACCTCTCTACCAAAGCAAATCAAAATCAAATCATCAATTTGTTTCCATTACCTGCAAACTCTCACATTCATGAATCAAAAATTTCCAATCAAACAATATATGAAGTCAATTCTATTCTCAGAAAATAAGAAAGCTACTAAAACACTGAACCTGTGCACCCTGTATAACATCTCATAATCCCATATAAGATTTCTGTTAATGTTCTGTTCTTACCCCTGGCTAATCTGTGAACACCTGTATTAATTCATTTTTACTTTATTTGGATATTGTTTTTATGCTGTAAATTAACCAAAAACAAAACACCAGATTAAAACACACACATTATGTGATGCTTACTGACATTTTTTTTTTATCTAAATATGCGCCTTGGTTTTTGGTCTCCAAACAGATCGTGGCTCTGTCCAGCAGCTGCATCTCAGCCTCAGCCTCTTCTTTAATCATCAACATGCAAACCTTTATTTTTAAAACACACAAGATAAAAAACAAAAACAGTTCGTTGCTCACTTTCCCAGGACACTGGTCACTGTATTAATCATTGATTCACTGACAACACTATTTCCTGAAAGTCACAGCTTCTCACCGCTGTGAGTTATGATGTGGGCTTTCAAGACACTGTTCTGGTAGAAAGCTTTCCCATGTTTTAAAGTTTCATGGCTTCTCATCTGTTTGGATTCTTAAATGCCTTGTCAGTGAGGAGATGTTATAGAGTCTTTCCCACAGGTCTTGAAAACGTACAGCTTCTCACCTGTGTGGATTCTCATGTGGGCTTTCAGGTTACCTTTAAGTCCGAAAGCTTTTCCACATGTTGTGCAAGTATACGGCTTCTCACCTGTGTGGATTCTACAATGCCTTTTCAATACTGATGTGTCGCTGAATCTTTTCCCACAGGTCTTGCAAAGGTACGGTTTCTCCCCCGTGTGGATTCTCACATGTCTTGTCAACGAGGACAACGCACAATATCTTTTGCCGCAGGTCTTGCAAAGATACGGTTTCTCACCTGTGTGGGTTCTCATGTGGACGTTCAAGACGCTGCTATGTTTGAAAGCCTTCCCACATGTTTTACAAGTATACGGCCTCTCTCCTGTGTGGATTCTCATGTGGACTTTCAAGTCACTGTAACGTCTGAAAGCTGTTCCACATGTTCTACATGTAAATGACTTCTCGCCTCTGTGGACTCTTAAGTGTGGGTTCAATTTTGACGTATGCTTATAAGCTCCCCCACCTTCTAAATACTTTTTACTTGAGTGAGTATCACAGTGAGTATTTGACATGGTGGAGTTATATACATTGTTACTGTAACTACAGCTTTCATGATATCTGTTTTTTGGTTTCTGTCTTTTCTGGTCTTCACTCTGTTCACTTTCCTCATCAGCAGGAGTCAACATAAAGCCATCAGTCTCCTGCTTCACTACAAGCTGCTCTCCCTCCTGACTGCTGCACACTTCCTCCTCTTCCTCTTTAATCTCTGGAGCCTCTGGCTCCTCTTGCTCCACACTGGACTTCCTCTCCTCAATACACAGCTGCTGCTCAGGGACAACCTCCTCCTCCTTACACACATGTTGCTGTGGGAGCTCTGGAGGGACACACAACAACACCAACAGCATACTAATCTCATGCTACAGCAAATATACACACATGCCAGTAAATTACTTCAATTAGCTTTCACACACCTGTCCTGTGTAACTTGATTTCAGGCTTCAAAACCATATCCAACAGTCTGCGCTGACGATCGATCTCTTCCTCGTACTCGACGATGCTTCTTTGAAAAGCTCCCAATATTTCTTCAGCAGCAGCAGTTAGTCGCTCGTTGACAAACTCTCTCAAAGACTCGACTGAACACATTGTTGTCTAATTATAATTGAAATATTTCTTATCGAAAACTACACCATCACCCCCCAGCTACATCCATACATCTATTGAGCTAACGCTGCTAGCGCTTGTTTTGTTTACTTCCGCTGGATGTGTCACACTGTTGAAGTTCCGTAAGGGCGTGAGCTGTTTTTTTTTCATTCCGCTCATCAACGGATTCTTACATTTGATTTGATTTGGTTTGGTTTGATTTGATTTGATTTCTTTATTTAAGTGTCATGCTTCAAAGAAGCCCAGCCCTTATGGGCTTATAAGACACTATATCTCAGAAACAGAAACAATGATCAAACATACAATTAGGAAACAACCAAGATACGGAGTGGTCTGCTGGGGCAGCAGCGTCTCAGCTGCAGATAGGAAGAGACTGGACAAGCTGATCAAGAAGGCCAGCTCTGTCCTGGGATGCTCTCTGGAGTCTGTGCAGGTGGTGGGAGAAAGAAGGATGACAGCCAAGCTGTCATCTCTGAGGACTAATGACTCCTCTCCTCTGCAGGAGGAGATAAAAGCTCTGGAGAGCTCCTTCAGCGATAGACTGATTCACCCTAAAGTGTGTGAGGGAACGCTATTGCAGGTCCTTCCTGCCTGTTGCTGTCAGGCTACATAACCAGCACTGCTCACAGTAGACTGCACCATGGACACTTTACTGACACTATGGACACTTTATGGACACCATAGCTGTCTGCTGTTTTGCACATACAATCACTTGCACTAGATGTGCTCCCTTTATCCACTGCTCATTTTCATTCACTGCTGCTCATTATTATTATTATTATTATTATTATTATTACCATTATTATTATCATTATTATTGTTATTTATTGTCGTTTCTTGTATTTTTGTACTTATTTTGCATGCCTAAGTTTTTAAGTTTAACTTTTGAAATCTTTAATCTGACTCTTTCCCCTTGACTGCTGTAACACTGGAATTTCTCAATTATGGGATCAATAAAGGTGTATCTTATCTCTTATCTTAGATACAAAACAGATGTACACTAATACAGATGTACAATAGTACAACGTAAACACAACAGTCCTCATGATTAGGACAGTGAACCCTAATCTAATCCATTGATATATCTCACTTAAAGAGCAAGGACTGCCTTCTATTCCAGGCCTTGAAAATTAAATTAGCAGTCTTAAAAACTTCAGTCTTAAATAACCACTCCAACTTCTGACCATCATCCGACCAAAATAAATCAGCTTTTTGTTTTGGCATTTCATCAAACAAGGGAACCCTTACGTCCTCATACTGTGAACAATAAAACATAAAGTGAAATTCATTTTCAACCTCTTTTAGATCACAGACATTACATATCCTATTGTCTTCAGGTACCGCAGTGAACCGCCCCACTTCAAAAGTGAGGGGTAGGATAACAGTTCTCAGCTGAGCTCACAGCTCTGGCTACTGGTTAGAAAGGACGTAGCGTAGGGTTCAGGGCCAAAACTCTGCTTCATTTGAACATATGATCTAAGCTTGGGCTTGAGCCATATGTGATTTGACCATTTCTCTTTATATTGGAGAATTAACTTTTGTTTCAACATATTTACAACAAAGCATGTTATGAAAAATGTACGCTAGGTCAGCCTCCCTAAAAATACAAAGGATTTCCTTTGTCCAGGGGTGACTGTGAGCCTTATCCCAGTTGAAAACCCTTTTTGTTAGTCTACTCTCTGACATATTAACTGAGCAATTCCACAGCCGTATCATTTCTCCCTTTTGTTTAATTTCCATAGGCTCCCACCCCATATCTCCCTGTATTGCAAGACATGGGGGCAAATGTATGTACCCTGAGGAAACATCTTATGGCCCTGTTCTGAATAGGATTTAATTTTTTAGCATCCTTGTTACCCCATACTCCAGCTGCATAAGTGAGAACTGGACATACACAAGCTTCATAATTCTGTGAGAATGTGGAGTAACCAATATCTTTACAAAATTTCATTTTACTAATCACTGACCCTACAGCTCTTCCCCCATAGTCTGCAAGTATTCCAATCCTCACATCATAAGACATTTATTCATCCAAAATAAAGCCCAGGGGCCTCATTTATAAAAGAGTGCTTAGGATTCATACTAAAAGTTAACGTGCGCCCAAAACCTGAAAATGGCGTGCGCCAAAACATAATCTGATTTATAAAACCGTGCGCACGCACACTTGCACGCAATGTTCTCTTTATAAATCACAGACCTCCTGGAGTTGTGCGCACCCAGATCCGCCTCATATTCTGCCCTCTATACACCCTAGTTCAACCATAAATGGTCATGCAAATCACCTCATGAATGCCATCTGCATATAAATAAGCCGGCATGCGAGTGTTCTATCGTTGTGAGTCACGGTGACAGGTGTGAGAAACGAACCAAAAAACGGAATTTCTCCGAGACTGAGCTCAAGACCCTTTAACGGGAGGTGGCTGACTGAAGAAAGATTTTATTTGGTGGCCACAGCAGCGGGATCACTAATAAAAGAAAGCAAACAAAACAGTGGCAGCACATCAACGCTGCTGATGCTGTCAGCTGTGTCTGTGGGACTGCATGGACAGTGACAGAGGAAAAAAAGTGGTCTGATCTAAAGGTAGACCAAATATTTCTACTCCTTTACCAACATGTAGTTAATGTGTTGCTTTTAAATTTGAGGATGTTTGACACTGATGTGCGACATAAAGAATCAGATTTATTAAAGGTGGTGGCAAAAAGGAGTATGTGCCAGTGCCATCTTGCGCAATTACGCACGAGGGTCACCGCAGTATTTATATGTTTGTGGCAATTAGTCTGATCAGACTCCCGGCCTGAATTACAGCATGAACCAGTGGTATCCCTGTCCCAAAATACAACGTGTAATTTGAAATACAATTCAAAGATGAAAGTGTAATAGGCAACACGTTTCTTCATGCCGGTTTTGTCATGAACAGCACATGTCTAAGTAGGGCTGATGAAACGGTTGTGCTTAATGGCTGTATTTCGAGACATGATAAATGCACTGGAAATATTTAGCTAAATAAATAAATATATTCCATGCAGTCACGCCTCCTCTCCCCCTCCTGCGCTCAAAGAGTGGACAATGAGACGGTAGAGGCAGTGCAGATTAAATACGTATTTAGAAAGAATTTCAACTCAGGATTTGAGTTGGATTTTACAACGTTTTTATGAAACAATTATCACTCACTCCAAGCGCAAAATAAGGCTGCTGGATTTAATTTCAATGATAACGTGGATCTAAGGTGGATATAGCGTGACATTAAATTTGTGTGAGACATCAATAAAAATCTGACTCCACTTCTCCACCTCGCCGTCTGCGTCGCCACTTCCCAGTGTCTCCAAAATGTGCGCACGCATGACTCAGAGTTTGCTTACAGGTGCGCACATTCTCCCGCCAAATTTATTTTTATAAATCACAACCTTTGCGTGGGAAGTGGCCCCGTTTTGTGCGTAAGCAAGCTTTATAAATGAGGCCCCAGGTATCTATAAGAATCAGTAAATTCCAAAGGCATATCACCCAGTAGAAAGTTCTGTGAGGATCTTGCAGTACCATTTTTTCTGAAGTGCATAATCTGGGTTTTAGTCTGGTTGAACACAAGCGTCCATTTAGAGCACCAGAGTTGAACAACATTCAACATCTTCTGTAAGGTGTCTCCTGACACTGCCAGAAGAATTACAGCTGTAAAAAAAAAAAAAAAAAAGTGCTTAATCCGCAATTTATCTCCCAACAATAAATAATAATTAGGCTACATAACCAGAGAGGTTTAGGTTTTCTTAAAACACTCTGAAAATAACTATTTTTCACAATGATTTCTTTTATTTTTGATGACAGTCACACCCATGTGCAGCCTTGATGAACACACATCACTAACAGCTTTAGACTTCAAGGTGAATCTGGTATTCTTAAACCATCATCGTACAAAGTTTTATTGTCAGAATACACAATGTCACAAAAAACAGCATGTCGTTGGCCCATTCCTTTGGACATTGATCATTAGGGTTCAAGCCCCATAAGCAGCAGAGGCTTATCTAGTGTTGCCAATTTGTTATTGTGATTATTTACTGTCTTATGTTGTGGTTTAAATTGCCATCAGCTGGAATGGGATGACCCCCATGATAGATTGTTTTGCTAATGTGGCAACTCCTTTTTGGATTTTGACTCTAATAGCACCAAATTTAGTAAACAGCGTATGTGTTACTGAGGAATTATGCACTCACTATGCAACAAAGATTCTTCAAAAAATTTGGAAGATAGACAGTTTCAAAGAACAACAGGATTATGAGTAAAACTGAGGGTTAGTTCAACAAAATGGCATTTTAACCAAATGTAGTTCTTCAACATATTGTGACCTCCTCTCAGTGAGCAATTTTACTTCATTCAGATAGCAAACATGTCTCCACAGGAGTTTCAGCTCTATGGTTTCTCCAGTTTACTGGTCCCCAGATGTTTTTTCAAGTATGTGATCTGAGTAAAACTTTTCCCACAGGTGCTGCAAACATGCAACACCTCACTTCTGTCAGTTCTTGTGTGCTTTGACCATGAACCAGAACTGAATCAGCTCCCACATATTTAACAAACACAAGACCACTTGTCTGTATGAGATCTTATATGCCTTGACAATTGTCACACATTCAAATGTGTCTTCCTGTAGGTCTTGCAAAGTTACAAAGTCTCACCTGTGTGGATTTTAAAATGCCTTTTCAACATGCTTATGTCGCTGAATCTTTTCCCACAAATCCTGCAAAGGTGTGGTTTCTCACCTGTGTGAATTCTCATGTGGGCTGTCAAATGACTAGTCTGTCTGAAAGCTCTCCCACATGTTTTGCATATAAATGGCTTCTCACCTGTGTGGATTCTCTGGTGTATATTTAAGTTATACCTGTACAGAAAAGCTTTTCCACACGTGTCACATTTGTGAGATTTTTCATCTGTGTTACTGTTGTTTTCATGATGTCCTCCTTTCTGATCTTGGCTCTCAGCTACATGAGAGTTGTGAGAGAAGAGCTGATGATCACTGTTTGGTTTGAGTATAAAATAGGTTATAACTGGTATGTTGACGACAGACTCTTTCTCTGCTGCACTTTGAGTGTCATCATGAATGAAGTCCAGAGTCTGATCTTCACTCTGCTCACTTTCCTCATCAGCAGGACTCAACATAAAGCCATCAGTCTCCTGCTTCACTACAAGCTGCTCTCCCTCCTGACTGCTGCACACTTCCTCCTCTTCCTCTTTAATCTCTGGAGGCTCTGGCTCCTCTTGCTCCACACTGGACTTCCTCTCCTCAATACACAGCTGCTGCTCAGGGACAACCTCCTCCTCCTTACACACATGTTGCTGTGGGAGCTCTGGAGGGACACACAACAACACCAACAGCATACTAATCTCATGCTACAGCAAATATACACACATGCCAGTAAATTACTTCAATTAGCTTTCACCCACTTGTCCTGTGTAACTTGATTTCAGGCTTCAAAACCATATCCAACAGTCTGCGCTGACGATCGATCTCTTCCTCGTACTCGACGATGCTTCTTTGAAAAACTCCCAATATTTCTTCAGCAGCAGCAGTTAGTCGCTGGTTGACAAACTCTCTCAAAGACTCAACTGAACACATTGTTGTCTAATTATAAGTGAGTTATTTATCTACGTAACAACTACACTATCGTCTTTTTACGATTCCTGTTAGTCCATGGAGCTAACGCAGCTAGCGGTTGTATTGTTTACTTCCGTTGTTTGTGTCACGCTGTTAAAGTTCCGGCAGTGAAAGTGAGCTATTTTTGATTTCCGCTCATCAACAGTTTCTTACGGCCGAAAAATTATTTATGCTTATGAACCTACTGTAAATAACATGCTCACACATAACATAATTTTATGCATTTTGTGCAGTTACATGTTTATCGTAACGGTATAAGTGACTAGTTAATTGTCTCGCCACGACTTTATAGGCTACTGTAAAACTCAGAAGTTAGTTAAAAGCCTACAATAATATCACTAAGTTATAATGCTAACGTTTCATGGATTTAACTTTAATATCAACGTTATGAATACAAATGTAAATATTATGTTTGTGTGGTGGTGGCCACACACACACACACACACACACACACACACACACACACACACACACACATTCACAATAGGACTGAAGAATAACTAAAGTTAAATAAACTGAATTCTCAGATTAAATAAACTGAGAATTAATAAAAAATGAGAATTTACACAACCAAATAAACAGCACTTTCAGATTAGGCTGCAGTTGCAACATGCACACATGGTCACAACAAATGTCATACTTACTTTCACATTAGCATGTGGTTAATATTAATTTATGTTAACAGTAAAAAGAAGGCACTGTAAATCATTGGTGGTACAGTGTAAGGGTTGTACTGCCCAGACATTATGCATTAATCATATGATCCTTCCTTTATCTCCTGGATCACAGATTACCTGAGAGAAGCGCACAGTATGTCAGGTTGGGGAACTGTGCTTCTGGGACATTAATGAGCAGCACGGGGGCTCCACAGGAGACTGTCCTGGCTCCATTCCTGTTCACACTGTACACAGCAGACTTCAAATACAACTCTGAGTCCTGCCACATCCAGAAATACTCGGACAACACTGCTATTGTGGCATGTATCAGGAATGGGCAGGAATCTGAATACAGGGAACTGATAAAAGCCTTCAGTGACTGGAGTCACAAGAACTGTCTCCTACTGAACACCTCAAAGACCAAGGACATGATCATAGATTTCTGCGGGTCCAAGCCCCCTCTTCAGCCAGTGAATACCTGTGGGATGGACATCAAGGTGGTGCCAAGTCATAAGTATCTAGGTGTACACCTGGATAATAATTTGGACTGGTCCCTACACATAGACGCTCTCTACAAAAGGCAGAGCCACCTCATTTTCTTAAGGAAGCTCAGATCTCTTGACATCTGTAGTAAGATGCTGCAGATGTTTTATCAGTCTGTGGTGGCAAGTGTGTTGTTTTATGCTGCAGTCTGCTGGGGAGGAAGGAAAATTGTTGTAGATTCATGGTGTATTAATCTGCCTCTGCTACAAATATCATTCAAACACTGTGCAGACACAGCTCCCCACACCCCGTTTGTTCAAAGGCACAGAAGAGCAGCTTAGAGAAATGACTTCAATCCTGCTGGTTGTATTTTCATCCACCAGGGATCTTCAGGGATGAGCAGGGACATCATGGGCAACACAATGGCGCCAGACATTTGTTACTGCAACAGAACAGGCATTTCCTGGGTCTAGAGATGTGTTCATTATCCAGTTTAGCTATTAAATGAATGCAATAATTATATTTTCCTATTGTCAGTCTTCTGTTAATTCTATTTTATTTCTGGAATCCAATAAAACACAATATTACACTATCATACTGGCATACTGGTTTAGAAATGTAGGCAGTCTTGTTATATATAAAATAAGATAAGATAAAACTTTATTGATCCCACACCGGGGAAATTCACTTGTCACAGCAGCTCAAGCTGTACAGATAGGAAGGAGAAAGTGACAGTAGGATACTTATAAAATTAAGCTAAAAATCAGAACATTTGTATATACATATCAGAATCAAAGATATACAAATACAACAAATATAAAATATAAAGTACTAAATGGGCAGGGCTATACACACAAGACTACTTACAGTATATACACCTTTCACTTGTACATATATATGGGAGAGATATGGATATATGTGCAGGATAATTGTGTACAGAGTTATACAATACACACATGGTGTGTAGCATTAAAAATAAAAATACTAAGCAATGTACATACTAAGCCATGTAAGCAATGTAAACTATGTTTACATTTACGGATTGCACAGAATATTAGCAGCGAGATTTTACAGTGCGATACACAGTGGAATAAATATTGCATAGAGATAAAAAAAAAACAGTGTAAACATACAGTATTGCACGAGGTAGGGAAGTAGAGTTATACAACAGACATAACATGCTACATTGCTACATTAAGTCATGCACATGTGTAGAAATATTTGCAGGCTCCAAGTATACCTGATGAAGGTCGTTCAGACCGAAACGTCGTTTATTCAGTAAATCAAGACAAAGTGAGACAGTGTGCGGGAGTCTCCCTAATTGTTCTTCGAGTTGAATTTTCCTCCAACGCACCTGTCACACACTCAGGTGTGCACAGATTTTTGATGAACATACCCTTGAAATGCACTGCATTTGCCTCATGATTCGCCAAGTGCCTCTGCATGACACTTTCGCTTTTGGTAGTGAATTTGGGGCAGAGAGGACACGCAAACACAGATGGCGACACGGCTGTGCACTTCAGCCTGTCGCCTTTTTCAATTATTGAAGGGTGCATCTGGAAGAAAAGAATATATCAGAATCAGAATCACTATATATATATATATATATATATATATACCGTTACATATATATGTTGTATATATATATATATATATACACACATACATATATATGTAAGAAATAAATATGCGCGCGTGTGTGTGTATAGGGTAATACACACCAAAAACGCTGAAAAAATTGCCATATGACTTTGCCAAATCCATTAGCGTACTTTCTTTTGCTAAGCTAACGTTAGCCCAGACCATCGAGTCAAGCGGACAAACAGCCTTCACGAGACATGACACTCTAATTCTTTGATGCATCTCATTTGTAAATAGCACGAATTACATCTTAGAAACCATACCACACTCGTTGGATGATAATCAAAAGACTATTTTTCTTACCATTCTCTCGTTCTCTGAACACAACCCGCTCATCAGTATGGCCGCCGAATAAGCAAAAAATTACACGAAGAAGAAACTTCCGCTTGGGACTTTCCAACTTTCCGGTATAGACTAGATATATGGCGGCGCCCTAGTCGGCCATCTTGACTACAGTTGGGTCCCTCTCCATTTTTCTGATATTCATTGGCAGTGGCATAAGGCAATGGCACCCTATTAAGGCAGACCCTAGTGCATGCTAGTTACTATATATGTGAGTGAATGAGTGAATCTGCACTGGGACGCAAGAAAGTTGTTATTTTGTGATCGGGATAATGACACACAGACTTTAACTGAGAAGCTGTTTGCATGTATTTTAACAATTAAGGACAGTCAATGAGGATTTTACCGCCAACATTTTTTGTAACTACACATTGATCTCAAGAGTGTGGAAAATGAATCTTCAGAAATTAGTAATCAATTTAGAAATCCATTATCACAATAAGTTAATCATAAAAATCTATCTAAATATCAGATCCAACTTTTTCCACAACTATTCCTCCCTTCTCTAACGATGTTTTCTCTGCCCCTGATTGCCATCATCTCACAGGAGCAATATGTGTTGATTACACGAAGGCTTTGGGTCTGACTGATCACTATCTTCTTTGGAAAAAGCTTTATGCTGTTGAGCTTTCCAAACATACATTGTTGCGGTTTAATGTGCATGTTCACCACAGAAATCAATGTGTAAAAGGTTCTAAATCAGACTTGCTCACCCAGCATGGAGGTGTGCCTCAAGGTTCTACTTTAGGACCATTTTCTCTCTTTTTTTTTTATTAATGACCTCCAACTCTTTTTCTAGTTAACCATACTACTATATGCAAATGATACTATTATACATACATCAAAAGCCTTTATATCACAAATTCAAGAGGTCCTAAAATCTGATTTCAGTATACTACAAACCTGTCAGCTAACATACTATTACTCAATAAATCAAAAATCTACTCAGTGCATCTTGGTGTAAAACAGAACCTCAAATCCAAATCAGACTCATTGGTTTCAACTTCCAATGAATGTAGAACTTTCCAAAAAACAAAAACAAAATATATCCAGATGTGCAACTCTGAACTTACTTTGAAATCACATATTGATCATGCATGAAAAAAGTCCATCTTGGTTGCAGTGTTCTGTATCATTCCAGATATCGTTATCTGGAGCGATAATGTATAACAATATCTGGAGCGATACAGATATTGTTATACATTGTTATACATTTAATGTCAGAAAGAAACTTGTTTTACAGTTTGTACTACTTATAATGGACTATGCTGACATTGTTTATCAGAATGCGATTAAAACAGATTTTCATCCCCTCCATATTTTATGTAACAGACTCTGCAGATTTATGCTAAGTTGTTTTTTTTTTGACACACCATTGCACAATGCACACAACACATTCAGGTGGCCCTGTCTGGATATAGGACGTCAGTTTTCCTAGTATTAATTCATTTATTTATTTTCATTGTGTAATAAGGTGATAAGAGGGTTTTTATTCTGAGGGTTTTTACAAGGGGGGTTTCCATACAACATTCATATCATTTACAGAACATTTTGTTCCTAAACATTGTTTTTATTTTATGGCTGCTGACAGTATTTTCTATTCATGGAGTAATAAAGGGATAAATGAAAAAGAATCAATAAAATTCTTATGAAATATGACAGTTCCTTAATTCTAAAAATAAGCAAAATCATTCAGCACAAAAGTAAATAATTGCTTAAGAACAATTTTTTACAAAATTAGTTATCACAAAAATAAGCAATGTTCATGATTACAAAAATAAACACAACTCCTTTGAAAAAATAAAACTCATTCAGTACAAAATTAAGATTCAAAATTCTTATGAAATAAGCAAAATACTTAACCATGAAAATAAGCAGAACCCTTTGTTACAAAATTAAGTAAATTAGGCAAACTTGATTACAAAATGAATTAAAATTCTCGTGAAATGAAAAAAAATGTCAAATTACAAAATTCTTGTTGAAATGAAACATGCATATAAAAATCTACTGGATGTGGGATGGGCTCCTTGGAGGTGCTACTCTGCTTCCTGAGCTCCTTCAGCTGCAGAAACACCCACAGAATAATAATCCAGCTCAGTTTTCTACTGTGTGCCCGTTGTCTATCCCCTGCGGGCCTGTAAAACATGACAGCATGCATATGTGACTTACTCCTCTCTTCACTGGAATAAACACAGACTGAGTACCTCATTTCAGTCAGTGGTCTAAACAACAGACGTGTATAATTACCTTACAGTAGAAGCAAAGGGCACCAATCACCAACAGCAGAATCAGCGGCAGGGCTACCGCTCCAATAATATAAAGTTTTGGATTCAATCCTGAGACACACAGACAGCAATCACATCAAATCACACAACATCATGAGTCCATGAAACACAAACTGTAGTGACCTGAAATCACAGATTTATCTGTTATTACACTTTATATTCAGTCCATATTAAATGTTTGCACTTGATGTACTTAACATCATTGTGTTTGTTCATTATTACTGGTCCATATGTGTACTCAGGAAAGTATGGCCCGTCTGTCTCTCCTCTGGTGATCCTCCTGATGTTTCTCCTTTTTATGCCTCTGCACCAGCGATAGCTGTGGCCGGGGGCATTATGTTTTTGGGTTGTCCTTCTGTCCCATTCTTGTGAAATCAATAACTCAAGAACACCTTGAGACAATCTCTTCAAGTTTGGCACAAACGTCCACTTGGACATAAAAATGAACTGATTAGATTTTGGTGGACATGGGTCAAAGGTCAAGGTCACTGTGACCTCGTCTGGCTCATTCTTGTGGACATGATATCTCAAGAACGCCGTAAGGGGATAATGATGAAGTGATGATTTGGTATATCCAAAAGGTCAAAGGTCAAATGCACTGTGATATCATAATGTTCTGCAAAAATACTGGCTATGATTCAACGTTATAACTCAGGAACAGAAAAGGTTACTTTGGTCAGATACTGAATTGGTGACACCAATCTGTGTGCCAACTGTGCTAACTGTATAGACCTTCTGTGCTGCTAGGGGGGAGGACAAACCAGAATGGTGTGGAAACAGCTAGTGTCTGATTCGCTAGTAAACTAAAGGAAGCACCGTCTTGTATGACCAATCACAGAAGCTCTAGCACGTCTGTCAGAATCAATCACCTGACCTACACAGGCAGGCCCACACCTTAATAACTCACCATAGACACTGGCTGTATTCAGAACCACCTACTACATGCTACAGTACCAACAAATGCAGTATGCAGTATGTCCTACATGCTGCTTTTCATAGTGGTATGCAGTACGAAACTGTTGAATCGATTTATTTTGCAGTATGCCAGACACCATCTCAGCTCGTCCTGGCAGTATGTGTTTACTCTGGTTATCTTCTCTCTTATGTATAATTACAATTAAACAAAATATGATATAAAGGACAACCCTGCCTCTTTTCATTTTAAAACTATCAAGATGTATGTATTTTTAGTGTCACACTGCATGTGCTCTCATACCCAAACACTTCATACTACAATCCATACTATATCTCACCTGTAATGTATTCATATTTATACCACTGTCTTTTTCCTGTACATATCTTGTCCATAGTATATTCACTCTATTCATATCATACTGTATTATTATGTATACAGTATAACACCATACTGATGGCATTACTTGTACCTAAACCTGCACTAGAAATTAAACTGATACCATTTCTGCTCTTCCTACTGCTATTGCTGCTCATATACAAACAGTAACATGGAGATAGTGGAAGGAGGGGAGCATGTCGGCTGAAATCAGTGGCCCAATGGCAGACTCATAGTCAGAGCATACATCCGGTGGGTCCGGCTACTCTCAGACCAAAGGTTGCCTATTACAGTAGATATGCCAACAGAGCCAACAGCAAATTTCAAAAGGACTTGCTGAGATGAGGCTGTTTTCAGTGGAGTACCATGAGCAATGACCGTACACTGGCGAGGCACGCTGACCATCCCGATAGGTTCTATCTTGACAAACTGACCACAAATTTGTTGTGTAAACAAGTGAATTCTTGCCTAAAAAGCCAAAAGTACATTTTGAGACACAATAACAGTAGTATTAAATTTTTTAAACTTAGGGCCCACAGTTGTGAGCTCTCTCCCCCACCATGCTGCTGGTTGGTGTAAGCACTTTGCATTATGGGATACAGTAGGCGAGGTAGAATGATCCGATGTATACTGGAGATTTTTTCCAAATCACAACATCTGTGTATTTTTGGCATAATGCAGATTTTGCTTTTGTTTGCACACTGCATACTACATGCTACATTTTGGCCAAATCAATGACAGTATTCTCACTGTTTTTCCAGAAGCAACAACATGCATAGACACTGGGGTCAGCTGATCATTTTCAGTCCGTTTGGATGAATCCTGTTTTCCAAACCCACATGTATGTAGGATGGAAAACTACACTCAACTTACCTGAGACAGTGACAGAGAGCAGACGACTCTGAGAGGAGAAGCTATGAGAAAAAACATAGACGTGATAAACACAGCTGTAGTTTCCTTGGTGGGCGGACTCTGCAGAAAACAGGAAGTGGGCAGAGTGATTGACAGCTTGCTCGGTGTAGTTGTGTGCTGAGTTGGAGGAGGTGAAGGTGAGCTCAAAGTAGCCTTCTGGGTACTGTGGTTGGACGGAGCAGCTGATGGTGAAGGGCGAGCCCCAGTTCACCTGAAACTCCTGCTGCTGGGCCTCAGAGACCCTGCCCATGGAGGAGGACACAGAGATGTTGGGCTGAAGCAGCAGGTCTGTAAAAAAAGAGATGGTGAGAGGTTGCATTCAACCTCTGTTCAACAAAATGGACCCTGAAAAAGCATGTGATGTCACAGGTCTGTCTGTCTGCTTGTCTTTAGGCACTATAGGATGTCATTGTCCTCGATAACTTTTCAGCTCACTCCAACAGAAACACACTGAAAACATTACTGTCATAGATGATGTCATAAATTATGTCACTGATAGGCCTACCTGAGCAGATGAGATTCCGAAAAAAGGAAGAGGAACTTGTTGAAGCACACTCCCTCAAAGCAAATCCAGAGAGAACACAGTCAGAGTTGAGATTCCATACAGATCTGTCTGAGGACTCTACCAGTCCTGCAGAAAGCGCAGAGCCACAGCCCAGTTCTTTACAGGCAGCAACTGCTGGCTCCACAGAAAAAACATCAATAAAAAATTTCACTGGTCTCCAGTCTCCATTATGTTTCAGCTCCAGTGTTCCTGCACATCGACTGTTTTCTCCCACCAACCTGACAGGCTCTGAACAGAAACAAGAGAGTCATCAGTTAAAGGATACAGTGAGTTTCATTAGAACAGAAATGAACAGAATCAGAGCTGCAGCTCCTCTTCTACCTGAGCAGGTGAGTCCAACAGCTTTGCCAGGTGAGCAGGTGTCTCTCTCTGAGCCTGAGCTTCTACAGTCCAGGAGAGCAGACTCATTGCCTTCACACTGAAACTCTCTGGACCACATTGGAGCCTCCTCTTCTCCATAGAGTCCCCCCTGGAGGACTAAAGGAGGCCCACAGCCAAGCTCCCTACACACCACCTCTGCATCCTGCTGGTCAAAGTGAGCTTCACACACTGAGGACCACCTCTGGTTAGATTGCTTAGACTGGTTAGACTTCACCTCCAGTCTACCTGAGCACAGACTGGTCCCATTCACCAGCCTAACAGAGTCTGGAGAGATAATAGAAGATAAAATAGAGAGAGATAAATCTCATACCTATGCAGGAGCAAGCGTAAAATCAAAAATCTACTCTGTTTCTATGGTAACAACTCACAGTAACAGCTTGAAACAATGGCGCATCTCTCATATAGACTCTACAATGAGCGGGAATTTAGACAAGGGAGAGTTATTACACATAGAAACAATTCATTGGACATAAACAACAACGAGGAGCTGATTGAGAGGTTTCGATTCTGTCTGAGAGATCTCTTTGAACTTCTTGAAGAGCTGTCACTGGACTTGCAGTTTGTATCTGACCCTAACGCAGCACTGTCATCAGCATTGCAGCTGTTAACGTTATGCAAATGGTGCTTTCCAAAATGTCACTGGCACTTAGCCACTGCCTTGGGCATTTATGCCCATCTGCCAAATGAAGTGGAGTCAGTAGTAATGAAATGGCGATTCTGCCTCCAGCATTCCTGGCATCGTGGGGTGCATCAGTGGTGCTCATATACGGATCCAGACACCATGTGAACATGAGTATCTGAATGTCAACCGCAAGGAATACCATTTCATCAATGGTCGAATTGCTTGCAATGCAAATTATTCCATCTTTAATTTGGTGGCAAGGTGGCCTAGATCTACCCACGATGCACACATCCTTTGGGACAGTGCCTTGTATTAGGACTTTGGTGCTGGCGGAATCAATGGGCTACTACTCTCTGACAGTGGCTTCCCACTGAAACACTAGCTGATCACACCAATCATCACTCCAAGGACCAAACAGGAATGATATTATAACACCATCTACGCCGCCACTAGATTGGTTGTTGAGTGATGCATGTCCTTAAAGGAGAAGTCCGGTATTTTGCACTTTGAGCCCCATTTCTGGGTTGTATGATGAACTAGAGTGGTTAAGACTAAAATTGTGATGATTGCTCCTTTTCAGAGAATTTGACTTTCCTCTGCCTGGCTTAACAGTGCTGCCTGTGGCCATATGTGAATCTGTCCTAAAACCACCCTAAACGTTTGTCTTCAAAGCCATGTAACTCACCGAGTGGTCAGTGGTGTTCATTGATGTTTTGACATAAAAATTGTAGCAAAAGTAACAGATTTATCTTAAATAATATATTAATTACCAAAATGGTATGGCTAAAATAACATAGTGCGTGGTTGCATTTGTTCAATTTGAGACAATATCAAAGAAATAATGAAACATTAACACAAATTGACCCTTAGGGGGCAGTCATGCAAAAACACGCATCAGATACAGAATGAAATATACTAAGGACCAAGTCATTTGTAGTCAGAATGACACATATCTCACCACAAATATTCTCTAATAACTCCTGAAACCCTCTTCAGCATTAACACACTATTTGCAATGACCTGAAATCCTCTTGATGATCCATACAATCTTATTTTGGGGTATGGCCTTCCATTCCGCAAATAAGACACTGGGAAGTCTATGAACAAATCTGGAAGATGTTCTCTGCCTCTAACAGGCCTGGAGAGCATGTCCCAGATATGCATGATTTGGTTTAGGTCGGGAGGCCTGGCTGGCCAGTCTATTACAAAGATAACTTCGTCCTCAAGGACACCTGAACTTTGTGGGGACAGTCATAATGTTGCATTAAGGGGAAGTTGTCACCAACATGCCTGCAAATGGTCTGACAATAGGCACCAGGATTTCATTGCAGTATCTTACCACCTCTACCAAACATGTCTAGTCCATATGACCACCCAAACACACTCAGGCCCAAACCATGACAGAACCTCACAGTAGCTATCAACTTCCACACTGTTGCAGTCAGCATGCCGCTTTCCCTGGCATCTCCAAACTCTAACATGCCTATCATCAGTTGAAACAGTAAACCTGCTGTTGTCTGTGAAGAGTAACTGCTTCCACTGACAGAGTTGCCAGCTCTGACGTTCATGTGCAAATTCAATCATGCTGTACGATATTCTGCAGTGAGAAGACGGCCTTTGACTGGTCATCTGGTTCTCATACCATCATCATGGAGTCTATTCTGTTTCTAACAGTCTAGTTGAATAAGTCAACTACAGTAGCACAGTGGAAGTCAATTTCCAAGAATAGAGCCAAGGTGATGAGATAATGGTCTTATCTCGGGGGGTTTTTCATCACGCTAACATATGCTCCCTCGCCTCCTCTCTCCGACCATGAAGCAGGAATTGCTCGCCTTCCACCATCATGAAAAGGAGAGAGGAGTCTACTGGAGGAGCTCAGAGCAAGGTACACTGAAGTCTTTTATCGAGTGCCATGACTACTGTCTTCCATGATGTATAATGCCACACCTCCACATGATTCTTTATTCACACAGCCCTTACTTTATAGTGTCGTGATAGGGATCTACAGATAACATAACATGACACAGTTACATTGTGAGATGCAATATAATGCTTCGTCACCTTGTGTGTGATAAATCTAACAAGTGTTATGGTATCACACAAAGCAGCAGTTTTTTTTTTGTTTATTTTCATCTTACAATACAATTGAAAAGGCCCCTTGTATATGCAAGACTTTTACTGGCTGAGAGGAGATGTTCCTATCTATCTATCTATGAAAGATACTGTAAGGTTTTGAAGCTGTTCTTAAATAAGGGGTTCTGTGGACATTTGTACTAGTCAGTTTGACAGGTGATACAGCTGTGCAGCACGTCGTCACTCATGACTGACACCATGCAACCTAGGATTTCTCATTTTGCAGATTTGACTCCTCCGTCCTCATGTCTCTTCCTTGCCTCCTCTGCTTGTTTTTTCCAAGGGCAGAACTAAGATGTGAGGAAAGGAAGCACGTGAGGGATGCGAGGGGCACATCAGCATGATGAAATGCACCCCAGGTGTTGTCATACGCAAACAGCATTGTCCTCGTCTCCTGCTGTACTGCCCAGTCTCCTGGTAACATCTCCATCATTGGCAGATCACACTTGGAGACACCACTAAAAGCCCTTTACCATTTTCCAGCGACTGAACTGCTCTTGCAATCTCAGTCTGGCCAAATGCTGTCTGACATCACCAAACACCATCATCCATAGACAAAACATCATCCTGTGCATAGACTGGATGAATAGCTAATTAAAGTAACACAAATTCCATTCCTTATACAGTTGTATGTTCACACAGACACTCCTCTAAGCATCTTATTCATGCTCCAGACAATTCAAACACAAACCCCTCTACAGTTAAATTAATCTCATAATCACATAAACAATGCACAACATCTAACGATTAAAGTAGACCAGGTGAGCCATTCTAAAAATATGTTCCTTTAAGTCTTTTTTGAGTGTATATATTGGTACATTCAGCACCTGAATTACTGAGGCAGCAGCTCATCAGACTTCATCATGGCTGGAAACAGTCTATTGCCATTCTAGTTGCTGCATCTGTGTGTAAACCATGGGTACATTACTATTATGGATGATGTCGTAGATGATGCCACTGATAGGCCTACCTGAGCAGGTGAGAACTATGATGAAGGAGGAGGAACTTGATGTTGCGCACTCCCTTAGAGCAAAGCCAGACTGAACACAGTGAGGCAAAATTAACCACACAGATCTGTCTGAGGATTCCTCTCTCCGTCCTACAGAAACAGCAGAGCCACAGTCCAACTCTCCACAGGCAACAACTGCTTCCCTCAGGGTCCAGTGTTCGTAACGATCAGACACTGGCCTCCAGTCTCCCTGATATTCCAGCTCCAGTGTTCCTGCACAGCGGCTGACTCCTCCCACCAACCTGACAGGCTCTGAACAGAAACAAGAGACTCATCAGTTAAAGGATACAGTGAGTTTCATTAGAACAGAAATGAACAAAATCAAAGCTGCAGCTCCTCTTCTACCTGAGCAGGTGAGTCCAACAGCTTTGCCAGGTGAGCAGGTGTCTCTCTCTGAGCCTGAGCTTTTACAGTCCAGGAGAGCAGACTCATTGCCTTCACACTGAAACCCTTTGGTCCACATTGGAGCCTCCACTTCTCCATAGAGCAACCCCTGGAGGGCTGAGGGAGGCCCACAGCCAAGCTCCCTACACACCACCTCTGCATCCTGCTGGTCAAAGTCAGCTTCACACACTGAGGACCACCTCTGGTTAGATCTAACCTCCAGCCTGCCTGAGCACAGACTGATCCCATTCACCAGCCTGACAGAGTCTGGAGAGATAACAGAAGATAAAATAGTAAAGAAGATAAAAAGACACGAGAAACAAAATAAAAAGATGTCATCAAACAACAAATCAGTGATTTAAACTTGACTCAGCACAATTCTAATCAGTGGTTGGTAGTAATGTGTTAAATTTACTCTGTTGCAAATACTTGAGTAATTTTTTCAATAAAATGTAATTGTACTTTTTTGCAGATTACCTTTAAGTCTTATTGAGTACATTTACAATAAAATATATGGCCTTGTACTTCATTACATCGGCTTAAATACTTCTCACCACTTTTACTGATACATTTATTTCAAATATGGTAAGATAGCCAGATTATGTGCAGAACTGAAATAGTATAAAGAGCACATCGCTATCAACGCTCACTTCTCCAGTTATACCCAATTTATGCAATATAAAGATTGTTTAGGAACCCCAGTATGCAGAAATATTTAAATACACCATTTTGAAAAATGGAAATGTTCCTTTTTCCTTCGCCAAAATTTAGCAGAACTTTGGAGCGTTATTTATCCCCCTCTCCGGCAAGATAGCATAACATGGTTGGTATCAATGGATGCCTTAGGTCCTCTACTTTAATATGACACCTGTCATACTGTTCACTATAGCCTTAAAACTGAGCCTGATACAGAAGGTTTTATTTGCTAATATTAGTCTGTCTCAATTCTCACCATCAGCTTCGCCTGTCATACCTGGTGCTTCTTCACTTCTTTTTTTTTTTGCTAGGCATTTGGTTATTGCCTCTCCACTCCTTTCATTAGTTCGTGCTCTCTGTGCTGTGGCATTTCTTTTTTGAGCCCCTGATTTTTGGTGAGGCATTCTGACTTAGTCAGTCAGGCTCAATCTGTTCGCCTCATATTCAAATTAGCAGTACTTGTGTGTTCTGTGCATCTGACCCTCGCTGTCAGATGGACTGCACCATTTTAAATTACCTGCGGGAGTGGGGGTATCAAATGGCAGGCTGAAATGAGTTTTAATGATAACAATACATTTATTTATCATGGAAGTACATTTAACTTGCATTGCCAGTGATTTAAGTCTGTAAGTAAATCGTTGCACTTGATTCCATTCAAGGGCCAACCGATGACCTTTTCATGGGCCCCCCCTTGGCCTTGGGCTGGGGTCATCTGTCCCCTTTGACCCCTCTGATGGTGGGCATGCATTACTGTCATAGATGGTGTCATAGATGGGCTTACCTAAACAGGTGAGATCTGCCATGGAGGAAGAGGAGCTTGACTCTACACACTCCCTCAGAGAAAATCCAGAAAGAACACAGTTAGAGTTGATTTCCCACACAGGTCTGCGTGAAGACTCCTCTCTCAGTCCCACAGAAACAGCAGAGCCACAGTCCAGCTCTCTACATGCAACTGCTGCTTCGTCCAGGGACCAGTTAATTGAATTTTTACCCACTGGTCTCCAGTCTCCATTATGTTTCAGCTCCAGTGTTCCTCCACAGCGACTGTCTCCTCCCACCAACCTGACAGGCTCTGAACAGAAACAGTCATCTCTTTAAATATACAGTTAGTTTCATTAGAACAGAAATGAACAGAACCAAAGCTGCAGCTCTGCTTCTACCTGAGCAGGTGAGTCCAACAGCTTTGCCAGGTGAGCAGGTGTCTCTCTCTGAGCCTGAGCTTCTACAGTCCAGGAGAGCAGACTCATTGCCTTCACACTGGAACTCTTTGGTCCACATTGGAGCCTCCATTTCTCCATAGAGTCCCCCCTGGAGGACTGAAGGAGGCCCGCAGCTAAGCTCCCTACACACCACCTCTGCATCCTGCTGGTCAAAGTCAGTTTCACACACTGAGGACCACCTCTGGATAGATTGGTTAGACTTCACCTCCAGTCTACCTGAGCACAAACTGGTCCCATTCACCAGCCTGACAGAGTCTGAAGAGATAATAGAAGATAAAATAGAGAGAGATAAAAGACACCAAACGCAAAATAAAAAGATGTCATCAAACAACAAATCAGTGATTCAACCTGAACTCGGAACAATTTCAACATCAGTTCACTAACAACACAACACATCTTTATAACTACAGACTGCAGCTATTTTGCCATCACATTCACATTTAATACACTTTTACATTTGTTATCCATTTTGAATACTTTCAACGTGTTCTGGCCCAGGGGACTCCAAAAGCAGCAGACAAGTATTTTTTCCATACAGAAATATATCTTGGTGCATTCAGCAGCAAATTTACTGAGGCGGCAGCTCATCAGACTCTGTCATGGCTGCTGTAGACAGTCTGCTGCCATTCTAGTTGGTGCATGTGTGAGCCTGTTGGTGATCCAGTTACAAGTGGACAGTGCTATAATACAAGCGTAAACAACCACCAGGACACGTAGTGATCCGATCACTCAAACCACTTGCTGAGGCGTTCAGGGACACATTTGACCACATATCTTTTGTAGTGTACACAATTATGTCTCCTGATGTGTCCCTTAACAAGGACTACTTTAATACAGGATGTGGTGGTAATTTTGGTGACAGCACTATAACGCTCTCTACGCCCATTTCATGACGAGTTGGGCAAAGCATTGTGTGACCATCCATTGTTTTGTCCTGTCGACGGAGACATGTTGAATTCTGCTGAAAGCGACATCTGCAGTTGCACAGACACAACCGTTAACTTGACTAGCGAGCGGTTAGCAAGCATGGACTTAATAGTTGTGCACAGGGCCCTTTGACCTTCTAGTGTAAGTGGCGTAAGCAATAACAAAATTTGAACACATGTGGTCAGCTGAAGACAAGTAACAGACATAGGTGTGAACAGCGATGTGTCTCAGCTGTTCACTGGTGTCCAGATCACCAAAAAACATGTTCATACCAGGTGTAAACATTTTCATATGTGAGTCAACCTGGCTGAATTCCTGTCATAGATGATGTCACTGATGAGCTTACCTGAGCAGATGAGATCTGTGATGGAAGAAGAGCTATCTGACACTACACACTTGCTCAAAGCAGTTCTAAAGTTATCACAGCCAGAGGTCATCCACACAGATCTGTCTGAGGACCCCTCTCTCCATCCTACAGAAAGAGCAGAGCCACAGTCCAACTCTCTACAGACAATAACTGCTGTCTTTAGGGTCCAGACATCGTGGACAGCAGTCATTGGTCTCCAGTCTCCATTATGTTTCAGCTCCAGTGTTCCTGCACAGCGACTGTCTCCTCCCACCAACCTGACAGGGTCTGAACAGAAACAAGAGAGTCATCAGTAAAAAAATAAAGTGAGTTTCATTAGAACAGAAATGAACAGAATCAGAGCTGCAGCTCCTCTTCTACCTGAGCAGGTGAGTCCAACAGCTTTGCCAGGTGAGCAGGTGTCTCTCTCTGAGCCTGAGCTTCTACAGTCCAGGAGAGCAGACTCATTGCCTTCACACTGAAACTCTCTGGTCCACATTGGAGCCTCCTCTTCTCCATAGAGTCCCCCCTGGAGGACTGAAGGAGGCCCACAGCCAAGCTCCCTACACACCACCTCTGCATCCTGCTGGTCAAAGTCAGCTTCACACACTGAGGACCACCTCTGGTTAGACTGCTTAGACTTCACCTCCAGTCTACCTGAGCACAGACTGATCCCATTCACCAGCCTGACAGAGTCTGGAGAGATAATAGAAGATTAAAAAAGGGAGAGAGATAAAAGACATCAGACACAAAATAAAAAGGTGTCATCAAACAACAATTTTGTGATTTAAACTGAACTCAGCACAATTCCAACATCAGTTCAATAACAACAGAACGCATCTTAATAACACCACAGACGGCAGAAGTCTGAATCACAATCACAATCTTTGCTCGCAATACAGAAAGGTTCAAAAGTTTTAACTATTTTTTATCTTCCTGAGAAGATCTGTTACCCAAAATAAAATCTGTTTGGAAAGTAATCCCTAAAATCTAAAAGTGTGCAACTTTTTAAACACCACATGCGTGTGAAGATACTGATGAGCTGCTCAGAGTTGTGGCAAGAAGGTCACTGGTGCCTCTTACAATGAAGACCAAAGAACCTGCTGGTGGAAAGCAGAGGCTCAGAAAGCTGTCAAACTGAAGAAGGCATCCTTTCAGGCTGATTTGTGGTTGGCCTTTGGGACTCCTGAAGTAGCAGACTTAAAAAATATATCTTGGCACATTCAGCACCTGATTTAGCTGAGGAAGCAGCTCATCAGACTCTGTCATGGCTGCTGGAGTCAGTCTGCTGCCATTCTTGCTACTGCAAGTATGTGTCAGCCTGGCTACATGACCGTTATTGGTTGATTACAAAACCGCCTACTACTAACGAACACGATGTGCAGTATGTACTATATACTACAAAAAATCAGAAATCATTTCTTTGACTATAAATAATGTGAAGAGCAAAGCATGTAAAAAGACAATAAAATTGGTCCCAAAACTGAGCCCTGAGGCACACCATACCTGACAGAAGAAAATGGAGAGAAATGGTTGTTCACAGAGACACAAAACCTCCTGTTTGTCAGATAAGATGACAGGGTGGTTATGTTGTACACTTGATATTCACTCTCTATACACAAATATTGACCATCAGCAAGGACCTGACACACTAGAGTATTTCCTTGACAAGAGATCGGCGAGAACACCCTCCACCTCCTTTCTGGTTAATCTAGCCTCCTTGGTTTTTAAAGAGGAATTATTTCTTTTTTAATGATGTACCTTATCTCCAGATTTCTGGTACTGCTATGGGCATCAAAATGGCACCCAGTTTTGTCTGTCTTTTTGTTGGTTACCTAGAAGAAGAAAAATTGTACGAACCACACAAGAATCCTTTTCTTCCTTTCATCATGTCTTGGAAGAGATACATTGATGATGTGTTTTTACTTTGGAAAGGATCTATACCCACCCTCCTAGAGTTTTACCGTTTTTAAATGACAATTTTGCAGGTCTAAAATTCACCCTTAATTATAGCCTTGAAGAAATCAATTTCCTTGATATCAATGTGACAAAAAAAGATAATGTCCTCTCTTCCTCTCTCTACCAAAAACCTACAGATCGAAACAAACTTCTTCATGCTGCAAGTTTTCACCCAATTCCTCTCAAAAAAAAAGTCTACCGTTTAGTCAACTTATCAGACTAAAGAGAATCTGCGCTGTCTCAGAACAGTATAGCAAAAGTAAAGATGAGATGCTAACAAAGTTCAGAGAAAGGAAGATTGGCTTGTAAATGCAGAAACAAAGGTAGACTCAAAAAGCAGAGATGCATATCTACAAATAAAGAAGTCTTTAAAACCTAAGCCGAACCTTGTATTCTGCACTACATTCACACGATTCACATTCACACAAATGTAATTCTAAAACATTGGCACATCCTCCAAAATGACTCATCTTTGAAAAGCACTTTTACTGATTCACCTATGGTCACTTTTAAAAGAGGAAGAAACCAGGGGCAAAAATTCCATTTCATAGTTGTGGGGGACAATAAACAGTAAAATTTTAGAGAATAATTCCAGGAGGTGGACAAGGAAAAAAAGTTGTAGCCTGTCTTTTATTCAGCATCTTTTACCGCAATTTGACGCTTTAATCTTCTCTCTATCTCTCCAACAGGCAGGCATAGGACCTTTCTTAGCACTGGCTGAGTCCAACTGCACATGTCCAGATTTAAAACAAAATGACTGAAATCAAATTAACGTGTACACATCGACAACAGTCAAGTGTGCCGTGCTGTCCAAGGTGCTGAGTGCGTCTGGAGCAGAGCTCTCCCTGTGCGCAGTAGTGTGAATATTTATGCTATTAAGTAAACGGAGAAAACATGTCTCTCATTGTTCAATAGCAGCAAAACAATAAGGCTTCATTCATCAAAGACAGAAACTCGATCTCTCGCCTTCTCTCCTTCTTTTTTCTCTGGCTTATTTGTGTGGAATGGATCCTTCATCTCTGGCTGGCTGCAAGAGCAAACCATTTTGTTTGTTCTTTTTTCATTTTTTTTTTTTTTACCGGCAGTGAGATCATAACTTTAAAAAATGTTTGAAAGAAAAGTAACCTAAGAAAATGTGTAATGCTGAATATTTCGTTTGTTTATAAGGTATTTTGAATTTTGAAACCTGTTTTATTGACCTGTTTGTCATAAATTACTTTTTTTGGACTTTAAACATTTATCTCAGCATTGCAAGTTATTGATAACGAGAGAGTCAAGACTCAAGCCAGCAGCAGCCACATGTGAAAAATGGCTTAACACTAAACATTTCCTGCAATTAAACTGGTAAACTGGTTTATAAACAGTGTGCTGTGAGATCTGCTGCTCCACACCTCACAACCGTGCATAATAGTCACGCGTAATGACTGCTCCTCGTCAGTTAAACTGCACATCTTTCATGTTTGTCTCGCTGACAGGTGGAGAGCCTACAGACAGGTACCCATTAGATACGAGCAGCTCCGCCACTGGCTGCTCTTGTCCTGTCCTCTCCCTTTTCTTTCTTTCCTGTCCTATCACTAAACTCTGAGCTTAATCATTAGCTTTTAGCTTAGCAGCACTCGTAATTGAGTAGGCTTTTGAACAATGCAGGAGAAATGTTGCAGACAGTTTATATTATCAGCCTGGGCCTGGTGCTTGTTGTAACAGTAAATGGAATGTGTTGTAACTTGTGTATGGTAAGCTGTGTCTGTGTACATCTTACCCCGCGATGCGCAATGTGGGCAGCCGGGCCCAGCCACACACTGCTACTGCTGCCAAGGAGCCCCACCCGTTGGAAAGAGTGTGGGATATACCACTACTAGGAATGGGAGGGGGGGACTAAATCTTTTAAGATTTAAATAGCACATTATTGCATGATTATAATGAGCACAGCTTACATTGTGCTTTCAATAAATACTACTGCATTGTTCAAAAATTATTAATTGTGTCTCAAATTATTCTAGGAGGGGACAGCTTTACAGCTTTTCCAGGGTGGTAATGTTAACCTCATTACCACTGTTCAACTGTCAATATAGTTCATACTGCATATATCTTATTTATTTACAGCACTATGCAAAGGTTTTAGGCAGGTGTGAAGAAATGCTGTAAAGTGAGAATGCTTTCTAAAATAAAATGTTTAATTGTTTATTTTTGTCGATTTACAAAATGCAAAGTGAGCCAAGAGAAGAAAAATCTAAGTCAAATCAATATTTGGTGTGACCACCCTTTGCCTTCAAATCAGCATCAAATTATCTAGGTAATCTTGCCCATGGTCAGGGATTTTGTAGAATCATAGTCAGGTGTATGATCAACCTATTATACCAAACAGGTACTGGCCATTGGGGTCTTCATTGAAGAATTACGACCAAAAAGTGATACCTCTGACGTGGAAACAAGGCCAAGCAACTCAACTATGCATGCTCACATAGGAAATGGGGTGCAGAAAATGGCAGCAGGTGCTCTGGGCTGATGAGTCAAATTTTGAAATATTTGGCTGTGGCAGAGGGCAGTTTGTTTGCTGAAGGGCTGGAGAGCCATACAATAGTGACCATCTGCAGGCAACAATGAAGCATGGTGGAGGCTTCTTGCAAGTTTGGGGCTGCCTTATTGCAAATAGAGTTTGGATTTGGTCAGGATTAATGGTGTCCTCAATGCTGAGAAATACAGGCAGATACTTATCCATCATGCAGTACCATCAGGGAGGCGTCTCACTGGCCCCAGATTTATTCTGCAGCAGGACAACGAGCCCAAACATAGAGCCAATGTCATTAGGAACTATCTTCAGTGTAAAAAAGAGCAAGGAATCCTCGAAGTGATGGTATGGCCCCCACAGGGCCCTGATCTCAACATCATCTGGTCTGTCTGGAATGACAAGAAGAGACAGAAGGATTTGAGGCAGCCTACATCCACATCCATCTGTGGTGACTTCTCCAAGATGTTTGGAACAACCTACCTGCCGAGTTCCTTCAAAAACTGTCTGCAAGTGTACCTAGAAGAATTGATGCTGTTTTGAAGGCTTAGGGTGGTCACACCAAACATTAATTTGATTTCGATTTTTCTTCTGTGCATTTTGTAAATCAATAAAAAAAAATGTATTTTTGAAAGCATTCTCACTTTACAGCATTCATTTCCCATTATATTTTCCACAAACAAATTACATCTCATGTTTAACCACAACAGAGATACCAAAGACGGTGGCAAATTTCAAAAGGACTTGCTGAGATGAGACTGTTCTCAACAGGGTACCATAAGCACTGACCGCTCACTGGCGAGGCATGCTGGATGTCCCACTAGTGGGAACTCACAACTCCAAAAAATGCAAATTTTGAAGTAGGCAATATTTTTGATAAATCCTCCACAGATTTGTCATTAAAAGAATTAAATTCTTACTTCAAAAAAATCTCACAACAACAGTAGTATTTTGGAAAATACAGTTTAAAGGTGCATGTTTTCTCCTCCACTATAGCTGCTGGTTGGTGTGAGTCGTGAGTTGTGGGATACAGTAAGTAAGGTACACTGGTCCGATGCATACTGGAGATTTTTTACAAATCAGTGCAATAATGCTAGTATTGGAGGCAGTTTTGAATACAGCCATATTTGATATCATAGATTATGTCACTGATGGGCTTACCTAGGCAGGTGAGATTTAAGATGTAGGAAGAGAAATCTGATGATGCACACTCCCTCAGAGCAGATCCAGACTGAACACAGTCAGAGCTGATGATCCACACAGATCTGTCTTTGGACTCCGCTGTCCGTCCAACAGAAACCGCAGAGCCACAGTCTATCTCTCTGCAAGCATCAACAGCTACCACCAGGGCCTCATTATAGCTCATGTAAACACCTCTTACTGGTCTCCAGTCTCCCTGATGTTTCACCTCCAGTGTTCCTGCACAGCGACTGTCTCCTTTCACCACCCTGACAGATTCTGTAAAAGAAGTGAATTAAACAAAGAAAAGAATGAATGAAACACTGACTGCTGATTCTGCTTTATTGATTCTTTATTTCTCCTTTCATTCTCTGTTTACCTGTTGACTTGTGTTCTCCTTCAGCCTGGAGTACTGAGGAGAAAATCAGGAGATTTACATCAGTATAAAGCTGCATGACTGGACAGTATATTGACTTTCAACTGAGAAATTTGGATGTGATTTTTTGGTAAGGCTCCAAAATGATACAGATGATACAGACTAATATTTGCACACTGTAGAGAATGAAAAATCTCACTATTGCAAATCCCAGTGAAATATGGTCTAAATGTGAACATTCAATCAACGTCTTCAAATAATCGATGAAAAAACTTTAACTTTTGAACCTTTTCTGGACGTCTTTTCAGTGATGATCATAGTCATCTTTTTAACAGAAAAATGTTTGCTGGACGGACTTAACTCTTCAAAATGAAGCCAACACGGCAGTGCCAAAAACTGCAATTCCTCTCACTTGAGGCTGGCTCAAAGGGCAAGTCAATCCCATTAGACTCCAGTGTTAAAGTGCTAAACTTTACAGCAGACATAAACATGTTTACAGCCTGGTACCAAAAAAAATTGGTTTTGGTCTCTATTTCCAATTTCCCCGTTCATGACAACTGTACAGGGGTGAATTTTCAAATCAGTCAGTTTACATTATATTAAGTTACACAAGCCTGTCACCCAAAGGGCGGGGCGCTTTGAGTGACAGGCTGTCTTCCAATAGTGCCCTTAGCTTCTCTGTCAGATCAGAATAATACATTCATAATGGATTAAAAGAAGAATAAAAAATGTGATGTTTGTCTGTGTGAGCAGTTTATTCTCTTATTTAAAGATTCAATACAATACTTCAAAGAATAACAGCTCATCTTTAAAGCAGAGTCCTACCTGAGCTCCACGGCAACAGCAACAGTAGCAACAAGTGATCCATGTCGACGGTCTCTCTGAGCCCGTCTGTATGTCTTCCTGTTTGTATGCTCTCTGCTCTGATCATTACATGTCAGTGAATATCTGCAAACAGGAAGAGGTGGAGCTTTACTGGAATATATTTGTTTTTGTTATCTTTAGTTTTAAAGAAGATATTTACACATCTCTGGACTGCAATTGTGTGAAACTGATGATCTTTCATTCCCTCATAATATGTACCTTGCTAAATAATAACTGTAGCAAGGTGGATGGAGATCAGTAGAGGAGATTATATGCCATGCTTCAATAAAAACAATACCTTTCTGCACAGGCAATCAACAAAGGCTACAAATAACCGATAGTACACTAATTAGAAATACTTTGGAGACTTGGGGTAGACATAAGATAAACTGTGAAAAAATAAGAGATGATTTAACAGTATTGAGAGGGATAAAGAACCCTGATGATACTCCAAAGAAACATATCTGGGTATAAAAGGGACTGACCACATTTGGGCAATGTCTAAACAAAAATGGAATGTCATTTGAATCTCTAAGGCAACATTGCCATCTACCACTCTCTCAAGTCTTCATTTGCAAAAGAGAGGTTACACCCAGATTTGTGAAATAGGGAGGGGAGGAAGAAAGACAAGAAACAATCTTTATCCTCTTGTGCAATTCCAAAGTACGACATCAGATTTAGGCACCTTATTTATCTTATTTACATGACTGCATGTCTTTTTTGTCATTACATGTCCGCACCTTTACAAATCCCTGTCTTGAACACCAGGTGATGTGGTGGTCCACTTTGACATTGTTATCTGTAGCCTTTAGACTTAAGCTTCTAACTATCTTTGTCTTTTTGACCTGTTTTTGCTGATGAGTGAGTTTGACATCCTGGATATATCCTTCAAACACAGACTGTAGACCTCTCTGTCTGCTTCTCTCTGAAATTGCTTTGTAATTTTTCAAAAAGTTGCTAATATTTCTTCAGGGAGTGCAGTGAGTTACAGTGTGGGCTTCATGCTCCCTCTGACAGCTTGACAGACCATCACAAAGGGGCGGGGCCTAGCCAGGGGTCAATTGTAAAATACATTCAAAATGCTGAAGGGAGTGTGGTGAATCATGTGCCAGCTTTGGACATATATTTTGGTTCTGACCATCATTACAATTGTTATGGAATCATATAGAGAAGGAAAGTAGTACTATCTTGAAATGTGTTATTCACTTAAATGCAGATTTTGTGCTGTTAGGCAAAATGACAGACAAAATACAAAATGAAAATGATAAATATTTCTAAAGGATACTGCATATCACAGCAATGTCACAGATAACAAGACATTGGCTTCAAAAACCACTGGGGCTGTATTCACAAAGCTTCCTAATACAAAGAGTTGCTCCTGATGGAGTTTTAAGAAAATTCTTAGAATTGTGACATTTTCTTGAAATTTCCCCTTTAAGTTCAGACTGGGTCTTTGTAAAGACAAAATAAAATTTTATTACAAAGCATCTTAGACCTTAAAAGAGCTCCTAAGGTGAAAAACTGTTTGGAGCAGGGAGGAGGACTTTTAAGAGGCTTACGAGTTTCTTAATCAGAGGAGAAAATGGCAGAAAGATAAAGAGGTTGGAGAAATATTCGCCAAACACTAGATGACAGTGAGTTAATGAAATAGATTAGATTGTGCAAGAATTATGTTTGTGGTTGATCCCATTAGGAATACGCACACATTTCCCACCAAATGAAAAAACAATATAATGCCAGAAACAAAATTAGCACAACATTAAGATATTTGTAAAAACTACAAAAATGCAACAGTGCAGCAGTGATGACTTGGGTCTGTCTCAACCTTCCATCAGCAGATTGATCACATCAACAATGACAAAATTTTCACAGTCAGCAGTTCATTTCACTTCCACTGGGTGTCCACACCTTGCAGGATCACAGCGGGGCGTGTCTGTGACAACCAATCACATCTGTTAAAAGAATACATCATACCCAGCAATGGGATCAACCACACCTCTTTACTACAGTAAAAGTTTCTGTCCCCTCCTTGCTCTGAGTTCCTCTGAGAACTTTCCAAAATCACCCCTAACTTGGAACTCCTTACTAAAATTTTTAGGCCAAGTTAAGAGCTCACTGAGAGTATTCTCAGAATGTTTGTGAATACAGCTCCTGATAGACAAGTGGAGAGACAGAGTTCAATGAATAGATAGAGACTTAACTTGTAAAATTATAGGGAACCTCAAAAAAATATTGTCTAAGTGGTCAAGTTACTGTCATGTGGGAAAAGAATAATGAACAGAAGCCACTGGGATGTGTTTCTCTACATTTGGTCTGACAGTCATCAAGAGGAGCCATACCTACTTTGATATGGCCTTGTATTTTTTTTTCTTATTCTCCTTTTGTTTTTTCACTCTGTATTTTTTTCTTGTATTGTTTTTTTTCGTGTGTGTGTGTGTGTGTACATGTGAGTGCATTTGTGTAAGTGTACATGAACACATATACATAAAGGCTTATTTGTGTATTTGTATATGGTACTCTTTGTATTATATTCTGTGATTTTATTTACTTATTTATTTATTCATTTCATTTTTATATGAAATATGAAATGGGGGTCAAGGATATTTTTATGATTTCAAAATTATGATAACATACTTTAAAAAATTAAACCTGTACTGTAACTATCTATCTTTATTTATCACTATATACCAATTGTTTGTTATTCTCATGTATCACTGGGTGACTCACCACTATGGGGTGCCGTTTGTAAAGTGGCTCACGCTGAAAATAACATCAACATTTTGCCACATTTAGCTTAAAACAATGTTTAAAAAAGTGTTGTGAATTTTTTAACGTCACCTTTTACCACATTTACAGCAATATTTGTTAACTTAGAAATATATTAAATAGTTAAATCTAAATATTAAATGTGGCGCCTAAATGTTAAATGTTAAATCTAAATATTAAATCTAAATGGTAAATATAAATATAAATATAAATATAAATGTTAAATCTAAATGCTAAATATAAATATAAATATAAATATAAATGTTAAATCTAAATACTAAATATAAATCTAAATGTTAAATGTTAAATCTAAATGTTCTGGGTGAAACTAAATATCTAGCTAATATGCAAATTCACACTGCCGGTCACTGGAAGTACCAAAATAAAAGCTCGAGATGGTCAGACTGTGTTTATAGAATCAAATAACAAATTAAAACGAACTTATCGGGGGAAATGGACACTTGAACATACATTAGCGTGATAATAACTACCTAAAATAACAAGAAACGTGTTTGGAGAAATTTTATTTGACATGTACTTTGAGTTGTTAGTGTCTCTTCGGAGGGATTAACAACCTAAACTAAGCTAACAACTGTTAGCTCTTAGCCCCGTTAGCGGTGTCTGTAATGACTCATTAACTCTTAAACAGTCCGTGGAAAAAAATATTTTTTCCAGTGGATAAGGACATTTAGATTTATATTTAGCATTTAGATTTAACATTTATATTTATATTTAATATTTAGATTTAACATTTAGATTTAGATTTAGATTTAACATTTAGATTTAGATTTAGATTTGACATTTAACATTTAGGTGCCACATTTAATATTTAGATTTAACTATTTAATATATTTCTAAGTTAACAAATATTGCTGTAAATGTGGTAAAAGGAGACGTTAAAAACTTCACAATACTTTTTTAAACATTGTTTGAAGCTAAATGTGGCAAAATGTTGATGTTATTTTCAGTGTGAGACACTTTACAAACGGCACCCCATACACCACCTTGGTTTGCCAAACAGATGTCATCAGTGTAGATGAACTTGCGGGATCTGATGATGACATCACCAGATCTCGCAATTTCATCTACACTAATGACATCTGTTTGGCAAACCAAGCTACTGACCTGGCCTCTTTGGAGCAGGTGATCAGTGAGGACCTTGCAAAAGTGGACCAGTACTGCAAAGCCTGGCACCTACAACCAAGCCCAGCAAAAACAGTCTCTAGTGTTTTCCATCTTCAAAACTCAGAAGCTGCGAAACAATTGGACATCAGACTGAGTGGACTTCAGCTCAGACACGCCCCTAATCCAACATACCTGGGAGTGACTCTGGACAGGACACTGTCATTCAAGGAACACCTTAAAGGAACAGCAGCAAAGGTGAAATCCAGAAACAACCTCCTCTGCAAACTTGCAGGTGCAAAATGGGGTGCAGGAGCCCCCACACTGTGCACCTCAGCTTTGGCCCTGTCATATTCTGCAGCAGAATACTGTGCCCCTATCTGCTCCAGGTCACCCCACACACACCACATAGACACCCAGCTTAACACCACTATGCGAATCATAACTGGGACTATTCGTTCAACATCGCTCCCCTGGCTCCCTGTCCTCTGTAAGATACTCCCCCCCAACATCAGACGAACTGAACTCACCTATAGGATGCTCCAAAAGGTCAAAGACTCCCCCATTTACCAATCTACGCTGACATCTTCAACCCACCACTTGCTCATCTCCGATCTAGACGTCCAATTTGGAAGGACCCCCCCACCCACTGACATTGATGCCCTGTCTGCCTGGGTGACTGAATGGGAATCTAAAGATATTCCAAACAAACATCTAGTGTCAGACCCGACTCAACCAGTCCCTGGCACCAACCTCCCAAGGAGACAGTAGTCCACCTTAAGCAAATTTAGGACTGGTCAAGGTCCCTGCTTGGCCAGCCTTCACAGATGGGGAGCAGCCTGAGCCCACTGTGTGCTTGTGGAGAGGAGCAAACCATGGAGCATATTATTGAAGCCTGCCCTCTCCAAAGACTAAAAGGAGGTCTAGTCTCCCTCTACAATATAAATCAAGAGGCTACTGCTTGGCTTGAGAAATTTGCATTCACTAAATAAATAAACTCACCTACTGATGTAATTTCTCATAAGCTATATACAGCTAAGATATATGAAATGGTATGATGACAATATAAAGTATTTAAAAAATAGTCCATAAATCTGCAGGATGTTTTCAGTTCTGCTACTTTCTTTATTCATAACAACTCAGATTGTTTTGCTCTATAGGCTCATTTTTCAGTTTCTACTTTTTATTTTGACATAGATCTTATTTCATAGCATGGTGAATGTGTAAGCTACAAGTTGTCCACAAAAGTGTTTTGGAGTCATTTGATGGCGTATTTGATTAGTTTTGAGGGAGAGAAGGGGCTGTACTGTTCACCTCCATTTTGTGAGCTGAGCAGCGGGCAGCTCTGCCCCACCGATCTCAGAACAACAGGCACTGATAATTAAAGGTAATGTACCTAACCATATGACTGTAGCGATTACAGCAATAGGCAAATTTGCCAAAATGTCGAACTATCCCTTTAAGACGTGTCTGTTCACTTTAGCCGGGGTCATCCCTATGTTTCCAGGGTTCTATGTTTCCCGGGTTCTATGTTCCCCACTTAACCCTGCAAAAAAGCTTCTATGTTCCCTGCTTACACAAAAAGGGTTCTATATTTCCCGCTTGGTTGAGCAGGCAACATAGAACTCGGGAAACATAGAACCTTTTTTGCAGGGTTAAGGGGGGAACATAGAACCCAGGAAACATAGAACCCTGGAAACATAGATACGCTCCCACTTTGGCCTTTAACTCACTCTGACTTTCCGATACAGGTCTGAAACACTATTTTATGCTTTAAATTTCTATTTACGCTTCTCATTGCTGCAACTCTTTTAAAATCCTACTTGATTCATAGTTTTACAATTCTATGATTTTATGAATCAGTTCTGTTTTATGTTCATTCTATTTTCATGTGAAGCACTCAGTGCTTATAATACCCTTATTGTAGAGGACTTTGTGCTGCATTTCTTGTATGAAAGGTGCTATATAAATAAAGTTTATTATTATTATTATTAGTTGTTGTTGTAATTATTATTATTGATGCATTAAAATGTCACTTTTATGCTGCAGCTTGCTTAAATTACTTTATACACTGCTTGGTACCATATTTATCAATTGATTATATTTTGTCAGTAATCTGTATCTGTCAAGTAACTAAAGCTGTCAAATAAATGTAGTGCACTAAAAGTAGAGTGAAAATGACTAAATAAACTTCAGTTACTTGAAAACTGTACTTAAATGCACTTAGGTAAACAGTGTATCACTGGGAAGGGGTGGCTGTAGTAAATGAAAAGAGACGATGAAGAGGAAAGTCATGACAGTGACAAGGAAGAGGGGAGAGAATAAAAATGAATACATTAATTAATAAATAAATAAAACTACAGTAAATAGAAATACGGTAAACATTTAGGATTATAAAATATCGAAAAAGAGAGAAAATGGCTATTATTATTACATGTTGCACTGATTACAGAGGGATGTAATAAGCTAATGGAGGCAGCAGGGGTCAGACTATAGCTGGTGATATAAAAAGTGGGACAAGAAATGGGTGTGAATGCATGCTTGTGAGTATGTTCAAAAACAGAGGGGAAAAGAAAAAGAAAACAAACAAAAAGATAAACACTAAATTATATTATAATGATGATGATAATAAAAACAATAAAATAACACTAATTCTTGAGTACTGGGGGGGGGGAAATATTTTGATTTTTCACTTTTTAGCAAAGCTTAAAAATATTTTTTAAAACATCAAAGTCTTGAACACTAAAGCTTCCCTGTGATTTCTTCTTTTTTTTCTTAAATAGCATAAGTTCTTACGGAGCTGACAAACAGATATGCATTTATCCATTGCACTGCAATCATAGTGTCATTTTATTTTATAACGTTGCTAAGAGTCCTCTTAATGCTAATCAAAATACTCATTTTAAAACCACAGTTCTTATTTAGTTTGTATTTAGGAGGGCTACGGAGTTGACCTGTTTTGGCTGAGACACACCCGATGCCAAGATTATTTAATACATTTATCAAAACATAGAAAACTCACCAGTGCTTGAGAAGCATCCCTGCCTTTGTGGAAATCAGGAAGTGAGACGCAAGTCTTCACGATCAATAATGCCTTCCGTTTCTTAATTGTTATTTCCTCGATCATGAGTCATGACAACATTAACAGTGTGCGAGGGATCAGACTTTGGTGCCAGTTTTAAGAGGATGAGACGCAGCTGCTGGACAGTGACAAGAGCAATAACAAGAACAACCATGCGCATATTTCGATTTTTTAAATAACGTCAGTAAGCATCACATAGCCTACGGTGTGTTTCTTTTTTTCTGGTGAAAGGATTTTTTAGTGAAAGTTGCAACAACAAGATATGATGGGTGTTATCAGCAGTGCCCGCCCCTTTGACTCCCAACAGAACTGGCACCAGGACTGGCACCAGTCTGGCTCCTCTAACACCGTCACTGACGTCATGACTGTTCTTTTTTTATATACAGTACCTGCTTGTACTTTGAGGAGTGAGGGGATCTGTGATAAGCGATGTGCGAGGGGCGAGGATACATGGGAGCAGCCCTCACGGAAGTCTCTTGTCGGCCGACACGCCCCTACATTGGATGGGCTGGACGCTGCCTCTGATGGGACTGATCTGATACATCACAATAAAAGTTTCACACTGGACAGAAACAGATAAGAGTTTAAACATCACTCCCAAGTTTTATATTATATATTATTTGTTTTTTGATGTCTGGAATAAATTGCTAAGCCTGCTGCCCCCGCAACCCAGCTTTGGATAAGCGGTTGAAAATGGATGGACGGATGGATGGATGGAGGGATGGATATGACGTGAAATATTTCTCATTGTAACAGTATAAGTGATCAAATAATTTCACGTTAAATTAAGAGAGATTGTATATTGTTAGGGTGAAGTCAGGTAATTTGGGGCACTTTTTAATTAATTACCATAAAAAAACACCTAAAATTCAGAAGATGACATTGAGTGTTACTTTTAGAACCTGGCTCTCTGCTATATTTCTACAAATATGTTGCCAAGAAAAATATTTAGAAACTTATGACCTTCACACACATCAAGAACCCCTACCTCACTGCAATGTTTAGGTAAAATGGGACAGTCCTGTTTATTTGTTTTTAAATGGTTGAATCAATTTATCAATTCAGTTAATTTATTAAATCATTAACCTCCTGAGACCCTGTGTCCTTATATGAGGACATCACATGTTGGATTTACTTGACGTTATACCCCTTATACTACCACTCATCTTGGACCTATTATCCTCAATCGTGGACACTTTTTTGTGCCGTCTAGTGGTAATAAGACCACAATACACTGATCCATGGAAATGCAATCTCTGCCAAGTCAGTCTGCCACTGACCCCAACACAAAAGTGGACAAAATCCAAACCCTAATCACATGAAACTTATGCTGCTTATTTATGATTGATAATGTTTGTAGTTTGATATGGCAACAAATATGACCAATTTTTGGAACAGTAACAAGCTAAGATGCTGTTAATTAGGAAGTTCTCGTTTGAAGACATTTGGACATTATTATCATCTTGAGGACATTGAGTGTTAATCATCATTAACAATAGTTTTTTTTTTATACTTATCAGGTCCTACTGATACCAAATAGTAGGAAAAATCAAAAATGGACACCAAACAAAAGTCTTGAGGCAGTATTCACAAAGCTTCCTAGTGCTAAGAGTTGCTCCAAGTGACGAAATTCTAAGAAAATTCTTAGAATTTGTGACGTTTTCTTAGAATTTCCCCTTAAAGTTAAGACTAGGTCCTTGTAAAGATAAAAGTTATTCACAAAGCATCTTAGCCCTGAAAAGACCTCTTAAGGTGAAAAACTGTTAGGAGCAGGGAGGAGGACTTTTAAGAGGCTTAAGAGTTTCCTAAGGAGAAAGGAAATGGTGGAAACATGAAGAGGTCGGGACAGTTACTCAGGACAGTGAGTAAATGAAATGCTACAGATGAGATCATACAGGAATAATGTTTGTGGTCAATCTCATTAGGGATATGCGCACATTTCCCACCTAACAAAATAACGCTACGACGCCAGGAAATAAAATAATCACAATACTAACATGTTTGAAAAACTGGACAAATGCAACATTGCAGCAGTGATGACTTGGGTCTGTCTCAACCTAAGATCAGCCAAGTGATCACACTAACAATCAGTACGTTTACATGACACTTGAAAAAAACGAATTATTGCCTTTATCCAACTATAACTGGACAACTGAAGTGGATGTAAACGCGTTACTCCGACTAATATCTGAGTTCTCCAACTCCGATTAAGACACCCAGATAATGCGATTGGAATTAGATTTTCTCCGGCATGTATACGCCTTAATCGGAGTTAAACTAGACAATGCATGTGCGCATGCTCCACACCCCCCGCCCTGGTGTATGACCCCGGAACAGACAAGACATGCTATTGTTGTAGCCCTCCAACAGCATACGGTGTTCTTGTCTGCCTCTCGAAATCACCATGACCACGAGGGATAGCATGCACCTTATGTGCACAATCAGTAACGCGTACATTACATACAAGATGAACAAAGCTGTACGATTATCCATCTTGCTGTTGTTTGAAAATGCTTGTCTGCCGCCTGATGCCAGTTGTTTATTATTAAGTGACGTAATAGGTCAACCGGAAAGGGGGCCGTATTAACCCGCTGAAATGACGCATATCGCCACCTAGTGTTGAGGAGGAGGACACGTTCCCGTCAGTAATTCGATTTTCTCAGTTGCATGTAAACTGGGACAAGGACAAAAGTCCGATTAGACACCAAAATCGGATTTTGAGCATAGCTCGATTAAGCTGTGCATGTAAACGTACTGAATGACAACACTGTTAATCTCATATTGTGATGTAGTTCATTTCATGTCCACTGGGTGTCCACACCAGGCTCACAAAAGGGTGTGTCTGTGACAACCAATCACACCTGTTAAAACAAAGCATTGTACCTAGCAACAGGGTCAACCCCTTCTCTGAACCCATCGGCTGTATTCGGCGATACAGCCTCTGGGGGCAGACCCCCGATTTTTTGGCATTCCAGTTTGATTTGGGCGGAGGAGGCAAATTTCCGTGTCCAACTTCCATTTATATATAAGTAAATATGCTGAACCATTGCAATGGATTCAGAGTTTGCAGTGATGCCAATTATGTTCCGCCTCGTTAGATCACCGCACGGCTAACCCTAACCCTAACCCTAACCCGTTTAACCTGGCAACAACTACAGCCGGCTCAAACATGATTGGTCAATATCACACGAACTACAAACAGACTACAACCGGAAACCAGGGCTCCTCCGCTCTTCTTCCGGAGGCAAGATCTGCAGACTCTACATTCACTGAATGTAGAGTGTGTATATAGAGACTGGGGTCAACCACACCCCCTCACTAAGATGAAAGTCTCTGTCCCTTCCTTGCCCAGTGTTGCTCTTAGAACTTTCCTAAATCACTCCTGAGCTAAGACTCCTTACTAAAAGTTTTTAGGCTAAAGTAGGAGCTCTCTGAGAGTGGTCTCAGAATGTTTGTGAATACGGCCCCAGGTCTCAGGAGGTTAATGCAACCTAAATATTCATCTAAAAAGATTTCTTTGATGCCATTTTTGTCTACAGTGGACATCTCTGTGTGCTTGGCTGTTTGTAATAATGATAGCTAATTCTGGACTATTTTGCCTGACATGAACTCACTGCATTATCTTTTAATTTCTTTAATTGACAAAAATATGTCAGGCTGGCAAACAGTGAAATAACTTGTGATTTTATGGCAGCTGGTAGCCGTAAATCATGCCCATTTTACCTGAATGTGTTAATTACACACTCAAAACCCTTTCCCATTAAAAAGGAAATTGTATGGTGGAAATATTTTCTTTCTAGGTCAAACAATTAATCAGATGCAACATTCTCAGACCATTTTCTTGTTCTGGGGCCAGCAATTTTTTTTTTATTCTTTGCTCTGCTCATCCTAGTTATCTTACATCAATCAATATCACTGTTTCACATAAAATAAATAAATACATTCAAATAACTGGAAATATGACTATTACTCCAGTTCTAAAATCCTTACACCTGTCACTCACAGAATTGATTTCAAAATATTGCTGTTTGTGTATAAATCACTGTGGGTCAGAGCTAAAAAAAAAAAAAAAAAAAAAATCGTTTTATATTTTATTGCTCTGTAAAGCACTTTAAATTGCCCTGGTGTATGAAATGTGCTGCACAAGTAAATCTGCCTTGCCTAAAACACATTTGTAGTACCAATGCAAACACCACCTCTTTAATATTTAAAGAGCCAGAGATGTAAAACCTAATTTGTCCCATTTCGCCTGATGTCTCAAATTACCTGAGTTCACCCTATAACTATGTTTCTTGTTACAACATGAAACACAACTTTTCACCTTATTACAAAACACTGATGAGCAATTTTTTTTTAGAAACAAAGAACAGTTTTTAACAAAAACATAATCACAGAGGTGGAAGAATTTACCAAGTTAAGTAAAAGTAGTAATAACACAGTGTAGGAATACAAATACCCCATGCATTCAAAATGTAAATAAACATGCAAATTTACTATCATAAAAAAAGAGAGTACTCATGAACAATGGCCCCTGCCAGTGTTACTGAGGCTATGATGTGTAAACAGCACTTCTGTAGCAGCTTGTTGAGGCGGAGCTATTTTATTTTATTGATCTGGTTCACACACTGACGAACAGTTTAACAAGGCATCATATTTAATAGGCTCACTTCAAGTTTTTATATGTAAAAATCTTAATCAGCAAAGTAACTTTAGCTTTGGTAGGGGTTAAAGAAGAACTCTATGTAACATATAAACAAAGCAATCAAAGACTACCTCAAAACTGAGGCTTTTTAAAAAATATATATATTTGAAGTTTTCCAGATTTCATATCTGTGTAGAATTCACACTGAGGACAATCAATGTTGTACATAAAGTACTCAAGTACATGTCGTGACATTTCTCCACTGGATACATGTTTGTTCATGAAGCAGCTCCACTACTTTAATGAAATCTTTAGACATGTTGCAACTTCACACTATGAAAAGAACTATTCTTCACTATGACTAGTTTTACCGACAGTCACATGGATGCAGATGGGTGTGACTCACACCCATCTGCACTCCTGATGAACACAGTTTGCCAATAGCTTGAGACTTCAGGGTGAATCTGATATTCTTCGGACATCACCATACAAAGATTTTATTGTTATGTTATAGTTATGGGTTATAGTCCCAAAAACTGCAGTTCCTGAAATGTCCACCTGAGGCCGGCTCCAAAAGCCAGTCAATCCCCATAACCCGTTATGCAAATACCGCCATCTTGGACATCGTGCAATGCATTGTGGGTATGCACCGAAGCACTCTGGAATTGAAAGCGTCCACCGCAACATGTGTACACAACGGAGTCTCCCTGTTATTTGGAATAACGTTGTCGTTTGTATTGATAACAATGGGTGGATCCAATCGATGTGCTGTGTACGAGTGTAGCAATGATCGCCGATATAAATCCAAGTAACTTTAAATGCATATGTCCATAGAATTATTGTTAAATGTTCTCATCTTTAAGTGACTTCCTCTCTCCTGGGTGGATGTGTTCAAACAAACGATTAACGTGTTTCACTAGTTTTTATTTTGATTCTGTTTACATTTATTATTGCTATTATCGTTATATTAATCATTTAATCAGTTTACCAGTAGTTCCAGTCAGACTACAGTAAATACATGTACCGTAAATAGTTGTCCATAATGTATGTTCTGTCTGTCTGTGCTTATGAATTGGGTTCACAGGAGCACAATGGAAATAAACCAAGGGCTTTTGTGTTATCCTTTTTGCAATGTTTCTTTGAAAACTGCAACTGTACTGTTAATCTCAATTTGCAAATAAAAACCTCAAGCTCCATCCATCCATTTGTTTGCTATTTCAGTGCAGTCTTGCATGCAGACTGCACTGTTCTATTTCTGCAGAACAAAACTAAAAAGAATAGTGCATATAATAATTAGGTGTATTCATTTTAGTTTGTTTTTTTAATCATAATAGGGAGTATTTGTCAGGGTCAACATGTAAGAAGTTCATAATCTGTATTACAATAAAAACACAACTCAGTAATGTAATCCCAATCTCAATTATAGCTGCTGCACAGTGATGGGTCGGGTCCGGGTATTTAGGCAATTCCGAGCAACAAGCAGAAGAATTGGAAGACACTTAGGAATTTACCAACACAATCTGCCTTTTGCATCAGCTGAGGCTTGAACTCAGAAACTCTGAGACTAAGAAAAAATTTCTATCTCACTGAGCTAATTAGTCAGTGACAATTCATGTGTAGCTTCACAGATTAACTAAGCCAGATGTGCAGGTTTAGCAGCTGTCCATGCATGGAAAAGCAGATTTCAAACCACTGTAAAAAATTCCGTTATCGAAACAAAAATCTGAAAATACACATATTGCATCTAGACAGCATGGAGATGTTGGTAATTTATTTTAACAATGATTGATTTGCTCCATACGTGAAAAACTGATGTTTAAAATTACCATTTTCACATTAGAGCAAAATTCAAAATGCTGTCAAAAATTCAGTTTTTGAGATAAAATTCTGAAATTTGCCACACATCATCTACCATGACTCTAGAATTTTGTCATTTTTTTCATGAACATTGAAGATTTATTTAGCAAGAATTTGCATGTATATGTTTATAGTACCGTTTACAGTCAAACATTTTGATGCACTGTAGGCTCAATTTTTGATAAATCAAAAGTCTGAGAAACATAGTTTTTGTAGGACAGTCTGAAGATGCTCTGTAGCAAGTTTGGTGTCAATGGAGCACAAATTGTGGGAGGAGATAGGTTTAAGATGTTTTACAGTTTTTGAAAAAAACAGTAATGAACTTCATAATTTTTAATAGGTTTAAATGTTAAAAATTTTTTCAGTATTGGGGCTACAGTTTGATGAAAGTTGCAAAGTTGGAGCACATACGGTTGATTTGTTATGAATTTTCAAAGTTTTGAACTTTAGACGCTTGCTGTAGCGCCACCATCAGGACTATTGGCTTGAGTTTATAGCTGAGGATATCTGGCATGAGACTGCACCTTTGTGCAAAGTTTGGTGAGTTTTCACCCATGGGAAGTATGATTTCAGAAGAAGAAAGAAGAAAGAAGAAGAATACCTAGGATTACAATAGTGTCCTGGCAGCTTAGACATGAATGTGTTAATATGCCTCCTCATGTTGACACATATTTGGCTAAACTGACCGATTAAAACATGCTATGTTTGCGTACACACATAATTTCATTTAGTTGTTAATTTATTGGTATACGTTCATGTTTTAATGTCATTACTTGAGTCTCATACCGTAAAATGTAGGTTAATTGAATGTTTACCAGATTTAGACATGAGCTAAACTATGCTATTTGTGTACATTAAATATGTGTTGTGATATTTTAGGTGGATAATCAAAGATCATGTTCCTGAGCTCAAGTTCCACTTATGCCCTCCCAAATGGCGACCTCTGTGGGTGAAGCTCATCAACAGAAAAGACCTCCCAAAGATCACTGATCACACCAGAATCTGCAGCAATCATTTTGCACTGGGCAAACCAATTGGAATACAGCCCCATCAATCCCTGTACATGAGGGGATATTCAGACAAGGATAGCCACAGTGACAACATTGAGATTCAAAGAATCATTAGCAGCTGGTCTCCGGATAATGATGAAAACACATCTGACTACAAGGCATGGTAAGGTAGGTTTTAAATCTAAGCAGACCATAGGCTATCTCTACTTTTTATTAACATGTTGTTAATGCATTCCTGTGGTTATTCTGTCATTTGTTGTTTCTGTTTTATATTGACCTGCAAGTATGAGGATCCAAGGAAAATGAATTTGACCCTTTGCAATGTTTTTATTGTGAAGTATTTTTAAGGTGTGATAATAAAGTCTTTCTGACTGTAAAGGTGAAGAGACAGAGTGCTGAGGACATTCCCACAAAAAAGAGAAGAACAGGCCTCGAGGACGAAGCTTCCAGTCAGTCCCCAGGACCCAGTGAGGAAGTCACCAGTCAGACTCCAGTCAGCCCAGTGTCAGGTGACCACAGCCACAGTGATCATCATGACACTGTACCAAGTGTTGGGCTTGAGTATGCTTCACAGCCATTAACATCCCAGTCACCATACAAATCATCATCATACAGTACCTCTGACCTGTGGGAGCAGCACAATTACTGTTTTAAGCCAGCAAGTGCCTGCACATGTTCCTGTGTTTGTGAAAAGTGCCAGATGAAATCAAAGCATGTTGTGCAGGAGAGAGATGGATGGAATCTTATCTGACAGAGACATTCAGGAACTGTTGCATGAGAAAGATGACTTTGAGAGAATGTTATCACATGAGAAACAGTCATTCCTGCCCTCAATACATTATTTCAAAGGTGCGCAGTCTCAAAAAGTAAAGAGGTACTGGATTGTTGCAGAAAAAAAGCCAGGGCCGCAGAGAAAATTGTCCCATGAGAATGAACTTTTGTTAACTTTGATGAAATTGAAGCTCAAATTGTCTCTGAAGTTTCTTGCCTATCTTTTTAAACTCTGCACCAGTGTTATATCTCAGATTATTTCTACATGGCTGGCTCTGCTCACAAAAGAATTATGGCCACTTCTCTATTGGCCTACACAAGAGCAGATACACCTGTACTACCCTGAGTGCTTCAAAAAGTACAAGTATGTGCGTGCCATCATAGACTGCATTGAGATACCCATACAGAGGCCTTCACTGGCAAAAGCCAATAGCCAGATATACTCAAAATACAAGGGAAGACCTACTGCTAAGGTTTTGCATGAACAGTGTCTTTTGTATCAAAATCTGCAGGGGGATGCATGAGCGACAAGGAAATTGTCAAGAGGTCAGGTATCATTGACATGGTAGAAAGGGGTGATATCCTGCTTGCAGACAGAGGGTTCAACATCCAAGAGCTACTTCTAGACATTCAATCATTTCATTGTAGCTAGAAGAAACCACTGGACCAAACCTGTTGGTGTGATATGAAGGCAAGAATCTGGTTGTTCAGCAAACTTCGGGATACTGAGAGCTCGATGCTTGAAGGGGTTCACTGTTGGTAGCACCTGTTATATTTTTATATTTTTGATGGACCATTAAATATGGAACTTTTACATCTATTTACCTTTGGAGTGGACATTCCATTTTTCTGATCAGTGTGCAGGCTTTTCCTGTTTTCTTTCAAAATGCAAATAAAAAAATGAAAATGTGATTTTAATAAGTATGATATTTTCTTGAAATGAACATGATATTGTTTGTCAAATAAATATCGGCTTACCCTGCAGGACAGGAGCAGAAGGCATCCACCAACAATGCTTTTGCCTTGTGTACAATCAACCAGCATTTATAGGGTGCCAGAGAGGTGTTGGTTTCTCTGATCACTGTGGCCCTCAGGAAACAATATGGCACGTTTTCACCAATGCCATGATATCACACATTATGGACATGGTCTGACATGTGAAGGGACTTTCCGTCCCTCAAAGCCTCGGCACCACCAGTTAAAATGTCAATTGCTCGGTTTTCTATAAGAGAAAACACATAGGCCTATTTAGTTGGCATCATTACTAAATGTATACATGGCAAAGGCGTAAAATATATAGTCATGCAAATTGCCAGAGCAGATGACTAAGACAGCCAAGTGTTAACAAAAAAGATTAGGAAACATATTCTCATTGATTGCTTACTTTTGTCAAAGTATGTTTCTATACCACACTGTAACAGATGTGGATAACTCGATGGGCTGTCTTCCCAACCATCTCGGAGGATATCAGGATCAGGTAGGCAGATTATGCCCCCATCTAAAATTAATTTGGACAGCCTCTGGTTCGCAATTTCTTTATTATATTCTTCCGGTGTAGCCTTTGGTTGCAGATTTAACAACCATGTTGCACAGCAACAGGCAACCAAATCTTTTTTTAATGCTTTTGACACTACAATATCACGTTCTGATGAATAATGTTTTAATTGACTAACAGTCATATCACTAAAGTGATGTTCTGTATTCATCGCGGCCGTTTGTCAGAGATATGGTCAGAGACTGCACACGGTGCAGAGATGGTGTTTGGATGCTTTCAATCCCAAAGTGCTTCGGTGCATACCCACAGTGCACTGCGCGATGTCCAAGATGACGGTATTTGCGAAACGGGTTATAGACCCTCATGTTAAAATGCCCAAATTAACAGCACAAATAAACATGTTTACAGCCTGGTGCAAAAAAACATTTTTGGTCTTTATAGCTAATTCCAACATTCATGACAACTGTGCAGGGGGTTATTTTTATAGTCCATAGTTTACCACAGTACCTCTTAAGTTCCAGGCACGTTCTCCAGATGTGTGGAACCAGCACTGATGCCTCTCAGGAAGACAGGTATGAGAATCCTGACCTACATAGATGACTGGCTGATTCCAAGATCATGTATGTATTTTCAAGTGCATTACAGGTAAAGAACAAATAAAACATAATATTAAGAAAGAAGCGAATGTGAATAAATATCAGCGTATAAAGACTAATAAATAATTTCCAACTTCAGAAGTGCATGTGACTCATACAAATAGCCAAACAAAGGCATGTTAACATTTAAGACTCACATATTTCATAAAACAGTAATGTCACTCAAAGAGAGATGCCTCATTAGAACCATCAATATCACACCATTAGTTTTTAACAACTACATTGCACTCACTGTGAAACTAACATCGTCCTTGCTTTGGGAGATTATGATTGTTTCAAAGCTGCTATCAGAAAAAAAGTAATACTGTCATATGAAGGGAAAAAGAAGTTTGTTCCACGACAGTTTCTCACGAGTGTGGACTCGTCTCGTGTGAACTAAGTGCTGTATTCATTCTGTAATCTCTTCCAAATGTTTTTCAAGTATATGGCTTCTCAGCTGTATGGGTGATGCAACAACTGGTACCTCTGTGCTGCAGTTACACAGCTTTTAACCTGTGGGCTCTTTTCATGTGGGTTTTCAAGCAACTGTTAGATCTGAAATCTTTCCCACATGTTTGGCATTTATACGGTTTCTCCCCTGAGTGAATTCTCATGTGGACTTTTAAGTAAGCATTTCGAGTGAAACCATTCCCGCATGTCATACATGTAAATGGCTTCTCACCTGTGTGGATTCTTACATGCCGATTCAATACTGATGTCTCACTGAATCTTTTCCCGCAGGTCTTGCAAAGGTAGGGTTTCTCACCTGTATGGATTCTCATGTGGTACAACAAGCCACTATTATACTGGAAATCTTTGCCACACATTTTGCAACAATATGGCTTCTCACCTGTGTGACATGAGCGTTCGATACTGATGCATATCTGGAGCTTTCCCTAAAGACATTGCAAGAATGAGGTTTCTCACCTGTGTGGATTCTCAGGTGGATATACAACTGGGACTTAAACATGAAATTTTTCCCACAAGTTACACACTGAAAAAACGGATTACCTGTTTGAGCATTAATAACCTTTGACATGATAGAGTCATATACATTGCTAGTGTGACTATTGCTTACATGACGTCTTTCCATTGGTTGAGGCTCTTTATTTTTGGTTGATCCTGTGTCCCCATGTTTTCCTGTTCTCAGCTACATGAGAGTTGAAAGAGAGGAGCTGGTGGTCACTGTTTGCTTCTGATACTACAGAATATATAACTGGTGTGACTGATGTGTAGTTTAGAAGCTTTTCCTCCACAGCATTCTGAGTTACATTGATACTTAGGTTCAGAGTCTAATCTTCACTCTGCTCACTTTCCTCATCAGCAGGAGTCAACATAAAGCCATCAGTCTCCTGCTTCACTACAAGCTGCTCTCCCTCCTGACTGCTGCACACTTCCTCCTCTTCCTCTTTAATCTCTGGAGCCTCTGGCTCCTCTTGGTCCACACTGGACTTCCTCTCCTCAATACAGAGCTGCTGCTCAGGGACAACCTCCTCCTCCTCCTTACACACATGTTGCTGTGGGAGCTCTGGAGGGACACACAACAACACCAACAGCATACTAATGTCATGCTACAGCAAATACACACACATGCCAGTAAATTACTTCAATTAGCTTTCACCCACCTGTCCTGTGTAACTTTATTTCAGGCTTCAAAACCATATCCAACAGTCTGCGCTGACGATCGATCTCTTCCTCGTACTCGACGATGCTTCTTTGAAAAACTCCCAATATTTCTTCAGCAGCAGCAGTTAGTCGCTCATTGACAAACTCTCTCAAAGACTCGACTGAACACATTGTTGTCACATGATGAAGTGAAATGTTTATCTATGTAAAAACTATACCACCACATCCCAATAAATTCCATGCATTCCTATAGCTAGCGCTGGCTTTGTTTACTTCCGCTGGATGTGTCACACTGTTAAAGTTCCGACAGAGCAAGTAAGCTATTTTTCTTTCACGTAATATATATCCACAGTTTATCTCCCCACAAAAGAAATATGTGGAACACAGGGACGGCGCTACACCGGGGCTAGGGGGTGCTTTGGCCCCGTCAAAAATCTGTGTAGCCCCAGTTAAGCCCCTCAAGCATTTTATTTTATATTTTATAATATATATTTTTAAGTTAAAGAACATTAAGTAGCCATTCTGTTCCAATGCAATCCCTGCTTGCATGTTTGTGCTGCGCTTATACCCCATTGATTGGTGTACCATAACCTCGTGTGTGTGTGTGTGTGTGTGTGTGTGTGTGTGTGTGTGTGTGTGTGTGTGAGTGTGTGAGAGAGAGAGAGGGAGAGAGAGAGAGAGAGAGAGAGAGAGAGAGAGAGAGAGGGGAGAAAAGGGGGGTGGGGGGAGTCCTTTGTTTATACTTGCGTGTTAGGCTAAGGCTAGCTAGCCGACAGTCCTTTGCAATGGATCGTTTTGTGATCAAGAAAAAATCGTAGATGGTATGAGTATTACAAATGGCTGGAATATTCATATTAATTATGCATATGGAATAAATGCACTTGCTGTCGCATTTTGGATGTATTGTCTGGTTATTGGCAGGCGCATGGGCGCCGTCCGGTGCTGAATCTGTCACCTTTGCATGTGAAACATTTTTGCCATTGCCTTGTGGTCCCTTGTATTAAGCCTACCTATTTTGTTGGATATTCTTTGGAAAAATTCAGTTAAAACCAATTTTATATTGAACATGCTTATGCTGTGTATCATAGCTGCTTTTATTGAAAAAACAAGAACCTCCTTATAAAGTAACTGAAGTCATGAAAATCAATTATTTTCTTAGCACCCCCACGTATCCGTCAAGCTCCCCCTTAGCCCCGGGAGAGAAAAAATCCTGGCGCCGTGCCTGGTGGAACAATAAATACATAACCAGAAAGAATGAATTTACTTAATTTGCAACATTGGATTGACAGGAATATTTTTTTTCTTGGACACCTACAAAATGAGGAATTCCTCTGATTTCCTGTCACTGATAAAGAATATTATTAAATTTGATCAGATTTTTTAAATATAGCAAATGTGAATTTTGTATTAAAAAAGAAAGAAGGGGAAAAAAAGGAGAAGAAACAAGAAACATTTATTTGAGGACTATTTTAACACCCACACAAATCACTAAATTAGGATGGAAGCTTGATATTATGCTATAAAAAAAGAATGTTCAGCAGACTGTCAACTTATTCATTTTCCCAGGAATGCTTCACACCCATGCAGCCACTTTGTTGAGGTTTCACCCATCATTTGAACATTTCAGGTGTGAATTTAGAAAGTACTTTGAGTCTAGATTATAAACAATAAGTAATGTACTAATATTATAGAATACAACAGAAGTTTTCTTGAAGAAATTTGATTTATTGCCTACTTTCCTGTCTTCTATTATTTCATATTGCTGTCTTTCATCTTTATTTTTTCAAATTATTGTTTTTTTTACTATATTACATTTATGTGTAATTGTTACCAAAGAATTGTGGGGTTTTTTTGTTTGTATGTTTGTTTTTTCGCCTTAACACAGTGTAAAAACACACACGCATTCAAAATGTTAGTAATCATGTAACATTACTGGAAACATGCATGAAAGTACACAGTGGCTCCTGTCAGTACTACTGAGGCTATGATGTCTAAATAGCATTTCGGCAGAGCAGAACATTTAGTGAAGTAAAACTATATGTAGCAAAAAAGCAAAGTAATCAAGAAGACCTCAAAACTGATGTTTTCTTTTCTTTTTATTTGATGTGTTCCCGATTTCATATCTATGTAGAATTTACATGCAATTTTAGCCATCTGATGACAATAGGTGTTGTACATAAATACAGTACTTGAGTACATGTAGTGACATCCCTCCTCTACATACATGTTTGTTCAATATGAAACAGCTCCACTGATCAAACACGATCAAATAATACTTTGACTTGGCCCACCTCTTGTATGTCATAACTTAACACTCTAAAAACAACAGTTCATAACTATGACTACTTTTACTTTTGATGACAGTCACACCCGTCTGCAGCCTTGATGAACAGAATTTGCCAACAGACTTCAGGGTGAATGTGGTATTCCTAAATCATGTACCTCATGTTGGCCACTAGATGGCTCCAATCACTGTGATGCATTCCATCTTTCACAAGGGAGAAGCTCTTCCTGACAGAAATCGACATTAGTCCCTTAGCAGTTGAAGGCAAATTTAATGTGATGAATTAAAAGTGGTTTATCACTGGCAACTTGTAAGATAAACCACGGTTTTGGGAGTTAGTGATGTAGGATAGAAAGGCTACTGCATTTATCACTGGTAGCTAGTAATATCAAACAGGCCTGTACTTTTCTCAGAAGGTTACTGCTGTGATCACTTGTAGCCATTAATATTAATGACCTTTCTCTTGGAACAATTCGTGGTACTATCTGTGGTAACTAATAATATATAGAATCATTTTGTCTGAAACATTAAAGCAGTCATCCTGTCAGAAGTCTTTCTCCTAAGTTGTTACAGTTATCAGTGGTTAATAAAGGTCAATACTCCCTATTCTTTCTGTGCCCTATAACATTTCAGTCAGTACTTTGCAAACATGTTTGCCACTCAAAGCTCAATAGGAAACAGAGAGAGAACCCTCCAGCCACTACCATAAACCACCCGATAAATGCACTAGCCTTTCTGAGAGGAAGTATTATATCCTGACATCAATAACTCAGGGTTTCCTCAATGTGCTCTCATCCCAACTCGTCAAATACCACCACTTCAAGGTAAACTGACCATAACGTCAAAATGACGCTCTAGGTACACTTCTGCAGGGCCGCCCCTCCCTAAACGCAGAACACGCGCTGTGCGTAGGGCCTCATCTTCAGTGGGGGGCCACATTTTGCAAGAGGGGACGCATTTGCGCATGTCCGCTACTGTGAGGCACGCATAGAATCAGCTCGAGGAAGGAGAGAAGAGACTTGTAATCTGACCACGCATGCGTCGCTGCAATGATTGACAGCACTCTACATCTGACCAATCAGAGGGGTGCGCCGGCAGGCACTTGCAGAGCTGCAGCAGGTGAAGAGTTGTCGACATGTCGTCCAAAAGACATCACGAGTCAGGAGGGAGCAAGAGGGAAAAAAAGGCAAAACAAGAGGGAGCTTGTGCTTCACTTGAAGGTGGGTATGTTGTTGCACAAACACCTAAGCTGCTACTCATTAGATAGGAAACTCTGTCTCCAGTCTCTGTCTAGACTGGAGAATTTTTTTTTTCCAGCGGCCCTGATTGACATTTATTGAATGTCTTGTTAACGCCCTATGCATTCACCTCTGCTGAAAAGGAGTGGTAAAATGACCAGTTGGTGGTCGTATATATTGATAGGCTATAAACTTTAGCAAATATATATTATATAAATAAAATTTCGCTTTGGGCCCCAATTTGGTCAGGGGCAGCCCTGCCCTTCTGCATCTGTTTTAGACGTTCACAGCCAGCGTCTCACTTGGTGCTTGTTTCATGCACTGTGTCTTTTCAAAATACAATTCTGTTGTCACATTAAATGTACAGTTTCAGCTTGTTACATGCATACATTCTATTTAAAATAAACTTACTACGTAGGTAAAACACTTAAGTTTAGGCAACAAAAGCACGCAATTAAGTTTAAAAAAAAACATGGTTTAGCTTAAAATAAATAAGATTCTTACTAACGTAATGTCATGTCACATGACATAAGTCATGAGACATACAGTACAGGCCAAAAGTTTGGACACACCTTCTCATTCAATGCGTTTTCTTTATTTTCATGACTATTTACATTGTAGATTCTCACTGAAGGCATCAAAACTATGAATGAACACATGTGGAGTTATGTACTTAACAAAAAAAGGTGAAATAACTGAAAACATGTTTTATATTCTAGTTTCTTCAAAATAGCCACCCTTTGCTCTGATTACTGCTTTGCACACTCTTGGCATTCTCTCCATGAGCTTCAAGAGGTAGTCACCTGAAATGGTTTCCACTTCACAGGTGTGCCTTATCAGGGTTAATTAGTGGAATTTCTTGTTTTATCAATGGGGTTGGGACCATCAGTTGTGTTGTGCAGAAGTCAGGTTAATACACAGCCGACAGCCCTATTGGACAACTGTTAAAATTCATATTATGGCAAGAACCAATCAGCTAACTAAAGAAAAACCAGTGGCCATCATTACTTTAAGAAATGAAGGTCAGTCAGTCCGGAAAATTGCAAAACTTTAAATGTGTCCCCAAGTGGAGTCGCAAAAACCATCAAGTGCTACAACGAAACTGGCACACATGAGGACCGACCAGGAAAGGAAGACCAAGAGTCACCTCTGCTTCTGAGGATAAGTTCATCCGAGTCACCAGCCTCAGAAATCGCAAGTTAACAGCAGCTCAGATCAGAGACCAGATGAATGCCACACAGAGTTCTAGCAGCAGACCCATCTCTAGAACAACTGTTAAGAGGAGACTGCGCGAATCAGGCCTTCATGGTCAAATAGCTGCTAGGAAACCACTGCTAAGGAGAGGCAACAAGCAGAAGAGATTTGTTTGGGCCAAGAAACACAAGGAATGGACATTAGACCAGTGGAAATCTGTGCTTTGGTCTGATGAGTCCAAATTTGAGATCTTTGGTTCCAACCGCCGTGTCTTTGTGAGACGCAGAAAAGGTGAACACATGGATTCCACATGCTTGGTTCCCACTGTGAAGCATGGAGGAGGAGGTGTGATGGTGTGGGGGTGTTTTGCTGGTGACACTGTTGGGGATTTATTCAAAATTGAAGGCACACTGAACCAGCATGGCTACCACAGCATCCTGCAGCGACATGCCATCCCATCCGGTTTGCCTTTAGTTGGACGATCATTTATTTTTCAACAGGACAATGACCCCAAACACACCTCCAGGCTGTGTAAGGGCTATTCGACCAAGAAGGAGAGTGATGGAGTGCTGCGGCAGATGACCTGGCCTCCACAGTCACCGGACCTGAACCCAATCGAGATGGTTTGGGGTGAGCTGGACCGCAGAGTGAAGGCAAAGGGGCCAACAAGTGCTAAACACCTCTGGGAACTCCTTCAAGACTGTTGGAAAACCATTTCAGGTGACTACCTCTTGAAGCTCATGGAGAGAATGCCAAGAGTGTGCAAAGCAGTAATCAGAGCAAAGGGTGGCTATTTTGAAGAAACTAGAATATAAAACATGTTTTTAGTTATTTCACCTTTTTTTGTTAAGTACATAACTCCACATGTGTTCATTCATAGTTTTGATGCCTTCAGTGAGAATCTACAATGTAAATAGTCATGAAAATAAAGAAAACGCATTGAATGAGAAGGTGTGTCCAAACCTTTGGCCTGTACTGTACATCACTAGTGTAACATGCTACTCAGACTAGCACATTACACTGTCATTACAGCAACTCCACTGGCTTTTGGTTTTACACGAGAAATGAACAGCAGGCTGCCAGGTGAAAGTCCAGTGTGTGATGGACCCACCTCCCCTCCCACCTATGTATGGACTTTCTTGCTCTTTATACTGCAGTTGCCGGTGGTATCAGAGATAGCCGCCACTTAACGCGTACCGCTGCGACTGCTGCCTCTGTACGTCAGTATCTGACACTGAAGTACTTCACGAAGCAACGGTATTTAATAGGTTGGGAGTGAGAGCAGGCTGGTTTCCCACACATTTACTTATTTGTGGCAGCCCGCCACGATTTAAACATCTGCCGCCACATTTTACTTTTCTATTTTTGGAGCTGAACTGTTCACTGGGAGCACTGTGGTAATATTTAACCAGTTCAGATATTGATTGCTCCACACTCTCTGAGTGCAGAGTGTACTGTGGGCACAGATGGAGCAACAGAATGGAGTGTCAACAGCTCCGCCTGCACTCTAGTCACAGACTCGCAAAAAAAGTTTTTTTATAGTGTCACTGAATGATATACAAGACAACACAAGCAACTTACGAGTTGCCAGTGATGAAACACTTTTAATTAAGCAGATTAAATTTGCCTTTAACTGCTAAGGGGTTAATGTTGATTAGAACTTGTGCAACATGAAGTGCTTCACCACTGATAGGAGCCATCTAGCAGCCAAAGTGAGACACATGATTTTGTGGATTGCTTTCTGACACAATTTGCTGCTTAGATCAGCTAACATTTAAAGTAACTGGAATTTTTAAGTGTGGAACAATTATTTCACATGCTAAAATTCAGCATCACCTTTGTAAAGAATTTAATTTTTACAGATCACTGGATATTTTGTAGTCCTTGATTTTTGTTACGCGTTTAAGAGGGTCCAAAATGTCTTCCCGACAAAACAGAAAAAGTCCGGTTGCTTTAAATTAAAGACTCCACTTGTGCCATGTAAAACTAGAGGAGTTCCATGTGTTTTAAGAAGATTAGAGGAGAATTCTTCTTTTACAATATTACACTATGTACTGACTTTATGACTTTTTCTTTTGCTGAGTTTAAACTGTAATAATTTTGCGGTAATGTAAAAACTTTGGAAATGATGCACAAAACTGTTAGTATGTCATGTGCTTGTGGTTTTCTTGCATTAAGTGCAGATTATTACATTCTAAACTTTTATTACGTTGTGCACATTTATTACAGTGGGCACAGTTGTTACATACTGAGCTGCTACATATTCCTTGCCAGTAATATACTTTTAAGTGTCTCTTCCTGCACATCTTGCAAAGTTAATGCTTCTCAACAGTGTGGATTCTCATGTGGACTTTCAAGTCACTATTCTGTCTGAAAGCTTTCCCACACGTTTTGCATGTAAACGGCTTCTCACCTGTGTGGATTCTCATGTGGGCCAACAAGCTACTGCTATGTTGGAAATCTTTCCCACATATTTTGCAAGAATATGGCTTCTCACCTGTGTGGATTCTCATGTGGAGGGTCAAGTTACTGATCGTTCTGAAATCTCTCCCACATGTATTGCAAGTATGTGGTTTCTCTCCAGTGTGGATTCTTGTGTGGAGTGTCAAATTACTGCTAGTTCTGAAAGCTCTCCCACATGTTTTACAAGTATACGGCCTCTCACCTGTGTGGATTCTCATGTGTACTGTCAAGTCAGCATTACGCCTGAAATCTTTCCCACATGTTTCACAAGTATGGGGCTTCTCATCACTGTGGATTCTCATGTGGAGTGTCAAGTTACTACAAGTTCTGAAATCTTTCCCACATATTTCACAAGTAAATGGCTTCTCACCTGTGTGGATTCTCATATGCCTTTTCAACGCAGTCATGTGACAGAGTCTTTTCCCACAGGTGTTGCAAAGGTACGGCTTCTCACCTGTGTGGATTCTCATGTGGTACAGCAAGCCACTATTAGATTGGAAAGCTTTTCCACATGTTTTGCAAGAAAATGGCTTCTCACCTGTGTGGAGTCTCAGGTGGTTATGCAAGTGGGACTTAAACTTGAAAGCTTTCCCACAAGTGTCACATGTGACCGATTTTCCACCTGTGTGAATATTGCTGTGTAAATTTGGAACTGTTGAGTCATATACATTTGGTTGAAGCTCTGCATTTCTAGTTGATCCCGAGTCTCCATGTTTGCCTCCTGTCTGTTCTTGGCTCTCAGCTACATGAGAGTTGCAAGAGAGAAGTTGATGGTCACTGTTTGTGTCTGGTTCACTCTGCTCACTTTCCTCATCAGCAGGAGTCAACATAAAGCCATCTGTCTCCTGCTTCACTACAAGCTGCTCTCCCTCCTGACTGCTGCACACTTCCTCCTCTTCCTCTTTAATCTCTGGAGGCTCTGGCTCCTCTTGCTCCACACTGGACGTCCTCTCCTCAATACAGAGCTGCTGCTCAGGGACAACCTCCTCCTCCTTACACACATGTTGCTGTGGGAGCTCTGGAGGGACACACAACAACACCAACAGCATACTAATCTCATGCTACAGCAAATATACACACATGCCAGTAAATTAGTACCAGTAGGTATTCAAACACACACCTGTCCTGTGTGACTCTATTCCGGGTTTCCAAACGATATCCAACAGTCTGCGCTGACGATCGATCTCTTCCTCGTACTCGACGATGCTTCTTTGAAAAACTCCCAATATTTCTTCAGCAGCAGCAGTTAGTCGCTCGTTGACAAACTCTCTCAAAGACTCAACTGAACACATTGTTGTCTAATTACAAGTGAACAATTTATTATCGAAAACTACACCATCACGTCCCAAGAAATTCCAAACATCCACAGAGCTAACGCAGGCAGCGCTAGTGTTGTTTACTTCCGCTGGATGTGTCACACTGTTGAAGTTCCGGCAGTGAAAGTGAGCTGTTTTTCTGCTCATCGACGGGTTTCTTACTACTACTACAACTTCTTCTTCTTCTTCTTCTTCTTCTTCGTACTTCTAATCCTTTCTTTATACGTCTTTGTTATGATTGATTTTTGTGATATCCCCTTCCTTTCTTCTGAATCACTGCTTTTCTTTCTCCTTTCCCAAGTGGAACTGGTTCTGTAATGTCTTTCTGTAATGCCCCTTTTCTAGTTTATCTGCACATTAATTCCCTCTCAGCCCCTCGTGTGCTGGCACCCAACAAAACTGTACATCTGTAACACCTCTGTGAGGTCTTAGTTAACTATGAAAAAGTTCACTGAGTAAATCTTCTCTGACAGTTGTTGAATGTACGCCTTCTAAAACAGCTAGAGTCTGTGCACACCACCACCCCACCAGGCCTGATCTCTTCAACCCACTGTAAAGCAAAATGACTGCCATTAGTTCTGTTGTAACTGGTCACGCAGTCTTTTGGAAATAGGTATGTTGAACTCTGGGTTATCCACACCAACTCCCACACATTCCTGTTTATTCTTAGAGCCACTGGTGCAGATTTTAAGATAACTGTATTCGTTAGATATATACTTGCTCTAACTCCCACTTCACTCAGTTGCCATTCTCTTTTCTTTTCCAGAGCACTGTTGTCTATCTTTACTTCTGGGAGAAGCCACAGAGGTACAAAACAAAATGTGGTGAACTCTGATGTTTGTTTGCCCCCTAGTTGCATCCAGCCACAGCCCGTAATAGATTTATCGCTTTTTTTTTTTTTTTCATTTTATTTTTAAGTGGTTATTATGTACTTTCCATGTCAGAACATGTTTTTATTGTCTGCACCGAGGGTACGTACAGAGTTTGGCAAGCGAGCATTTATGTATGCATCTCTATATATGGATATCTGCTGCAGAGGGACTTAAAGGTGCACTCATTGGTTTCTGCACTGTTGCAGGATTTCTGTACACAATCTTTTATATTCCAGTGTCACAGTGTCTCTTAGCTGGTTTTTTTAATCATGTGTAGTTGCCCTTTTTTGCATTTTTATGGTTCACTTCTAGCATACACTAACGTAGTCATCTTTTTAGTAATCCTATTTTGTGTTTTATATTGCTTTTTTTTTTTTTTTTTTTTTAGAGCTGAACATTTTTATTATGTATTTTTGTTCTGTGTTGTCTGTCTGTAACTTATTTTGCTGCCTGTCTTAGCCAGGACACTCTTGAAAAAGAGATTTTTAATCTCAAGAGGTTTTCCCGGTTAAATTAAAGGGAAATTTTGGTTTATTAAACTTGTCTCCTATCGTCCTAAATTTGTTTCAAGTGACTAGTGACATAGAAATAATAGTTAGCATGTTAGCCGTTAACCTAGATACAGGTAAGACAACACGTTTACATGTCGTTTTCTATATGTTCTCTGACATTTATCCTAACGATATGAGGCGGTCTTTGTGGGAAAAAAAAGCTTGTTTAGTGGACTAACTTTGCACTTGAAGGTTGCCCGTTCACTTACGTTTTAACAGGTCTGATGCTACTATGCGCCCCGGCTGTATCTAGGCTAACGGCTAACATGCTAACTATTATTTCTATGTCACTAGTCACTTGAAACAAATTTAGGACGATAGGAGACAGGTTGAAATAAACCGAAATTTCCCTTTAAGTTTAAAAAAAAAAATAAAATTAAATGTATATTTGCTGCCATAGCCATACACTCAAGTACTTAAATTTGGACACTCGCTCAATCAACTGACTGTGCAATGTTAACTTCTCAGCATCGGTCTTTGTTTTTTGGTAAACATCATGTAACAAGACTTGCTTGTTTACGTATTGAACCCTCACTCATATGACCACACCACTTTCTCTGTTGCTCTTCCTATATTCTCTAATACACGTGGCACATTTCTTCCCCTCATCCATCTAAATTTACAATGATGTCATATATCATTATGTTGAACAGTACTGAGCTTATTATACTATATCTTTTTTGATCCAAGACATGTGATAATCTACAGATGATTATCTTTTCCGTCCATTTGCACAAATGAGAAGTCAACGCCATTCTGCTCTTACAGTGTACATCAATGTCTGTGAAAATATGGATGCTTCACACACATCTTCCCCCCAGCAGCACACAAGATCTATACAATCAGCACAGTCTCAAGATGTGCAGCGTTGAACATTATGATGTCACAGTGACAATGACCATTGACCTTTTGGATATAAAATCTCTCCACTTCATCACTGCATCCTGTTAGACATTTGTGTGAAGATCTGTCATAATTAGTACAAGAATCCTTGAGTTATGGTCAGAAACATATTTTCTGAAGTCACAGTGACCTTGACTTTTGACTTTCATCCATCAAAGTCTAATCTGTTTATTTCTCAGTCCAAGTGGACATTTGTGTCAAATTAAAAGAAATTCCCTCAAGGCCTTCTTGAGATATGGCTTTCTCGAAAATGAGACGAATTCGAGGTCACAGTGACCTTGATGTTTGACCACCAAAGTTTAATCAGTTTGTCATTTGAAGATTGATTTGAGATGCAGCTGTGTCAAGTTTTTCTAGTCATAAATCTGTGATAAACGTGTTTTGGTTAGGCACCTATTAAAACTTTAAAAGTTTAGTGTGAGGGTGCTTAAAGAACATTATTATCAAGTATACAATGGCCATTCTCATGTTCAATTACGTCTCATACGTTGTTGCAGCAGTTTATGGGTTGATAACATTTGTTTCCCTGATATAGTGCTACATTTAAGGTTTTTTTTAACCCTAGATAACTGATAAAAATGTCCAAACCAAATCTCTCCAAAGTACCACAAAAGACACCAAGACCTCAAGGAACAATGTAGAAAACTCCATGCTGTGAATTGGTGTCAAAAGTAAAAGCATAAAAGGTACATTTGCCTCTAAAATCTGGTGTAGTAGAACAGAATATGTAGCATCAAAGCACTGCACGCATTTTTGTTCAATATGAAGCAGCTCCACTGACAACACTTTATTCTTCAAAAAAATTGGAAGATAGACAGTTTCAAAGAACAACAGGATTATGAATAAAACTGAGGGTTAGTTCAACAAAATGGCATTTTAACAAATGTAGTTCTTCAACATATTGTGACCTCCTCTCAATGAGCAATTTTACTTGATTCAGATAGAGAGCACGTCTCCGCAGGAGTTTCAGCTCTATGGTTTCTCCTGTGTTTACTGGTCCTCAAATGTTTTTTCAAGTATGTGATCTGAGTAAAACTTTTCCCACAGGTGCTGCAAACATGCAACACCTCACTTCTGTCAGTTCTTGTGTTTTGACCATGAACCAGAACTGAATCAGCTCCCACATATTTAACAAACACAAGATCACGTGTCTGTCTTACATGCCTTGACAATTGTCACACATTCAAATGTCTCTTCCTGCAGGTCTTGCAAAGTTACAAAGTCTCACCTGTGTGGATTTTAAAATGCCTTTCCAGCACGCGTATGTCACTGAATCTTTTCCCACAAATCCTGCAAAGGTGTGGTTTCTCACCTGTGTGAATTCTCATGTGGGCTGTCAAATGACTAGTCTGTCTGAAAGCTCTCCCACATGTTTTGCACGTAAACGGCTTCTCACCTGTGTGGATTCTCTGGTGTATTTTTAAGTTATACCTGTACAGAAAAGCTTTTCCACACATGTCACATTTGTGAGATTTTTCATCTGTGTTGCTGTTGTTTTCATGATGTCCTCCCTTCTGATCTTGGCTCTCAGCTACATGAGAGTTGTGAGAGAGCAGCTGGTGCTCACTGGTTGGTATCACATAGCTTATAACTGGTATAATGACGACAGAGTCATTCTCTGCTGCACTTTGAGTGTCATCATGAATGAAGTCCAGAGTCTGATCTTCACTCTGCTCACTTTCCTCATCAGCAGGACTCAACATAAAGCCATCAGTCTCCTGCTTCACTACAAGCTGCTCTCCCTCCTGACTGCTGCACACTTCCTCCTCTTCCTCTTTAATCTCTGGAGGCTCTGGCTCCTCTTGCTCCACACTGGACTTCCTCTCCTCAATACAGAGCTGCTGGTCCTTACACACATGTTGCCGTGGGAGATCTGGAGGGACACACAACAAAACGTACGGAATACTACTGTGATTGCAGAGCAAAATAGGCCTACTGACATGCGAGTGAATTAGTATTTATTTTTCCTACACACCTGTCCTGTGTAACTTGATTTCAGGCTTCCAAACGATATCCAACAGTCTGCGCTGACGATCGATCTCTTCCTCGTACTTGACGATGGTTCTTTGAAAAACTCCCAATATTTCTTCAGCAGCAGCAGTTAGTCGCTCGTTGACAAACTCTCTCAAAGATTCAACTGAACACATTGTTGCCTAATTACATCTAACCCTTTATTATCGAAGACTACACCATCATCCCGCCGCTAAATCCACACATCTGTGGAGCTAACGCTGCTAGCGCTTGTTTTGTTTACTTCCGGTGGATGTGTCACAGCATTAAAGTTCCGGCAGTGAAAGTGAGTATTTTTTTCCTTCCGCACATTAACGGGTTCTTACTTCTTTTTCTCTAAGTTTATTGGCGGATCGCAAACAACTGTAAGGTGCATACCTTCACCTAGAGTTTATACAAAAGTGTGCAACATCATATGAATGCACCTTATATCTTTAATTCTTCTCATTAACCCTGTGGCATTTCAGAAAGTAAAAAAGTGCCTTCCTGGTCCTACCTCCTCTATTTCTCTCTCTGTTCCCTGTAACCACATCAAATTCCACCCCCACCTTGCCTCTAGGACTTTATCAATCAGTCTTTCCCTTTCCTCCTCATCCATAGTGCAATGCAGTAAAATATATTTACCATTTTCTTTAACTCAACAGTTCCCACAGTTTCTTTGTATGTCTTTTTTATGACTGATTTTTATGTTTTGGGATATACCCTTCCTTTCTGGTCTTCCTCCTACCTTTTTATTGTTTACTTCCGCTGAACATGTCTCACTGTGTTCCAGCAATGAAAGTGAGGTTTTATTTTCTTTCTGCTCATCAGCAGGTTCTTACAGTAGCAAATATATGGTTTATCCTCAATTTCTCTCCCCACAGTGAACAATAAACAGATATCCAGAAAGGTCCAGGTAGACGTAATATCACCTGTATTAAATGATGATTTGAACAAAAATTCTTTCCACTGTCAGTGTGGTTGTACAGCTCTCTTACTCTGTCCATGCTTTCAAAATGTTAGTAAATGTACAAAACATATCGATAACCACATCGTATTTAACAACCTCAATATGATTTTTAAATCTTGCCGATGTAGTGTCTGCCTCTCCTCCCCCACTGTCTAATAATCCCTTTGACCTTGTCAACTACTATAATGGCATACTCTCCTCCTGTCTTGCCCAGCTAGCTCCTCTCAAAATTAAAACTCTCATTCACACACTCAGCCCCCTGGTATACCTGAACTCAGCCTCAACCTCTGGCCCAGTTCTCCCCCATCTCCCCAATGGAGCTGGCCAAGTTGATGGCTGGAATGAAAAACTCCACCTGTGCTCTCAATCCCATTCCAAATAAATACAATACAAAAAAAATACCGGAACATGCTGTTGCCCACCTCTCCTCCAACGACCTGTTTGTACCATTTCAATCCGGCTTCCGCTCACAGCGTAGCACAGAAATCGCCCTCTTCAAAGTCATTAACAACCACCTTCACACCTCAGACTCTGGCCACCTCTCTATCCTCATCCTTCTTGAGCTAACAGCAGCCTTTGACACCATCAATCTCGCAATTCTCCTCTCCCTCTCCCGCCTCCAGTCCTCCCTCAGCATCACCGGTACTGCCCTCTCCTGGTCATACCTCACAAATCAACATCTGTTTATCAATATTAACAACTGCACTTCCTCCCTTGCTCCTCTATCCCAAGGCGTCCCTCAGGGTTAGGTGCTTGGGCCTCTCCTATTCATCCTCTACATGCTCCCCCTTGGTAACACCATTCACAGCCATGGCTTCAACTTCCATTGCTACGCCGATGACAGCCATCGCCACTGGAACTCACTCCCCTCTGACCACCTGCCTCAATGACATAAAGTCCTGGATGCAAGCCAGCTACTTTAAACTGTAAAAAATCTGACATGATTATCATCAGTCCAAAACCCCTCGTCAAAACCACTCACAACTTCTGCCCCACCATTGATAACTCACTCTGTATTCAGCCCCATGCATCCGCAACCTCAGAGTTATTTTTGACAACAATCTCCCTTTCGAAAAACATGTCAATCAAATCACCAGCACTGCCTTCTTCCACCTAAGAAACATAGCTTATCTCAGCCCATCACTCTCCCCCTCTGCTGCTTAAACTCCAATCTATGCTTCCATCACATCCAGAATGGATGACTGTTACAGCGTTCTTTATGGTACACCATCCAAAGTCCTAAATAAACTCTAATACATCCAGAACTCTGCTGCCCGTCTGCTTACCCATTCCTGCTCCTGCAATCACATCACCCCTGTCCCCCAGAACCTCCACTGGCTCCCTGTCCCACAACACACCCAATTCAAAGTCCTTCTCCTCACTCATAAAGCCCTCCATATCCAGGCCCCTAACTACCTCACTGACCTGCTCCACCGCCATACTCTTTCCCGCAGCCTCTGCTACTCTGATATCAACCTCCTGACTCCATCAGTCAGGATCAAGCACCGGACCTGGGGCGACAGAGCCTCCTCCATAGCTGCCCCCACCGTCTGGAACTCTCTCCCCAAACACATTCAAGACGTCACTGACCTGTCCCAGTTCAAGTCAGTCATCAAATCTCATCTTTTCGAATTGTTTTTTAATGTGAATGACACTGTGCGTATTTTACTGTACTCTATTTCATCATCATTTTAAATGGACGTAAAGTGTCTATGTACCATTAAAAGCGCTCTATGAAATAAAATGTATCATTGTTACTATTAATATTGAATTTAAAAATTCCAGTCAGCAGTATCTTTAGCTGTCAAGTAAATCTAGTGGCCAAAAAGACAATTTTCATGTGAAGTAGAAATATGTGTAGCATTAAAGGAAAGTAATGACAGAATACCTCAAACTTGATCATGTTTTTAGATTTATTTTAAGCATTCCAGACTTCATATCTATGTACCATTGACAAGCAATCATGGCCATCTGAGGACAATCAATGTTGTAAATATAGTACTTAAGTACAGGTAATTTGATTCCTCCACGTTTGTTCACTTTGATCCTCAGTTGCTTTTCAAGTGCTGCAATTATGCAACTCCTCACTTCTGTGAGTTCTTGTGTGCCAAGAACCAGAACTCCTGCATGTTTCACAAAGACAAGGACACTTGTCTGTATGAGATATAATATGCGTTGCGCTAGAAACACATCACAGTGTCATTTCTTGCAAGTCTTGCAAAGTTACACCTTCTCACCTGTGTGGATTCTCATGTGGACATTCAGGTGACCTTTTTGTCTGAAAGCTTTCCCACATGTTGTGCACATAAATGGCTTCTCACCTGTGTGGACTCTCATATGACCTTTCAATGCTGATTTGTCACGGAATCTTTTCCCACAGGTACTGCAAGCGTGCAGCTTCTCACTGCTGTGCATCCTCATGTGGACTATCAACTTACAACTCTGTCTGAAAGCTTTCCCACATGTTGTGCATATATATGACTTCTCACCTGTGTGGATTCTCATGTGGACTCTAACCTCACTACTCTGTCTGAAAGCTTTCCCACATGTTGTGCATGTAAATGGCTTCTCACCTGTGTGGATTCTCATGTGGTCCAACAAGCTGCTTTTATGTCTGAAAGCTGTTCCACATGTTTTGCAGGTAAACGGCTTCTCACCTGTGTGGATTCTCATGTGGATAGTCAACTGACCACTATGTCTGAAAGCTGTTCCACATGTTTTGCATGAAAACGGCTTCTCATCTGTGTGGATTCTCATGTGGACCATCAATTGAAAATTCTGTCTGAAAGTTTTCCCACATGTTGTGCATGTAAACAGCCTCTCGTCTGTGTGAATTCTCATGTGGACTCTCAACTCACTACTCCGTCTGAAAGCTCTCCCACATGTTTTGCATGTAAATGGCTTCTCACCTGTGTGGCTTCTCATGTGGGCTGTCAAATGACTATTGTGTCTGAAAGCTTTCCCACATGTCTGGCATGTAAATGGTTTCTCGCCTGTGTGGATTCTCATGTGGGCCAACAAGCTACTATTATGTCTGAAAGCTGTTCCACATGTTTTGCATGTAAAGGGCTTCTCACCTGTGTGGATTCTCAAGTGTATATTTAAGTTTGACTGATACCGAAAAGCTTTTCCACATGTGTCACATGTGAAAGACCTGAGGTGAATCTTTGACATGGTAGAGTTGTTATCATTGTTACTGTGACTGTTGTTGTCATGATGTCCTCCTTCCTCGTCTTGGCTCTCAGCTACATGAGAGTTGTGACAGAGCAGCTGGTGCTCACTGGTTGCTTCTGATATCACAGAGCTTATAACTGGCATTTTAAATACAGACTCTTTCTCTGCTGCACTTTGAGTGTCGTCATGAATGAAGTCCAGAGTCTGATCTTCACTCTGCTCACTTTCCTCATCAGCAGGACTCAACATAAAGCCATCAGTCTCCTGCTTCACTACAAGCTGCTCTCCCTCCTGACTGCTGCACACTTCCTCCTCTTCCTCTTTAATCTCTGGAGCCTCTGGCTCCTCTTGCTCCACACTGGACTTCCTCTCCTCAATACAGAGCTGCTGCTCAGGGACAACCTCCTCCTCCTTACACACATGTTGCTGTGGGAGCTCTGGAGGGACACACAACAACACCAACAGCATACTAATCTCATGCTACAGCAAATATACACACATGCCAGTAAATTACTTCAATTAGCTTTCACCCACCTGTCCTGTGTAACTTGATTTCAGGCTTCAAAACCATATCCAACAGTCTGCGCTGACGATCGATCTCTTCCTCGTACTCGACGATGCTTCTTTGAAAAGCTCCCAATATTTCTTCAGCAGCAGCAGTTAGTCGCTCGTTGACAAACTCTCTCAAAGACTCAACTGAACACATTGTTGTCTAAATACAAGTCAGATATTCATCCACACGAAAACGACACTTTCATCTCCGAGATAAATCCACACATCGGCAGAGATAACGCAGTTCGCGCTGTTATTGTTCTTACTTCCGGTGGATGTCACAACTGTGAATTTCCGGCAGTTAAAGTGAGCTGTTTATCTCATAGACAAATATGGTTTATCACCGCTCATCTGCGGGTTCTTACTTTTCTTCTTCTATTTCTTCTTCTCTGTTTATTGGCGGATCGCAAACAACTTAAAGGTGCATACCGCCACCCACTGTAGAAGAGTGTATAACATCATATCTATGTACCTTATGTCGTTGAATCTTCCCATCAAGCCTGTGACATTTCAGAGTAAAAAGCACCTTCCTGGTGATTCTCATCTCCTCTACCTCTCCCTCTGTTCTCTGTACCCATCAAATCCCACTCCCGCCCTGCTTCTAGAGCTTTAGTTTGAAACATAGATGCACTCGTACAAAATGGCCCTACAAGTGTTACTGAGGCAAATTTTGTAGCAGCTCATTAAGGTGGAGCTATATTTTATGTGGTTCACACACTGATGGATAGTTCAACAAGGCATCGATTGTAATAACCTCGCTATTAGTTTTTGTATGTTGAGATTGTAAATAGCAGTAAGTAACTTAAGCTGTCAAGTAAATCTATGGGCCTGAAAAGTCCATTTTCCTACAAAGTAGAAATATGTGCAGCATTAAAGGAAAGAAACCAAAGAATACCTCAAAACTGATTATGTTTTTATATTTATTTGAAGTGTTCCAGATTTCATATCTATGAAGAATTGACATGCAGCTTTAGAAATCTAAAGACAATCAATGTTGTGCATATATACAGTATTTGAGTACATGTAGTTAGATTACTCCACTGCATACATGCTTGTTCAATATGAAGCAGCTCCTCTGATCAAACAGTATCTAATTACACTTTAACTTGACCTCCAGCAGTTGAGCTGCAACACTGAAACACCTCTTGCATGTTATAAGTTAACACTATAAAAATAACCATTCTTCGCTGTTACTACTTTTGCTTTTGATGACAGCCACACCCATCTGCAGCCTTGATGAACAGAACTTGCTAACAGCTTTAGACTTCATGTTGAATCTGGTATACTTATAACTCAAACACTTTAAGAAGAATGGAAGACTGTTTCAAAGACACAGTTGTCAGCAGAAAAATGAGTAAAAACATGAGTGTTAGATGACAATATTTTTAATAAAAATGTACTTCCTCAACATATTGTTGTCTCCTCTCAGTGGTGAATTTTACTTCAGTTAGCAAACACGTCCCCACAGGAGTTTTAGCTCAGTGGTTTCTCCCGTGTTTACTGATCCTCAGGTGTTTTTCCAAAAAGTGCTGCATCTATGTGACTCCTCACTTTTGTGAGTTTTTGTGTGTTCAGTCCATGAGCCAGGACCAAACGATCTCCAACATGTTTTACAAACACAAGGCCACTTGTCTGCATGAGGTCTTATATGTCTTTTTACTTGAGACACACTGAAGTGTCATTTCTTGCAGGTCTTGCAAAGTTATGACGTCTCACCACTGTGGATTCTCATGTGGCCTGTCAGGTGACTTTTACGTCCAAAAGCTTTCCCACATGTTGTACAAGTAAATGGCTTCTCACCTGTGTGGATTCTCATGTGGTCTGTCAGGTGACGTTTCTGTATGAAAGCTTTCCCGCATGTTTTGCATGTAAATGGCCTCTCATCTGTGTGGTGTCTCATGTGGATGAACAAGTTACTCTTAAGTCTGAAAGCTTTCCCACATGTTGTGCATATAAATGGCATCTCACCTGTGTGGATTCTAATATGACCTTTCAATGCTGATTTGTCACTGAATCTTTTCCCACAGGTGTTGCAAAGGTGCAGCTTCTCACCACTGTGGACTCTCATGTGGACTTTCAACTCACAATTCCGTCTGAAAGCTTTCCCACATGTTGTGCATGTAAACGGCTTCTCACCTGTGTGGATTTTCAGGTGTATATTTAAGTTGGACTGATACGGAAAAGCTTTTCCACAAGTGTCACATTTGAAAGATTTTTTACCTGCTTGAGTTTTGAGGTGAATCCCTGACATGGTAAAGTTGTATACATTGTTACTGTGACTGTTGTTGTCATGGTGTCGTCCTGTCTGATCTTGCCTCTCAGCTACATGACAGAGCAGCTGGTGCTCACTGGTTGCTTCTGATATCACAGAGCTTATAACTGGCATTTTAAATACAGACTCTTTCTCTGCTGCACTTTGAGTGTCGTCATGAATGAAGTCCAGAGTCTGATCTTCACTCTGCTCACTTTCCTCATCAGCAGGACTCAACATAAAGCCATCAGTCTCCTGCTTCACTACAAGCTGCTCTCCCTCCTGACTGCTGCACACTTCCTCCTCTTCCTCTTTAGTTTCTGGAGCCTCTGGCTCCTCTTGCTCCACACTGGACTTCCTCTCCTCAATACAGAGCTGCTGCTCAGGGACAACCTCCTCCTCCTTACACACATGTTGCTGTGGGAGCTCTGGAGGGACACACACCACCAACAGCATACTAATGTCATGGTAGAGAAGAAAATACAGACATGACAGTAAATATGTCCTAACTAAACTTTACCCACCTGTCCTGTGTAACTTTTTTCCAGGTTTCCAAACGTTATCCAACAGTCTGCGCTGACGATCGATCTCTTCCTCGTACACGACGATGGTTCTTATAAAAACTCCCAATATTTCTTCAGCAGCAGCAGTTAGTCGCTCGTTGACAAACTCTCTCAAAGACTCAACTGAACACATTGTTATCTAATTACAAGTGGGATATTTATCCACACGACAACTACACCTTCATCTCCCAGATAAGTCCACACATCCACAGAGATAACTCAGCTGGAGCTGTTATTGTTCTTACTTCCGGTGGATGTGTCACAATTGTGAAGTTCCGGCAATGAAAGTGAGCTGCTCGTCGACGGGTTCTTACTTTTCTTACTTAATACATTTTTGTCAAATTACATTGAAATACATTTCACCGTGACAACTACACCATCATTTCCTAGATAATTCCTTACATCCACGGAGCTAACGGAGCTAGCGTTGGTATAGTTACTTCCGTCTTCTTCTCTCGTTTTATTGGCGGACCGACTTTAAGGTGTATACCGCCACCTACTGTACAAAAGTGTGTAACATCATATCAATTTATCTTATTGCCTTGATTCTTCCCATTAACCATGTGTCATTTAAGAAAGCAAAGAGTGCCTTCCTTGTGACTCTTACATCATTTCTCGAGAAAATAAGGTTATGTTCCCTGAACAACCACATTTTACTGATGTCGTTTTGACTTATTTTCTTAACATTTTATAAATTAAAGAAAACATATTTGCAGGGGTATGAAGAAGGCAGTGTGGAAATAAAAACACCCCAGGCTTTTCAAATGTTAGGAAATGTACAAAATTATTACCAAAATAAATACTACTAATACAAAATGGCCCCTGTCAGTGTTACTAAGGCAAATTTTGCGGCAGCTGGTTGAGGTGGAGCCAATCAAGTTTTATCAAGTTCACTTATGGATGGATAGTTTAACAAGGCATTGTTAAATAACCTCACCACTAGTTTTTGTATGTCAAGATTACAATCAGCAAAGTCACTTTAGCTGTCATGTAAATCTAGTGGCCTTAAAAGACAAATTTCCTGTGAAGCATAAAAGAAAAGTAATCAAAAGTTATCACATCAAACTTGATCATGTTCTTAGATTTATTTGAAGTGTTCAAGACTTCACATCTATGAAGAACTTGCATGCAATCATGGCCATCTGGGGACAATCAATGTTGCACATTAAGCACTTAAGTACCATTAGTTTGGTTCCTCCACTGCTTACATATTTATTCAAAATGAAGCAGCTCCTCTGATCAAACAGTATCAAATTATACTTTATCTTGACCTCCAGCTGATGAGCTGCAACATTAAGACACATCTTACATGTTATAACTTAACACTCTGGGGAAAAAAATTCTTTATTATTACTATTTTATTCTTTTAATGTCAGTCACACCCATCTGCAGCCTTGATGAACAGAAACCACTAACAGCTTTAGACTTCAGGGTGAATCTGGTATTCTTAAATAGTCACTGTAAAAAGCTTTATAATTATAATTATTTGTTGTCTTGTGTTCATTTCATTTATTTATTTAGAGGACAGTGCACAGTAATGAACATTGCTGTAAATGTGCCAGTGTTAGCCAAAGGCTAATTTTCAACTGTAGTCCTCCGACATGATGTTAAAAAGACCTCAGGCCATTAAAAAACACAAAAACAGGAACATAGACGTCATAATATATATATAAAACAAAAAATAGCAAACAAAAACAGGAACACATAAGTCATAATATGTAAAACAAATAACAAACAGATACACAATAATTCACAACGAAAAACCAATACGTAGAGTGCAATGTGATACAGTGCAAAATAGTTGATCGAGAGGCTATGGATAGTGAATAGATGAAACAATGCTGTAGTGCCCATAAAAGTAGTCACAGTAAAAGTCTAAATTTAATTAAATTACAATAAGTTAAATTGGGAGAGATGAAATTGTCAGGGGTGGATAAATGGGATGGAGGTGCAGCAATGCAAGGACCAGAAACAGGATTTCTTGTTGGAGTTGTGCTAAGATGGAGTGAGAAACACAACAAAACCACTACATACAGTGCAATATAATACAGATGATCATTGACATAATGTATCATATGAATATAATTAGTAAGGTAATAAAGTGCTGCAGTGCTCACAACAGTTTTCACTGTGAAGGTTAAGTTTAAGTTGAATTTGAGTGGGATGGGAATGGGAGAAATGAGCTGTCAAAGGTGGATAGATGGAATGAAGGTGCAACAATGCAGAGACCAGAACAGGATTTCTTGTTGGAGTGTGCTAAGATGGATTGAGAAGAAGTGGTACATTTGTAAAGTGCTGTGGTGTTTATCATGAGGTGCAGATTTACCCATGTCACTGCACATGTCCAGGGGGGGTCATGTGCAGTGACATGGGGGGCTATATACAGTCAGTTAACAGTGATTACAGGTCTGATTTGCCTTGAGCCAGTCTTTCAAAAGCCTTTTAAAAATTAGAAAGGTAGAGCAGTCTCTCATGGAGGTTGGCAGGCTGTTCCAGATTTTGCTGCCTCTGACTGATAGAGCAGTCTGAGAGAAGGAAGTGCGCCGAAATGGGATTTCACAGTCTCCTCTTGTAGTTGCTCTAGTGTTGGTACTGTTGGTGGATTTACATTTAAAAAACTGACTCAAGGGTGGGGGTGCAAGTCCGTTCAAGATCTAATACACACAACATGCACATTTGAAAGTAATGAGATTGTCAAAACTCAGTAGATTATGGCGTGTTAGAATATCACAGTGATGATAGGAGAAAGGTTTTTTGTCAAGAGTTTTTTTTATTGCTGCTGAAACAGCCGTGAGCTGGAATGAAATGTCTGTTATGGTGGATTTCTTGCTAATATGACAACAACTTTTTGGATTTGACTATTGACACACCAAATTTGGACCACAGCATCTACACTACTGAGGAATTATGCACTCATGGTGCAACAGAGACTTAAAAAAATTAGACTGTTTCAAAGAAGTACTGTGGTCGGTGGAAATGTGAGTAAAAACATGGTATGAATGTTAGATGATGAAGTTTTTAACAAAATGTACTTCAACATATTGTTGTCTCCTCTCAATGGTGAATTTTACTTCGTTCACTTAGCGAACACGTCCCCACAGGAGCTTTAGTTCGATGGTTTTTCCTGTTTATTGATCCTCCGGTGTGACTTCAGTTGAACTTTATCCACAAGTGCTGCAAACATGTGACTCCTCACTTCCATGAGTTCTTGTGTGCTTTGACCATGAACCAGAACTGATTCATCTCCTACATGTTTTACAAACACAAGGCCACTTGTCTGCATGACGTCTTATATACCTTTCCAATTGAGACACATTTCTTGCAGGTCTTAAAGTTATGACTTCTCACCAGTGTGTGTTCTCATGTGGACATTCAGGTGACTTTTCTGTCCAAAAGCTTTCTCACATCTTGTGCATGTAAACGGCTTTTCACCTGTGTGAATTCTCATGTGGGCCCTTAACTCACTGCTCTGTCTGAAAGCTTTCCCACATGTTTTGCATGTAAATGGCTTCTCACCTGTGTGGATTCTCATGTGGGCTGTCAAATGACTATTATGTCTGAATGCTTTCCCACATGTTTTGCATGTAAACGGCTTCTCACCTGTGTGGATTCTCATGTGGGTGTCTAAGTGACATTTATATCCAAAAGCTTTCCCACATGTTGTACAAGTAAATGGCTTCTCACCTGTGTGGATTCTCATGTGGCATTTTAGGTGACCTTTCTGTCCGAAAGCTCTCCCACATGTTGTGCAAGTATATGGCGTCTCGCCTGAGTGGATTCTCATATGACTTTTCAATGCTGAGTTGTCACTGAATCTTTTCCCACATGTACTACAAAGGTGCAGCTTCTCACCACTGTGGGTTCTCATGTGGACTGTCAACTCACTACTCTGTCTGAAAGCTTTCCCACATGTTTTGCATGTAAATGGCTTCTCACCTGTGTGGATTCTCATGTGGATTGTCAAAGGACTATTATATCTGAAAGCTTTTCCACATGTTTTGCATCTAAACGGCTTCTCACCTGTGTGGATTCTTTTGTGGGCCAACAAGCTACTATTATGTCTGAAAGCTGTTCCACATGTTTTGCATTTAAATGGCTTCTCACCCGAGTGGATTCTCATGTGTATATTTAAGTTTGACTTGTACTGAAAAGCTTTTCCACAAGTGTCACATTTGAAAGATTTTTCACCTGTATAAGTGCTGAGGTGAATCTTTGACATGGCAGAGTTGTTATCATTGTTACTGAGACCATCCTTTTCAAGATGTCTTCCTTCCTCATCTTGGCTCTCAACAACATAAGAGTTGTGGGAGAGCAGCTGGTGGTCACTGGTTGGTATCACATAGGTTATAAATGGTATGTTGATGACAGACTCTTTCTCTGCTGCACTTTGAGTGTCATCGTGAATGAAGTCCAGAGTCTGATCTTCACTCTGCTCACTTTCCTCATCAGCAGGACTCAACATAAAGCCATCAGTCTCCTGCTTCACCACAAGCTGCTCTCCCTCCTGACTGCTGCACACTTCCTCCTCTTCCTCTTTAATCTCTGGAGCCTCTGGCTCCTCTTGCTCCACACTGGACTTCCTCTCCTCAATACAGAGCTGCTGCTCAGGGACAACCTCCTCCTCCTTACACACATGTTGCTGTGGGAGCTCTGGAGGGACACACAACAACACCAACAGCATACTAATCTCATGCTACAGCAAATATACACACATGCCAGTAAATTACTTCAATTAGCTTTCACCCACCTGTCCTGTGTAACTTGATTTCAGGCTTCAAAACCATATCCAACAGTCTGCGCTGACGATCGATCTCTTCCTCGTACTCGACGATGCTTCTTTGAAAAACTCCCAATATTTCTTCAGCAGCAGCAGTTAGTCGCTCGTTGACAAACTCTCTCAAAGACTCAACTGAACACATTGTTGTCTAATTATAAGTTAAATATTTTTCTACTCAACAACTACACCATCATCTCCCAGCTATTTCCATACATCCATAGAGCTAACGCTGCTGTGGCGCCTGCATTGTTTACTTCCGCTTGATGTGTCACATTGTTAAAGTTCCGGCAGTGATAATCAGCTATTTTTTACTTTCCGCTCATCAACAGATTCTTACAGCAGCAGAAAGATGCTTTATCCACAATTTCTCTCCCCACAATGAACAATGAATACATAACCAGAAAAGTCTAGGTATTCTTAGAGTAACGTTTTAAGTGATGATTATTTCTTCAGCAGCAGCAGTTAGTTACTCGTTGACAAACTCTCTCAAAGACTCAACTGAAGACGTTTTTGTTAAAGGGATAGTGCACCCAAAAATGAAAATTCACCCATTATCTACTCACCCATATGCCAATGGAGGCTCAGGTGAAGTTTTAGAGTCCTCACATTCATTGCGGAAATCCAAGGGGAAAGGGGGTAGCAACACAACTCCACCTAATGGAGACTTATGGCGCCCCAGATTCAAACGTCCAAAAACACATAATTGAATTCATTTGAACTCTGTTTTTAGCCTCATTGTAGCCTGTAGCTCTAACTGCCTCTCTGTGCACCGCGTTCATATGTGCACGCTTGCGCACAAGACCAGCGAAAGCATGTGATCACACATGAATGCGGTGGCCATGTCTCACGGTTTCGCGCAAGGGCGCACACGTGAGCACAGTGCACAGAGAGGCAGTTAGAGCTACAGGCTACAATGAGGCTAAAAACAGGGTTCAAATGACGTTTTCCAAACAACTTTTTATGTCGGGGCTTCAGGACACTTGGATCACTACGGATGAGCAGTATGGAGATATTTCTTGGTTTCAATTATGTGTTTTTGGACGTTTGAATCTGGGGCACCTTAAGCCTCCATTATATTGAGTTGTGTTGTTACCCCCTCTCCCCTTGGATCTCCGCAAGTGTTGTGACGACTTTAAAACTTCACCTGAGCCTCCATCAGCATATGGGTGAGTAGAAAATGGCTGAATTTTCATTTCTGGGTGCACTATCCCTTTAAATTATAAGTGAGATATTTTTCTACATAATTAATACTCCGTCATCTTTTTAGGATTCCTCCTTCCTTATACATTGTTAAAGTTCCGGCAGTGAAAGTGAGTTATTTTATTTATTTCTAATCATCAACAGATTCTTACGGTAGCAAAAATATGCATTATCCACAATCTCTCTCCCCACAGTGAACAATGAACAGATATCCAGAAAGGTTTAGGTTGATTTAATGGCGCAACACAGCTGTTGGCAGGCCACTTCACCCAGCAGTGTTCCGATTTCCTGCTTGACGGGGGGACTGGTGTTGCTTGGAGGTTCCAGGCACTGTGGGGGGCCTCCGGACCTGGCTCCTCCTCTGTCTGACCAGGTTCTGCAGCTGGCGCAACAAAGTCTGATGCGTCAGCTGCCGTTCCTGAGCGTCGCTTCACTTGTTCCCTCCTCAGGCAGGCCATCTTGGCCTGGTGGATTTTCAGACCTCTTGGGTTCTTGCAGACCTTGCCACAAATGCAGACTGCGCTCGTGTTCCATTGTCCTTTAGCTTGGGTCATATGGGAGGTAGTTTTCTCTGAATAACCACATTTTACTGGTGCCTTTTTGAGGTATTTCACAATCATTTTAACCAAAAACATACTTGCAGGGGTATGAAGAAGACAGTGCAGACATAAAAATACTCCAGGCTTTAAAAAACATAACAAAAATGTAGAAAGTCACTTCCACCAAAGGGAATTTAAAGTCAGGAACATGAAAATACATATACACAATGGTCCTGTCAGTGTTACTGAGGCTATTTTGTAGCAACTAATTGAGGTGGAGATACTTCAAATTTTACCTGGTTCATACACTGATGGATAGTTTAACAAGGCATCATATTCAATAACCTCACTATTAGTTGTTGTTGTTCATAAAAATTGTAATCAGCAGTAGGTAACTTAAGCTGTCAAGTAAATCTATGGGCCAGAAAAGTCCATTTTCCTGCAAAGTAGAAATATGTGTAGCATTAAAGAAAAGAAATCAAAGAAAACCTCAAAAGTGAAAATGTTTTTATATTTATTTGAAGTGTTCCAGATTTCATATCTATGTAGAATTGACATGCAATTGTGGCCATCTGAGGACAATCAATGCTGTACATAAATACAGTACTTGAGTACATGTAGTTGGATTACTCCACTGCATACATGCTTGTTCAATATGAAGCATCATCACTGATCAAACAGTATCAAATTATACTTTATCTTGACCTCCAGCTGATGAGCTGCAACATTAAAACACCTCTCACATATGATAAATTAACACTCAGAAAAGAACCATTCTTCACGATTACTACTTTTACTTTCAATGTGAGTCACACCCACCTGCAGCCTTGATGAACAGAAACCAGTAACAGCTTTAGACTTCGATCTGGTATTCTTAAATCGCCACCATAAAAAGCTGTGTTATTATAATTATTTGTTGTCTTGTGTTCCTGCTGAAACAGTTGTGAGCTGGAATGAAATGTCCGTTATGGTGGATTTCTAGCTACCATGACAGCAAATTTTTGGATTTGACTCCAACAGCAAAGGTTTGGACAACAGCATCTACACTACTGAGGAATTCTGCACTCATGGTGCAACAGAGACTTAAACAAAAAAAAAAAAGATGATTGACTGTTTCAAAGAAGTACTGTGGTCAGTGGAAATGTGAGTAAAAACATGATATGAGTGTTAGATGATGACGTTTTTAAAATGTACTTCCTCAACATATTGTTGTCTCCTCTCAATGATGAATTTTACTTTGTTCAATTAGCGAACACGTCCCCACAGGAGTTTTAGTTCGATGGTTTCTCCTGTGTTTACTGATCCTCAGGTGTGACTTCAGTTGAACTTTACCCACAAGTGCTGCAAACATGTGACTCCTCACTTCCATGAGTTCTTGTGTGTTTTGACCATGAACCAGAACTGATCTCCAACATGTTTTACAAACACAAGGCCACTTGTCTGTATGAGGTCTTATATGCCTTTCCGACTGAGACACATGAAAGTATCATTTCTTGAAGGTCTTACACAGTTATGACTTCTCACCAGTGTGTTTTCTCATGTGGACATTCAGGTGCATTTTCTGTCCAAAAGCTTTCCCACATGTTGTGCAAGCAAATAGCGTCTCGCTTGAGTGGATTCTCATGTGGACTGTCAAAGCACTATTATATCTGAAAGCTTTCCCACATGTTGTGCAAGGAAACGACTTCTCACCTGTGTGGATTCTCATGTGGGCCAACAAGCTACTATTATGTCTGAAAGCTTTCCCACATGTTGTGCAAGGAAACGACTTCTGACCTGTGTGGATTCTCATGTGGGCCAACAAGCTACTATTATGTCTGAAAGCTTTCCCACATGTTGTGCATCTAAATGGCTTCTCTTCCGAGTGGATTCTCATATGACTTTTCAATGCTGAGTTGTCACTGAATCTTTTCCCACATGGACTGCAAAGGTACGGCTTCTCCCCTGTGTGGATTCTCATGTGGACTCTAACCTCACTACTCTGTCTGAAAGCTTTCCCACATGTTGTGCATCTAAACGGCTTCTCACCTGTGTGGATTCTCATATGGGTCAGCAAGCTACTACAATATCTGAAAGCTTTCCCACATGTTTTGCATCTAAATGGCTTCTCACCGCTGTGGGTTCTCATGTGGACTGTTAACCCACTATTATGTCTGAAAGCTTTCCCACATGTGTTGCATGTAAATGGCTTCTCACCTGTGTGGACTCTCAAGTGTACATTTAAGTCTGACTTATACCGAAAAGCTTTTCCACAAGTGTCACATTTGAAAGATTTTTCACCTGTGTGAGTTCTGAGGTGAATCTTTGACATGGTAGAGTTGTTATCATTGTTACTGAGAGTATCGTTTTCATGATGTCCTCCTTCCTCATCTTGGCTCTCAACAACACGAGAGTTGTCAGAGAGCAGCTGGTGGTCACTGGTTGGTATCACATAGGTTATAAAAGGTACGCTGATGACAGACTCTTTCTCTGCTGCACTTTGAGTGTCATCATGAATGAAGTCCAGAGTCTGATCTTCACTCTGCTCACTTTCCTCATCAGGAGTCAACATAAAGCCATCAGTCTCCTGCTTCACTACAAGCTGCTCTCCCTCCTGACTGCTGCACACTTCCTCCTCTTCCTCTTTAATCTCTGGAGCCTCTGGCTCCTCTTGCTCCACACTGGACTTCCTCTCCTCAATACACAGCTGCTGCTCAGGGACAACCTCCTCCTCCTTACACACATGTTGCTGTGGGAGCTCTGGAGGGACACACAACAACACCAACAGCATACTAATCTCATGCTACAGCAAATATACACACATGCCAGTAAATTACTTCAATTAGCTTTCACCCACCTGTCCTGTGTAACTTGATTTCAGGCTTCAAAACCATATCCAACAGTCTGCGCTGACGATCGATCTCTTCCTCGTACTCGACGATGCTTCTTTGAAAAACTCCCAATATTTCTTCAGCAGCAGCAGTTAGTCGCTCGTTGACAAACTCTCTCAAAGACTCAACTGAACACATTGTTGTCTAATTATAAGTTAAATATTTTTCTACTCAACAACTACACCATCATCTCCCAGCTATTTCCATACATCCATAGAGCTAACGCTGCTGTAGCGCCTACACTGTTTACTTCCGCTTGATGTGTCACATTGTTAAAGTTCCGGCAGTGATAATGAGCTATTTTTCTCTTTCCGCTCATCAACAGATTCTTACAGCAGCAGAAAGATGCTTTATCCACATTTTCTCTCCCCACAATAAACAATGAATACATAACCAGAAAAGTCTAGGTATTCTTAGAGTAACATTTTAAGTGATGATTATTTCTTCAGCAGCAGCAGTTAGTTACTCGTTGACAAACTCTCTCAAAGACTCAACTGAACACATTGTTGTCTAATTACAAGTGAAACATTTGTCTACACGACAACTACACCATCATTAACAACTAATTCCATACTTTCATAGAGCTAACGCTGCTGTAGCGCCTGCATTGTTTACTTCCGCTGGATGTGTCACACTGTTAAAGTTCCGTCAGTGACAGTGAGCATTTTTTTTTTCTTTCCGCTCATCAACGGATTCTTACAGCAGCAGAAATATGCTTTGTCCACAATCTTTCTCCCCACAGTTAAAGGGAAATTTAGGTTTATTTCAACCCGTCTCCTATCGTCCTAAATTTGTTTCAAGTGACTAGTGACATAAAAATAATAGTTAGCATGTTAGCCGTTAGCCTAGATACAGCCGGGACACATAGTAGCGTCAGACCTGTTAAAACGTAAGTGAACGGGCAACCTTCAAGTGCAAAGTTAGTTAGGCTGACCAAACGTCCTCTTTTGCCCGGACATGTCCGCTTTTCACGTCCCGTCTGGGGCGTCTGGGGGTTTTTTATGAACTGATGATAATGTCTGGTTTTCCGTGTGTTTGTGTGTGTGTGTGTGTGTGTTAGAGTGCGGCACGGGCCGCATATTTCTGTCCGAACCCGAACTGAGCCCGACATTATTTAATGACCAAAGCACTGAGTTTGTGTCACACAGTGGTTACAGGCTATTTAACAGGCCGGGCGTGCGCCGTGGGTGCTCAGCTGCGGAGAGGGAGACCTCTGTGTTTGAAACGGGAGCGGGAGGAGAGGGAGAAATATAACAAAATAAGATAAAATAGGAAAAACCTGTCTCCCTTGTTTATTTTATTTTCAGCGTTTAATCAAGGTGGAGGCGGGCGGCTGGAGGTCCGAGACTTCCAGAGAGGGGAGAGGTAGAAACAAACAGCCAATGTGTGTCTGTGTGTGTTGTGTTCAGGTGTTGTCACGTAAATAACAGTGCCCAAGCAATAAACAGGACAGACAATAGAATTTTATTTATTTTTACACTACATTTTCACTGAAAGCTGCCCGAATCTGACCTGAGCCCAAATACAATTTATAGCATTGGGCTCGGATTGCCACACTCTAGTGTGTGTATATGTGTCCGCTATCTATAGGGGCCTATCTGAATTTCTGTCTTTGAGAGATATTATTTTGTAATATAACTGAATTTTCTATCCATACATATAAATTTTAAATATATTAAAATGATAAGGCATCTTTGAGTAAACTGCGAGTATCATTTAAGTAGGCTATGTCGTGGCCAGCCGAGTGTCCTCTTTTTTGGAAATCAAAATATGGTCACCCTAAAGTTAGTCCACTAAACAAGCTTTTTTTCCACAAAGACCGCCTCATATCGTTAGGATAAATGTCAGAGAACATATAGAAAACAACATGGAAACGTGTTGTCTTACCTTACCGGTGTGGTGCCATGTTTGTTTACCATTTAGCTCTGCTTTCCAAAGCGCGGCCGAAATATATCTGGCGAGCTCTAGATAAAGCCCAGCTGGATACTACTCCAGGTGGAGGTGTCTCGTCCTCGGTCACATCCAGACCTTGAAAATAAGGCTGCAACCGGTCCCATTCCTTGCAACAGAGGCATTCCTCTTCTGTGGGCACTGGGGCACAGCATTCACAGGTACACCACCGATCTCCAGAGCTACGCAGCCTTGCAGCAGCCATTCCTCCTCTCTCGTCTTCTAGCTGTTGCGCCTCTCTTTCTCTCTCTCTCTCTCTCTCCTCCTCCTCCGTTCTTCAATTTCATGAAGCTCTTTGTCAGTGTATTCTGGCTCAAATAAATAAGGGCGGCCATCAAACTCTGCAAAATCAAATTCCTCCTCCACAAAGTCGAAGTCTGGCAAAAAGTCAGCCATTATTCTAAAAATCTTTCATAAAATAAATGAATGAACTTTTCAGGCTACTGTTCGGTTCTGCCTTCCAGCTGTTGCTGCTTGTTCTCACGAAATTTCAGGCATGGTATGAGATCGCTGCTTGTTCTCACGATATTTCGGCCGCGCTTTGGAAAGCAGAGGTAAATGGTAAACAAACATGGCACCACACCGGTAAGGTAAGACAACATGTTTACATGTCATTTTCTATATGTTCTCTGACATTTATCCTAACGATATGAGGCGGTCTTTGTGGAAAAAAAGCTTGTTTAGTGGACTAACTTTGCACTTGAAGGTTGCCCGTTCACTTACGTTTTAACAGGTCTAACGCTACTATGCGCCCCGGCTGTATCTAGGCTAACAGCTAACATGCTAACTGTTATTTTGATGTCACTAGTCACTTGAAACAAATTTAGGACGATAGGAGACAGGTTGAAATAAACCGAAATTTCCCTTTAACAATGAACAGATATCCAGAAAGGTCTAGGTCAATTTAATGTCACAAGTTTAAAATGATGATTTGTGGGAAAAACTCTTTCCGCTGTCAGTGTGCTTGTACAGCTCTCCTACTTCATGTCAAAGAGAAATTGTAATTTTTGTCTGATAACCATATTTTACTGATGTCTTTTTGAGGTATTTCACAATCATTTTAACAAAACAAAACATACTTGCAGGGGTCTGAAGAAGAATAAAAAGAAGAAGAAAAATATCACAGGCTTTCACAACCTTAGAAAATGTAGAAATTTACTACCAAAAAAATGTAATTTAAAGTATGAAACTTGAAAGAACTCATATATGCAATGGCCCTGTAGTGTTACTGAGGCTATTTCATATTTTGCCTGGTTCACACACTGATGGATAGTTCAACAAGGCATCAAATGTAATAACCCCACTATTAGTTTTTGTATGTTAAGTTTCTAATCAGCAGAAAGTAACTTTAGCTGTCAAGTATATCTAGTGGCCTGAAAAGTCCTTTTTCCTGTAAACAGAAATATGTGCAGCATAAAGGTAAAGTAATCAAAGAAAACCTCAAAATTGATTATATTTTTATGTTTATTTGAAGTGTTCAAGACTTCACATATATGAAGAATTTGCATGCAATCATGGCTATCTGTGACAATCAATCGCACAATAAGCACTTAAGTAACATTAGTTTGGTTCCTCCACTGCTTACACATTGATTCAATATGAAGCAGCTCCTCTGATCAAACAGTATCAAATTATACTTTATCTTGACCTCCAGCAGTTGAGCTGCAACATTAAGCACCTCTTACATGTTATAACTTAACACTCAGAAAAGAACCATTCTTCATTATTACTACTTTTACTTTTAATGTCAGTCACACCCATCTGCAGCCTTGATGAACAGAAACATCTAACAGCTTTAGACTTCAGGGTGAATCTGGTATTCTTAAATCGTCACAATAAAAAGCTTTATAATTATTTGTTGTCTTGTGTTGCTGCTGAAACAGCCGTGAGCTGGAATGAAATGTCCACTACAGTGGATTTCTTGCTAATATGACAACAACTTTTTTGATTTAGATTTTTACCACACAAAGTTTGGACCACAGCATCTACACTACTGAGAAATTATGCACTCAGGGTGCAACAGAGATTTAAAAAAAACTTAGTGGGATTTAAGTAGAACTTTACCCACAAGTGCTGCAAACATGTGACTCTTCACTTCCATGAGTTCTTGTGTGCTTTGACCATGAACCAGAACTGATTCATCTCCAACATGTTTTATAAACACAAGGCCACTTGTCTGTATGAGGTCTTATATACCTTTCCAATTGAGACACATCGAAGTGTCATTTCTTGCAGGTCTTGCAAAGTTATGACTTCTCACCAGTGTGTGTTCTCATGTGGACATTCAGGTGACTTTTCTGTCCGAAAGCTCTCCCACATGTTGCGCATGTATATGGCTTCTCCCCTGTGTGGATTCTGACATGACTTTTTATTGCTGATATGTCACTGAATCTTTTCCCACAGGTATTGCAAAGGTACGGCTTCTCCCCAGTGTGTGTTCTCATGTGAACACTCAACTCACTACTCTGTCTGAAAGCTTTTCCACATGTTTTGCAGGTAAACGGCTTCTCGCCTGTGTGGATTCTCATGTGGTTTTCTAGGTGACATTTATATCTGAAAGCTTTCCCACATGTTGTGCAAGGAAATGGCTTCTCACCTGTGTGGATTCTCATGTGGGCGAACAAGCTACTATTGTATCTGAAAGCTGTTCCACATGTGTTGCAGGTAAACGGCTTCTCACCTGTGTGGCTTCTCAAGTGTGTATTTAGGTTATACTTGTACTGAAAAGCTTTTCCACAAGTGTCACATTTGAAAGATTTTTCACCTGTGTAAGTGCTGAGGTGAATCTTTGACATGGCAGAGTTGTTATCATTGTTACTGAGACCATCCTTTTCATGATGTCCTCCTTCCCGATATTGGCTCTCTATATGAGAGCTGTGAGAGAGCAGCTGGTGGTCACTGGTGGTTGGTATCACATAGTTTACAAATGGTATGTTGACTTCAGACTCTTTCTCTGCTGCACTTTGAGTGTCATCAAAATTGAAGTCCAGAGTCTGATCTTCACTCTGCTCACTTTCCTCATCAGCAGGACTCAACATAAAGCCATCAGTCTCCTGCTTCACTACAAGCTGCTCTCCCTCCTGACTGCTGCACACTTCCTCCTCTTCCTCTTTAATCTCTGGAGCCTCTGGCTCCTCTTGCTCCACACTGGACTTCCTCTCCTCAATACACAGCTGCTGCTCAGGGACAACCTCCTCCTCCTTACACACATGTTGCTGTGGGAGCTCTGGAGGGACACACAACAACACCAACAGCATACTAATCTCATGGTAGAGAAGAAAAAGCTGACATGCGAGTAAATTGGTACTAATTAACTTTCACCCACCTGTCCTGTGTGACTGTATTTCGGGTTTCCAAACCATATCCAACAGTCTGCGCTGACGATCGATCTCTTCCTCGTACTCGACGATGCTTCTTTGAAAAACTCCCAATATTTCTTCAGCAGCAGCAGTTAGTCGCTCGTTGACAAACTCTCTCAAAGACTCGACTGAACACATTGTTGTCTAATTATAAGTGAAATACTTTTCTACACAACAACTACACTACCATTTCACAGCTAATCCCATACATTCATGGAGCTAACGTCTGCATTGTTTGCCGCTGAATGTGTCACACTGTTAAAGTTCCGTCAGTCACAATGCGCATTTTTCCCTTTCCGCTCATCAACGGGTTCTTACAGCAGCACAAAGACGCTTTGTCCACAATTTTCCCTCCTATCGGAGCAAACGCTGGTATTGTTGTTTAGCTTGTTCTTCATCTTCTGCGCCTCCTCCTTCTTCTTCCTCGAGTTTAATGACGCAGCTTTCAGGCGCATTTCCGCCACCTCCTGGACTGGAGTGTGAAGCAGTAAATTCACAGGAGACAAAAAAAAACCTAAATTCACTCCATTATTCCTGTTACTCTTAAATAATTAAATGGAAGCTTACACACTTTCACTGATGTCTTTTCAAGTAGATTCCCTACTGTAATACTGTGTTTCTCTTCAGTTAGCCCTGTTATTAACTCCCCCCTGTATAGGTCCTGTGTGTGTGTGTGTGTGTGTGTGTGTGTGTGTGTGTGTGTGTTTGTACCTGTGTGTAATTGACAACAGAGTGAAAAAATGAATTAAAACAAAACAAAAACAAACAATCTGTCTTCTTCAGATCTGTTGCAATCTATTAGTGCGTCTGACCATTTCCAATTTGTTACAGTGTGTATCTAGTGTGTAATTAAATGTTCCAGTCTCTGTAGCAGAATTTGATAGTCAATAGTGTCAAACGCCGCACTAAGATCTAATAAAACAAGTACAGAGACGAGTCCTTTGTCTGAAGCAATCAGAAGGTCATTTGTAATTTTAACTAGAGCTGTCTCAGTGCTGTGATGCACTCTAAGTCCTGACTGAAATTCCTCAAATAGATTATTATCATGGAGAAAATCACACAGCTGTTCTGCGACTACTTTCTCAAGGATCTTTGACATAAAGGGAAGATTAGATATTGGTCTATAGTTGGCTAACACCTCTGGATCCAGGGTGGGTTCTTTTAGAATAGGTTTAGTTACAGCTGCCTTAAAGGACTGTGGTACATAGCCTGTTAATAAGGATATAGTGATCATATCTAATATATGAGTGTTAACTAAAGGAAAGACCTCCTTAAGTAGCCTAGTTGTGATGGGGTCTAAGAGACACGTTGTTGATTTAGATGAAGAAACCACTGCGGTCAGTTGTTGAAGAGAAATCGGGGAGAAGCAATCTAAATATATATTAGGTCTAACAGCTGTGTTTGAGGGCAGATAGGTACTATCTGAGGACAGGAGGTCATGAATTTTGCCTGTAATAGTTAGAATTTTGTCATTAAAAAGCTCATAAAATCATTACTGCTAAGGGCTAAGGGAATACAAGGCTCAATAGAGCTTTGACTCTCAGTCAGCCTGGCTACAGTGCTGAAAAGAAATGTGCTTTATCCACAGTTTCCCCAGCTATAGGAATAAACGCTGGTATTGTTTAGCTTATTCTATTTTCTTCTATTAATGCTGAGTAATAGTTGGCTCTGGCATTGCGGAGGGCCCTCTTATATATTCTGAGACTGTCTTCCCAGACTAAACGAGATTCTCCCAGTTTGGTTAATCGCCAATTCCTTTCAGATTTTCGCGATTTGTTTTAATATAGCCCAGTAGGTTGCTACCCTATCCTATAGCGAGTGTCATTTAATCCTGTGTGTCCTATCCGCAGACAGGTAATGACCCTCTCTTCCCTTGGGCTCCCACTCTGTAATCTACCAACACCTACATATTTTTTGAATACTGTAAAGACGTCTTCCTATGTCACTGAAGTCCCAATATTCCTGCCAGGTTTTGTGCATACAGTCATTTATGGTAGTTTTAACCTCTGCTTTACTTAATGGTACTTGCATGTCAATTAAATGTTGTTTTAGTGATTGTTTAGTCCATATGTCTCACTCTTAAAGTTCCAGAAGGAAGTAAAGTAGAAATATGTGTAGCATTAAAAGAAAATAATCAAAGAATACCTCAAAAGTGATCATGTTATTATATTTATTTGAAGTGTTCCAAATTTCATATCTATGTAGAGTTTACATGCAATTGTGGCCATTTGAGGACAATCAATGCTGTACATGAAGTACTTGAGTACAAGTAGTTAAGTTCCTCAACTGCATACAGTGGTTTGCAAAAGTTTGGGCACCCCTGGTCAAAATTTTGTTTACTGTGAATAGTTAAGTAAGTAGAAGATGAGCTGACCTCCAAAATGCAGGAAGTTTAAGATGACACGTGCTTATCAACATTTTAAGAAAGATCAGTGTATTATTTTTTTGTTTTGTACAATTTTAGAGTGACAAAAAGCAAAGGAACACTGTGCAAAAGTTTGGGCACCACAAGACATTTGAGCTCTCAGACAACCTTTACCAGGTTCTCAGACGTTAATTAGCTTGTTAGGGTTCTGGCTTGTTCACAGTCATCATTTGAAAAAGCCAGGTGATGCAAATTTCAACGCTTTATGAATATTCTGACTCCTGAAACCTTGTCCCATCAATCAGCAGTCATGGGCTCCTCTAAACAGCTGCCTAGCACTCTGAAAACTAAAACAACTGATGTCCACAATGCAGGAAAAGGATATAAGTTTTGCCATGGCCCTCACAGTCCCCCAACCCAAACATCAGTAAAAATCTGTGGATAGACCTCAAGAGAGCAGTGGATGAAGACAGCCCTAGGATTTCCCAGAACGAGAAGCCTTTAACAGGAAGACTGGGCGAAAATCATCCAAACAAGAATTGAAAGACTCTGAGCTGGTTACAGAAAGTGTTGGGAAGCTGTGACACTTCCCAAGTATTGACCATGCAGGGTGCCCAACTTTTGCTTCAGGCCCTTTTTCCTATTTTTGTTATTTTGAAACAGGAAAAGATCATATAAAAACAATCTTGATTAAAATACTGAAGAAACATTTCATCTTCAATTTTTTTTAACTAAGTAGAGCTTTCCCCACAAGTGCTGCAAATATTTGACTCCTCATTTCCATGAGTTCTTGTGTGCTTTGACCATGAACCAGAACCGATTCATCTCCTACATGTTTTACAAACACAAGGCCACTTGTCTGTATCACATCTTATATGCCTTTCCAATTGAAGCATATCAAAGTGTCATTTCTTGAAGGTCTTGCAAAGTTACAACTTCTCACCAGTGTGTGTCCTCATGTGGTATTTCAGGTGACTTTTACGTCCAAAAGCTTTCCCACATGTTGTACAGGGAAATGGCTTCTCACCTGTGTGTGTTCTCATGTGGATAGTCAGGTAACCTTTCTGTCTAAATGCTTTCCCACATGTTGTGCACATAAATGGCTTCTCGCCTGTGTGGACTCTGATATGACCTTTCAATGCTGATTTGTCACTGAAGCTTTTCCCACAGGTACTACAAAGGTGTGGCTTGTCACCGCTGTGGATTCTCATGTGGACTATCAATTGACCACTAAGTCTGAAAGCTTTCCCACATGTTGTGCATGTAAACAGCTTCTCAGCTGTGTGGATTCTCATGTGGACTCTCAACTCACTACTCTGTCTGAAAGCTTTCCCACATGTTGTGCATGTAAATGGCTTCTCACCTGTGTGGATTCTCGTGTGGTCCAACAAACTACTTTTATGTCTAAAAGCTGTTCCACAGGTTTTGCAGATAAATGGCCTCTCACCTGTGTGGCTTCTCATGTGGACTGTCATTTGACTACTATGTCTGAAAGCTGTTCCACATATTTTGCAGGTAAATGGCTTCTCACCTGTGTGGACTCTCATGTGGGCCAACAAGCTACTTTTGTACTGGTAATCTTTTCCACATGTTTTGCAAGAATATGGCTTCTCACCTGTGTGGATTCTCAGGTGTCTGTATAATTTGGACTTAAATTTGAAAGCTTTCCCACAAGTGTCACATTTGAAAGAATTTTCACCTGTGTAAGTACTGAGGTGAATCTTGGACATGGTAGAGTCAGGTACATTGTTATAGTGACTATCGCTTTCATGATGTCTTTTCTCTAATTGAAGCTCTGTGTTTCTAGTTGATCCTGAGTCTCCATTTTTGCCTCCTTCCTCATCTTGGCTCTCAGCGACAACAGAGTTGTGACAGAGCAGCTGGTGCTCACTGGTTGGTTCTAGTATCACATAGGTTATAACTGGTATACTGACTTCAGACTCTTTCTCTGCTGCACTTTGAGTGTCATCATGAATGAAGTCCAGAGTCTGATCTTCACTCTGCTCACTTTCCTCATCAGCAGGAGTCAACATAAAGCCATCAGTCTCCTGCTTCACTACAAGCTGCTCTCCCTCCTGACTGCTGCACACTTCCTCCTCTTCCTCTTTAATCTCTGGAGCCTCTGGCTCCTCTTGCTCCACACTGGACTTCCTCTCCTCAATACACAGCTGCTGCTCAGGGACAACCTCCTCCTCCTTACACACATGTTGCTGTGGGAGCTCTGGAGGGACACACAACAACACCAACAGCATACTAATCTCATGCTACAGCAAATATACACACATGCCAGTAAATTACTTCAATTAGCTTTCACCCACCTGTCCTGTGTAACTTGATTTCAGGCTTCAAAACCATATCCAACAGTCTGCGCTGACGATCGATCTCTTCCTCGTACTCGACGATGCTTCTTTGAAAAACTCCCAATATTTCTTCAGCAGCAGCAGTTAGTCGCTCGCTGACAAACTCTCTCAAAGACTCAACCGAACACATTGTTGTCAGATTATAAGTGAAATATTTTTCTACACAACTACAACATCATTTTACAGCTAATTCCACGCATGCTTGGAGATAACGCTGCTGTACCGCCTGCATTGTTTACTTCCGCTGGATGTGTCACACTGTTGAAGTTCCGGCAGTGACAGTGAGCTATTTTTCTCTTTTCCGCTCATCAACGAGTTCTTACAGCAGCAGAAATGTGCTTTATCCACAATTTCCCCAGCTATAGGAATAAACGTTGGTACTGTTTAGCTTATTCTTCTTCTTCTGCTCCTCATCTGCCGCCTCCTCCTTCTTCTTCGAGTTTAATGGCGGTTGGCAACGCAGCTTTCAGGCGCATTTCCGTCACCTACTGGACTGAAGTGCGAAGCAGTAAATTCACAGGAGACAAATAAATAAATAAATAAATAAATAAAGAGAAGAGAAAGAACAGTGAGCAGCCAGAGCTTTAAAAACTTAATGTGCTCAGGTGCTGCCACTTCCCTGATTACCCACAGCCACGCCCACTGCTACCTGCAAGGGAGAACACAACAAGGAAGGCAGGGCAGAGAGGGTCGTCACACTCTTTTAACATTAAATGGAAGCTAACACACTTTCATTGATGTCTTTTCAAGTCGATTCCCTACTGTAATACTGTGCTTCTTCAGTTAGCCCTGTTATTAACTCCCTTCTTTCATCTTCAGACCTGTTGCAATCTATTAGTGTGTCTGACCATTTCCAGTTTGTTACAGTGTGTACACAGCCCAGTAGGGTGCTACCCTATCCTATAGGGAGTGACATTTCATACTGTATGTCCTATCCTCAGACAGGTAATGACCCTCTCTTCCCTTGGGCTCCCACTCTGTAATCTACCAACACCTGCATGTTTTTGAATACTGTAAAGACGTCTTCCTGTGTCACTGAAGTCCCAATATTCCTGCCAGGTGATCATGTTTTTATATTTATTTGAAGTGTTCAAGATTTCATATCTATGTAGAATTCACATGCAATCCTGGCCATCAATGTTGTGCATAAAGTACTTGAGTACAAGTAGTTATGTTCCTCAACTGCATACAGTGGTCTGCAAAAGTTTGGGCACCCCTGATCAAAATTTTGTTTACTGTGAATAGAGTTAAAAAATGACTCTATGACTCGAGGTCGGTCTTACAGCCTTGTGGGTTTATTGAAAACACAGCTTGGAACTTCACATACTGCAATACTGAGACAGCACAGCAGAACAGTTCACCAAACATTCTTGTATTCCTCCTAACTTTCCATGTGTGTGTGTGTGTGTGTGTGTGTGTGTGGGTGTGATTTCCTGCCATTTCCAGAGCTTTACCTTATTTTATCTTTATACTTGGGCGTCCTAGCACAGTTTATTCTGCCCCAATGTCATGAAATGTTTGTTTTAGAACACTCTGCCCCATTCAGGGTTGGTTAATGTAAGTAAACATGTTTGGCTTCTGACCTGACCTTCACTGTCAAACATTTCCAGGCCTTTTCATCACCACAATAGTTAAGTAAGTAGAATATGGGCTGATCTCCAAAAGGCATGAAGTTAAAGATGAAACATGATTTTCAAAATTTTAAGCAAGATTAGTGTATTTTTTTTGTACAAATTTAGAGTGACTGTTGTACAGAAAACTAACAGCTTTGACCTGAAGACACAAATTATTCAATTTGTTATTCACCCACAGCATGTTCATGCCAACGACATCGGTTTCCCAGGTCACTCTGCTCTTAGACTTCTCCCCAGTGAAACCATTCAGGGTTGCTCGGTTTTAGTAAACATGTTTTGCTTCGAACTTGACCTTAAGGATCAAGTATTTCCAAGGCAGAGTTTGCACAGAAGAAAAGATACAACATAGCAGCATGGCTCACAAGATGTACATTTAGGTCTCATCGAGTAATGCCAAAAACAGCTTCCGCATCTTCTGATAATAGTTTTCTGAATTCTGCTTGCTAAAGCAAATCTGAATCATCCTTGCAAGAGAAACCATTTCATTGAGCCACCTCTTTAAATAAGGGGGTGCTGGAGACTTCCAGTTATGTAGTATACATTTTTTAGCTGCAATCATGCCTGTTTTGAGAGCCTGCTTATAATGGGGAGGAAGGGCTGTTGTCTTGTCTGAAGAGCATAATATTACCAGATTGCAGTCTGATTGAATTTTTATTTTGTACTGTTTACAGAACATATTAAATAGGTCACACCAAAAATTGCTCATCCTCATTTCCACGAATAGTTCTTGTGTGTTTTGTCCATGAACCAGAAATGATTCATCCCCTGCATGTTTTACAAACACAAGGCCACTTGTCTGTATCAGATCTTATATGCCTTTCCTACTGAGACACATTAAAGTGTCATTTCAGTGTGGGTCTTCATGTGGCCTGTCAGTTGACTTTTACGTCCAAAAGCTTTCCCACATGTTGTACAAGTAAATGGCTTCTCACCAGTGTGGGTCCTCATGTGGCCTGGCAGGTGACTTTTACGTGCGAAAGCTTTCCCACATGTTGTACAAGTAAATGGCTTCTCACCTGTGTGGATTCTCATGTGGCCTTTCAGGTGACCTTTCTGTCCAAAAGCTTTCCCACATGTTGTACATGTAAATGGCTTCTCGCCTGTGTGGACTCTGATATGACCTTTCAATGCTGATTTGTCAGGGAATCTTTTCCCACAGGTACTGCAAAGGTACCGCTTCTCACTGCTGTGGATTCTCATGTGGACTATCAATTGACCGTTATCTTTGAATACTTTCCCACATATTCTGCATGTACACAGCTCCTCAGTGTGGTTCCTCATGTGGGCTGTCATTTGATGACCTTGTCTGAAAGCTGCTCCACATATTTTGCAGGTAAATGGCCTCTCACCTGTGTGGATTCTCATGTGGATAGTCAGGTAACCTTTCCATCTAAAAGCTTTCCCACATATTTCACAAGTAAATGGCTTCTCGCCTGTGTGGATTCTCATATGCCTTTTCAGTGTAGTCATGTGACAGAGTCTTTTCCCACAGGTGTTACAAATGTACTGCCTTTCACCTGTGTGGATTCTCATGTGGTACAGCAAGCCACTATTAGACTGGAAAGCTTTTCCACATGTTTTGCAGGTAAATGGCCTCTCACCTGTGTGGCTTCTCATGTGGATAATCAGGTTACCCTTCTCTCTAACAGCTTTCCCACATACTTTACAAGTAAATGGCTTCTCACCTGTGTGGATTCTCATATGCCTTTTCAACGCAGTCATGTGACAGAGGCTTTTCCCACAGGTGTTACAAAGGTACGGCTTCTCACCTGTGTGGATTCTCATGTGGTTATGCAACATGTAACATGCCACAGACTTTTCACCTGTGTGAATATTGCTGTGTGTATTTGAAATTGTTAAGTCATATACATTGTTAGTGTGACTTTCACTTTCATGATGTCTTTTCTCTGCTTGAAGCTCTGTGTTTCTAGTTGATCCTGAGTCTCCATGCTGGTATTCTTCCTCATCTTGCCTCTCAGCTACATCAGAGTTGTGACAGAGCAGCTGGTGCTCACTGGTTGCTTCTGATATCACAGAGCTTATAACTGGCATTTTAAATACAGACTCTTTCTCTGCTGCACTTTGAGTGTCATCATGAATGAAGTCCAGAGTCTGATCTTCACTCTGCTCACTTTCCTCATCAGCAGGACTCAACATAAAGCCATCAGTCTCCTGCTTCACTACAAGCTGCTCTCCCTCCTGACTGCTGCACACTTCCTCCTCTTCCTCTTTAATCTCTGGAGCCTCTGGCTCCTCTTGCTCCACACTGGACTTCCTCTCCTCAATACACAGCTGCTGCTCAGGGACAACCTCCTCCTCCTTACACACATGTTGCTGTGGGAGCTCTGGAGGGACACACAACACCACCAACAGCATACTAATCTCATGCTACAGCAAATATACACACATGCCAGTAAATTACTTCAATTAGCTTTCACCCACCTGTCCTGTGTAACTTGATTTCAGGCTTCAAAACCATATCCAACAGTCTGCGCTGACGATCGATCTCTTCCTCGTACTCGACGATGCTTCTTTGAAAAACTCCCAATATTTCTTCAGCAGCAGCAGTTAGTCGCTGGTTGACAAACTCTCTCAAAGACTCAGCTGAACACATTGTTGTCTAATGTAGGCTACAGTAAATGTGGCTCGAGGTTTAACTCATAGATTAACCTCCCGAAGTTAACTCACTCATTTGGGAAACGCGACTGCCGCCTTTGTTTTGTTTGCTTCTTCTTCTTCTTCTTCTTCTTCCGATTTGATGGCGGTTGGCAACCAGCTTATCGGGTGCATTACCGCCACCTACCGGACTGGAGTGTGGAACAGGAGCGTGGCAGTCAAAACAAAACAAACAACCAAAAAAAGGTAAAGAGAAATGCAAAGTTCTATATCCTCTTCATTAATCCAGTGTCTCTGAGGTATTTCATTACATGCTTAGATGTTTTGCCCTCTGCTTCTGTTCCGCTTCCAATGGTTGGCAATTGTAATTTCTAACATCAGTGTCCGGGCTGTAACAAGTAGTCTCAATATCATTGGTGGCTCATAAAAAGGGCAGCAATAACTACACGGATGTCTTTTATTTTGGTGTTTAAAGGTCCCATATAATGCTTATTCATAGGTTCATACTTTCTACTTGGGGTTTCTACTAGAACCTGTTTTCACGCTTTAATTAAAGAATATATATTATTTTCCTCATACTGTCAACCTGAATGTACTCGTATTCACCCTCAGTCTGAAACGCTCAGTTTGACCACCCGTCTCTTGAAGCTCTTCTCCTGAAAAAGCCCAGTCCGCTTTGATTGGTCAGTTTTATCAGGTCTTGATGGCATTTTAATAAAATGTACTTCTTCAGTCTCCTCATGATGAGACATTGTTCTTCATTCATTTCGTGAATGCATCTCCACAGAAGTTTCTGCTGTGTTTATTGATCTTCAGGTGTGATTTGAGTAAAAAACATTTTAACCACATGCTGCAAACATGTGACTCCTCACTTCCAGAGTTCTTGTGTGTTTTGACCATGACCCAGAACTGACATGTCTCCTACTTGTTTTTAAAACACGAGGCCACTTGACTGTGTGAGATCTTATATGCCTTTTTACTTGAGACACATCAAAGTGTCTTTTCCTGCAGGTCTTGGAGAGTTATGACTTCTCACCTGTGTGGATTCTCATGTGGCTCATCAGGCTACTTTTACATCTCAAAGCTTTCTCACACGTTGTGCAAGTAAATGGCTTCTCACCTGTGTGGATTGTGTGTGATGTTTGAAATGTTACTCTGATCGTCAGTGTGACAAAAGAAATCCCATGCCAACAAATTTATCTTTTTTTTTTAACTTTACTAAAATCATTAAGGTTTCATTTTCTAAAGTCAGCTGCTGTAGTGTACCTCCTCTAAATCTGGTCCGGCCAAACTGAGCTCTGGCCAACCTGCACTCTGATCGCAGTGGCTTCTGCGTGCATCTACACCTGCAGTAAAATTGCATTTTTCCTCATTCAGTCTACAGGCACAGATCACAGATGTGACAGGCACAAGGTAAAAACAGTTTTTCCCACATTCTGATGTCACTGTTGACAAGTTGCTCATATGCACCAAAGAACACGGTGTCTGCAGATATAACCAAGGTAAATTTCAGACTTTTTAAGACATTTTTAATCTCACCTTATATGGAATTTAAAACCACCTCATGGCTGTCATAAATGCTACTTTTTATTGCAATATTCAGAGAAATACAGCAAGGAAAAAAATATTTTTCTTCGATCTGTACAATGATTGTAAACTGTCATTGGGTCTGTCAGGCTGGAGAAATTTTCATAATGTCACCAAACATATTTAAGACCCATTGAATCTAAATTTAAGACAATTTTAAACTTTTTGAGGCCTTATATTAAAGCCCCTACTATGAACTTTCATTTTGAGTTGATTTTGGAGACCCTGTGGACAAAAGCGGTAGTGTTCTGCCGGAATGAAGCCTACATTTCCCATGAGCTCTAGCGCGTATTGTCGTAAAGACGCTTACCTGGCTCGCTCATATGTTTGTTTTGGGGATGAATGAAACAACAAGACGGGAAAACTTTGCCCCCGCTTCTATCGGGGATCCCAGCTCACCTCTGCCGCGCCCCAGCTCCACCTCTCCGGCATAAGCGCCACCGCTGCCGGGGTAAACCCAGCGGTCGGCTGGTAAGGCTGAAGGCCTGTTTGGTGAGCACTTCCACAGCTTCTTGGACTGAGTATGGAGCGGTGCCTCACCTCTTTATTTCTCGGCACTCGCTGGACCCTGTCGACGCCTGGCTGGTACCTGTCGTCGGCCCAGATGAGGTGTTTCAGCCGCGCAGCTCCCTGCTATATACACTATATAGAAATAGCTTATCTTCACACTGATGGTCTCATTTGCTGTTGTAGGTCACGCACAGACATCAGCAGAAACGAGAGACTTATGCATATCCAGTTAAAAGTTCCTTGTAGCGGCTTTAAGAAAACTTTAAATCATTTCAAAGGACCTGTTGACACCCTGACAAAAGATCACAACAACAGGACAAATCTTCTGAGATCAGTTTATTACTGTGCTCATTGCAAAATCACTCATACTTTTAATTACAGGTTCCGCTCACATTTTCATGGACAATATTTCCAAACTTTTTCATGACTTTTCAAGGACTCTTCATGAAGAATTTTCTTTTTCTTTCCTCACTTGCCCGCCGTTTTTCAAACATCAGATTCAAACTCTATGTAAACATAATTGGCACACAGGAAGGGAGAGACAAACTGAGGGAGAACATGACAAAACGCACCTGATGGTAAACAAACATTGTCACACATCAACGCATTTTAAAGCTACATTAAGACGCCAGCTGCAGAAAATGAATTTGCCATTATGTTACATTATATGGAGGGTTATCCACTGAAGATGATTCTAATAATTTCACTATACACAAACAAGTTCTGTGACTTATAATGATTTTGACTAATTTCATGACTTTTCCAGGTTTTCCATGACTCTTGCAAGTATAAAATTCATTCAGACTTTAAAGCAGTCTCCTCCTTTTGTTCTTTATCTCACTAGTTTAACTTTTCCAGACCTGCAATTTCAATTAAAATTCAGGATTTGGACTTCACTCCCCACTTTTCTTAGCATGCTTTATGGAACAGGCCTCTGAAAGCTCTGCCACATGTTTTGCATGTAAACCGTCTCTCTCCTGTATATGTGTGACTTCAACTGGAACCTCTGTGCTCAAGTCACGCACCTTTACACCTGTGTGTGTCCTCATGTGGACTGTCAAGTTACTCCTAGATCTGAAGTGTTTCCCACATGTTTTACAAGTATGTGGCTTCTCACCTGTGTGGATTCTACAATGCCTTTTCAATACTGATGCATCTCTGAATCTTTTCCCGCAGGTCTTGCAAAGGTAGGGCCTCTCACCTGTGTGGTTTCTCGTGTGGATAGTCAGGCAATGTTTCCCTGTGAAACCTCTCCCACATGTGTTGCATATAAATGGCTTCTCACCTGTGTGGATTCTCATGTGCTTTGTCAGTGCGGACACATTCCTGAATCTTTTCCCGCAGGTCTTGCAAAGATATGGCCTCTCATCTGTGTGGGTTCTCATGTGAACTAACAAGTCACCATTACGTCCGAAAGCTCTCCCACATACTTTACAAGTATACGGCCTCTCACCTGAATGAGTCCTCATATGGACTAACAAGTCACCATTACGTACGAAACCTCTCCCACATATGTTACAATCATACGGCTTCTCACCTGTGTGAGTCCTCATGTGGACTAACAAGTTACAATTACGTCTAAAAGCTCTCCCACACACTTTACAAGTATACGGCTTCTCACCTGAATGAGTCCTCATGTGGACTAACAAGTGACAATTACGTCTGAAAGCTCTCCCACATACTTTACAAGTATACGGCTTCTCACCTGTGTGGATTCTACAATGCCGTTGCAGTCCTGACTTCTTACTGAATTTTTTTCCGCAAGTCTCGCAAAGGTAGGGCTTCTCACCTGTGTGGGTTCTTATATGAGCGCTCAATTCTGATGTGTCCCTGAATCTTTTCCCACATGTTTTGCAAGAAACCGTCTTCTGTCCTGTGTGGATTCTACAATGTCTTTTCAGTACTGACTTCACATTGAATCTTTTCCCGCAGATCTTGCAAAGGAACGGCTTCTCACCTGTGTGGGTTCTTATATGAGCGCTCAATTCCGATGTGTCACTGAATCTTTTCCCACATGTTTTGCAAGAAAACGGCTTCTCACCTGTGTGGCTGTTCAGGTGTCTCTGCAATGTTGACTTGTACTCAAAAACTTTCCCACATATGTCACATTTTAAAGGCTTTTTACCTGTATTTAAGTTTATCACAGCAGAGGTGTGTGGACTGTTACTGTTCATTTCACTTTCATGATGTCTTTTCTCTGCTTGAAGCTCTGTGTTTCTAGTTGATCCTGAGTCTCCATGCTGGTATTCTTCCTCATCTTGCCTCTCAGCTACATCAGAGTTGTGACAGAGCAGCTGGTGCTCACTGGTTGGTATCACAGAGCTTATAACTGGCATTTTAAATACAGACTCTTTCTCTGCTGCACTTTGAGTGTCATCATGAATGAAGTCCAGAGTCTGATCTTCACTCTGCTCACTTTCCTCATCAGCAGGACTCAACATAAAGCCATCAGTCTCCTGCTTCACTACAAGCTGCTCTCCCTCCTGACTGCTGCACACTTCCTCCTCTTCCTCTTTAATCTCTGGAGGCTCTGGCTCCTCTTGCTCCACACTGGACTTCCTCTCCTCAATACACAGCTGCTGCTCAGGGACAACCTCCTCCTCCTTACACACATGTTGCTGTGGGAGCTCTGGAGGGACACACAACAACACCAACAGCATACTAATCTCATGCTACAGCAAATATACACACATGCCAGTAAATTACTTCAATTAGCTTTCACCCACCTGTCCTGTGTAACTTGATTTCAGGCTTCAAAACCATATCCAACAGTCTGCGCTGACGATCGATCTCTTCCTCGTACTCGACGATGCTTCTTTGAAAAGCTCCCAATATTTCTTCAGCAGCAGCAGTTAGTCGCTGGTTGACAAACTCTCTCAAAGACTCGACTGAACACATTGTTGTCTAATGTAGGCTACAGTAAATGTGGCTTGAGGTTTAACTCATAGATTAACCTCCCGAAGTTAACTCACTTATTTGGGAAACGCGACTGCCGCCTTTTTCTTGTTTACTTCTTCTTCTTCTTCTTCTTCTTCTTTTGAGTTTTACGGCGGTTGGCATCCGTTATGTTGCATTACCGCCGTCCTCTGGGTCTACCTTGTTCCTACATCTTTCATTCCGTTACCTCCTTTTCGCCAGTCCAGTTGTTGTTAGGTAGCTGATTAAGGATCTCCTTCCCCCTCCATTCACTCCACACTCCAGTATGTTCTTCAGTGTCTCTGTTGTCAGTCCTGTTGTTTTCATTCCCTCCACCATGTCCGCTCTCTCCCCCGGTGTACTTTCTGCATCTGACCATCACATGCTCCACTGTCTCAGATTCTTGGCATCTGTCACGCTGTCCTGTTGGATGTTTCCCTATCATGTAGGCTATTTATTGTTTACTTCTCCTTTTTCTTTCTATTTAATGGCGGTGTTCTGAAAGTTTGCGCTACCCACTCAGGATGAGCTACCAGTAGCTCATCCTGTCAGACTAGTCTGATGAACTAATCCTCTCACTCGTAATGACCTACCCTGGCAAAAACATTGTTTAGTAGCTACTCAGGTCAGATATGTGTAAGAAGCAGACATACAGCCTATATAAATATAATTATAAGTAGAGTAGCTCATTCTGTCAGGTAGGAAATATCTGTCAGAATGGACTACTACCTCAGTGCGTCATTTGTCTCTGGTGGGCACATCATGTCTGAAATCTGTTCCTGCAAATGGAAAGGAAACTTAAAATTGCTTGAAGTCCTACCTGACAGAATGAGCTACCATATTTTTAACCACATTTTTAGAGGAAATAGTCCATTCTGATAGATATTTCCTACCTGACAGAATGAGCTACTCTAATAATTACATTTATAGAGGTAATAGTCCATTCTGATAGATATTTCCTACCTGCGAAGATCCCGGGTAGTTTAAAATTTTGGGCGTGTCCTCTGGAATTTCTTTTTCTCGCTCTGAACATGCGCACATCGTGTTGGTAGGTCATTCTGAGCGGTAAGTCTATTTGTCAGGACAGCGGATTGCAAGCAACGTTCAGGTGCATACCGCCACCTCATATCCCTCATCCCTCATATCCCCACCTTTACATTCTACCCATCAATCTTGACTTTCTTGTTTTCTTCCGCTGGATGTTACACTATTAAGTTCCGACGGTGAAATACATGAGGTTTTCACGTGTTCTGCTTCCAATGGTTGGCAATTATAATTTCTAACATCAGTGTCTGGGCTGTAACAAGTAGTCTCAGTATCATTGGTGGCTCATAAAAAGGCAGCAATAACTACACGGATGTCTTTTATTTTGGTGTTTAAAGGTCCCATATAATGCTTATTCATAGGTTCATACTTGTATTTATTGTTTCTACTAGAACCTGTTTTCACGCTTTAATTAAAAAATATATATTATTTTCGTCATACTGTCAGCCTGAATGTACTCGTATTCACCCTAAGTCCGAAACGCTGAGTTTGACCACCCGTCTCTTGAAACTCTTCTCCTGTCGTCTTCACTGATCTTGCCAGCAGGTTTTTCATCCTCCGCAGTCGACTTCATGTTGAAAGTGTCCGCTTTGATTGGTCAGTTTTATCAGGTGTTGATGGCATTTTAATAAAATGTACTTCTTCAGTCTCCTCATGATGAGACATTGTTCTTCATTCATTTCGTGAACGCATCTCCACAGAAGTTTCAGCTGTGTTTAGTAATCTTCGGGTGTGATTTGGGTAAAAATTTCCCCACATGCTGCAAACATATGACTCCTCTCCAGAGTTCTTAAGTGCTTTGACCATGAACCAGAACTGACATGTCTCCTACTTGTTTTTAAAACACAAGGCCACTTGACTATGTGAGATCTTATATGCCTTTTACTTGAGACACATCTGCAGGTCTTGGAGAGTTATGACTTCTCACCTGTGTGGATTCTCATGTGGGTCGTCAGGCTACTTTTACATCTCAAAGCTTTCTCACATGTTGTGCAAGTAAATGGCTTCTCACCTGTGTGGTTTGTGTGTGATATTCTAAAATCATTAAGGTTTCATTTTCTAAAGTCAGCTGCTGTACTGTACCTCCTCTAAATCTGGTCCAGCCAAACTGAGCTCTGGCCAACCTGCATTCTGATCGCGGTGGCTTCTGCGTGCATCTACACCTGCAGTAAAATTGCATTTTTCCTCATTCAGTCTACAGGCACAGATCACAGATGTGACAGGCACAAGGTAAAAACAGTTTTTCCCACATTCTGGTGTCACTGTTGACAAATTGCTCATATGCACCAAAAAACACTGTGTCTGCAGATATAACCAAGGTAAATTTCAGACTTTTTAAGACATTTTTGATGCCACCTTATATGGAATTTAAAACCATCTCATGGCTGTCATAAATGCTACTTATTGCAATATTAAAATAAATACAGCAAGGAAAAAAAAAATTTTCTTTGGTCTGTACAATGATTGTAAACTGTCATTGGGTCTGTCAGGGTGGCGATTTTTTCACAGTAATGTGACCAAAGATATTTAAGACCCATTGAATCTGAATTTAAGAGAGTTTAAGACTTTTAAGGCCTTATATTAAGAAAACTTAATGTAAGACATTTCAAAGGACCTGTAGACACCCTGACACAAGATCACAGCAACAGGACAAATCTTCTGGGATCAGTTTATTACTGTGCTCACTGCAAAATCACTCATACTTTTAATTACAGGTTCCGCTCACATTTTCAAGGACAATATTTCTAAACTTTTTCATGACTTTTCAAGGACTCGTAATGACGAATTTTCTTTTTCTTTCCTCACTTGCCCGCCGTTTTTCAAACATCAGATTCAAACTCTATGTAAACATAATTGGCACACAGGAAGGGAGAGACAAACTGAGGGAGAACATGACAAAACACACCTGATGGTAAACAAACATTGTCACACATCGACGCATATTAAAGCTACATTAAGACGCCACCTTCAGAAAATGAATTTGCCATTATGTTCCATTATATGGAGGGTTATCCACTGAAGATGATTCTAATAATTTCACTATACACAAACAAGTTCTGTGACTTATAATGATTTTCACTAATTCCATGACTTTTCCAGGTTTTCCATGACTCTTGCAAGTATAAAATTCATTCAGACTTTAAAGCAGTCTCCTCCTTTTGTTCTTTATCTCACTAGTTTAACTTTTCCAGACCTGCAATTTCAATTAAAATTCAGGATTTGGACTTCACTCCCCACTTTTCTTAGCATGCTTTATGGAACAGGCCTCTGAAAGCTCTGCCACATGTTTTGCATGTAAACCGTCTCTCTCCTGTATATGTGTGACTTCAACTGGAACCTCTGTGCTCAAGTCATGCACCTTTACACCTGTGTGCCTCCTCATGTGGACTGTCAAGTTACTGATAGATCTGAAGTGTTTCCCACATGTTTTGCAAGTATACGGCTTCTCACCTGTGTGAGTCCTCATGTGGACTGACAAGACACCATTACGTACGAAAGCTCTCCCACATACTTTACAGGTATATGGCTTCTCCCCAGAATGACTCCTAATGTGGACTAACAAGTGACCATTACGTCTGAAAGCTCTCCCACATATGTTACAAGTATACGGCTTCTCACCTGTGTGAGTCCTCATGTGGACTAACAAGTGACCATCGTGTCTGAAAGCTCTCCCACATACGTTACAAGTATACGGCTTCTCACCTGTGTGAGTCCTCATGTGGACTAACAAGATACTATTACGTCCGAAAGCTCTCCCACATACGTTACAAGTATACGGCTTCTCACCTGTGTGAGTCCTCATGTGGACTAACAAGTGACCATTATGTCCGAAAGCTCTCCCACATACGTCACAAGTATGTGGCTTCTCACCTGTGTGGATTCTACAATGCCTTTTCAATACTGACTTCTCATTGAATCTTTTCCCGCAGGTCTTGCAAAGGAACGGCTTCTCACCTGTGTGAGTTCTTATATGAGCGCTCAATGCTGATGTGTCACTGAATCTTTTCCCACATGTTTTGCAAGAAAACAGCTTCTCACCTGTGTGGCTGTTCAGGTGTCTCTGCAATTTTGACTTGCACTCAAAAACTTTCCCACATATGTCACATTTTAAAGGCTTTTTACCTGTATTTAAGTTTATCACAGCAGAGGTGTGTGGACTGTTACTGTTCATTTCACTTTCATGATGTCTTTTCTCTGCTTGAAGCTCTGTGTTTCTAGTTGATCCTGAGTCTCCATGCTGGTATTCTTCCTCATCTTGCCTCTCAGCTACATCAGAGTTGTGACAGAGCAGCTGGTGCTCACTGGTTGCTTCTGATATCACAGAGCTTATAACTGGCATTTTAAATACAGACTCTTTCTCTGCTGCACTTTGAGTGTCATCATGAATGAAGTCCAGAGTCTGATCTTCACTCTGCTCACTTTCCTCATCAGCAGGAGTCAACATAAAGCCATCAGTCTCCTGCTTCACTACAAGCTGCTCTCCTCCTGACTGCTGCACACTTCCTCCTCTTCCTCTTTAATCTCTGGAGCCTCTGGCTCCTCTTGCTCCACACTGGACTTCCTCTCCTCAATACACAGCTGCTGCTCAGGGACAACCTCCTCCTCCTTACACACATGTTGCTGTGGGAGCTCTGGAGGGACACACAACAACACCAACAGCATACTAATCTCATGCTACAGCAAATATGCACACATGCCAGTAAATTACTTCAATTAGCTTTCACACACCTGTCCTGTGTAACTTGATTTCAGGCTTCAAAACCATATCCAACAGTCTGCGCTGACGATCGATCTCTTCCTCGTACTCGACGATGCTTCTTTGAAAAACTCCCAATATTTCTTCAGCAGCAGCAGTTAGTCGCTCGTTGACAAACTCTCTCAAAGACTCAGCTGAACACATTGTTGTCTAATGTAGGCTACAGTAAATGTGGCTCGAGGTTTAACTCACAGAATAACCTCCCGAAGTTAACTCAGTCATTTGAGAAACGCGACTGCCGCCTTTGTTTTGTTTGCTTCTTCTTCTTCTTCTTCTTCTTCTTCCGATTTGATCAGCTTATCAGGTGCATTACCGCCACCTACCGGGCTGGAGTGTGGAACAGGCGCGTGGCAGTGAAAACAAAACAAACGAAAAAGGTAAAGAGAAATACAAAGTGTGATATAGTCTGTATAAGCGTCTATGAGTATGACGTGATGACGTAAATGTACATACGGAAGTGGTTGGATTAAAGCGTGGTTCAGTCAACATGGTGTCAGAATAAAAACGAAAGACAAAGATAAACTGATAACGAAAGAGAGAAGAGCAAGAGACGTCTGAGATGTCTCAGTTACAGCCACCGTCAAGTTTGAGCCTACAAAGTAATCTTGCGGAGAACTGCAAAATATGGATCCAGAAGTTCGAGCTGTTTAGCACCACCAGCGGAGTAGACAAGGCGGACGTTTCTGCATGTGGCGGGGGAAGAGGCATTAAAGGTTTTCAACACGTTTGTCTTCGGAGATGATGAGAAAGATAAAATTGAAGTGTTGAAGAAAAAGTTCCAAGAGTACTGCGAACCAAGAAAAAACCTACTGTACATCCGACACATGTTCTTCACGAGGGCTCAAGGACCGACAGAGAGCATAGGTGCCTATGTGACAGATTTGAAGAACAAGGCAAGTGACTGTGAGTTCGGACAACTGCATGACTCATTAATCCCTGACAGTTTTGTATGTGACATAAGAAATGATCAAGTGAGAGGAAGGCTATTGAGAGAGGCGGATCTCACCTTGGAAAAAGCAATTGATGTATTGCCAGTGAGATCATGTCAAGTCAGGTTAAAGTGCTCAATGAAGAAATTGAAGTACACAAAGTAAAAACTGTGAAAACTGCCCAGAGAGACAGAGGTGATAAAAGAAAGACACAGCCAGCTCCCCTGGATGATCAAAAAGAAATCAACAGCAACAGATGTGGTTATCAGTATGCAGACAGAAAATGTCCAGCTTTCGGTCAGACCTGCAAGTTATGCCACAAAAGAAATCATTTTGCAAAGATGTGCAAATCTCAGGGCCACACAAGGAAGATGCATGCTGTGGAACAGAGTGAGGGCAGCAGTGATATGTTCATTGGCACAGTTGAAGCGGAACATGAAATGTGCATTAAAAATGTTGAAAATGAAGACGACTGGACTCAGGATCTGATAATAAACAGGAGGAATGTGACAGTCAAGGCTGACACTGGTGCAAGGTGCAATGTAATGTCAGCGGAAACATTTAACTCACTGGATGTCAGAGGTAAACTGAGAAAATCCACCTGCAAGCTTGTTGCATATTTTGGCCACAAGACGGCGCCATTGGGGAAAAAAAAACACTCACCTGTCTGCACATACAGTGGTGGAAAAAAGTTTTCGGACACCCCATGCATTTGTGAAATATTGCATTAAGAATCACTCTTAGGTCTTCAAGTGCAATTTCTTTTAGTACAGTCACAGCCAAAATACTAAATAAATCCTAAAAAAGCCATTAAAAACTTAAAATTGATTGGTTCCATAAAAATACATAAGAAATTTTGAGTATTGGGTCATTTTGGTACCAGTGATGAAGGTCGTTCTTTTTATTAAAAGCTACAATTTTTGTTGCCAAGCTTCGTGTCTACATAAAGCCAGCACATTTGAAAGTTCTTCAGACACAAAAATGGCTAAAACAAGGAACCTAATGCAGGAAACACACCTGAAGATAAAGATTCTCAGCCAGGAAGGGTACAGCTGCCGCCAGATAGCCAGGAAGTGCAGATGCAGTCCTTCAGCAGTTGGATACACTCCGCAGAAATACAGACGAACCAAGATCTGGGCGTCCAAGGGTTTCTTCAGCAAGAAATGACCGCATCCTGATCCGCATGTGCAGGCAAAACCGCCGAATGACATCACAGGAGCTTCAGCAGCGGTCAAACCAAACTGGTGTCCAGTGTTCCACCCGCACTGTACGTGGCCGACTTTTAGATCATGGCTTAAGGTCCTACAAGGCTATCAAGAAGCCCCTGATCAATGAGAGACAGAGGTTAGCCTGGTGTCGTTGGGCCCAGGCACACAAGAACTGTGGTCAAATGAGTCCAGTTTCCAGCTTTATCTTCCTCCTACTAATGTGAGGGTACGCAGAAGGCCAGGCGAAGCATTATCTCCAGCATGTACAGTACCTACTGTCAAGCATGGTGGAGGCAGTATCATGGTTTGGGGATGCATGAGTGCTGCTGGTGTTGGTCATCTCACTGTCTGTGATGGCACATTGAACTCTACCAAGTATTGTACCATTCTCGAAACCCACATGCTCCCTTCTGCGCGTGCACTGTTCCGTTGAGGTAAAAACTGGATGTTTCAACAAGATAATGCCCTTTGCCACACATCCAAGGCCAGTAGAACTTGGCTGCAGGAGCACAGTATCCAGGTCTTAGAGTGGCCAGCTCAATCCCCGGACATGAGCCCCATTGAAAATCTGTGGTGGATTATCAAAAGGTCTGTTTCAAAGCATAAACCAAAGAATTTAGAAGAATTAAAAGCAGTAATTCAAGAAGAATGGGACAAGATTACCCCTCAACAGCGTGAAAGGCTCTTGGGGAACATGCCAGCCAGGATTAGAGCTCTACTACGTGCCAGTGGCAGGACTACTAAATATTAATTTGATGATGTGATGGTTTATTTATTTTTTGTTCAGTTTTGAACACATTCTCTGTTATTTGTTGACTTTGATACCGACAATGTTGAGAACTGACATATTGAAACTGTCAAGAATTTAGTTTTGTTAGTTTTTCTTGTAAACAATAAACAAAAAAATATAATTTGTATTTGTTTGTATCTGTCTAATGCAGCCACACCTTTTGAAACACAAAAAAGATTTTTCCACAAATATTTCATGATAATATTTGAGATTGTGTAAAATTTTAAGGGTGTCCGTAAACTTTTTTCCACCACTGTAGATCAAAAGCACAAAATAGAGTTTGAGATAGTGCAGCAATAGGTTCCAGCGATAGTGGGCAAATCATCTTGCATTAAGCTTGGCCTGGTGAAGCGAGTCTATGCTGTTGAAAATTAAAATGACATTCTCAAAGACTTTGATGACCTGTTTTCTGGATTAGGATGTTTACCAGGAAAACACCATATTCAGATTGATACAGATATTCCACCAGTCATGCACGCCCCAAGAAAAATTCCTGTGGCTCTCAGGGATAAAGTAGTAGAGGAGCTCCTGGAACAGATGGGAGTCATAACAAGGTAAACAGAACCGACTGATTGGGTCAATAGCATGGTTCCAGTGGTCACAGAGAAAAAGACAAGGATATGCATGGATCCACAAGATCTAAACCAAGCCATCAAAAGAGAGCACTATCCATTGCTCACAGTTGAAGAGGTGGCCTCCCACATGCCCAATGCGAAATACTTTTCAGTACTTGATGCCAGTCAAGGATTCTGGCAGATCAGGATGAGGAAAGTTCCAAATTATGTACTTTCAACACACCTATAGGGAGATATCGCTTCCTGCGTCTACTCTTTGGGATTTCTCCTGCATCTGAGGTATTCCAAAGATCTGTAGCACAAATGATTGAAGGCCTGGACAGGGTAGTCAACATCATCAATGATCTGCTGGAATGGGGCGACACCATTGAGGAACATGATCAAAGGCTGAGGAAGCTCCTGGAGCGAGCACATGAGTACAACCTGAAGCTGAACAGAAATAAATGCAAGATCAGAACAACAGAGATCAAGTACATAGGTCATGTACTCAGTGCTGCTGGGCTAAAACCAGATGATGAAAAGGTCAGAGCTGTGGTACAGCTACCACCACCAGAAGATAAACACGAACTACTAAGGTTCATGGGCATGATACAGTATCTTGAAAAATTCATTCATCAGCAACCATGATCCTTCATAGTTCATATGTCAGATGAACAGTCTACAGGAGGAACAGGAAACATCTACTGAAGACTGGCGAGAGGGTGTTTCCACCTACAGATGCACAGGACATTTCCACCCATACAGACATTGAAACTAGTGACAGCAACAGTGATGCAGACTGCAAAGACACGGAGGCCACTCAGGAGGCTGACACTGATGCAGTGCCAGAGCAGTCACAGTTGTGTCACACACGGTCTGGGAGACAAGTCAAGATTCCAGCTAGATACAGAGACGAAACATGCAAACAGTATCGCAGAGTTTGAAACAAGGTCACACATGTTATAAGTTCAAGGGGTGAGGTAAAATATTTATTAATTTATGTTTGCAAGAGAAGGATATACTGAAGTATATATTGTGCTGTAAGGTACGAGGTAGAATACAGTACAAGAAGTTACTTTTTTTTAGTTTACTTCTAGTTCTGAAACTGTTTGAAAGACAGGTTTAGAAGAAGTGTTGTGGTACTTGAGTGTTGAAAAAGGAAAAAAAAATCTTAAGAAGAGGGATGTGATATATTCTGTATAAGCATCTGAGTATGACGTGATGACGTAAAAGTATATACGGAAGTGGTTGGATTAAAGCATGGTTGTTCAATCAACAACAGTGTCCGAATCACGTATTTAACACAAAGTTCGATATCCTCTTCATTAATCCAGTGTCCCTTAGGTATTTCATTCGATGCTTAGATGTTTTGCCCTCTGCTTCTGCCCCAGTGAGGTTTCCTATGCTGAGTTTAAGCTCAGCTTCTTCCAGTGTTGCTGCCAGTTTCTTCCTCTCCTCCAAATAACCCTGCACTCAAGCAACACATGTTGCACAGTTTCTGGACAACTACATTTTGTGCAGAGACCAGTTCAATGTCTCCCTGTCCTCCACAGTGACTGGTTAAGCCCAGTGTGCCCTATCCTTAGACAGCTAATGACTGTCTCCTCTTTCCGGCTCCCGCTCAGCCTTCTTCCCAAACCAACGTGTTTTTGGATGTTGAACAAATGCCTCCCACTTTCATTCAGTTCCCAGTACTCCTGCCATATTTTTGCGCATCTGTTTTTGATAAATGTTTTGCCTTCAGCTTTACTTAAAAGAACTTCCATATTGACTGCTGTTGATTTAAGTGCTTTCTTTGCCAAAATATCTGCATCCTCGTTTCCCTCTACTCCTGCATGAGCAGGAACCCAAACAAAGCAGACAGTCATGCCCTTATTGAACATTCTGTAAATGAAGTGATGAATTTGAAAACCAGATCTAGCCTGCAGGACTTAACGGATTCAATGCTAGTGAGTGCTGCCCAGCTATCTGATGCGATGACTGCTTTTCTAATGTTGTTTTCCTCTGTCCACTGCATCACTGTCATAATAGCTAGGAGCTCAACTGTATATACTGAAAGATGATCAGGGGTTCTTTTCTTAATGGTTATTTTACATGTTGGAATGTAGATGGCAGCTGCTGTCCCTCCGGTCTCAGGGTCTTTTGAGCCGTCAGTTAAAATCCTAGTTTTATCATTAAAATGCTGTTCTATGTACACATCTACAATCCTCTCAGCCTGTGTTTGCTTTGAATTCCTTTTCAGCTCTTGTCATATATTCAAATCAACAGCAGGAGTCACAAATAACCATGGAGGGATGTCTGGATATGGGACTGTTGGGCTATATGCTATGTTGCACAGACCAAGGCTCTCTGCTTTAGCATTTCCTACCCATCTGAAACTGAAACACCTACTTTCATTGTGTTCCCAAGGATCCTCTAAGATTGCTTTAGCAGGGTGTGAGCTACAGTGTCCCTGAAGATCGACCCAATATGTTAACATTATTGCAGATCTTCTTATTCTTCTTAATGGTTGTTCTCCTATCTCCACTTGCATGGCAGCCACTGGGGAGGTTCTAAAGGCTCCACAGTGGCTGCCATGCAGCCATGCTCCACCTCCACTCTATTCAGGTGGTTGTCTGCTGCTGACATATATGCTATACATCCATAGTCCAATACTGATCTCATTAATGCTTTATATACTTTTAATAGTGCTGTTCTGGTAGCTCCCCAGTCCCTTCCTGACAGACATCTTAAGAGGTTATTAGCCTTCTTACATTTCTCTGTGACTTTGTTAATATGCTGTTTCCAGGTCGGCTTTTCATCAAATATCACCCCTAGGAAGTGAACTACCTTGACCTGCTCGAGTGTTTGACCATATCATTTTACAGTCACGTCTTTATGTCGTCTGGAAAAGCATATCACCTGTGTCTTTGCAGCAGACATCGTAAAGCCCCAGTCATTTACCCACTGCTCCACTGCCATAATTGCTGTCTGTATTTTTTTTTTTTTTTTTTCTGGATAAATGTTAAATTTCGTCCTCTTATCCATAAGGCCCCGTCGTCTGCATATAAGGACTTCCCTACATTTCTTTCAACTTTTTCAAAGATGTCATTAATCATTATATTGAATAGTAGTGGACTGCAAACACTGCCTTGAGGGGTTCCATTTTCAACTTTATATAACTTTGAGTACTCTGTACCCACCCTGACCTCTATTATCCTGTCTAATAAGAAGTCCATCACCCAGTTATAGAGCCTACCACCCACACCTTATTTACTTAACTTGATCAGCAGTCCCTCCTTCCACAACATGTCGTATGCTTTTTCAACATCAAAAAAGACAGCTATCACCATCTCCCCATTTGTTTGAGCTTTTTTGATTTCTGACTCCAGGCATAATATTGAATCCATGGTGCTCCTCCCTTTACCAAACCCACTTTGATATGCTGAATACAAATTTTTACTTTCAACAAAGAAAGTTAGTCTGCCTGTCACCATACGCTCCATAGTTTTCCCTAACTGTGATGTGAGTGCTATTGGTCTGTAACTTGATGGGTCTGATGGATCTTTCCCAGGCTTTACTATTGGCACTATGGTCACTTGTTTCCATGCTACTGGTATTTTGCCAGTTTGCCAGACCCTGTTGAATAGTCTTAAGACTACTTGAAGTGCACTATCTTCCATGTGGGCTAGCATACTATAACAGATACTATCCTTTCCTGGAGATGATTGCTGTGCCTTTAAGAGTGCCCTCCTTAACTCAAATAAATTAAAGGGTACATCTAAATCACCTATTGGGGTGATTCTCTGTACATTCACATCTGGACTGATGGCAAGAGTGTTGTCCCTGCACTGTCTGACTCTGACTGATAAATTATCTGAATTGTGTACTTTAACTAATGTTTCTGCCAAAAGTTCACTTTTAATACTGGAATTGTATAATGGCTCTTGATTCCACTCATTCGTCTAAGCATCCCCCATACATCAGATGATGATGTCTCTCTTACAATTTTGTTACAATATTACCTCCAGTATTCATGTTCAGTTGCTCTTATGGTCCTCCGGACAACCGCCTGGAACCTTTTATAGTTATTTAGAGTTTCCAGTGAGTGATGCTTTTTTAACTGCCTGAAAGCCCTGTTTCTTCTTTTAACAGCCGCCCTACAGTTTGCATCCCACCATGGCACAGTCTTTTTACCTCTGCTCCCAGCACCCCTTGGTATACTTTCCTCTGCTGCTTGTACTATGACTGCTACCAGCTTGTTATTGAATTCATCCCCATCTGAGAAATCTTCTTTGTTTAACAGCTCACATTTATCCTTACATAGCTTTTGATACACCTCACAATTTGCTTTATCTAATTTACATCTTGGTAGTCTTAGATCCTCATCTTAGTGAACTTCTACTCCAGTCTTAATTATTACAGGGTAATGATCACGACCTATTGTTGATTTACTTAACACCTTCCATGTGGTAACACCAGGGACTTCTTCTGATACAAATGTTAAATCAATTACACTTTCTGTGTTTTGCACACTATTACACCTGGTACCTCTCCCATCATTCATACATACTCAGCTTTTATCCACAATAAATTCCTCTATGACTTGCTCGTTAATCTAAGACATTTCAAAGGACCTGTAGACACCCTGACAAAAGATCACAGCAACAGGACAAATCTTCTGGGATCAGTTTATTACTGTGCTCACTGCAAAATCACTCATACTTTTAACTACAGGTTCCGCTCACATTTTCATGGACAATATTTCCAAACGTTTTCATGACTTTTCAAGGACTCATCATGAAGAATTTTCTTTTTCTTTCCCCACTTGCCCGCCGTTTTTCAAACATCAGATTCAAACTCTATGTAAACATAATTGGCACACAGGAAGGGAGAGACAAACTGAGGGAGAATATGACAAAACACACCTGATGGTAAACAAACATTGTCACACATCGACGCATATTAAAGCTACATTAAGACACCAGCTGCAGAAAATGAATTTGCCATTATGTTACATTATATGGAGGGTTATCCACTGAAGATGATTCTAATAATTTCACTATACACAAACAAGTTCTGTGACTTATAATGATTTTGACTAATTTCATGACTTTTCCAGGTTTTCCATGACTCTTGCAAGTATAAAATTCATTCAGACTTTAAAGCAGTCTCCTCCTTTTGTTCTTTATCTCACTAGTTTAACTTTTCCAGACCTGCAATTTCAATTAAAATTCAGGATTTGGACTTCACTCCCCACTTTTCTTAGCATGCTTTATGGAACAGGCCTCTGAAAGCTCTGCCACATGTTTTGCATGTAAACAGTCTCTCTCCTGTATATGTGTGACTTCAACTGGAACCTCTGTGCTCAAGTCACGCACCTTTACACCTGTGTGTGTTCTCATGTGGACTGTCAAGTTACTCCTAGATCTGAAGTGTTTCCCACATGTTTTGCAAGTATACGGCATCTCACCTGAATGAGTCCTCATGTGGACTAACAAGACACCATTACGTCTGAAAGCTCTCCCACATACTTTACAAATATGTGGCTTCTCACCTGTGTGGATTCCACAATGCCTTTTCAATACTGATGCGTCTTTGAATCTTTTCCCGCAGGTCTTGCAAAGGTAGGGCTTCTCACCTGTGTGGTTTCTCATGTGGATAGTCAGGCAACGTTTCACTGTAAAACCTCTCCCACACGTTTTGCATGTAAATGGCTTCTCACCTGTGTGGATTCTCATGTGCTTTGTCAATGCGGACACATTCCTGAATCTTTTCCCGCAGATCTTGCAAAGGCACGGCCTCTCATCTGTGTGGGTTCTAATGTGGACTAACAAGTCACCATTACGTCCAAAACCTCTCCCACATACTTTACAAGTATACGGCTTCTCACCTGTGTGAGTCCTCATGTGGACTACCAAGTCACCATTACGTCCGAAAGCTCTCCCACATACTTTACAAGTATACGGCTTCTCACCTGTGTGAGTCCTCATGTGGACTAACAAGTAATCATTACGTACGAAACCTCTCCCACAGACTTTACAAGCAAACGGCTTCTCACCTGTGTGAGTCCTCATGTGGACTAATAAGTGACAATTACGTGTGAAAGCTCTCCCACACACTTTACAAGTATGTGGATTCTTCTCACCAGTGTGGATTCTACAATGCCGTTTCAATACTGACTTGATGCTGAATCTTTTCCCACATGTTTTGCAAGAAAACAGCTTTTCATCTGTGTGGCTGTTCAGGTGTCTCTGCAATTTTGACTTGTACTCAAAAACTTTCCCACAGATGTCACATTTTAAAGGCTTTTTACCTGTATTTAAGTTTATCACAGCAGAGGTGTGTGGACTGTTACTGTTCATTTCACTTTCATGATGTCTTTTCTCTGCTTGAAGCTCTGTGTTTCTAGTTGATCCTGAGTCTCCATGCTGGTATTCTTCCTCATCTTGCCTCTCAGCTACATCAGAGTTGTGACAGAGCAGCTGGTGCTCACTGGTTGCTTCTGATATCACAGAGCTTATAACTGGCATTTTAAATACAGACTCTTTCTCTGCTGCACTTTGAGTGTCATCATGAATGAAGTCCAGAGTCTGATCTTCATTCTGCTCACTTTCCTCATCAGCAGGAGTCAACATAAAGCCATCAGTCTCCTGCTTCACTACAAGCTGCTCTCCCTCCTGACTGCTGCACACTTCCTCCTCTTCCTCTTTAATCTCTGGAGCCTCTGGCTCCTCTTGCTCCACACTGGACTTCCTCTCCTCAATACAGAGCTGCTGCTCAGGGACAACCTCCTCCTCCTTACACACATGTTGCTGTGGGAGCTCTGGAGGGACACACAACAACACCAACAGCATACTAATGTCATGCTACAGCAAATATACACACATGCCAGTAAATTACTTCAATTAGCTTTCACACACCTGTCCTGTGTAACTTGATTTCAGGCTTCAAAACCATATCCAACAGTCTGCGCTGACGATCGATCTCTTCCTCGTACTCGACGATGCTTCTTTGAAAAACTCCCAATATTTCTTCAGCAGCAGCAGTTAGTCGCTGGTTGACAAACTCTCTCAAAGACTCGACTGAACACATTGTTGTCTAATGTAGGCTACAGTAAATGTGGCTCGAGGTTTAACTCATAGATTAACCTCCCGAAGTTAACTCACTCATTTGGGAAACACGACTGCCGCCTTTGTTTTGTTTGCTTCTTCTTCTTCTTCTTCTTCTTCTTCCGATTAGATGGCGGTTGGCAACCAGCTTATCGGGTGCATTACCGCCACCTACCGGACTGGAGTGTGGAACAGGAGGGTGGCAGTCAAAACAAAACAGAACAAAACAAAACAGACAGGTAAAGACAAATACAAAGTTCTATATCCTCTTCATTAATCCAGTGTCCCTTAGGTATTTCATAACATGCTTAGATGTTTTGCCCTCTGCTTCTGCCCCAGTGAGGTTTCCTATGCTGAGTTTAAGCTTAGCTTCTTCCAGTGTTGCTGCCAGTGTCTTCCTCTCCTCCAAATATCCCCTGCACTCAAGCAACGCATGTTGCACAGTTTCTGGACAACTACATTTTGCGCAGAGACCAGTTCAATGTCTCCCTGTCCTCCACAATGACTGGTTAAACCCAGTGTGCCCTATCCTTAGACGGGTGATGACTGTCTCCTCTTTCCAGCTCCCGCTCAGCCTTCTTCCCAAACCAACGTGTTTTTGGATGTTGAACAAATGCCTCCCACTTTCATTCAGTTCCCAGTACTCCTGCCATATTTTTGCGCATCTGTTTTTTGATAAATGTTTTGCCTTCAGTTTTACTTAAAAGAACTTCCATATTGACTGCTGTTGATTTAAGTGCTTTCTTTGCCAAAATATCTGCATCCTCGTTTCCCTCTACTCCTGCATGAGCAGGAACCCAAACAAAGCAGACAGTCATGCCCTTATTGAACATTCTGTAAATGAAGTGATGAATTTGAAAACCAGATCTAGCCTGCAGGACTTAACGGATTCAATGCTAGTGAGTGCTGCCCAGCTATCTGATGCGATGACTGCTTTTCTAATGTTGTTTTCCTCTATCCACTGCATCACTGTCATAATAGCTAGGAGCTCAACTGTATATACTGAAAGATGATCAGGGGTTCTTTTCTTAATGGTTATTTCTACATGTTGGAATGTAGATGGCAGCTGCTGTCCCTCCGGTCTCAGGGTCTTTTGAGTCGTCAGTTAAAATCCTAGTTTTATCATTAAAATGCTGTTCTATGTACACATCTACAATCCTCTCAGCCTGTGTTTGCTTTGAATTCCTTTTCAGCTCTTGTCATATATTCAAATCAACAGCAGGAGTCACAAATAACCATGGAGGGATGTCTGGATATGGGACTGTTGGGCTATATGCTATGTTGCACAGACCAAGGCTCTCTGCTTGAGCATTTCCTACCCATCCAAAACTGAAACACCTACTTTCATTGTGTTCCCAACGATCCTCTGAGATTGCTTTAGCAGGGTGTGAGCTACAGTGTATGGAAGCGAATCGTGACTAATATCCTATTTGCATTTTAATTTTCTTCTTCAAAACTGCTCATTCTTTTACTTCATTAAAATGAAAAAGTCATTTGAGATTTAATTTTCAAAATATGCCCCAGCAAATAAATACCAAAATTCAATTTGAAATGTAAAATTTGAAAATTAAAATGCATTTACAGAAATGCTTTTTCATTTTAAGAATGTGGCTGCATTATTTGACTCATAAAGAAAATAAATAATCAATCATCCTATTGCATTTGCATTTTCTTCTTCAAGACTGCACATTTTATGCCATAATCAAAAAGAAAACAAAGAAGACATTGCTATTTCATTTTCGTGGTCTGCCCCATAGACATATATACATAGACGCCGCGTTGACTGCCGCTGCCTATTGGAGCCGACATCCTGATTGATGATTAATTTTATTTATGAGTCAAATAATGCAGCCACATTCTTAAAATGAAAAAGCATTTCTGCAAATACATTTTAATTTAAATATTAGTCACGATTCGCTTCCATAACAGTGTCCCTGAAGATCGACCCAATATGTTAACATTATTGCAGATCTTCTTATTCTTCTTAATGGTTGTTCTCCTATCTCCACTTGCATGGCAGCCACTGGGGAGGTTCTAAAGGCTCCACTGCAGACCCTTAATGCCTGTGCCTGCTCCACCTCCACTCTATTCAGGCGGTTGTCTGCTGCTGACATATATGCTATACATCCATAGTCCAATACTGATCTCATTAATGCTTTATATACTTTTAATAGTGCTGTTCTGGTAGCTCCCCAGTCCCTTCCTGACAGACATCTTAAGAGGTTATTAACCTTCTTACATTTCTCTGTGACTTTGTTAATATGCTGTTTCCAGGTCAGCTTTTCATCAAATATCACCCCTAGGAATTGAACTACCTTGACCTGCTCGAGTGTTTGACCATATCATTTTACAGTCACGTCTTTATGTCGTCTGGAAAAGCATATCACTTGTGTCTTTGCAGCACACATCGTAAAGCCCCAGTCGTTCGCCCACTGCTCCACTGCCATAATTGCTGTCTGCATTTTTTATTCTGGATAAATGTTAAATTTCGTCCTCTTATCCATAAGGCCCCGTCGTCTGCATATAAGGACTTCCCTACATTTCTTTCAACTTTTTCAAAGATGTCATTAATCATTATATTGAATAGTAGTGGACTGCAAACACTGCCTTGAGGGGTTCCATTTTCAACTTTATATAACTTTGAGTACTCTGTACCCACCCTGACTTCTATTATCCTGTCCAATAAGAAGTCCATCACCCAGTTATAGAGCCTACCACCCACACCTTATTTACTTAACTTGATCAGCAGTCCCTCCTTCCACAACATGTCGTATGCTTTTTCAACATCAAAAAAGACAGCTATCACCATCTCCCCATTTGTTTGAGCTTTTTTGATTTCTGACTCCAGGCATAATATTGAATCCGTGGTGAGTCTGCCTGTCACCATACGCTCCATAGTTTTCCCTAACTGTGATGTGAGTGCTATTGGTCTGTAACTTGATGGGTCTGATGGATCTTTCCCAGGCTTTACTATTGGCACTATGGTTGCTTGTTTCCATGCTACTGGTATTTTGCCAGTTTGCCAGACCCTGTTGAATAGTCTTAAGACTACTTTAAGTGCACTATCTTCCATGTGGGCTAGCATACTATAACAGATACTATCCTTTCCTGGAGATGATTGCTGTGCCTTTAAGAGTGCCCTCCTTAACTCAAATAAATTAAAGGGTACATCTAAATCATCTATTGGGGTGATTCTCTGTACATTCACATCTGGACTCATGGCAAGAGTGTTGTCCCTGCACTGTCTGGCTCTGACTGATAAATTATTTGAATTGTGTACTTTAACTAATGTTTCTGCCAAAAGTTCACTTTTATCCCTATTACTGACTGCTGTTTTATTGCCACTAATTAATGCTGGAATTGTATAATGGCTCTTGATTCTGCTCATTCGTCTAAGCATCCCCCATACATCAGATGATGACGTCTCTCTTACAATTTTATTACAATATTACCTCCAGTATTCATGTTCAGTTGCTCTTATGGTCCTCTGGACAACCGCCTGGAACCTTTTATAGTTATTTAGAGTTTCCAGTGAATGATGCTTTTTTAACTGCCTGAAAGCCCTGTTTCTTCTTTTAACAGCCGCCCTACAGTTTGCATCCCACCATGGCACAGTCTTTTTACCTCTGCTCCCAGCACCCCTTGGTATACTTTCCTCTGCTGCTTGTACTATGACTGCTACCAGCTTGTTATTGAATTCATCCCCATCTGAGAAATCTTCTTTGTTTAACAGCTCACATTTATCCTTACATAGCTTTTGATAAACCTCACAATTTGCTTTATCTAATTTACATCTTGGTAGTCTTAGATCCTCATCTTAGTGAACTTCTACTCCAGTCTTAATTATTACAGGGTAATGATCACGACCTATTGTTGATTTACTTAACACCTTCCATGTGGTAACACCAGAGACTTCTTCTGATACAAATGTTAAATCAATTGCACTTTCTGTGTTTTGCACACTATTATACCTGGTACCTCTCCCATCATTCATACATACTAAGCTTTTATCCACAATAAATTCCTCTATGACTTGCTCGTTAATCTAAGACATTTCAAAGGACCCGTAGACACCCTGACAAAAGATCACAGCAACAGGACAAATCTTCTGGGATCAGTTTATTACTGTGCTCACTGCAAAATCACTCATACTTTTAATTACAGGTTCCGCTCACATTTTCATGGACAATATTTCTAAACTTTTTCATGACTTTTCAAGGACTCATCATGAAGAATTTTCTTTTTCTTTCCTCACTTGACCGCCGTTTTTCAAACATCAGATTCAAACTCTATGTAAACATAATTGGCACACAGGAAGGGAGAGACAAACTGAGGGAGAACATGACAAAACACACCTGATGGTAAACAAACATTGTCACACATCGACGCATATTAAAGCTACATTAAGACGCCAGCTGCAGAAAATGAATTTGCCATTATGTTACATTATATGGAGGGTTATCCACTGAAGATGATTCTAATAATTTCACTATACACAAACAAGTTCTGTGACTTATAATGATTTTGACTAATTTCATGACTTTTCCAGGTTTTCCATGACTCTTGCAAGTATAAAATTCATTCAGACTTTAAAGCAGTCTCTTCCTTTTGTTCTTTATCTCACTAGTTTAACTTTTCCAGACCTGCAATTTCAATTAAAATTCAGGATTTGGACTTCACTCCCCACTTTTCTTAGCATGCTTTATGGAACAGGCCTCTGAAAGCTCTGCCACATGTTTTGCATGTAAACCGTCTCTCTCCTGTATATGTGTGACTTCAACTGGAACCTCTGTGCTCAAGTCATGCACCTTTACACCTGTGTGCGTCCTCATGTGGACTGTCAAGTTACTGATAGATCTGAAGTGTCTCCCACATGTTTTGCAAGTATACGGCTTCTCACCTGTGTGAGTCCTCATGTGGACTAACAAGACATCATTACGTCCGAAAGCTCTCCCACATATGTTACAAGTATATGGCTTCTCACCTGAATGAATCCTCATGTGGACTAACAAGTGAGCATTATGTCCGAAAGCTCTCCCACATACTTTACAAATATGTGGCTTCTCACCTGTGTGGATTCTACAATGCCTTTTCAATACTGATGCGTCTTTGAATCTTTTCCCGCAGGTCTTGCAAAGGTATGGCTTCTCACCTGTGTGGATTCTCATGTGGAGAATCAGGCAACGTTTCTCTGTAAAACCTCTCCCACATGTTTTGCATGTATATGGCTTCTCACCTGTGTGAGTCCTCATGTGGACTAACAAGTGACCATTACGTCCGAAAGCTCTCCCACATACTTTACAAATGTATGGCTTCTCACCTGTGTGAGTTCTTATATGAGCGCTCAATGCTGATGTGTCATTGACTCTTGTCCCACATGTTTTGCAAGTAATCGGCTTCTCACCTGTGTGGCTGTTCAGGTGTCTCTGCAATTTTGACTTGCACTCAAAAACTTTCCCACATACGTCACATTTTAAAGGCTTTTTACCTGTATTTAAGTTTATCACAGCAGAGGTGTGTGGACTGTTACTGTTCATTTCACTTTCATGATGTCTTTTCTCTGCTTGAAGCTCTGTGTTTCTAGTTGATCCTGAGTCTCCATGCTGGTATTCTTCCTCATCTTGCCTCTCAACTACATCACAGTTGTGACAGAGCAGCTGGTGCTCACTGGTTGGTATCACAGAGCTTATAACTGGCATTTTAAATACAGACTCTTTCTCTGCTGCACTTTGAGTGTCATCATGAATGAAGTCCAGAGTCTGATCTTCACTCTGCTCACTTTCCTCATCAGCAGGACTCAACATAAAGCCATCAGTCTCCTGCTTCACTACAAGCTGCTCTCCCTCCTGACTGCTGCACACTTCCTCCTCTTCCTCTTTAATCTCTGGAGGCTCTGGCTCCTCTTGCTCCACACTGGACTTCCTCTCCTCAATACAGAGCTGCTGCTCAGGGACAACCTCCTCCTCCTCCTTACACACATGTTGCTGTGGGAGCTCTGGAGGGACACACAACAACACCAACAGCATACTAATCTCATGCTACAGCAAATATACACACATGCCAGTAAATTACTTCAATTAGCTTTCACACACCTGTCCTGTGTAACTTGATTTCAGGCTTCAAAACCATATCCAACAGTCTGCGCTGACGATCGATCTCTTCCTCGTACTCGACGATGCTTCTTTGAAAAACTCCCAATATTTCTTCAGCAGCAGCAGTTAGTCGCTCGTTGACAAACTCTCTCAAAGACTCAGCTGAACACATTGTTGTCTAATGTAGGCTACAGTAAATGTGGCTCGAGGTGGGTTTAACTCCTTCTTCTTCTTCTTCTTCTTTCGTTACATGGCGGTTAGCAAACAACTTTTACGTGCATTACCGCCACCTTCTGGACTGGAGTGTGGAACAGAATATCTACGTATTAAATTCTATTTACGAGCCCTGTTGCTTCCAAAAACCTGAAAATCTCCCCAAACACAACATCTCCTGAGTTTCTCCTCAATAGATCTGCTACATCAAACGGTATCTCATTTCTCTGGAATGCTGCTTTGATGGTGTTTCTCTGTGTTTGGTAGTTTGAACACTGGAAGAGGATATGTTCTACAGTTTCTCCTGACCCACAATGTTCACAGTTTCCTTTCTGTATTATGAATAATGTGCTATTTAACCCTGTATGACCAAATCTCATGCGTGATATGACGTCTTCTTCCTTGCTGCTCCTATGACTTTCTCTCATTTCTCCAACATTCCTAAAACTGTCGACCTCTACTCTCTCTGTCCCATTGCTTCTGCCATTTCTTCTTCATCTCTGACTTTACTATACTTTCAGTCTCGGCTTTACTGTATGTTACAACCATTGATATTTGTTCTTTTCTTGTTGCACTCTTGGCATACGTATCCGCCAGTTCATTCCCCTCAAATCCTATATGTGCTGGAACCCAAATGAACTTGATCTCTACTCCTGCTCTCTTTATTCCCTGTAATATATGTGCTATCTCGAATATTATATCATGTCTTGTATCTTACTGAATATGTTTAATACTGACCAATGCATTACTGGAATCTGATGCTGTAAGCACTTTGCCTGGTCTGACTTCTTGTATCCAGTTCAATGCCATATAAATGGCCATTAGCTCACCTGTGTATACTGCTAAGTCATCATTGATTCTTTTATTCGATACAATATTTAAATCTGGAACTACAAATACTATTGCTACCCTGTTTTGCCCTGATTTGGATGCATCTGCATATATGTTAATAAACTGACTGTATTTTCTATTTGTTCACTTCAATCACACTCACACTTTTCCCTTTTTCTTTCTTTAATAATCTCAAATCAATAATTGCCTCTTCCAGTGTCCAAGGTGGGACAATAGAAAGTGGAACTGTTTTACGCATATTTTTATCAGCTATCCTACTTTCTTTAACCCGGTTTTCAATTGTCCATCCAAAACTTTGTACCTTTCTTCTTTCTTTCTCTTGACATAGTTTTAAAATATTCTGAGCTGGATGTTTTTCTCCATGTCTCCTTAAATGTGCCCAATATATCAGTGATATTTGCTCTCTTCTAATTTCTAGAGGCATTTCACCCATCTCTACTTGCAAGGCTGACACTGGAGGGGTTTTCTTTGCACCACAACACACTCTTAGTGCTTGATACTGTATGCTATCCACATTGTTTTTGATGCAGATTCATATACATCCATAATCTAATACTGACCTGATTAAACCAATATATACTGTTTTCAGTGATGCTCTATGTGCTCCCCAATCTCTTCCTTTCAAACACCTAACAATATTCAATATCTTTTTACACTTTCCTACTACTTTTTCAATATGTGTTCTCCAAGTAATCCTTCTGTCAAACCAAATACCTAAATACTTAAAACAATCCACTATTTCTAAATCTTGCTCATTAAATTTTTTTTTAAGATTGATTTGATTTTGTATTCTCTTTTTGGTAACGACAACCACTGTTGTTTTGTTAACTGGAAATCTAAAGCCCCACTTCAGTGCCAAAGCTTCTGCCTTTCCAATAGCCTCCTGCAATTTCCCCACAATAAATGTGATATTTCGCCCCCATGGTCCCATCATCTGCAAATAACGAAACACCAATAGAACTGCATACATTACTAAATATGTCATTTATCATGATTGAAAATAAAATCGGACTAATAATACTACCTTGAGGGGTTCCATTCTCAACTGTGTAGTTTTCACTCAAGGTTTTACCCACTCTTACTGATATCTTCCTGATCCATCTAAATACTTTCCTTCTTATTCCCATATGATATAATTTAATAAGCACCCCCTCCTTCCACATCATATCATACGCTTTATCCACATTGAAAAACACAGCCACTATACTTTTATTTACATGGGCTCCCCTTATCTCATGCTCTAAGGATCTACCATGCTCCTTCCTTTCCTAAATCCACTTTGATAGCATTTTAATTCTCCCCTTGTTTCTAAATAATAAGTCAACCTTTCATTAATCAATTTTTCCATAGTTTTGCCACATGAGATGTTAGAGCTATTGGCCTGTAGCTCACTGGCAAACTCGAGTCCTTACCTGGCTTACAAATAGGAACAATTATAGATTCTTTCCAGTGATTAGATAAGTTCCCCTCTTCCCATATCTTATTATACAATTTCAATAACACCTCTTTACTTTGATCACTAAGATTATCTAACATACAATAGCTTATTTTATCTTTTCCCGGAGTTGTTTTTCCAACTTTTTTTTAATGCATTATTCAGTTCTGTCACTGAAAACTCCATATTAATTACATTTCTGTATTCTTTTTCACCTTGTATTGCTTCAGTATTTTCTAATACTGTTTTTTCCCTGCCTTCTTTCTCTTTATTACTCAAATTTTCTGTGCTGTGTACCTTAGCAAAGATTTGTGCTAATAGCTCCGCTTTTTCCTTGTCCTCTATTATAAAGTTCCTGTCATTTTTCATTACTGGATATCCATATTCTTTCCTATTACCTGACATTCTTTTGATCATACCCCACACTCTTTCCAATGGTGTACTCCTACCAAGTGACTCACAGTACTTTCTCCAATACTCTCTTTTTGTTCTTCTTATTACTCTCCTCACTGTTGCCTGTTGTTTCTTATAATTTATTGAATTCTGAAAACTAAGAACTCTTTTACCTTAAAGGACTTGTTTCGAGCTTTTATTGCCTCAGTACATTCATTTGTCCACCATGGTAGTAATCTTTTCTTTTATTCACTGCTTATTGGAATAGACTCCTTTGCTGCTTCAGCTATACTTTTACAAATGTCACTGTTCAGTTCATTAACCGACTGATTTACATTTATCATTCTCATTTTACCCTCACTCAGTATTCTGAACTTATCCCAGTTTGCTCCCTCAAATTTCCATCTCCCCTCTCCCTTGCTCTGATCAATGACACTTTCCATTCCTATACTTAAATATATTGGATAGTGATCACTACCCACTGTGCTCCTCCTTAATACTTCTCAATTACTTTTCCCTGCCAAAGGTTGTGAGACCAATGTGAGATCTATCGATGACTCTGTGCCCCTTGCCAAATACACCCTTGTGCCTACACCAGTATCTAAACATACCAACCCTTTGTCATCTAGTATTTCCTCTATTACTTCCCCATTTGAGTCATCCTGCCCCCCCCCCCCCCCCCCCCCACACACACACACACACTGTGCTATGTGCATTAAAGTCTCCACACCAGACTATTTTCCCTCTCCAATCATCAAGAATATTTGTAAAGATTTTTATAGTTTTTCTCTATTTTTATTCTTCCATTGATAAAAATGGTGCTGCAGGCTAAACTGTGCAAGGGAGGGTGGTGCAATTTGGAGGGTTGGTCCAGACCCCTGCACGTACCTCAGACGCAAAAACTACATATGTCCGCCTGCAGGAGGCGCTATAACCAAGGCCAACGCATTTTGGCCTATAACTCCCACACCGTATGTCGTACATTCAAAGACGTTATATCCCCAGATTCCCAGAATAGCGCGGAATCACTTTGCAATTGGCCACACACACTTCTGCCTATAATTGTTTTTCCCACAAATCGCAAAAACTGGAAAACCTACTTTTTTGAACTCCTCCTTGGGATTTTGTCCAATCTGCGTGAAACTTGGCACGTACACTCTTCACCTGGACCTGATGTAAAGTTATCAAAAGAATTTTGTTCCGTCAAAAATTCCGCAAATTATTAATCGACAAATTTGTGTAGCTAGCTATAAAAATGCAAGCTGTTGCATATCTCAGTCAAACTTAATGCTATCAATGACAAATCTCAGATCCTTAGTTGGCATGACACTGTGAAGGTATGAGCCGAATTTGGCGAATGTTGGCCACTAGGAGGCGCTACAAATATGGGAAGTGTATATCTCTTAAACAGCTACACCCATTTCTACGAAATTCGGTCAGTATGATGTAGGGCCATTCCTGAGGCCATTTATTGAAGGTGGTCATGACTGGTCAATGTGGGCGTGATTTATTACAAAAAATCCAAATTGCCACACATTCAGCATTTCACACTTCCTGCGAATTTCCCATTACAGCAAATACCACGGCTCAGACGTTGGCCTGCGTCCCTGCGCTCGCCCTTAGCCGTGGGCTCCGTGAGGCACGGGGGCTTGGCCCCCTTTCATAACTGCTTGCAGTTCTAGTTTTGATTTTTTCTGTTTTAGTTTTTGCTTGATCTGAGCAGTTTATGACATATGCAAGGAAAAGTACTAGTTTTTCTGTTGACAGTCCTGTCTGCTGGTTTAACGCACTTGACTTCTTTGCTTCCTCCATCTCTTCCACCCTTTTTTCTTTGCTCACAATCTTTACTGCTTCTGCGTATGTCACTCTCTGTTCTGCCCTGACTTGCTGAATTTCAACAGCCTGCTACCTCACTATACACCCTCCAAAAGCCGCTGTATGATTTCCCCCACAGTTACAACATTTAACTGGGTTGTTGTTCCCACATTCCCCATACAGATGCTCCCCTCCACATCTCCCACACCTCTGCTTTCCCCTACACACTGTAGCGACGTGACCATATCTTTGGCACTTGTAACACCTGATAGAAGGCTGAACATACGCTCTTACATTAAAACTCATATATCCTATCATGATCTCCGGCAGAAACTGATCTTTAAATTCTAGCATCACTGATGTGCTGTCAACTTTCTCACCGTCTCTGACTGCCTGCAGGCGCTTAATTTAATAACTGTTCCTCCTCATTTTTTTAACTCCTCTAGGTTTTTTCCCAAGGGTATTCCTCAAATCACTCCTTTGACGCCCCCCCCCCTCCCCGATGCCCACTCAATTGTGACATTATTTTATGCTTATGATATCGATTTTGTATCTTTACAGATACCATACAGATACCCCTCATTAAATTTAAAGCATAACTGATCTGAGTAAAGGCACGAGAGCAAATCTGGTAGCCTATATAAATGGTTGGTTTGTACTGCGTACTTCAGTTCTGCTTCCTCAGAGTAAAGCTAGTGAAGACCAGCAAAATCATTGTTTTCATTTATTCTTTCAGGTGGGTAAATGTCACCTAAGCAGAGGTGGATAGAGTAGCCAAATATTGTACTCAAGTAAGAGGACTGATACTTTAGAACAATATTACTCAAGTAAAAGTAAAAAGTAGTCATCCAAATAATTACTTGAGTAAGAGTAAAAGAGTATTTGGTGAAAAAACTACTCAAGTACTGAGTAACTGTTGAGTAACATCTGATTTATTTGTAAAATAAGAACATGAACGTAATCAATCAATCAAAAATAATAATCTGCAAATTCATGGAGTTGGGTAGAGTAGCCAAATATTGTACTCAAGTAGGAGTAGGAGTAGATAAGGTGTTTTGTGTTAATAGATAAGGTGTTTATATAGGCTAGTTTGTATTGTTCTTCGTGATACTGTTTGAGGGAACTGTAACCGAAGGTAACTGCATGTGAGTGGATGCAACCGGCACTAATGCTAGCGTAGTTGCTCGGGGATTTCAGCTGTTATTACTTTAATTTTGACAATCTAACCTGTGACCACACATTAGCTAAGGGTGTAAGGACTGTTACTGTTGGTAGCTGTGGTTGATTTTGTTTAAATACGTTGAATTATAATTTTATGGGTTATTGTTTGTCGGACGATTGAGCTAAGCTAACTAACGCTAATGTCAGCGGTCACTAGTTGCCATAGCAACGGTAAACATTCACATACGGGCTAAGTGCAGAGTGCCGAATCAAGCTTCGTTATAAATATAGTTAAGATACACTGTATTATGTGGGATTTTAGTAGTCAGTAAACTTTTAGAAAAGAGCTATTTACCATCGCTCTGACGTCAAACAATGGAGACAGGTAATAAAACACTACGGCTGCGTCCGAAAGGCCCACTGGCATACTGCAAACTACTACTATGTACTACCACTAGATACTACCAGAGATATTGGATGATGATGCTTCATCCAGTATCTCTGATACTACTCCTACTTACTAAACAAGTTGGGTCCATTCGGACATACTAAAAGATTGGTGGGAAAACACTCCATCTGCTGGCAGAGCAGAGGTACTGCACGTGTGGATTTTGGTGCAGTACCTCAGCCAAGCCAGCAGATGGGGTGCTTTTGTAGGCACTCCATCTGCTGGCAGAGCAGATTCAGATTCAGATTCAGAATACTTTATTAATCCCCGGGGGGAAATTGTTTTTGTTCCAATGCTCCGTGCAAAGTAGAAATAGAAATACAGTATGAAAGGAAACAAGAGATAAAGATGAAGATATAAATAAGATACTAAAATAGCCAATGAAATAAATAAAATAAATATTAAAGTAGACATTAAAATAAAATAAAATAAAATAAAATAAAATATTAAAGTAGACATTAACATAAAATAAAATATTAAGGTAGACATTAGAATAAAATAGAATAAGATAAAATATTAAAGTAGACATTAACATTGTTACGACTGCTGTCGTAATTTCTTTTTGTTTGTGTTTTGCTGCATATGTTCTCTGTGCTATTGTTTTCTGTATGCAAATAGGTGTGTGCCATAGCCCGGCGGTGATTGGTGGATTGGATCTGTCCTCGTTTGTGATTGGCTGCAGCTGAGGGCGTTCGGTTTTTAAAGGACCAAGATGGCACCTGCTTCGAGCTAGCAGGCAGACCCCAACTTCCTCCTCTCCCAACCGGCCACAGATATTGTTGTTGTAGTAAATCATTATTGTGTTAAAGACTGTTAAATCGTAGGGGTGGACCGCCAGTTTTGTTACCCTTTTTTCTCCTGTTTATTTAGTTAGGGAGGTAAGCTTTTTGTCATTTGTTTTTTTTATTTGTTTGGTTAGGTTATTTACTTACTCCCTGGGCAGGATTGGTTTTGTTTGTTATTTTGGCCTTAGTCCACCCTGAAGCTATTATTTCAGTTAATTGTTATTTAAACATTGTAAATAAATTCGTACTATTGATCGTTCCGCACGACTTTTTCATTGTGGCTACTTGGGACTTGGGGAAGATGGGGGCCTTTCATGTCATGTCCCAGACACCCCTAGACTGGGCATAACAAACATAAAATAAAATATTAAAGTAGACAATAAAGTACTGCACCAAAATCTGAACGCACCTGTAACTATTGAAATTGCCCAAAAATGAAGCCTGCCACTCTACCCACCAGCAACATGTCTGCAAACACTCTCATGCTTCTCAACATGCAAAATGCGAGGCGTAGGCGAGCAAGAGCTCGCAGATGCCTCCTTTTGCACATAATAATTAATTCACTGCCACAGGTAAGCAATGACATGGCATGCCACACTCAAAAACTTAACCTTTGCACTTTGAAGATCCTTTATATTGTTTTTGAAATAATCCAACCTGTTATGGTGATGAGAAACATCATCACTTCTTATAAGTGTCAAAACGCTAACATCATGTGTCAATCAATTAGTTCACTGAATATCAATATCTAGATACAGCATTTCCACCAGCACATTCTGTCATATGTGTAGGCTGAGTCACTTTGAACACCTGTCACCTCACACAGTACAATGACATCCAATAAAACTGCTCTGCCATCTGTACATCATAATGAAATGATGTACTTTCATTATGCCAAACTTAATCATCATTTGTTTTAACAGTACTAGTATTTATTATCATTATTTATTTTTATTATTGTTTTTTTTTTTGTTGTCTTTTGAATGTCAAACGAATGTGAATGTCCAATATCAAACTAACTTAATATCGGTATAAAACAGACCGCTTTGTTCATAATCATGATAGCAGAAATACATTTTTGACCAATGAAAACTGTGTGTGTAGATGTGTTGATAATTGTTTATTTGTGCAACTTAAATCTTTAGCTTGTTGCACATAATGAAGGAGGCGTACAGACCTTTTAACTAGAAACACATTAATGGCGATGTCACCTAGTCAGGAATAAAGATTTATTTACAGTTTGTACAGTAAGGGGATGGTAATAATAATAATAATAACAATAATAATAATATATGTAGGCTATTTTAATATGATATATTTTAATGCTAAAGCAGTAATCAGTTCAGATATAAATGGTCCAAGAGGAAATATATATATATATATATATATATATATATATATATATATATATATATATGTGTGTGTGTGTGTGTGTGTGTGTGTGTGTTACCTTCCCTCCAAAACTGGCATATTAAATTGATATTAAAGCACTTTAAAACTTACACGTCAGGAGTTCTTACCTGTCAGGATCCTTCGGGAAACGGTGGAAGGCCAGGTGCGGGGTGTTCCACTGATAGTTGTTGCAGTTAATTGCACTACACTGTTTTCTTTTACTTTTTTTCTCCTCTCTCCTTGGCATCTTGCATGTTGTCTGGGCGCAACAGTCCAAGCTCAACAGTCCAAAATGGCGGCAGCCCCTAGTGGCTGTTGGCAAAAATTCAACGGCGCTTCACCTCTTGGTATCCATGCTCTTTGGTATGGTTACCATGAGGCGAAGCTCCCGAAGGATCCCGACAGGTAAGAACTCCTGAGGTGCAAGTTTTGAAATGTTTTAATATCAATTTAATAATTTAATATGCATGTTTTGGAGGGAACACACACACACACACACACACACACACACACACACATATATATATATATATATATATATATATATATATATATATATATTGACTTATGGGATGATTTTGAAGGAGTAATTAAGTTAATCTTCCCATAAGTGGATGTAATATGTAGAGATGCCATCTAGGCCGATTTTCTTCGTTTTGTTTTTTTTAAAGTCTATATTTTGCTTTACAAAAACGTGAAAAAGCATCTGTGACCAAGCTTTCACGAGGTGAGTAGCATTGTCAGCATAATTAATAGCGGTATACTTAAGTTTGTCTGTGTGTTTTTGTATGCAAGCGGGTCTGCTGCGACCTGCTGACGGTCCAAAATGGCGGCGGTAGGACGAAACCATGGGCGAGTCTGTTGCTATGGGGCGTTCTATTGCGCTTCGCCTCTTGGTATCCATGCTCTTTGATCATACTACAATGTAGGCGTGTTTAGTAGGGGTGGCAGCATACCACTCCTCCCTACTACGGTTTCGGACATACTACATACTAATTTGGTCGGCTACAATCCATAGGCTACTACTTGGCCTTTCGGACGCAGCCTACGATTATCCTGTCTACACGCAACCGCTGGCAACGGAGTCTTCCAAAAACTTGTGCGGTTGTCGCAAGAAAAGAAGACTGATCTGCAAGCAAAAGTTTTTATCTTGCAAGCAAAGAGGACTGATTTATAAGCAAAATGACCATACGTTTTTACCTACAAACTTGATTTTTGATTGCAGTTCAAGAAATATGCTCTCAAAACAGTTTTATATGATTGCAAAAAAAGACAAAAATAACTCCATAGAAGTCATAACTCTCCAAAACCTGCAGGAAAAGAAACTTTGATGTGTCTCAAGTAAAAAGGCATATAAGATCTCACACAGTCAAGTGGCCTTGTGTTTTAAAACAAGTAGGAGACATGTCAGTTTTGGGTCATGGTCAAGAGAGTATGGTTAAAATGGTTTTTTTTAACTCAAATCACACCTGAGGATCAATAAACACACCTGAAACTTCTGTGAAGATGCGTTCACGAAATGAACGAAGAACAATTTCTCATCAGGAGGAGACTGAAAAAGTACATTTTAATAAAATGCCATCAAGACCTGATAAAACTGACCAATCAAAGCGGACTGGGCTTTTTCAGGAGAAGAGCTTCAAGAGTTGGGTGGTCAAACTGAGCGGTTCAGACTTAGGGTGAATACGAGTACATTCAGGTTGACAGTGTAACCTATTTTTATGGACTTGCCAGAGTGATT